>NC_064924.1:297117482-297747839 GCF_023897955.1 Schistocerca gregaria | reverse complement strand
GCCTCGTTTCACCCTATTTTATCTGTACATTTCACTGCTTGTTGTTGTTGTTGTTGTGGTTTTCAGTCCTGAGACTGGTTTGATGCAGCTCTCCATGCTACTCTATCCTGTGCAAGCTTCTTCATCTCCCAGTACCCACTGCAACCCACATCCTTCTGAATCTGCTTAGTGTAGTCATCTCTTGGTCTCCCTCTACGAGTTTTTTTCCCTCTACGGTGCCCTCCAATATTAAATTGGTGATTCCTTGATGCCTCAGAACATGTTCTACCAACCGATCCCTTCTTCTGGTCAAGTTGTGCCACAGACTTCTCTTCTCCCCAATCCTATTCAGTACTTCCTCATTAGTTATGTGATCTACCGATCTAATCTTCAGCATTCTTCTGTAGCACCACATTTCAAAAGCTTCTATTCTCTTCTTGTCCAAACTATTTATCGTCCATGTTTCACTTCCATACATAGCTACACTCCATACAAATACTTTCAGAAATGACTTCCTGACACTTAAATCTATACCTGATGTTAACAAATTTCTCTTCTTCAGAAACGCTTTCCTTGCCATTGCCAGTCTACATTTTATATCCTCCCTACTTCGACCATCATCAGTTATTTTGCTCCCCAAATAGCAAAACTCCTTTACTACTTTAAGTGTCTCATTTCCTAATCTCATTCCCTCAGCATCACCCGACTTAATTCGACTACATTCCATTATCCTCGTTTTTCTTTTGTTGATGTCCATCTTATATCCTATTTTCAAGACACTATCCATGCCATTCAACTGCTCTTCCAAGTCCTTTGCCGTCTCTGACAGAATTACGATGTCATCGGCGAACCTCTAAGTTTTTATTTCTTCTCCATGGATTTTAATACTTACTCCAAATTTTTCTTTTGTTTCCTTTACTGCTTGCTCAATATACAGATTGAATAACATCGGGGAGAGACTACAACCCTGTCTCACTCTCTTCCCGACCACTGCTTCCCTTTCATGTCCCTCGACTCTTATAACTGTCATCTGGTTTCTGTACAAATTGTAAATAGCCTTTCGCTCCCTGTATTTTACCCCTGCCACCTGCAGAATTTGAAAGAGAGTATTCCAGTCAACATTGTCAAAAGCTTTCCCTAAGTATACAAATGCTAGAAACGTACGTTTGCATTTCCTTGATCTTTCTTCTAAGATAAGTCGTAGGGTCAGTATTGCCTCACGTGTTCCGACATTTCCAAACTGATCTTCCCCGAGGTCGGCTTCTACTAGTTTAACCATTCGTCTGTAAAGAATTCGCGTTAGTATTTTGCATCTAAGACTTATTAAATTGATAGTTCGGTAATTTTCACATATGTCAACACCTGCTTTCTTTGGAATTGGAATTATTGTATTCTTCTTGAAGTCTGAGGGTATTTCGTCTATCTCATACATCTTGCTCACGAGGTGGTAGAGTTTTGTCAGGACTGGCTCTTCCAAGACCGTCAGTAGTTCCAATGGAATGTTGTCTACTCTGGGGGCCGTGTTTCGACTCAGGTCTTTCATTGCGCTGTCAAACTCTACTCGCAGTATCGTATATCCCATTTCATCTTCATCTACATCCTCTTCCATTTCCATAACATTGTCCTGAAATACATCCCCCTTGTATAGACCCTTACATATTCCTTCCACCTTTCTGCCTTCCCTTCTTTGCTTAGAACTGGGTTTCCATCTGAGCTGTTGATGTTCATACAAGTGGTTCTCTTATCTCCAAAGGTCTCTTTAATTTTCCTGCAGACAGTAACTATATTACCCCTAGTGAGATAAGCCTCCACATCCTTACATTTGTCCTCTAACCATCCCTGCTTAGCCATTTTGCACTTCCTGTCCTTCTCATTTTGGAGACGTCTGTATTTCTTTTTGCCTGCTTCATTTACTGCATTTTTATATTTTCTCCTTTCATCAATTAAATTCAATATTTCTTCTGTCACCCAAGGATTTCTACTAGCCCTCATCTTTTTACCTACTTGATCTTCTGCTGCCTTCACTACTTCATCCCTCAAAGCTACCCATTCTTCTTCTACTGTATTTCTTTCCCCCATTCCTGTCAATTGCTCCATTATGCTCTCCCTGAAACTGTGTATAACCTCTGGTTCTTTCAGTTTATCCAGGTCCCATCTCCTTAAATTTCCACCTTTTTGCAGTTTCTTCAGTTTTAATCTACAGGTCATAACCAATAGGTTGTGGTTAGAGTCCACATCTGACCCTGGAAATATCTTACAATTTGAAACCTGGTTTCTAAATCTCTGTCTTACCATTATATAATCTATCTGATACCTTTTAGTATCTCCAGGCTTCTTCCATGTATACAGCCTTCTATTATGATTCTTGAACTAAGTGTTACCTATGATTAAGTTGTGCTCTGTGCAAAATTCTATCAGGCGGCTTCCTCTTTCATTTCTTTGCCACAGTCCATATTCACCTACTATGTTTCCTTCTCTCCCTTTTCCTACTATCGAATTCCATTCACCCGTGACTATTAAATTTTCATCTCCCTTCACTATCTGAATAATTTCTTTTATTTGATAATACATTTCTTCAATTTCTTCGTCATCTGCAGAGCTAGTTGGCATATAAACTTGTACTACTGTAGTAGGTGTGGGCTTCGTACCTATCTTGGTCACAATAATGCGTTCACTATGCTGTTTGTAGTAGCATACCCGCATACCTATTTTCCTATTCATTATTAAACCTACTCCTGCATTACCCCTATTTGATTTGGTGTTTATAACCCTGTATTCACCTGACCAGAAGTCTTGTTCCTCCTGCCACCGAACTTCACTAATTCCCACTATATCTAACTTTAACCTACCCATTTCCCTTTTTATATTTTCTAACCTACCTGCCCGATTAAGGGATCTGACACTCCACGCTCCGATCTGTAGAACGCCGCAGGAGTAAACAATAAGCCATAATACAGAGAAAGATAGGTGTGTGGTGTCGTTCAAGATATTGCAAAATTATTATATTTATCACGCTTAGGACTGGCATTGAAATGTAATATTAAGAAATTGAAATTTCAATACCTTGCGGTAGATGAAGAGCAAATAGTTTTCTTCACAATTTGGGTCGCTTTTGTAAAGTGTATCCTGCAAAACTGCAAACAGTTCAGGACTTGAAAGAATCTGTTTAAAACGCGTTTGATGACATCGATTCCAACAGACGACTGTTTTGCTTAAGCGTTTCAAGTAATCTGACGCACTGAACCAAAGGAGGTGGAAAACGATTCGAGAAGGAATGTTATAAATAATCAAGTAACTTGAAGAAAAGTGTTCAGGTAATTCCGAATTACAATTATTTGTTTTGGGTTGTATTAGGTTATGATAGCTAGTGACTATTGGCCCATCGTATATTATCAGTGCAATCAGTTTTTTCAAAATTTTGAAGGAGGCTACCCATTATTTCCTTTTCGAAGATATAGGTTTATTCACTGACCCCTTTCAAATTCGTCTTTTTATCCAGTATTTTGCTTGTCAAGTGGCTTACCACGTGATTCCACTACACCATTATGTAGCGTTAGGCGAAAGGGAATGACCTCTACATAAGTCAGCATGAAAAGATATTTAAAATGTTTTTATTCCAGTCTTTGATCACAATATCAATTCTTTTGAGGATGACCGGCTTAAGTCAGTAATGACCATCCTCAGAGCTACAATATAAAATTATACAGACCTAGTGAGCAGTGTGTCTTTCGACACAATACAGTGTTACTTATCACAATATACTATCATACAAGCAGGGACCTCCCCCCATGAACCATGGACCTTGCCGTTGGTGGGGAGGCTTGCGTGCCTCAGCGATACAGATAGTCGTACCGTAGGTGCAACCACAACGGAGGGGTATCTGTTGAGAGGCCAGACAAACGTGTTGTTCCTGAAGAGGGGCAGCAGCCTTTTCAGTAGTTGCAGGGGCAACAGTCTGGATGATTGACTGATCTGGCCTTGTAACACTAACCAAAACAGCCTTGCTGTGTTGGTACTGCGAATGGCTGAAAGCAAGGGGAAACTACGGCCGTAATTTTTCACGAGGGCATGCAGCTTTACTGTATGATTAAATGATGATGGCGTCATCTTGGGTAAAATATTCCGGAGGTAAAATAGTCCCCCATTCGGATCTCCGGGCGGGGACTACTCAAGAGGATGTCGTTATCAGTTTTATGCAATCATCACGCAGGGATTGATTGTGTTGTACATCAAGAAGATGGTCCAATAGCCTCAATGCCACAGATTTTCTATTCTTTCGTTTATGTTGTTTGCTTTAAAGTGCTCGAAAAGGAGTACACTTTATGAAAGTTGTGTGTGGATTTATTAGTACAGTGTGCAGCATACCTCGTTCCAGTAAAGATCTAATTTCTATACTTTAATAGTCTTGGCACCCTACGAACTCTAGAGAGGCTAGGGTTTAACCGAAGAGCTTCCGGACCGTCGATATTGAAGGAAATCGAAAGAGAAACATTTTTACAAACCCTTTAGAAAAAAATTCTCAATTTTATACTTATAAACGTATCCTTCAATAAGCATGGAAAATTATGTGTATGCATGTAACGTTTCTTAACAACTGTGCAGTATTTAGTTACATTGTCTCAAAACTGTGAATTTTATCAGTTTTCTTTTTTTCATGTATTGCAATTTCGCGTAAGTTTCCCTTAACAAAACTTCAGAAGGATAAATTCATTGGTGTAATGCTGTCGCCCTCGAGTAACTTTCCCACCGACTGCTTTATCAACGAATCTACGCACAGCTGTTGCGTATTGCGGTGGGCTCCATCATGTATCAAGTAAAGTGAGCTGAAGCTGTCCTAGGTTATTTGAAATCAGGTAATGGTAGATGCTGTCCACAGTTTCAGGTAGTTCTCTCCAACAACTGTCCATCAAACAACCAAGGCCTTATTACTCCTCAACATGAAATACCACCACAAACGGTAACACCAGGAAGATTTAACTGTCTCTCAAAAACAATTATAGCGCTCTCTGTATGCCAATATGCATAGCTGTGTCTGGTGACTTGACCTGATAATTTTAAAGTGACCTCATCATTGCGATTTACCTTAGAATACACATTCTCTTAATTAGCTTAACGTTGTCTCGCAAAACTGAAACGCGCAGTCAGGATCGTCTTCCAATACATCACGTATGGTGTGTGAAGTTTGAATCTGGCTTTATGTAAAATACTCCTCACAGCAGTTTTAGAAACATTCTGTTCGAGAGACAGCTTTCGTATTGACATTTTAGCGCTCTCGATATCCGTTTCTAAGACTTCTAGTGCAGTGTAGTCACTGACTGATGGCCTAGTGATACCACATACACAGTTTTCCAAAAACATTTCTGTAAATTGTAGACGGCCTACCTTGTAGGTGGAGAAATATTGACATTATTATTTCATTAATTTATTATTAAATTATAACATTATTAGTACCACGTTTTAAAGATAAAACTCATTCTACACTAGGAAACATCTTCATACAGGTTAGAAGCAACAGCGAACAATGTCAAGCATAGTGAATTAGCGATGAGTCCTACTTTTTGGAAGTAAATAAGTGAATGTTTTGCTTTACCACCCATACACATTGCCCCACAGCTGTCGTATTCTCAGTGGATTTTTTGTTTTATTTTTTTGAAGTTCATACATACAGATTATGTTTAGACTAGGAAATATGTTAAATACGATTATGTTTTATTTAAATTATATGCGCACTTTGCGTTTTATTTTTCGTCGTGTGTGTTCTGTGAATGTCAACCGAAACCAGCCAAAGGTTTACTTTAGTACACCATGTTATCTGCTAACATCAAGGATGTTAGGATATCCTCTCAGCACGGGATTTTTGTTGGCATCCAATCTTTAGAATATAGGTACAGGTAACGATTGTCGCATATACTCTTTGAAACTTGTAAAAATCCTGACGAACTGTGAATAATATTTCTGTGATGAGTTAATAGTCCAATAAAGCCTCTTGAATTTTTTATTTAAATTTAGTGTTAGTGGTTAAAAGAGAATCGTACAGAGACATTAAGCATGAATTCAAACACACATACACAGACACACACACACTTCTTTTCATCGACCGTCTGTATCATTCCTCGTTCCTACTTATTCACGTATCAACTCGACGTTCCCGATGAGAAAATTTCAATTTCGCGAAGCCCACGGGTTCCGTAATTCAATTCGCTCTCACGCCGAATACGCCTTTACGTGTTTCCTGACAGCGCCGTGATCCAGACATCATTTGATATCTCGGTCCAGGCGGGTGAAGGTGGGTGCGCCATTAACTTTCACGCGCTCGAGAACTCATGCAAAAACCTCCGATCGCATCATTTTGTATGCTGTAAGGGAGGAGGAAATGATAGTATAAATATTTATCGAACTTTTTTACCACATACTAGAATTTACAAGAGGTTTGTTACAAAATGAGTAGATCTTAACGTCCTCCAATATATCTGGGAAAATTGTAGTAGAACAGAGTAGCAACAATATAAATTATTATCCTGACATTACAGTGTTAACAACTTATTAACAATACAAATGCATGTCAAAGCATGAAAAGTTAAATTCACAGAATTATCTAAGAACGAACGCTGCGCAGCGGTGAGTTGGGATGGCGTAGTCACATCGATTCCATAGAGCTCGTTGGTCTGGTACACTTTACAGCATGAATCTGATTTTCACTCGTTTTAGACGGATGTAGGGCTGGTTTCCAACCTCCGACTCAGAAATCATCACATGTTGAACGACGTTTACACGACCGCCAAACCGATGACGTCCACGATTTCGTTCCCACGGCCGTGATGGCAGGAAGGGCATCCTCCCAAAAAGTTAATTATATATTTGCTAGTTCACGAATAATAGTGGGCCCAGTTCGATGGGGAAATCACTAGCAGAGACAGAGAGAAATTTAAAAGTGAACTAAGATACCGGCGATATTTTAAGAAATGTTATTTTATTTACGGGTTGTTCGGAAATTATCGTTACATACTGCAAGGACTAGGAGAGAGGAGTGAATGCATAATATTTTGAATAGGAACCCATGTCCAAAAATGTTCCGTTTCCGTGCTACAGCCGTTAGAAAAGAATTTTGCTAAGTAGGTATCCAACAGGGAAGCCGTTACTCCGGAGAGGCTGATGTCGTCTGGCGTCTATCCTACCCCCCTGACCTGGGTCGAGCCGCATTCAAGTGTCTGAGTGTTAGAGCAGCATGGTTGAGTACACGGTTGCAGAACACACCGAGATGATCCTCCTCAAGAGGCGAAACTCTCGGTAATGGAAGAGCTGCTCGTCACCTTTTTCAAAATCGTTCTCCATAACGTTCGATTCTGTCGCATACCCTTTTAGCCACAATTAGGCAACGACTTCGAGGAAGGGGGCGTGTATCGTAAATAGGTGTGAAAGTGATGTTCCAGGGAGACAACGCAAACCCGAACTGGAAGAGGCCGTACTGCATCACCCTGGATAAAACACGTCAACGATAACACCAGCAACTCTTTTAGCTATTAATGAGTGCTACATTGTAAATTAAGTGATATACTGTGTCACACTTCATCAATTACTTTTTTAAAGTGGTCGCGTTACCAATATGTCTTCAAATGGTTTTAGTTCCGAGACGGTACGTTTTCG
Source organism: Schistocerca gregaria (assembly GCF_023897955.1). Taxonomy (NCBI): domain Eukaryota; kingdom Metazoa; phylum Arthropoda; class Insecta; order Orthoptera; family Acrididae; genus Schistocerca; species Schistocerca gregaria. Next base: position 297,740,216 of record NC_064924.1, on the reverse strand, counting down.
GAGATGGGTTCCAGTCCAAAATCCTATCTACTTAAGTTTCCGCTTCAGCTTCTAGAGGTCTGTAACGGGAGTTTACGAACACACTGTATATTTTATTCTTTTCTTTGCTCTGTGGTATTCTATCACAGGTAATGTAACTGACAATCTACTGCCTTTATATTGTATTGTAAGTTAACCGGAGGCCTGGAAACGACAGAGAGGCACCGTCCCTGACGGAGCCGCAGTGGTCCACAACCCCACGACGACTACTGCAGTCCACTTCCCTCCGCCGCCCCAAACCGAACCCAGGGTTACTGTGCGGTTCGGTACCCGGTCTTACGCCCTACACCCGCCCTCTCTCTCCCCAGGGAACGTCTCACACCAGACGTGTGTAACCCCTATGTTTGGGCGGTACAGTAATTGTGGTGTACGCGTACATGCAAACTGAGGCGGAATAAGGGGGACCAGCCCGCATTCGCCAATGCGTTAGTCCCCACGGCTAAGAGGGCGGGCCCGTTACTCTTGTGTTGGTAGAAGAGCCAACACCGTGTTACGAGTGGAGGCCGAAATGCACGTGTGAGGAGGGAAGAACTATATAGACGTGAGGTCTGGAACATGACAAGGAATGAGACTTCAGAAAGTTGACGTAATTAGTTTCATACTTAACTTTAATCCATTAATGATGAACGTCCCTCTTGACGGTACGTGATTCACAATATCATCTGTTTACAATACATTCTTCAAGTAATTATACTAACTGAATATGGCGCCTTGCTAGGTCGTAGCAAATGACGTAGCTGAAGGCTATACTAAACTGTCGTCTCTGCAAATGAGAGCGTATGTAGACAGTGAACCATCTCTAGCAAAGTCGGCTGTACAACTGGGTCGAGTTCTAGGGGGTCTCTCTAGACTAGACCTTCCGTGTGGCGGCGCTCGGTCTGCAATCACTGATAGTGGCGACACACTGGTCCGACGTATACTAACGGACCGCGGCCGATTTAAAGGCTACAACCTAGAAAGTGTGGTGTCTGGTGGTGACACCATACTTACAACTAACCGTATGCAAATACGTCAATAATTCCAGAATTTGATGCAATGAAAATTACATGATGGCAGAAGAAACACGAAATCCGTAATAAATGATTACATAGCGTAACTAAAAAAAAAATACAGATATTTCACCGCCACAGCAGTGAATCAACTTGAACAGCCCACCACTTCGTTTTATTTAATCAAAACAAAAGTGTTGGGTCTACGATGAGAACAGATGTTGCATGAATTGACGATGGAATAACATTAAACTAATACTGTACAGTGTGTGTGGTCAGAAATCAGTGTTTATAATGTCGTAAATCTTTCTACACGTCTGTTACTGTCCTCCATGTTATACCAACTTGAACTAATCATTCATCTCTACGTACCTACTACACCAATATATGTTATTCGATGGTTTGCGTTTTGCACTCTTGGTTTCTACCTACTACTTTTCACCTTTTCCCTTCTTCCACGGCGTAATACGCGTGATTTCACGTTGCGCCTAATTAAACCACTTCCTACTTTATTTATGTGTAGAAGAAATGTAATTAAACTACTGACAGCTTCAATTCAGAAGCCTTCCGTTTCTAAGAAATTATGATCTACTTTTATAAATACATTTTGTTCACAAACGATCGCTTTTATTACGATATTAAGGAATGTTTACTGATCTATCATGTCACATTGAAACTCTACCAGAACCTGGACTGGGAGTTTCGCAGTGAATAGCACCGACGGCTCAGTCGGTAAGGGCAGTCTCCGTGAAACTCTCGTAGGTTCCGGGAAAGAGAACCGTTTGCAGATAATTTTCTAGACATGAAACATTAATAATAAATTGTTTGAAGTAAGCTGCTTGTTGAGAGTACATTTTACCGGACAAGTTTCAGGCGTTGCCTGTTATCGGCGGTATCTGTACTACAAAACCAACATATTTTTTATAACAGGTTTCGTATCATTATTACGTGATTTATAAGTATTGCCTTTCTAGTGTATGACGACATTTCATAATACTAGTAATAACAGGATTATTTGCTTCATAATCACATAAATAGAATCAGCATGAGAGATTTTCTACGAAAATACGCACATTTATCATTTACAATTGCTGTAAATTTTAAAATGTCTTTTGTTATATATCACAGAATATATATAATCTTACTTCTAACTTATATTACCTCTGTTGGAAGATAATTTTAACATGCCACTCTGTTTGAAAACAAAGCTCACTTCAGTGCAGTTACCGATCCTGTCATATTTATCACACTTATTTTCCCTAGTAATAGAGCCAGTAATCAAAACAAAAGTATTGAGTCTACGTTGAGAGCACATGTTGTGTGGGATCCGTACCAGATAGAGTTGATAGAATAGATAGAGAAGATATAACGGAGAGCAGCGCGCTTCGTTACAGGATCATTTAGTAATCACGAAAGCGTTACGGAGATGATAGATTAACTCCAGTGGAAGACTCTCCGCGAGAGACCCTCAGTAGCTCGGTACGGGTTTTGTTGAACTTTCGAGAACATCCCTTCACCAAGGAGTCAAGCAGTATATTGCTCCCTCCTACGTATATCTATACCGACAATCTTTCTTTCCACGAACAATAAGAGACTGGAATAGAAGGGAGAACCGATAGAGGTACTCAAAGTACCCTCCGCCGCACACCGTCAGGTGGCTTACGGAGTATGGATGTAGATGTAGATGAATCTTATTTTCTCGGCACTGCAGCATGCTGCACTTACAAATTAGGTTCACAACTGGCGTTATAAGTGAAATTAATGGTTACAGCTCCGTCATAAATTGCACTGAGAAACATTTTCTATTATTTCTTAATTGTGTCTGGTTTCGGACACCTATGTCCTTTCTCACATCATCTTACTAATAAAATTACAGTTTACATGACAATTTAATATAAATGAGACACATACTTGCATTAAAATTATAGTACATTAATATACAGGCGAGGAATACAAATTTGTCATGGTTATTTAGAGTTACGAGCTGCTTATTAACTACAGACCGTATCTCAAGTGTGACGATGCAGTTGGTAGTCTATGTACAGAAACTGACACTGCGGTAATGATCAAAGTGACACTATGGCCGTCTCAACAACAGTAGATAGATCACATAGGGCGGACATTAGAGAATTGGTGTGCAGAAGCACCAGTGGTTACCAGTGAAACCCTAGAGGCCGCTGACAACGACGAGCGTAGAAGATAAAATGTATACTGACTAAACAATACATTCTTTTTGTTTCATTAACTTCACTAAGACTTAAAAACTTACCGTCGTTGAAATTATTCTACTGTGGCCACTCACTGGTCTCCAGTGGCTCGAACTACACCAAAGTGCTACAGATACGTCATGACATGACCTTCTGCAGATAGCGCTAGAGTAGCGTCAGTTGTTCAAAAGGTATGCTTAGGGGGAGATCTACTGGCAAGTTAATTTATTTTTGGAGAGAGGGCAGGCTCAGTTTCTAGTTTTCAGTAGTAGTGAAGACATGTAACTTTCCAGGGATTTTATATAAATGATGTGTGATTCATAACAGTATAACTACTCAGTATAGCTCATGGAACTGTAGCGTCTTCAGAAGGTGATGTCATGTCATGACGTAACTATAGCACTTTGGTGTAATTCGAACCTCTGTAGACGAGTGAGTGGTCATAGAAAAAGAATTTTTGTGGTCATAGGATTTTCAAGACTGTGTACAGTTAATGGAAGAAAAATAATGTATTGTTTCGTCATTAAACATGTTATTTTCGATGCTCGCCACTGTCAGCGGCGTCTAGAGTTTTAGCAGGTAACCACTGGAGTCTGCACACCAGTTCTCTATTATCCGTCCTAAGTGGTCTGTTCACTGTTGCTGAATCGATCATAGTGCCGCTTTGTCATCAATGCAGAGGCAGTATTTGTACATGGTATTTGTCACATGGTACAAAATGTAACCTGTAAGTCAACTCGTAAAGCAAATTAACCATGACAATCTTGTATGTGTTGCATGTATATTAATCTGCTATAACTGTATTGCAAACATGTGCCTCGTTTCTATAAAATTTTCATGTCAGCTGTAATTACCTTTGTAGGATGGTTTGAAATTCACAAAGGTGTCAAAAAACAGGCACCATCAAGAAACAAAACGACATACTTCTCAATGCAACTTATGACAGTGCTGCCACTATTTATTTCAGTATCATTTCCATTTGCGTGTAACACTTCTTTCGCAATTTATACACCATGCGCAAGTGAACTAACGTGTTCATTTTTTCTCTGCGCCAGTAGTGTCAATGCTTTCTAATTGCACTGGTTAGTGAATTTAATAACGTTAACAGTGATTCATCATAACAGCCAGAGAAAACGTTTTCCACAACCAGTGACCATGTTTGCTTTGCTCGATAAAAACGCACGTCAGCTTGAGCTTGCTGCTTGCCGTTTCAGTCTTTGCTATGTTCCCGCTACGGCCTGAACTATTGTTCGAATTGTCGAGTAATGTCAGGGTGTACTCTCCTACAACTTATCACGTCTCCATACTACCGCATTGTGACATTTCCTTTCTAAAGAAGAAAATTCTACATAGACTACAAGAATATAATTAAAGAGCCAAGATTAATATTACCATCCGATAAGACTAAGCACCATCAGCAAAGTCACACGCCATTACTCATTGAGAAACTAGCGGGAGGTTGGAAATTAAAACAAATGCCTGACATACGTAGGCCACCATCTGTCCTCCATTTTGGGGAAAAATGGCAGCTATCCTTGGTTCCACCACCAGGTTCCATAGCAGAGCCACACAGTAAGCAACCTGAGCTACAGGGACGGAGCAAGGAAGAACTATTGCACACAGATCTCTTTCGACGGTATTCCTACGTTTGGTATGCAGACGTCGCATGTCCTCTGTTACTAGATACTTATCTCCAATTGAGCTAGTAAATAGTCTAAGTTCTGTAACGAAAATCTGATTATGTGTTCTCAAGGAAGTTCGCTTGTGGTCGACTATCAGAAACTATGAAGATTGTACTGGCGCATGCAGCATGATGCGAGGAACTTGTCAGCCTGAGGAATAAATTTACGGCAGCAGAGAGTGGATGAGGCTCCCAGAAAAAGAAAGTCTGCAGGGTCTTGGCATCCTGCAGCTCCTAACCTTATTCCAGGATAGCGTCTGTTATTTAGAGAAATGCTCAGTACTGCATAATACACTGAAGAGCCAAAGAAACTGGTACACCTGCCTGATACAGTGTTGGGCACCCGACAACACGCAGAAGGACCACAACACGATATGGCATGGACACGACTAATATCTGAAGTAGTGCTGGAGTGAACTGACACCATGTGTCCTACAGAGCTATCTATAAGTCCGTAAGAGTACGAGGGGGTGGAGATCTTTTCTGAACAGAATGTTGCAAGGCATCCCACATATGCTCAATAATGTTCACTTGTGGGGAGTTTGGTGGCCAGCGGAAGTAATTATACTCAGAAGAGTGTTCCTGAAGCCACTCGGTAGTAATTGTGGACGTGTTAAGCGTCGCATTGTCCTGCTGGAATCCGTCGGAATGCACAATGGACATAAATGGATGTAGGTGATTAGACAGGAAGCTTTGCCACCTGTCAGAGTAGTATCTAGACGTATTAGGGGTCTCATATCACCCCAGCTGCATACGCCCCACTCCACTACAGAGTCTCTTATAGCTTCAACGTTCCCCTGCTGACATACAGGGTCAATGGATTCATGAGGTTGTCTCCGTACCCGTAACGTCCATACACTCGACAAAATTTGAAACGAGACTCGTCCAACCAGGCAGCGTGTATCCAGTCCTCAACAGTCCAATGTATGCGTTGTCTGGCCCAGACGAAGTGTAAGGCTTTCTATCATGCAGTCATCAAGAGTACAACAAATGAACTGTTAGGGCGGAGGTTCGAGTCCTCCCTCGAGCATTGGTGTGTGTGTGTGTGTGTGTGTGTGTGTGTGTGTGTGTTTGTGTGCGTGTGTGTGTATGTATGTGTGTGTTTGTCCTTAGGATAATTTAGGTTAAGTAGTGTTTAAGCTTAGGGACTGATGACCTTAGCAGTTATGTCCCATAAGATCTCACACACATTTGAAAATTTTTTTAACTGTTTGGTTCTAACAATCAGCCGCAATGTCACGTAATGAGATGTGGCAAAATGTTTTCGACATTACCGAGTAATAGGTCATTTATGAGTATGGTGAATTTACAGGCGAGAAATGCGTTTTACATTTTACTATTGTTTCGAAATTCTGGAAATTTGTGGTAAGTTTCCATGGGATCAAACTGCTGAGATAATCGGTTCCTAGACTTACACACTGCTTGATTTAACTTAAACTAAATTACGCTAAGGACAACACACAGACGCATGCCCAAGGGATAACTCGAACCTCCGACGGGGGGGAGCCGCTGAGCTAGTCAAGGCGCCTAAGACCGCGCGGCTACCCCGCGCTGCTTTTTCGCGTGGTTGTTGCTTCGAAAACTTTTGCCTGTGTAGTCTCTACATTCGCTAACCAACAGATATTGACCGAAGTCAAATGAAGAGTGCTACAGGTAAATGAACATGATGGTCAGTGAAAGTTTGTGTTTTAATATTCTTTTTATTACGTCTCCTGTCAGAGGGTGTGTTGACGAGTTAACCATGGTGAAAGTTACCATTCTCTTGCTATGATACGCGTGGAGACAGCATACTTTACTCAAATTCGGTCAGCAAAACTAAAAATGCGTTCTTCATTTGTGAAAACGTAAAATAAGATCACTGTTTTCTCCAGCCGACAGAACGCCTTTCTGAAAAGAAATACACTGGTGATCCAAAACACGAATGCTCTCTCCTTAGTAGCCCGTTGATTCGTTTTCCGAATGTTCTCCTGCCGACAGAACGCCTTTCTGAAAAGAAATACACTTAAAATCCAAAACACGAATGCTCTCTGCTTAGTAGCCCGTTGGTTCGTCTTCCGAATGCAGAGATTCTGCATAGTATAGATTCGACAAGTACTTGGTAGGTTTGCACATGTACAACATCTACGCGCGGGTTATGCAGTTTACGTCAGTTTTGGGGTGGGATGGTTTGTGAGCGCTTAAACGAGCCTGATATCGTCGCAGATATGTTCCATCGGGTTCGTTGCAGTCGAATTTGATGCCCTATACATCAAAGTGATTTCACTGTCATGTCAAATAGCCTTGTGACACGGACAGTTACTCCTTTTTAAGATGGTTTCACCGTCGGGGAAGATATGAGACACGAAAGAATGTATTTGGTCCGGAATAATGATCACGTAGTTCACATATATCAAGCTGGCTGCGATACTACCACACAGGGCCGTACCGGTGGGTTGGCGAGATAGGCCACGTAGGGGAACCTGTTAGGGGCGCAGGATGACTTCAGCCATGCTACCACAGGTCCTATGTAAGCGAAAAAACTAAAAAAATATATCCTTATAAAGGTGAAGAACTAACCGTCAGGAGAACGAAACTTGTTCCACCGTTTGTGTTCTTTTAGGTGTTTTTTTTAATGTCATTTCCTCTAACTCGCATTATACAGAAACCATTACTACCGAACAAACGTCTTTCGCTACTACGGTTTATATGACGACAGCGTGCCTCGTGCGCACTGCTGCCACCCGCTGAGATCACCTACGTTCAACAGTCGTGTTCATGCCCTCTCTGTTTATGTCGTGTGGCAACCCCGCAACCAGGTGCAAGTCATTTTATGCGACCCCATTTAGGCGACTTGCGTGTAAGTTATGATTGACAATTAAGGAAAGAACGCAACATCCAATTCGAGAACGACAAAACCTCCGACCCGGCCACGATTCGAACCCGTGTCGCTTCTACTAGCAGTCTGTCGCACTGCCCCGCAACTACCGAGGCTCCGAGGCGAATGGTCTTCTTCTGCTAATTCGGTACGTATTTCAGGATCTCAAAAAACAGCGAGTGGGAGCACAAACAAATATGCTATTTGGCCTTTAAGTTAAACATTCTCGTTGCTTTCTGCCAACGAGAAGTGGAACAGACGCAAGGAATGAAGGAAGTGAGAAAGAAAAAAAAAGGATATGTAAAGTACTGGAGTCTCTCCACAGTACTTTTGCTACTATACGATTTCGGTTAGTGCGTTACGCTATGCAAATGAAAAGAATCTGAGTATGTCTTCTGTGGCTGAGTCATAATATTAAGGGGCTAATTAATCACTCTGCATATACACACTTCTACTCTGATGAGCTATCATGTAAATGAACGTATGCTATGGAGATGATCACTGAATTGCCAGGGCATCCGGTGTCGCAAGAATTCTCAATTATCTGTTGATCGTGTAGTTTCTTTATAACTCTGACTCGAATGCAATTTAGCTGTCTGGTCGAGATAGGACGACGCAGCTGGTAAAATTGACTTCACTATTGTGCTCAATACGTTTTCTTAGCTCAAGAGTAAAGAAATGAAAGGGAAATTTTACTGAAAAAAGTATTTTGGCAACGTGATTTTTCTCAACTCTTAATTATAGTCATTTCCATTCTTTCTAAGGAATAATTTGTACACTGTTACAAATTATGAAGAACAAATAAAATTTGTTCTGAATTATACAATATACTATAACTAAGGTACAATAGCTATAATGTAACAATGAATTATAAATTTCATTTTTAATTTCTTAAAATGTTTAAAAATTTATTTTAGTGCAATGATACAGTTAATCTCTATGTGACACATTTCATCAGTGTAGTTAGTTTAGGTAATAGTTCTCAATAATGTTTATTTTTGTATACCAGCTCTCAAAATTATGAGATTTTGCTATATATTGAAGAAACAACGTTTCACGGGTTAGGGTGGGGGTGGACGGAGGGAGTAGGAAGAACACAGATTAGGAGGTACTGTCAGGGTTTCATGATGACTTCGGCTCCGCTAACACAGGTCCCGTGGAAGCGTAGAATAATATCTCCTGTAGCATAGCTTTATGTTACTGGCTTACTGGGACGGACACCGACAGAGTGTAACAAATAATGTCACTGATCTGACCGAAAGACGGATAATCTCATACCCACAAAAAGCTATAACTGGCATTGTAGCTGTGCCAACGAACTGCTGTGAACCGTGTGCTCCGAAACACTTGTGTCGGCACCGGCGTTGTACTCTATCCTCACATCCACTACAGGTCGCTGGCCAATCTTGCTTAATAGCGTGCGGAAGCCTAAGAACTCCCTGTTCAGTCATGAGGTGTGGAAATGATGATGTGTGGAAATCCTAACCTTCCACCTACCCATGGTTTCACCGTTTCTCAGCCACTTTCATTACAGTATACGACCAACCGTCCAGGTTCAGTGCTTCCAAGATATTCGTTGTCAGGTGCAGCGTTAAAATAATCTGATGTCTGACAAAGTCGCTTTTGTCGTATTTCCCTTTCATTAGTCATATCGACGATAGAACGATTCCTCATACTTCCCTGGTCCACTTGCATACTTTCTTGACGCCCCACGTGGCTGCAACGTTCCATGTGGCACTCACTCTTGTGGTGACCGTGGTCACAATGTTTTAGCCATCGCTGTATTTTCCAGCAATAAAAATCATAGCAGAGCTCCACGGCCCGACTGCACCGACCGATCGCCTTGTCATCCTCAGCCAAAGGCGTATTCTAGATACCGTATGGAGGCAATTGGCGTCACCACACTTTTCTCCTGGCTACTGTCGACCTTGCAGACTTGGAGGCGCTACTTGTCACACAATTGCTCTGCAGCTAGCATCAAGGGGCAAAGTGGACCCCATTACAGTCTTCCCGGTAAGGAAAACTGGCAGTAACAGGAATTTAGCTCGGTTCCTGATGACCGAAACCTTCTACACTGACCACTCAGTTTCGACGGCGAATTCCCAGATAATACAGAATACAATCAGCTGGGCTTATGTGGAAGGAACTGAATCATACAGTTAAATATACTGCGACTTATGTTCAGAAAACAGCAGAACACCTTGAACGAATAGAGGTTGGACGTTCATATTCACAGTACATGTACAGTAGTATGTTCTGCAGAAATGATTAGAATTTCGGTCACCTTGGTTCAGCATGCTTCCTGTGTCCTAATAGGAACTAGGTCCGCCATAGGTCCTGATAACTGGTTCCACGTGTGATGGCACCGACGTGTAAACTGTAAAGGGTGCGAATGGCGTCCTGTGGTATAGCCATCAATGCTTCGTTCACCTGGTTCCAAAGTTCATCTATGGTGGTTGTCATCGGGTCACCATATCCCACACATTTTCGATTGGCGACAAGTCTGGTGATCTGGCAGTCCAGGACTAATAGGCGACATCCCGTGACACCAAGAAGACATGTTATATTGCAGAAACATGTGGTCGTGCATTGTTCTATTGAAAAATGGCGACTGGGGTACTGTGCAGAAAGGATATGACCACGGGTTGCAGGATGTCATTCGTGTAGGTCACACTGGCCGCATTGCCCAGGACACGTGCCAACTGTGTTTTGCGGTTCTATCATGTGCCACCCTGCACCATAAGGCTAATGCAGTCAGTGTGATGCCGCTCCCCATGTCTGTGGCGAACCAAAATGCGGCATTCATTTTCAAAGGAACACAACATGGACTCGTCCGAAAACATTCCTGTCCCCAGTGTTCTGCACATTGGTCAAAGCTAGGCAGAGAAGTGGACGATGCGCACGTGACACATTGCCATTAAAAACGGCGAAGTATTGTCACCTCTGATAGTGTGCGAAGTGTTAAACTGTTCCTGTGTTGCGCCAGGAGGACGGAGACGTGTCCTGCAATGGCAGTCGGATAAGGTGTCGATCTTCTCGGACCTACGTCTTGGGTGAATCATTCCACACAAACCCGTTGCACTGTCAAAATACTTCGTACCACACAAGCAGTACTTTCCCGGGAAGAGGATTCACTTTCTATAATGCCAACAATGCGCCCTCTTTCAGGCTCACTGGTTTACTGTAGGTTCGCACATACGTCTGCGAGGCACCCTGCACGTTTGCTCAAGTCACATTCATCCATTACCTTCGGTTCATAGCGACAACGAAAACCGCAGCCACATTTTACATGTACGTGGGGTTCGGCTCTGATATCGAGGTTGACCTTGTACCCGCATGCAGACATGCTTCAGATACTAATCATTTCTGCAGAACCTACTAATATGCATGTCCTGTGAAAATGAACGTCTTATCTGTAATCTGTCAAGTTGTTCTGTTTTTTTTTCTTTTCTTTTCGAACATAAGTGTAAATGTCGTTATGGCTTACACTGCGATATTACCGAATTAATAAAGGCAATCAACTTGTCTTAGTAAATGATAAGTTACGATACAGTGGTACAATGCCGTGCTTACTCTCCCAGTAGTTTCGCAGCGGTTTCGACAGATAAAAATAGTGAATCTTAGCAGTGCAAGCTTTACGTGTGAACAAGTGACAAGAAGTGTGGTTGCCGTGGAAACGAGGCATTATTACAGCTCATAGTTTTTCGCCGCCACATCTGGTGTCAGGTTGGCGGGCGTAATGAAGGCTGATGATGGGCCGATGCGTCACGCTCACCGCGTGATGGATGGTGGCGACCACAATGGCGGCCCAGCCACAGCCCGGCTCCCCGTCTGAGAGGCGTTTTTGTGCGCAGTGCGTGGCGGAGGGTGCTCTGGTGGTGGCCCGGGGCGTTGCGTTGCTAACGCGACTGCCGTGGCTCGCGGCGCCCGCATCAATCAGGCGCACCCATTGAGCCGGCGAGAGGGGCTCCGCCGAACGGGTTCGCTCCGCACGCACTCTGCAGTAGTGTGTTGTAGTGCCTCGCACCCCATTGTAGTCGCTCACTGCCTCGGGCGTATCGCAGTCGCGACACACCATTGTTTGCTACCGCAGCGATATGCCCGTTTTTGCTTACTGGCATTGTTCCCTTCGCATCGTTTAGCGATGCCATCAAATATTTATTCGATCTTATACAGTTATTATGTTCAGCATATCTTTTCACTCTGTAGCTGTGTACTGATATGATACTACCCAACTGATTAAAACCGTGCGCTGATAGGAAGCTTCCCTCATCGGGATTCTAACGAGGAGAGCACGGCAGGTGCCATAACCCAATTTCCCAGAAACTTCAGTCAGCGAAAGACGAAGTCAAAATAAGCGGAAACGTATTTCGGATTATCCTTAGATACTCGACCATTTCTGCGGAAACAACTGCCAAAGTTTTCGAGTTACTCATTGTGCCTTTGAGAGTTAATGGTTCAACTCGAGGGGTGGCACAATGGCTAGCGCCAAGGCTTCACACTTTTGCATCCTGTATTCGAAACTCGACTATTATTTCTATTTTATCTTTACTTTTATTTTGGTTTTTCGTTTACCTACCCTACCCATGTCTGTAAAACGTTATTACAAGATTGTTTTTGTTCAAATGTGTTTGAAATCTTATGGGACTTATAGCTAAGGTCATCAGTCCCTAAGCTTACACACTACTTAACCTAAATTATCCCAGGGACCAACATACATACCCACGCCCGAGGGAGGACTCGAACCTCCGCCGGGACCAGCCGCACAGTCCATGACTGTAGCGCTGAGACCGCTCGGTTAATCCGGCGTGGCGTATGTTTTTCTATGCATGTTGAAATATCGTTGATGATATTCCTCCGGTAATAGTATGCCTGGTGAATGAATTAAAAAAAGACAATAAATCAGTGAAAAGTTATTGGAATATTTTCAGGTGAAATTCCTGTACTGTATCGATTCGAATCAATTGCAAGCGGCAGTTTTGGCGAAAGTGATCAATTATGAATGGTTTGTCGCGAAATGATAGGTAACATTGAAAACTTCGTCAAAATTAAAGAGTTTTCATTCCAGAATGAGCATGACACAAAGAAATTTGGCTGTGGCAAACCTGCCTTCGGGCGATGCTCTCCATGTTCCCAATTTCAAAGTTCCGAAATTTTCTATGGTCGACATAATCCAAGGGAATGCACAAAAATAAATACAGGCTCTCAGGTAGACGCCATTTTCCTGGACTTCCGGGAGGCTTTCGATACAGTTGCGCACTGTCGCCTGATAAACAAAGCAAAAGCCTATGGAATATCAGACCAGCTGGGTGGCTGGATTGAAGAGTTTTTAGGAAACAGAACGCAGCGTGTTGTTATCAACGGAGAGACGTCCACAGACGTTAAAGTAACCTCTGGCGTGCCACAGGGGAGTGTTTGGGACCACTGCTTTTCACAATATATATAAATGACCTAGTAGATAGTGTCGGAAGTTCCATGCGGCTTTTCGTGGATGATGCTGTAGTATACAGAGAAGGTGCAGCATTGGAGGACTGCGCCGAAATGCAGGAGGATCAGCAGCCGATAGGCACTTGTTGCAGGCAAAGGCAACTGACCCTTAACATAGGCAAGTGTAATGTATTGCGAATACAAAAAAAATTCAAATGTGGTGAAATCTTAAGGGACTTAACTGCTAAGGTCATCAGTACCTAAGCTTACACTCTACTTAACCTAAATTGTCCTAAGGACAAACACACATACCCATGCCCGAGGGAGGACTCGTACCTCCGCCGGGACCAGCCGCACAGTCCATGACTGCAGCGCCTTAGGCCACTCGGCTAATCGCGCGCGGCATTGCTAATAAATAGAAAGAAGGATCCTTTATTGTATGATTATATGATGGCGGAACAAACACTGGTAGCAGTTACTTCTGTAAAATAACTGGGAGTATGGGTACGTAACGATTTGAAGTGGAATGATCATATAAAACTAATTGTTGATAAGGCGGGTGGCAGGCTGAGATTCATTGGGAGAGTCCTTAGAAAATGTAGTCCATCAACAAAGGAGGTGGCTTACAAAACACTCGTTCGACCTATATCTGAGTATTGCTCATCTGTGTGGGATCCGTACCAGATCGCGTTGACAGAGGAGATAGAGAAGATCCAAAGAAGAGCGGCGCGTTTCGTCACAGGCTTATTTGGTAAGTGTAATAGCGTTACGGAGACGTTTAGCAAACTCAAGTGGCAGACTCTGCAAGAGAGGCCCTCTGCATCGCGGTGTAGTTTCTTGCCCAGGTTTCTAGCGGGTGCGTTTCTGGATGAGGTATCGCATGTATTGCGTTCTCCTATTTATATCTCCTAAGGATATCACGAATGTAAAATTAGAGAGATTCGAGAGCGCACGGAGGCTTTATGGCTGTTGTTCTTCCCGCGAATCATACGCGACTGGAACAGGAAACTGAGGCACGTAATGTTCCCTCCGTCACACAACGTTAGGTGGCTTGCGGAGTATAAATGTAGATGTAGGTGTAGAACCTCCTGAGCAATAAACATAAGAATGTAATATAAGATTTAAGAATTGATGTAAGAATGGAACACAAGAATATAAGAATAGGAAAACCCCAGAAAAAAACCATACGCATATGTACTGGATAATAAATGTATGACATTTACTGTGAAACTCACTTGTAATTTTACAATTAATACAACGCTCTTGAGTACCCTCACTTGATAAGAAACATTCGTATAGGGGTCTTCTAAGGACGTGAGTACATACATGAAAAAACTAAAGAAAAAATATTAATCCTGTTCCGAACATAGAACGCGACAGTAAGACGCTGTGACGCTAACCACTTTGCTGCGTATAAAATTTATCTGAATTGCAAAATTCGATGGTTGCTTTCTCACAAACGGTTCAGTATCAACGGATAAGTTGAAACAGGTGTTCATTTTTTTGGCTCCTCTTACACTGAATGAAGTATTTCTAAGTTAGGACGTTTTCTTGGATTGCTCATTTGTTACAGCACTTACTGGCAAAAGAAAATGGTCCCAGTCAGGAGCCCCGTTCTGTCAGACATTTTTAATCTACCAATAAGTGTCATTTCTGCGCAAACTCCGCTGCAGAGAGATAATTCATTCTGTTTGCAATCCCCCAGGTTGAGGTTAACCGATGTTTCCGCAATATCCTCTTTTCAAGACTACTACTCACGAAAGGTATGCAAGAATTGTTATCTGATGTTTGGAAGTTAGGATATGAGGTACTGGAGGAAATAAATTTGTACGAACGGGTCATTAGTAGTGCTTGGATTGTTTAATCTATAGAGCACTTGGTCATGAAAGGTAAAGGTCCCATTTTGGAGTTTCGATCCGGCACACAGTTTTATTTTGCCTAGAAGTTTTAATTATTTTGCCCTTCTAGTCAACCAGCCTTAACAGATAAAGTCCTACCTTTAATCTAATCAGTGGCACAGTGGTCATTTTGAAGCATTGTAGTTAGTGTTGAATTGATACCAGATAGCCAAGAGTCCCTCCACCGCTGACGTGTCATGCTAGTAAAGTGGTGTGTTGCACATATCAGTTGTGTGGTATCAGTGCTGCAAGATGTGTCGACGTGGAAACGTGATAGAATGACATAAATGTGAGATCACTTTTGGACGAGTTCATCACCGCTTCATGAATGTGGTTGTTTTTGTATTTGTTACTTTTTCAAGTAGTACTCTATGCAATGAATGGAGTTCCATTTCACTCACTCACATACACGTAAAACGGCAAAGAACAATAGTCGTGAAAAGATTCTAACCGACGTAGTTTGGAGAGGAGTTCACGATTTGTCAGAGCTAATCGTGAGAAAGACATACAGCGTGTAACAGGTATATTTCCTTGGTATACATTAGTGGTGCGGTCTGTCTTAACACTACTGTAAGGAGTGGTGGTAAAGTGTATTTCATCACTTTTTTCATTACAATCAGATTTTCTTTCGTTGAATTTCTTAGCGACACGTTGTCCGTCGTCACATTTCTTCCTCGATTCACAAATGGTGCATGATACTCAAATGAAGTACTCTCCTAGTGGTTGCTTCTTTGTATGCACGTCCTCATTGTAGGTGTATGGGAAGGTGTTACAGTACCTTTTGTCGTTACATCGATAGCCAACCAGACTTTGAGACCAAATTTGTCTGTTTTGTTGGACATGAATGAGTCGAGATGCACCTTGCTTTGCTTGGTAATAGCTGTTCATCAGTGCTTATATTTTCTCCAGAGTGGTAAAAGCGAAAACTGTTTTAAATTAACTTTCCCCAAATTTCAGATTTGTAGGCTGCCAGGGGTTTAGCTTGGTTTGGTTTCTTATTGAAACAGAGAAATCTGAGAAGTTCATTAAATCTGACCATTGGCACAATATCTTTGATGAATGTAGGCTCCCAGGCAACCAGAGATCTTCCTCAGATACACTTTTTGTTTAAAGACACCCCAAGCAAACAGGATGGTTAACAGTTTCTTCAAGTTCCTCAAATGACACGATCCAAATATTATTTTTAGTGCTATTCGAGCATTAATAGCATTTTATTGTGTGTATTTGTTCATGAGATGTAGCATAGCTTTGTCAAAAATAAGATGTAAGGCAGTGGTGTCAATCGTCTACTCGTTGGGAAACGTTCTCAGCTGATCCTCTTCCCACACTCTTCCTTTCGTCGCAACCATCTCTGTAGACGCTTCCAACAGTGAAACTTCCATAGATGGGCAGATGTATCCACTTTCACAGATTGCTCCTCATTCACAATGCTTTCATCTTCACTTGTCTCAGGTACATAATCTTCATCCTTCCTCAGTGAAGTCAATTCCCGATTCAACTTCGGAATTCTCTAAGACATGTAACACTTCTTCGTCATAGTGTTCATGCTGACGATACATGTTCGAAAATGTGTTTCATGGACAGAGGGTATTACGTCAAGGACATGATATAAATTGTGGTAGACTGGAATTTACACGTGCCAGGTTACGGAAAGGAGGAGCAACTGCTCTGCATTACTGCTGTTTGTTGCCGCTTCATTGTTGGATAATTTGTATATATACTCAACAGAAATTACAGTGGGGTCAAACTGAATGAAACGTTGAAGAAAACATAAATATTTTGTAAATCTTCGTACGTCATTGTAAAGAGGAGGAAAGGTTAGGAAAAGTCATATGATTTCATTAATGAAGTCATAAATGGCATTTGACAATGGAGGAAAGACGTATGACTCGTCATTTTGGCTAATTTCTCCGTTATGTCGTTACTAGTTTATTTAAAGATTTTACTTCCGCTAGTCGATATATCTTCATTGCGTTTGTTGGTGTTAGATATGAGATTTGTGTTTATGGTCAGGACATCTGACTACTGTCGTCCAAATTACGACCAATATAATAAACTAAACAGCACCAATAGTACTTTGTGGCAGAAATTTCATGGCAGGAAGGGAGATTCAGATTTGAAGTGTCATTGACAACGCGGTTATTTGGGACGGGAAAGCAATCTGAGAGCTGCAGCGTTTGTCAGTCTCCATTGCCGATTCCTTGAAGATTTCATACACATTCATGGTAAAAGATTATTCTCTCGTTCCTGAGATTATGTCTCACATGTGTGTCTACTTAGGACGGAAATTTTAGCTACGTTTAGTGTATTTTGTTAAACTTTCATGTCGCAGAGCGTGTTGCGCATCTTCTGTTTCGCTTGTTGGTCCTTGACGACCTTCACAAACACAGTCAGTTTTATTGTGTCCTCATTCTGCTTGCTATCAGCTATTTGGTATCAGGTATTGTTAATCTAACTGTAGCATCCTGGCCTTCAGCTGTCTTCTCACTCAGAACGCTCTCTCTCAAAGCACTTTATGAAGTAACTGTTTCATGGCTCTGTCATGCACACTGAAAGCATCGCTAGGGGAGCTCTTACGTTTCTAAATATTTACACCGCCACTGCCCATTGTCTGTTTATTGACCTTCAGGTCTCTGATGACTGTCGCTGCACACATACAAGACACTTTTTGTTTGTTTTCCTTTTCTGTACCAAATGTATTTTGTAACAATACAGTGTGATCAATGAGTTAAAATGTTGAGAAATAAGACGGAAGCAAAGCAAAAAATAATCTTTGGAAACAAAAGCAAATAATTCCTTAAAATAAACCCTGGAGTTTGTCCATCAGAGACAGTAATCTACGTTATCTGCACTGAAAATTTTATCCTGCAAATGGCGCACACCTACACATTCACTAATTTCTCATTGAGTTTCCCATCAGCATATTCTGTTCCATAGCAGGTGCTCCATAATTTCATCTTAACCCTTTAATACCGCAATAAGATTCCACTTATAAGGAAAACATCAAAAATTATATTTCATAACTTTAATGAAGTGTTATACAGTACATAATGTTAAAGATAACAGAGATACGTTGTTGTTGTCAGGTATCTAACACACTGGGTGCCGAGCGTGACAGAAATGCAACATACACATTCACTTCTCCTTACACAAATGGAAACAGTTTACTTACTTCTTGTCTTGTAAAGATGACTCATTATCTCGGTAAGGTTTTCAGTTGTTTTCCATCATAGCAACTGTTTCACCTTCACTGTACTGGGAGAAAGATACATAAATGCACTGTGCAAGTAATACATAACATTCATGGGTCTCTGTTTAATGCAATCTTGGCTGAGCTTGGTCACCAGTCAGTTGCACATCCGTAACCATGAATTGTTCATGGAATAGGGGTACCTTGTAAAACAAAAAGAAAACTGTATCTGTCAATCCGAAACAGTTCTGATATTGATGATACAGCACATTACAAGAAATACTGCGAAATATTAAAAACTCTAATATGGACATCAAAGCAAATATATTACAAGGAAAAGATAGTCATATAACAAAATAAAGACAATATGGGATATTGTGAACGTGGAGACTAGTAGAATCAAACATGAAGAGGGACAAATAGCATTAAGAATAAATGACACATTCGTGACAGAAGTGTATAGTATAGCAGAACCTTTTAAAAAACATTTTATAGCTGTTACTGAAAAGATGGGGTTGTCAGGTTTGGCAGGTGCTGCTATGGAATACCTCAGACCAGACATTTCAAGTAACTTCCATAATATGAATTTGACCTCCACTACCCCAGCAGAAAAAGTGTCCATAATAAAATCTTTAAAATCAAAACCTCTAGTGGATATGATAAAATATCAACAAAGTTAATTAAAGAATGTGATTCTGCCCTAAGTAACATATAAAGCTATCTGTGTAACCAGTCGTTTATCAGTGGAATATATCGTGAATGGTTCAAATATACTGAAGTTAAGCCACTGTTTAGGAAGGAGATAAAGGAATGGCATCAAATTTCTGTCCAATTTTACTGTTGCCAGCATTATCAATAGTTTTAGAAAAATAATTTACAATCGGCTTTATAACCATCTTATCTCAAATAACATACTGTCAGTCACAGTTTGGATTTCTAAGGGGTTCTGATATTGAGAATGCTATCTACACTTACAGTGCAAATGTGCTTAATTCATTAGCCAAAAAATTGCAATTAACTGGTATATTTTGTGATCTGTCAAAGCATTTGACTGTGTAAGTCACAATATCCTTTTAAATAAAGTAAAATATTATAGTGTAACAGGAAATGCTACAAAATGGTTCAAATACTATATATCTCTGTCCGCAAACAAAGGGTGTTATTAGGAAAGAGACTTGTATGAAGCTATCAGGCATCATCCAACTGGGAAATAATTACATGTGGGATCGAAAAAGGTTCCATTTTAGGGACCTTACATTTTCTTGTATATATCAATGACCTTTCATCAGTAACATTACCAGATGACAAGTTAGTTTTGTTTGTCGATGACACAAACATTGCAATAAATAGCAAGTCAAGTGTAGTCTTAGAAAGATCAGCTAATAAAATATTTATGGACATTAATGACTGGTTCCTAGCCGGTTCTTTGTCACTAAACTTTGAAAAAACACACTACATGCAGTTCAGAACTTCTAAGGGGTGTCCCACGAGTATAAGACTAACATGAGATGACAAGCTGATAGAAGAAGTAGACAGTGTTAAATTCTTGGGATTATAGCTTGATAATAAATTCAACGGGGAGGAGAATACCACAGAACTGCTGCAGTGTCTTAACAAATCTCTATTTGCAATTGGAATTGTATCAGATAAAGGGAATATAAAAATGAAAAAGCTGGCATACTACTTATACTTTCATTCCATAATGCCATATGGGATTATTTTTTGGGGTAATTTAAGAAGCCAGGATAATGTTCTCCAGGCTTAAAAACGTGCAGTAAGAGTTACATGTGGTGTGAACTTAAGAATATCTAGCAGAAGCCTGTTTAGGGAACTAGGGAAACTAACTACTGCTTCCGAATATACACTCCTGGAAATTGAAATAAGAACACCGTGAATTCATTGTCCCAGGAAGGGGAAACTTTATTGACACATTCCTGGGGTCAGATACATCACATGATCACACTGACAGAACCACAGGCACATAGACACAGGCAACAGAGCATGCACAATGTCGGCACTAGTACAGTGTATATCCACCTTTTGCAGCAATGCAGGCTGCTATTCTCCCATGGAGACGATCGTAGAGATGCTGGATGTAGTCCTGTGGAACGGCTTGCCATGCCATTTCCACCTGGCGCCACAGTTGGACCAGCGTTCGTGCTAGACGTGCACACCGCGTGAGACGACGCTTCATCCAGTCGCAAACATGCTCAATGGGGGACAGATGCGGAGATCTTGCTGGCCAGGGTAGTTGACTTACACCTTCTAGAGCACGTTGGGTGGCACGGGATACATGCGGACGTGCATTGTCCTGTTGGAACAGCAAGTTCCCTTGCCGGTCTAGGAATGGTAGAACGATGGGTTCGATGACGGTTTGGATGTACCGTGCACTATTCAGTGTCCCCTCGACGATCACCAGAGGTGTACGGCCAGTGTAGGAGATCGCTCCCCACACTATGATGCCGGGTGTTGGCCCTGTGTGCCTCGGTCGTATGCAGTCCTGATGGTGGCACTCACCTGCACGGCGCCAAACACGCATACGACCATCATTGGCACCAAGGCAGAAGCGACTCTCATCGCTGAAGACGACACGTCTCCATTCGTCCCTCCATTCACGCCTGTCGCGACACCACTGGAGGCGGGCTGCACGATGTTGGGGCGTGAGCGGAAGACGGCCTAACGATGTGCGGGACCTAAGCCCAGCTTCATGGAGACGGTTGCAAATGGTCCTCGCCGATACCCCAGGAGCAACAGTGTCCCTAATTTGCTGGGAGGTGGCGGTGCAGTCCCCTACGGCATTGCGTAGGATCCTACGGTCTTGGCGTGTATCCGTGCGTCGCTGCGGTCCGGTCCCAGGTCGACTGGCTCGTGCACCTTCCGCCGACCACTGGCGACAACATCGATGTACTGTGGAGACCTCACGCCCCACGTGTTGAGCAATTCGGCGTTACGTCCACCCGGCCTCCCACCTGCCCACAATACACCCTCGCTCAAAGTCCGTCAACTGCACATACGGTTCACGTCCATGCTGTCGCGGCATGCTACCAGTGTTAAAGACTGCGATGGAGCTCCGTATGCCACGGCTAACTGGCTGACACTGACGGCGGCGGTGCACAGATGCTGCGCAGCTAGCGCCATTCGGCGGCCTACACCGCGGTTCCTGTTGTGTCCGCTGTCCCGTGCGTGTGATCATTGCTTGTACAGCCCTCTCGCAGTGTCCGGAGCAAGTATGGTGGGTCTGACACACCGGTGTCAATGTGTTCCTTTTTCCAGTTCCAGGAGTGTATTCCTTAATGAAATTTGTCATTAAAAACATATCACTTTTTCAAACCAACAGCTCATATCATGGCACCAACACTAGAAATAAGAATAACCTTGACAAGGATTTAAAGTCACTAAGTGTTGCACAAAAAGATGTGCACTATTCAGGAATACACATTTTCAATAATTTGCCAGCTGCCATAAAAAGCTTAACCAATGAATTTCAGTTTAAGAGAAGTGTAAAGGATTTATTGGTGGCCAACTACTTCTACTCCATTGATGAATTTCTCAGTAGAAGCATCTGATTTGTATATATAGAAATACAGTATAAGTTGTGCACCATTTCAGTGCAGTAATGTGTTCATTGTAAATATATATATATATATATATATATATATATATATATATATATATATATGTGTGTGTGTGTGTGTGTGTAAGTACAATCTAATTTAATGTAGCGTATTCCTATTACAGGCATAGTAGTGAGCAGTTGAGTTCAGACAAGGAAAATTTATGTTTGTTAATCTGTGATAAATTTTCTGGAATACTTTATTACAGAGATTAAAACTAGTTTGTAAAGATATTTTATTGACTGTAGTGATGGAAAGGCATTTGGAGAAATGTATCAAGGTAACCAATGCATGCACAGTAGTGAAATGTTTTCAATTGAAGCTATTCAGATAACTAAAAGTATTTATGATTGGTGTCAATTTAATCTGTTTCTTTTCATTATGTCACAGGCAGTATAACTGCTTTAATTTTTTGTAATTTTTGTAATGAGGGGACTTCATAATTATTATAATCTTCTTATGTTGTTCAACTTCTTTTGACAATAATCAGAGTTTAATTTTTCCACAACTCATTTCTTTAAACTAAAACCCAGTGGCAGCATTCTTGGTAAAGTTTTAAACAATTGATTTATTTGGTTTGTTCCATCTCATTTCATTCTAAAAACATTTATATCACTTCTGTAAAAAAAAGAGCCTAGAACCTGCCTAAAACCAAAATATATCTATTATTCTAAATGCTTTCATCTCATTCACCTCAGTTCTAAGAGATATAAATATGTAAGTGACCAAGGAGATGACCATTTTTGGATATAGTACTGTATGAGTATTCGTATACTTTATTCAGAGGTAAGTTTGTATGCTAAGAGCACTTTAGAGACAAAAAATTGGCGCCAGTGTAGCAGTAACAGTAATTTAGTCAAATAATAACTCTAAATCATAACACTCATTGTTATTGTTTTTTCATTTTCATCATGCCATTGTACCTCAATTTAACATCTCTAGAAAATTAGAAACCCCACTTAGTTATTAATTTGAAATATGTAGCTGGAAAAGAAACTGAAACTCATTATTAAGCTCAATACAATTTTTTTCTCCTTTTCTAGTATTAAAACATACACAGCCAGTAATGTTATACAACCCATTTATCCCTAGCTCATAAATCTTTTAACACAAATCAGAATTGTTTGCATTATTGAGCTTCTTCTTCCCCCATGAACCATGGACATTGCTGTCGGTGGGGTGGCTTGTGTGACTCAGCGATACAGATACCCATATCGTAGGTGCAACCACAACGGAGGGTTATCTGATAAGAGGCCACACAAATGCGTGGTTCCTGAAGAGGGGCAGCAGCCTTTCAATAGTTGCAGGGGCAACAGTCTGGGTGATTGACTGATCTGGCCTTTTCACACTAACCAAAATGGCCTTCCTGTGCTGGTACTGCGTACGGTTGAAAGCAAGGGGAAACTACAGCCGTTATTTTTCCCTAGAGTATGCAGCTTTATTGCATGGTTAATGATGATGGCGTCCTCTTGGGTAAAATATTCTGGAGGTTAAATAGTCCCCCATTCGGATCTCCAGATGGGGACTACTCAAGAGGACGTCGTTATCATGAGAAAGAAAACTGGCATTGTACGGATCAGAGTGTGGAATGTCAGATCCCTTAATCGGGCAGGTAGGTTAGACAATTTAAAAACTGAAATGGATAGGTTAAACTTAGATATAGTGGGAATTAGTGAAGTTCGGCGGCAGGAGGAAAAAGACTTTTGGTCAGGTGAATACAGGGTTATAAATACAAAGTCAAATAGGGGTGATGCCACAGTCGGTTAAATTATGAATAAAAAAGGAATGCAGGTAAGCTACTACCAGCCCCATTAATGTAGACAAGAGAGACATAAAGCCCACGCCTCTTACAGTAGTATAAGTTTATATGCCAACTAGCTCAGCAGATGACAGTAGTAGGGAAAGGGAAAGAAAGAAATGTAGAAGGTGTATATGGATTGGGGCTAAGAAATGAAAGAGGAAACTGCCTGGTAGAATTTTGCACAGAGCATAACTTAATCATAGCTAACACTTGGTTCAAGAATCATAAAAGAAGGCTGTATACATGGAAGAAGCCTGGAGATACTGACAGATTCCAGATAGATTACATAATAGTAAGACATAGAATTAGGAACCAGGTTTTAAATAGTGGGAATTTAAGGAATGGGACCTGGATAAATTGATTAAACCAGAGGTTACACAGAGTTTCAGAGAGAGCGTAAGGGAACCAGTAGCAGGAATGGGGGAAAGAAATAAAGTTGAAGAAGAAAGGGTAGCTTTGAGGGATGAAGTAGTGAAGGCAGCAGAGGATCAAGTAGGTAAAAAGACAAAGGCTAGTAGAAATCCTTGGGCAACAGAAGAAATATTGAATTTAATTGATGAATGGAGATAATATAAAAATGCAGTAAATGAAACACGCAAAAAAGGAATACAAACGTCTCAAAAATGAGATCGACAGGAAATGCAATATGGCTAAGCAGGGATGGCTAGGGGTAAGATAGATACTGCATACAGGAAAATTAAAGAGACCCTTGGAGAAAAGAGAACCACTTGAGTGAATATTAAGAGCTCAGATGGAAACCCAGTTCTAAGCAAAGCAGGGATAGCAGAAAGGTGGAAGGAGTATATAGAGGGTCTATACAAGGGCGATGTACTTGAGGACAATATTAAGGAAAGGAAAGAGGATGTAGATGAAGATGAAATGGGAGATATGATACTGCATGAAGAGTTTGACAGAGCACGGAAAGACCTGGGTAGAAACAAGGCCCCGGGGGTAGACAACATTCCATTAGAACTACTGACAGCCTTGGGAGAGCCAGTGCTGACAAAAGTCTATGACCTGGTGAGCAAGATGTATGAGACAGGCGATATACTCTCAGACTTCAAGAAGAATATAATAATTTCAATCCCAAAGAAAGTAGGTGTTGACAGATGTGGAAATTACTGAGCTATCATTTCAATAAATCACGGCTGCAAAATACTAACGCGAATTTTTTACAGACGAATGGAATAACTAGTAGAAGCCGACCTAGGCGAAGACCAGTTTGGATTCCATTGAAATATTGGAACACGTGAGGCAATACTGACCCTACGACTTATCTTAGAAGAAAGATTAAAGAAAGGCTAACCTACGTTTCTAGCATTCGTAGACATAGAGAAAGCGTGTGAAAATGTGGACTGGAATACTCTCTTTCAAATTCTGAAGGTGGCAGGGGTAAAATATAGGGAGCGAAAGGCTATTTAGAAATTGTATAGAAACCAAATTGCAGTTTTAAGAGTTGACAGGCATGAAAGGGAAGCAGTTGTTGGGAAGGGAGTGAGACAGGTTTCTGGCCTCTCCCCAAAGTTATGCAATCTGTATACTGAGCAAGCAGTGAAGGAAACAAAAGAAAAATTTGGAGTAGGTTTTCAAATCAATGGAGAAAAAATAAAAACTTTGATGACATTGTAATTCTGTCAGAGACGGCAAAGGACTTGGAAGAGCAGTTGAACGAAATGGATAGTGTCTTGAAAGGAGGATAGAAGATGAACATCAACAAAAACAAAACGAGGATAATGGAATTTAGTCGAACAATGTCGGGTGATGCTGAGGGTATTAGATTAGGAAATGAGACACTTAATGTAGTGAAGGAGCTTTGCTATTTTGGGAGCAAAATAACTGATGATGATCGAAGTACAGAGGATATAAAATGAAGACTGGCAATGGGAAGGAATGCGTTTCTGAAGAAGAGAAATTTCTGAACATCGAGTATAGATTTAAGTGTCAGGAAGTCGTTTCTGAAAGTATTTGTATGGAGTGTAGCCATGTATGGAAGTGAAATATGGACGATAAATAATTTAGACAAGAAGAGCATAGAAGCTTTCGAAATGTGATGCTACAGAAGAATGCTGAAGATTAATGGGTAGATCACATAACTAATGAGGAGGTATTGAATAGGATTGGGGAGAAAGACGTTCGTGCACAACTTGACTAGAAGGGATCGGTTGGTAGTTCATGTTCTGAGGCATTAAGGGATCACCAATTTAGTATTGTAGGGCAGTGTAGAGGGTGAAAATCGTAGTGGGAGCCCAAGAGATGAATACACCAAGCAGATTCAAAAGGATATAGGTTGCAGTAGGTACTGGGAGATGAAGAAGCTTGCACAGGATAGGGTAGCATGGAGAGCTGCCTCAAACCAGTCTCAGGACTGAAGACCACAACAACAACATTGAGCATCTTATGCAGGTGCTCCATTTAGAAGATAAAAATTTTTATAAGTAAAATCTGAATTCAATAAATGGACTACTCAGAACCAAAAGCAAAGAAGCTGTATTAATCTATGCTATTGAGCAGATAGCGGAATTCATATATAATCAGCATAATTTATATTACTCAGTTTTTAAAGATGAAGAAAATTACAGTGGCAGATGGTAATGCTGAAATGGATTTCTGCTTAGGTTGACTGAATAAATTTCGTGTTTAAAACTTTGTATTAAATTCGTAATTCTGCATTGCACAGTATTATTAAAAAAACATTCTCTATAAACATCTAAGCTTATTTTACTTTTAACAACACTTCTTTCGATTTTTATAAAGCATACATTTTTGCTCTCAGACAACAAACTTCTTCCATCAGTTTTCCAATAAATTCGTCTTTCGTTTTTTCTAAAACATTTTTCATTACTTTTGAAACAGGGCATATAAATATATTGTCTGTTGGATAGTCAGTATATATTTATCGATCACTGATTTCATGTCTTCATAGAAATCTTCAGTCTGTATGTTGCTGATATAACAGTCCATAACTCCATAGCAAAGCCTAATAATATTCTGGATTCTAAACTCTATAGTGAAAATCATATGTTAGTTCGTTAGATCAAGTACCTTTAGGCAAATGTGAATTGTTTAAATGTACATAATATTAGGTTTTTTCATGTGAACGTTATCAAGATTTTCATTCAATATTGTTCTTCCCTTCAAGTTTGGCTTTGCCGCTAGTCACATATTTATCTCTATCTGGAACAAATTTTATGTTCGCTCGGTTTCTAAATTTTCCATCGCTTTTTCCTCGTATTAAACTATTCATCAGTTCTTTTTTCAGAATCATTCTTTGCTTTCATTCTCATTTCTGTATTCAGATTAACGAATTTTTTCAACAAATCAGGTTGTTTAAATGTTAGAATACGGTGTACTTTTGCTATCTTCACTCCTAGAGACAAATCATGTATAAGATTTCTGTTCTGAACTACATAATGATTTTCATCATTTAGAGTACTCAACAAAATAATTTCTTTAGTTAATGGCAGAATGTAATTTTTGAGATCTAAATTACATCTATATGTAAATCATTGAGTTCTGTAGGATATTCTAGATCAACTTCTAATGTACATGCAACTGTCCTCTCACTTATTTTTCTAGAAACAAGAGATTCTGAATTATGAAAATCAAATTCAGTATATGGCAAATATTGAGTTATGGCATAACCACAGGGACTGCTTGCATTTAAATATGATAAACAAGTTGATACTTTTTCATATCACAGTCGTTCATGTATTTATTATTTGTTTTTGCATATCTTTTACGACATTGGGATACACCATCTGCTATTCCTTTTTCCAAAATCACATAATTATTGAAGTAGATCTCTAGTAATTTGTAGCATACCCCAAGATAAATGAGATGCAGTAAAGGAGCGAAATAGATTAAAACTTCATCATCTTATTCAAGTTTTCCTTCTACAAACAAAACATCAGTTTTAAGATACAAATCACAAGATTTGCAAACATTTTGCATAATAAATTTTTCCCTTGCTAATTTTGTATGGTTGCCACCTTGACCACTTTTTTCACAGTCATTCAATTCATTGCCAAATTGTTGTCTCAATGGAAAAATTTTTTTAAATTTCTTCCATCCTTGGCTCCACTTAAATGATCTAGATGATGAAATTTTTAAACCATTTTGTTTAATGATTCTTACATAATTGACATATGTTAAATATTGTGTAACTGATTGTTCTTCAGATGATAATGGTCTTGTTTCAGAATAAATATTTTTTTCTCACATTCAATTGGTTTTTTACAACGATTTGGAATTCGAAATATGACAGGATCTATATAGTCCTCTTAGGTATACTTCATGTATTACCAAAAACCACTTGGTACATGTTCTTGATAATCGAGAATGAAATATCTGTCATTTTCTTGTGATTATATTTCATTTATGTTTTATTCCTCAGTTTATACTTTTATTTTAATATTTGCTATTTACAGCAACAATAAAGAAATTATAAACAGTGTGAATTTACACTATATTTTGAATAAAATTTTTTATCTTTTGTGCATTTAATAACTTTTAGTTGGGACACTTCATACTTTCTTTGAATGAATAAACGTTACACATACAACTTTTTTAGTCACAGTTTCAGGTATATTACCAACCACTTCAGAAAATTCAAAAATGTCAAGCTTCTGATCATTATCAGGATCAGAATCTCTATATTTCGTGACTTTATCCACATTTTATCTACAGGAATTGAAGCAAATTTTAAAGCCCATAGAAACACTCTTGGTCATTATTTTTATGATTTCTGCCAAGTGAATACAAGACGAGTCTCTTAATGAAAGAATTGTATTAATTACTAATTCATAGCCAAGAATTGTATTTAATGCCAAACCTGATCCCTGTGCTTGAAGATTTGACTTATTGATTAGTCTTGTTGCTCAACTTTCTTAAATTTTTTAACTAACACCCTTTCTTTGGCGGTTTTTAGTTTAGTCTTTGATATCTAAATTCCATGATAACTCGACCTGCCTGCATTCTGTAGTCACAAAAAATTTTCAAATTTTTTCACTCCAGTATTAAATTTTGCATGATTTTACATTATTTTCATAATTTTCACCATTGATACAGTCGAGAAAATAATGGCCTCTATTGCGTTTTGATTATTTATGAAATCAATAGTCTGTAGTCTATTAAAACATGCTCTATTAAATAGATTTTATTTTCTCTTAATTTCTCAAATGTGTTCTTAGAAAAAGGAATACTTATTTCAAATGTTGTGTATCATTATGTTGAAAAATCTAATTATCATTCACAATTTTAGAGTGAGTTACTTGGTTAAAAACATGCCTATTAGTAAATATATCATCATTATTTTATTTACCAAGCCTAATTTATCTATTTCTTTTATTAAGATCTTCTTCTGTTGGATTCGAGAAATATAATCTGATCAATTTTTGTATATGTTTATATATTCAGTAAGATAAAATAATATGAACTGGAAGCATGGAGGCTCTGATTTTTAATGCTAGTTGTTGCTGTTATATATTCCTGGGTGGTATTTGTTTGTGAACTGTCAATGTCATGTCCTGTAGCAATCTTTCATGTATTTCTGTGAATTTTACAATATTTACACATTTGTGAAAAAAGTCGATGCCTCGATTTAAGTAGAAGAAATTTAATAGGAAAGAATAAAACTGATATGCTAGTAAATTTTATACTTTTACAAATACAATATTTAATATATTAATTACCCCTTGACTTGTGCTGATGATTTACTATAACAAATTGAGGTAAATCAGCTGCAGCAATTCTGACTTTCATTTAGTGACATCGTTATGTTCCTAATTGAAATAACATTAATTTCTCTCTGAATATATCATCATCCAGTAGAGATGCTTCAGCTGTTGATGGAATATCCAAGAAACCAAAATCATTCACATTTATTAATCCTTTACACACATCATTTGCTGCCACTATCTGCCCAAAGCATTAGTACAAGTACCTTCATTTACACACACTTAAAGTATTGTGACATTTTATTAATCTAAAACAATATTTCTAATAATAAGTTCTCTATTAAATGGAATCTGTCACCAAACTTGTTCATAACAAGCATACATATAAAAATAAATTAATAATTTTTAGTGAAAGAATTTTACACGGTTTAATGCAAATCATAGCGCTAATGTTTTAGAATATAAAGGATACAGATGCACAAATTAAAAAATACATACAAAATACGAAGCTATATGGAAGTACAGGAATATAAGGATTGGTAATCATCCCTTACCTTCAAACCTGATAGACAATACTCTTTTTCTTAACGAGTCAAAGCTATTTTCTCTCATTTTCAAATTAAAAATGAATCTAGCTGAACACTTCCAAGACTGGGTAACTGAAGAAGTTTCCCCATCATATTGTATTCATGGAAATTGTATCATTAAAAATGATGTATCACAAATACAGGAAGGTCAAGTAACTCACTTGTAAAACTTAAATAAAATTCGGGAGACTCATACATAAAACTTACAAAAAGTAGTTGATGAGCAAGAGAATAATAAGCTAAGGAAACAGAGAAACATATAAGCTGTTGCCTCATGTTGTAACTGAAAGAATAAATCAGAAGATATGACCAACTTTAATATCTCTTAAAAATTATTCAGTAATTATTGTGTGTATCATTATTACCTCCTTAGGTTGTACTGAAGAAATTTGCAAATTTGAAATTAAACAATATGAGTGGTTAACATCAAAATAGAGAGAAAGGGTCCTAACTCAGTAAATCTACATCAGAGAATGGGAGAAAAATTATGTATTGTTTGCTGTAGTAATTATTTTTGTGTTCTGGAAACAAAACTGAAAAAGAATTGATTAATGATGTAATTATTATTCATCAGTTTGAATTCGTATAAAGATGTATTTTGCTGATCTTAAATGGATACCTGATTCAGGAACACCCCCTTACATTTTCAATAACTTTCCTACATATTGTAAAGGAGGAATCATCTGTTAAAAATTTATTAACAGATCTTTGTCTTCAGACTGCTCTCTTATTTTCCCTCTAAAGTGTTATTATTTTCTACTTCTACGGTTCAGATAATTTTTTTTTTCATTTCAAAATGGTATCCAAATCATCTTCATCTTTAAATGTATTATAAAATCTTCAGACAATATTTGATCACTTCATATATATTCTTAATTTATTTGGTCTTCAAACCCCACTATAAAATCTCTACATAAATTTTGTGTTACTTAAATGGAAATGGTATTTATTCCATATTGAAACTCACTCACAAAATTTTATGACAGTTGTGGTTCACTTTAAATACCATACCTGTCTAATTTGTCTTCAAACTCTCTCTCTGAAATTTTCTTATAATTTCTGGGTGTATGAGGAAATTTCCAATCTACCTCACCCTGAAACTTTTTCATAAAATATTCAGATAATAATTGATTAATTGATAAATAAAACTAATCTAATTCACATTCAAATTCTCTTATGACTGTCTTACTGACATTTCTGTGTAATATTGCAATAAAATTAATATCTCGAAATTTTCTAATAAACTCTAAAGATTTATATCAGTTAGTTAACAAAATATCCAAATTAATTTTATCTTAAAATTATCTTGTGCAGTATATAGTTGAGCTAGGAGATATACTATCCCAGATTATTTTGTCTCCAAATTCTCTTATAAGATCTACAGATAGATTTTCTTTTGTTCATACAATATCTCAATATGTTTTCCATTGAACTTCTCTCATGAAATCTTAAGACATTTTATAAGGTGTGATATAAACTCCCATCCAGCTTCATTAAAAAGATATTTGTTTTTAATATACCTACAACTATACTTCTGTATGTTTATTGTTTAATACAATGTCTTTAATACATCAAGACACATGTTTTCAAAATCACATCTATCTTTGAATAAGTTGTTTCTTCTTTTTAATCTAGAATATTCTTTCATTCCTAGTTTTTCTGCAATAGATCTCTAACATTACGGTTTACCTACTATTATTGTTGACAATGAGATCAATACTTTGTTGTTTTCTCATTTGATCATATCCTCTATATCCTAAATCCTTTGCTGTAGTTTTTAATTCATAGTTCTAGGGTATTTACAATCTCCATTTTATAAAATAATTTTTTTTATAATAAAATGTAAAACTGTCAATTTTGGGGCATGAAATATATACTGTGAGAAATTCTGAATATTTTTGCAAGTTAAGGCAAGAATAAATATCAACAAAGTTTTGGTAATTGGTAGAAAGACGTATGGTTTCCATTGTTGAAGGAAAAGTATATGTCGATTACTGTCTTTATTTTAGACTTTTTTTTAATAGAATTTCAGAGTGAGAATATCTTATGCAAGAAATTTTCTACTAAACAATAGAGGCTATGCTATTTTCATGGAAATCTCTAAGATGCTAGACATTTTACCTCTTCAAAAAGTATAGTTTTTCATCTCCAAAAGTGATATTAGAGAAAATTTCTAAAGAATATCACACATGTCATTTTGTATTTACAATGTTATATTCCTGAGTCCAAATATCTGGTAACTGCAAATTTTTATATTTCTTATTAACTATGGTATTCCAGTTTCTGGGATAGGAGAGAGTGGAATTTGAAGCAATACAACAATATAATTATCAGAATGGGAACTACTCCCTTCTACAATAATACACCAATGAATTATTTGTTAATCACAAAAGATAATTCTAGTTTTTCATATGGATTTCTATGGATTAAAAATTTATTTCCTACAAATCTTTTCAAAATTACTTTGATTTATTGATTATGGTAATTGAGGCATTGTTATTCCAGCCTCTGAAAATTATACAACAATTAAAATGAAGTTTTGTAGACTCTTAAGCATTTCAATCTAGACTTTAGTGAAATTTCTTGCTTTAGAATATGAATAGATTCTCAACATTTTGTATATTGAGTTTTGTTTCTTTATACAGCGTGTTACAAAAAGGTAAAGCCAAACTTCCAGGAAACATTCCTCACACACAAAGAAAGAAAATATGTTATGTGGACATGTGTCTGGAAATGCTTACTTTCCATGTTAGAGCTCATATTATGACTTCTCTTCAAATCACATTAATCATGGAATAGAAACACACAGCAACAGAACGCACCAGCAGGACTTCACACACTTTGTTACAGGAAATGTTCAAAATATCGTCCATTAGCGAGGATACATGAATCCACCCTCTGTCGCATGGAATCCCTGATGCATGGATGCAGCCCAGGAGAATGGCGTATTATATCACAGCCATCCACAATATGAGCACAAAGAGTCTCAACATTTGGTACTGGGATGGCGTATACAAGATCTTTCAAATGCCCCATAAATGAAAGTCAAGAGGGTTGAGGTGAGGAAAGAATGGAGGCAATAGAATTGGTCCACATATACCAATCCATGGGTCACCAAATCTGTCATTGAGAAGCGTACGAACACTTCGACTGAAATGTGCAGGAGCTCCATCGTGCATGAACTACATGTTGTGTCGTACTTGTAAAGGCACATGTTCTAGCAGCACAGGGAGAGTATCCCGTATGAAATCATGATAACGTGATCCATTGAGCATAGGTGGAAGAATGTGGGGCCCAGTGAAGACGTCAGCAACAATGCCTACCCAAATGTACACAGAAAATCTGCGCTGATGACGTATTTGCACAATTGCGTGCCGATTCTCATCAGCCCACACGTTGATTGTGAAAAGTTACAATTTGATCACATTGGAATGAAGCCTCACCCATAAAGTGAACATTTGCACTGAAATGAGGATTGCCACATTGTTGGATGAACCATTCACAGAAGTGTACCGATGGAGGCCAATCAGCTGCTGATAGTGCCTGTACATGCTGTACATGGTACAGAAACAATTGGTTGTCCCGTAGCACTCTCCATACTGTGACATGGTCAATGTTACCTTGTACAGCAGCAACTTTTCTGACACTGACATTGGGTTATCGTCAACGGCACGAAGAAATGCCTTGTCCATTGCAGGTGTCCTCGTCGTTCTAGGTCCTCCACCATCGCCAGTCAATGGCTGGAACATTACCTTCCTTTAATTGGGCCAACAGGCTGTGAATCAAGGAAGTACAGTACATACTGACTCAACTAAAATGAGCTGTAACATGGAAATTAAGCGTTCTGGACACATGCCCACGTAACATATTGTCGTTGTTTGTGTGTGAGGAATGTTTCCTGAAAGTTTTGCCGTACCTTTTTGTAACACGCTGTAAATAAGGCTAATTCCAAGTACATCTAGTGCTGCTTGCATTCAGAAACATTCATGATGAATGTATTTGACATCATTAACTTTAGCAACGTCTGAGTGTAAAGATATTTGGGCTCCATTATCAGAACAGAAAATTATAGTGGTTATTAATGATATTTAATGTTTTATTATTTTTAGTTTTGCAGAGAATCTAGAATATGCACTGAAGATTTTATAATTGTCATAAAATTATTTAAACCTTTAATTGTTACAGTCTAGATTATACTGAAATTAGACATGATTATCCTTTCGCTTTAGAATATAAATAGTATTAACATTCTTCTGTAGATGGTGCTAATTCGATGAATATCTAATTGTGTGGCACCTATGATTGATATACTTCAATTTATTCAGAAAACAACAGATTTGTGTACAGCAATGAAGAAGTGTTCGTAAAGGATATTACTAAATTAAAAACGAAGTGGCAAAAGCTTGTGGAACATATAAAAGAAGTTTAACCACACGTCGTTATACCAAGGGTTATACCAACTGGAAATATCGATTTGAGAAGAATGTTTGCAGTTCTGAGGTTATCTAATTATGACTTTCTGTATGATTACTATGTGATTAGATGATGAATAAGGAAGCTAAAAGCACAATCGTATGTATTTGAAGATAGGCATCCAAATTGTGAAGAAATAAGGAGAATGGAATGTAGACTCACTTAATTTGTATAACGAAATGAAAGAACTGAATGAAATTGCACATTATTACAGAAATTACTTTTCGTTGGTTATTGGTTACACTGAGCAACAACTTTTAGAAGATATAAGAACTCTTTCACAACATAATTTTAACTCTATCTAACCAACTATTATACAAATTATCAAATTCCAAGTATAATTTCCTTAAAGACCAATCCTCTTCCACATTTATAAGTGTTCTATTAAACCTTTCAAAACAGATGCTTTAAATTCACTAGAAGTTGAATAATGCTCAATACATTTTTAAATTAGTTACTGATATTCTTCACTATAGAATTGTTTATCATTATCTGTCGGTAGATATCATGTAGTTCCCTGACTAAATATTTTTCCAAAAGAATTAGCAACCTTTTTGCACATTTTATCTTTAACTGGAATAGCCCAAGCAAATTTTGGTAAAGCATCAATGAAAGTTAATAAATATTTATCCCACATTAATTTTTGCAATTCCTTTGTAACTGCCTGATTTCATTTCTAACATATGACATTGATGGAAGTCATCTATTCGGATTCCATACCTTCATTTAAAGTTGTTTCTTATACCTTTCTGTAATTCAATAATAAGTTCTTTGAAACATTAATGTGAGTCACCTGTTCTACAAATACTTTTTAACGAACTTGTTGTTTTTATTCTTGCATGATATGGAAGACCTTTAGTGCTCTTTCTTCCAGTTTCCATTGTTAGTCTGGGAGGATTAGGTGTTTTAAGCAACAAATATTGTAATATGTCATAAATTAAAAAGATAAGATTCAAGCTTATTGCATGTGGCTGTCACAGAAACTCCTATTCATTTATTGTTGTTCCATTCTATTGTCATAATTTGATTCTAAAAACAACTGAACAAATCTGAGTAACTCACATGAAACAGGTACAGTCTTAACAGATATATTTAGAGTGGTAGAATTTTTATGTTTCATTTTCATTCTATGTGATGGATTAATTAGTTGAATGGTATATTAAATTTGCTGTTCTTTGGCGTTACGTCCTTTTATCACCTTTTTAAAATAATCAGATGATTGCTGTTCTTGTTGTTGTGGTCTTCAGTCCTGAGACTGGTTTGATGCAGCTCTCCATGCTGCTGTATCCTGTGCAAGCTTCTTCATCTCCCAGTACCTACTGCAACCTACATCCTTCTGAATCTGCTTAGTGTATTCATCTCTTGGTCTCTCTCTACGATTTTTACTCTCCATGCTGGCCTCCAATACTAAATTGGTGATCCCTGGATGTCTCAGAACATGTCCTATCAACTGATCCCTTCTTCTATTCAAGTTGTGCCATAAACTCCTCTTCTCCCCAATTCTCCAATTCTATTCAATACCTCCTGAGTAGTTACGTGATCTACCCATCTAATCTTGAGCATTCTTCTGTAGCACCACTTTTCGAAAGCTTATATTCTCTTCTTGTCTAAACTACTTATTGTCCATGTTTCACTTCCATACATGGCTACACTCCATACAAATAATTTCAGAAATGACTTCCTGACACTTAAATCTATACTCGATGTTAACAAACTTCTCTTCTTCAGAAACGCTTTCCTTGCCATTGCCAGTCTACATTTTATATCCTCTCTACCTCGACCATCATCATTTTGCTCCCCAAATAGCAAAACTCCTTTACTACTTTAAGTGTCTCATTTCCTAATCTAATTCCCTCAGCATCACCCGACTTAATTCGACTACATTCCATTATCATCGTTTTGCTTTTGTTGATTTTCATCTTATACCCTCCTTTCAAGACACTATCCATTCCGTTCAACTGCTCTTCCGAGTCCTTTGCTGTCTCTGACAGAATTACGATATCATCGCCGAACTTTAAAGTTTTTATTTCTTCTTCATGGATTTTAATACCTACTCCGAATTTTTCATTTGTTTCCAGAACTGCTTGCTCAATATACAGACTGAATAACATCGGGGAGAGACTACAACCCTGTCTTACTCCCTTTCCAACAACTGCTTCCCTTTCATGTCCCTCGACTCATATAACTGCCATCTGGTTCTGTAAAAATTGTAAATAGCCTTTCGCTCCCTGTATTTTACCCCTGCTACCTTCAGAATTTGAAAGAGAGTATTCCAGTCAGCATTGTCAAAAGCTTTCTCTAAGTCTACAAATGCTAGAAACGTAGGCTTGCCCTTCCTTAATCTAGCTTCTAAGATAAGTCGTAAGGTCAGTATTGCCTCATGTGTTCCTGCATTTCTACGGAATCCAAACTGATCTTCCCCGAGGTCGGCTTCTACTACTTTTTCCATTAGTCTGTAAAGAATTCGTGTTAGTATTTTGCAGCTGTGGCTTATTAAACTGATAGTTCGGTAATTTTCACATTTGTCAACACCTGCTTTCTTTGGGATTTGAATCATTATATTCTTCTTCAAGTCTGATTGTATTTCGTCTGTAACAGGTGATAGTGCCACCATTTGCATTGGCTTCAGGCAAAAAATTTCTCTGAATTTTTACAGCATAGTGAAATGTATGTTTCAATACTTCATCACTGGAAAGAAAATGAAATTTTTGCTTCACATTCTCTTTTGAAAAGTAATATGCAATTCCTCTTTATACTTTCCTTTTCGTAAAGTAGTTGTTTCAAACTGTTCTATGGTGCTACGATTATGTTCAAAATCTGATGAATTTTTTCATTGCGATTTCTGTAGTGACATGATAACTGAATTGTATTAGAATACTTGCATACTGACATCTGTTGACAAGATTGTCCATACGAACTGAGTACAAAGCACAGGTATTTGATTCATTTTCTAAGTATACATAGCACACACCCATATGCATTTTGATCACAGTAGCCATACATCAGCACAATATCGACCTTTACTACAATTGTTAGACAATCCATTTTAACATGGGTGATGTATCACGAAGCAAATACCATCTGCACTGAAAGAATGTTATGTGATACCACGTACTTATATGCTTGTGACTATTATAGCACCATCCATGACAAAGCACAAAATGTGATACCACGTACTTATATGCTTGTGATTATTATAGCGCCATCCATGACAATGCACAAAA
The DNA here is from genome assembly GCF_023897955.1 of Schistocerca gregaria. Classification (NCBI taxonomy): domain Eukaryota; kingdom Metazoa; phylum Arthropoda; class Insecta; order Orthoptera; family Acrididae; genus Schistocerca; species Schistocerca gregaria. The sequence goes on along the minus strand of NC_064924.1, from coordinate 297,702,557 downwards.
AACTGGTCCAACTAAAACATTTATATTTTTATGTACTACACGAATATGTAATAAAAATACGGGTTCCTATTTAAAAAACGCAGTTGATAGCTGTATGACCTATGGCGGTGCCATCTAGTGGGCCAACCATAGCGCCATCTGGTTTCCCCCATCAAAGTAGACAAGTTTCGTTCTTTGTAGTTCTTTCGTTTGACACTTATTTTGTGAGAAATTTTGACCCAGTCAGGATCAATGGACCACCCTGTAAATTACACTTTTTGATACAACTCAGGATTTAGAAATAACTATAACTGATGAAAATGATAATTTAATTGATGTCGATGGTGCTTGTGTGAAAAATGTTTTAGAAACTTCTATTTAAAATTTTATCCTGATTAAATGGAAAGGATATGAAACATCACTTGTGCTTATTAGCTGTGAATGAGAAAAGTAAATGTAAACTAACAAGAACAGTGAAATCAGTATACCTCTAAGAGATGGATGAGCTCACCAATAGTACATAAGCTTTACAATTGTTGTAGCTGATGGATTAGATTACCCAATGGTTCAAATGGCTCAAAGCACTATGAGACTTAACATCTATGGTCATCAGTCCCCTAGAACTTCGAACTACTTAAATGTAACAAACCTAAGGACAGCACACAATACCCAGTCATCACGAGGCAGAGAAAATCCCTGACCCCACCAGGAATCGAACCCAGGAACCCGGGTGCAGGAAGTGAGAACGCTACCGCACGAACACGAGCTGTGGACGGTTACCCAATGCCTAATCAAAAAGTCCATAAAAATTAATTCATAGCTATATGGCAAAGCTATTTTATTTTGTAGCCAAAAAGAAAGGAAATAACGTTTTATCTAGAACTGTACACCCCTTTATTTCATTATCAGTTTTTCTTTGTATTTGACTTCATTTCTTGCTGATAAAATAAGCATGGAACTTCAATTATTTAAAAATGGATAAATAATGAGCAGGAATCAAGGTGCTTTATCCACTTAAAATGCATGATAGATATTTCAAAGACTGCAAAGTGGTTATTTTCTAGGACAATTCCTATGTAATTTTTGCATTGGTCTTCAAGAGTTGGAGATGCTATTCTTAGATTGCCTGATTATTATGATGCTGGAATTGAAATGAAAGTGAAGGTACAATCGCTGTCCAATATATATATATTTGTTAATTTTGAAAATTGGTCAATATTTGGCGGAGAAATACTCAAAAATCAATCGGTTCTGCAGCTGAGAAGAGGTCCTGCAGTATGTAGGTCCCATACTGATTTGTTGGCGGACTGCTGCATACCATCAACCCATGGGTTGAGGACATCAGCCATCAGCAGCTCTTCCATCTACACGAAATGCAGACGACAAGCTGCCGCCAGAAGAAGATGGATGGGTGGATAAAGGACACCTGCAGTTTCGCTGACCAACACCCACAGTATCGTACAAAAAAAATATGGCACATCGGCAGCACCAATACCACCCAGAAGTTGAAAATAAGGAGCAAAGACCAAGAATAATCCCTCCAGTTTTCTGTGATATGACCCACAATTTTTCTGTTATGAACCAAATTTTAATTTTATTAACCAAATCTTTTTTATATAACTGGGGCCCATATTCAAGAAGTTCAATAATGCAAGCACTTCTAGTTTATTAAAAAAATATTTCTGAGCTAGAATTAAATGTTTTGTATGACGTTACTGGTTGTCAGTAATTTAGTACCTGATATGGAGAAAAATTTGTATCTAGCTTAATATCGAATTTGTTTCTATTAATAGAGTGATACATAATTTTTTTAATAACTGAGATTTTAAATTTTTCTTAAATAGCTGGGTTAAACTGAGACACAAGAGAATGAAGAAAATGACAAGTAATGATAATGAATTTCATTATCTGGACTTTTTACTGTAATTGTAATAATTTATGACTATAACTCCTACTCACTGCCACACTAACATCAGTTTCTTCTCCAGCAAGTTGTGTATTCAATGTGCTGACATACTACTGATAAACATAATAAGATTAAGAAATACACATAAAATGATTTATCTAAATTAGTCATTTCCCTACTCATTTACCTATTAATTTCTCTTAGAACTGAGGTGGATAAGTCAAAAGAAAGTAGAGTAGGAGATATATTTTATAGATTCCAGATTTTTCTGTAGAGAAAATGAAATAATTTAGAATAAAATGAGCTCGATCCACAAAATATATCTACTCAAATATTTGTCAGGTCTGCATTGGAATTGGCACCACATCCAGGCACAAAATGCTTATAACAGAAAAATGTGGTAATCCATAAATTATTTTCTTCAGCCACTGTGTTAGATGATTTCAGTTTGCTTTCGAGACTGCCTGTATAACAGACACAAAGAAGCATACTGACCCGAACGTAAATTACCTTTTCTTTAGGGTTTGTGAAACAGTTCATAGTCCGAATTTGTGTAAGTAGCTAGTATTTTATTTTGTAGATATTTCCACCCAGACACTTCATGTCACTTATTTTCATAATGTATGTCAGTACTGAGTAACAGTTAAATTGTTTTCACTCAGCAGACAGAATCTCTTGGTATTTAATTAGATTAAGTCATTATCGTTATTTAAAATTCACCATTTTGCTAAGTTTTGTTTCACAAAACCGTTCAAAAGTCTGTAACCAGAGTAACGTTAATGTTCATAGCAAAGTTCACAGCTACTAATGATTTCTCGAGCACTGTAGAAAGTTGTAGAAAATACTTCACATGATGTTAAGATTAGCACATCACACATGTAGCTTCCTCAATGAAACATTTAACAAATTCTTCCCTTTCCACACGAAGTTGCACTTCAGACACTGACTTTGTGATCCCTCTTTTAAAAATGATCATGGACTTTTTGTGATCTATCTTGTTTGGCTCCACTCATTTCAGGGTGGGCTTGTGATTAGTTCATTCTGTCAACTGATAGTATAACATTAACCTGTATTAGCATTTGTTTTCTAAAATCATTATTAAAAGCTATCAGTGCAGGTAACGTCTGCAAAAGATTAAAACATTTCCTGACGCCAAGGCTCATATGTGGATCGACATTGTCTTGAGAGTTTCAAGCACGATGCTGCTTCTACTCCCTCCATCGTCCTCACGCTCTAAGACCACCAGTCAGTCTTTTTTTTTTTGTGGCTTCACAGAAGTACTACCACCTGGTGGTGGGATTTTCCACGAGTAAAGGGTAAAGAAGTACTTCTCAGTTTTTTCTTCGTGTTATTTTTGTTTGTAAATGTACATGACTTTGCTATGTCATTGGGGGTGCCTCAAAGATGCAGTGCCAACTCTCAGAGCCCACAGATCTCACATAATCAACATGTGTCATAGAGGACTTAATACTTTAATGGTAGCGAGCTGTTTTTATGTGCATGATACGACTACTTCCCTGGTGTAGTTCATGTACAGTTCTTGATTAAGATCCCAGATCCTTGTCCATCTAGCACTAACCATAAACACTTACTTTGTAGGGTTTGCAGCAGATTGAGATTGCTGTTGCAGGTGATACCTCAGCTTCCATATAAGATGGACAGCAGGTTTAGTGTTCTGTAATGGTGCAGTTTGGTCCTCACTGTCAAATGTTGACTCGACTACAGTGGGTATAATTTGTGAAATAGCTGCAAGGTGCCGTTGCGCTTTCCCTGAATGTGGTCCTTGGAGAGATGTTTCTGGTCCAGCATCACTCCTAGCTATTTCGCCCAATTTGCCCAAGGGAGAGCAGTGCTGTGCAGTGTCAGACTGTCTCTGAATTCGAACTGACAGCAAGTAAACGTGACAGCTTGCCTTCTTGGCAGTAAGGGTAGGGCAGCTTGCTGCTGTCCATAACTGATTAAGTGTATGACGAAATAACAAGCAACCAGTTGCATAAAAGAAATTTAATTTTATTACCAGTTTGAGGCACTTACTGCCCTTCTTAATAAGCTGTGCGGTAGGTTGTAAGTAGGCTGTTTAGGTTTTTTTATTGGTAACGCCACGTAGGGCTCTGTATGAAAATCACTGGCTGTGCTGTGTGCATTCTATGGCTGGTTTGCATTGTTGTCTGCCATTGTAGTGTTGGGCAGCTGGATGTTAACAGAGCGTAGCTTTGCGCAGTTGGAGGTGAGCTGCCAGCACTGGTGGATGTGGAAAGTGAGATGGCGGATTTTTGAGAGCGGATGATCTGGATGTGTGTCCATCAGAAACAGTACATTTGTAAGAGTGGATGTCATGAACTGCTATATATATTATGAATTTTGAACACTATTAAGGTAAAAACATTGTTGTTTCTCTATCAAAATCTTTCATTTGCTAACTATGCTTATCAGTAGTTAGCGGCTTCAGTAGTTTGAATCTTTTATTTAGCTGGCAGTATTGGCGCTCGCTGCATTGCATATGGCTGCTTCGTGAATCTATAATGCATGTTCATGCCATGAAAAAAAAAGGTTGACAATCGTCACAAATTTGTGTTTTTACGTCGTTACAGACTTTTTGACATTCCGATTCAGTGTTATGTAACTCAGTAGTTAAATCTACACGTGTTTGCTCAAGTGTGGTGTCTAACTTCCGAAGATTTTGTTCCATCATGTCTAACGTTTGAAACATTTGCCGTGTTTGTCTCTGATTTTGTTCCATTTGTTGCATTAATTGCATTAATTATGTATTAGTGTCTGGAATCTGTTTCTCTATGCATTTTGGCAGTGCATTTTCACCGGCAACATTCACATTTTGACAAGCAGAAAATGTGTCTTTACTCATTTGGGAAAACGGTGAGGACCCAAAACCTGAGTCTACAGTATTTGCAATATTGTGTTGTGTCATTTCGGATTCCTGAGGTGAGCTGTTGCCGACCGATCGATCGATAATGCTTCCCTGTTCACTACTTGTTTCACTGAACTACCTCGAACTACTGCATTACAGCGAGCGCCACTACTGCCAGCTAAATAAAAGATTCAAACTACTGAAGGCACTGACTACTGATAGGCATAGGTAGCAAATGAAAGATTTTGATAGAGAACAAACAATGTAGTTACCTTAATAGTGTTCAAAAGTCGTAATACATATAGCAGTTCATGACATCCATTCTTACAAATGTACTGTTTCTGATGGACACACGTCCAGATCATCCGCTCTCAAAAATCAGCCATCTCACTTTCCACATCCATCACTGCTGGCGGCTCACCTCCAACTGCGCAACGCTACGCGCTGTTAACATCCAGCTGCCACACACAACAATGACAGACAACAATGCAGACCAGCCAAAGACTGCACACAGCACAGCCAGTGATTTTCATACAGAGCACTACCAATATGAAAAAACCTAAACAGCCTACTTACAAGGTATAATGATAGCTCAGTCATGTATGAGATGAACAGAAGCAGGGGTAGAACAGATCCTTGAGGATGCGCTCCTCAAGTTGTTGAATGCTGGATTGCTGACCATCAATCACTACAAACCCGTATCTGTCTTGAGGTAGCTGTCAATAATCTTCAAGCAGTGGTCCCAGATGATGGATACCTCATGTAATTTGGTGAGCAGCTTATCTTCACACACTCTATTAAAACCCCTTTCAGCATCGTGCCGCTGTTTATTTCGAATGGTTCATATTATATCATATACACTCGGTAATCTGGAGGAGCTGGAGTTCAGCCAACAGGTGTGGCTGGGAGGCGAACTGGTCTGGGCATATGACATCCCCTTCAATAATTGCTGTACGGGGTCGTCGGAGTGTGATCCGTTCCTGTACTTTGTTTAGTATTGGCAGGAAGCTGATGGGCAGATGGTTTTGAGGTAGGCGATAGACTTGTCCCAGATTTGTCTGTGGTACTATGTGAGCAATCTCCCAGTCAAATGGGAAACATTCTACCGGGAGTAAACTCTAAAAATGTGCATTACCAACACCAGTGGTTTCTGCTGCAACTTCTTTAATTGTCCGTTCGTTATACTGGCTGCTCCGTTGGCTGAGTAGTTGCTGAGTTGTCGTTCAATCGGGAGGATCTCCACCAGTGTCATTAGGAGTGATTCCATCTGCCGTACCATGCATTGGATATATTCTGCCTGACATAGTACGCTGTTAACACCTGGTACTGATCCCAGTTCATGGCCTAATGCACTGCAGACCATTGGTTTTCCTGAGCCTATGTGGTGACAATAATCTCGGGATTGTGCTCACTCACATCGTTAATGGCTGAAGGTCCTGAACTAGTCTTAGGTTTTTCATGGCCGCTTTGTCCAGCATGTCGGGTGTGTAGGTAGGATTATTTCGGACGTAACTTGGATCGTTCAGCCTGAATGTGATGTCTTCCAGTCGGTTCTTCAAGCTGTAGAGCTGGTTTCTTTCGTGGGTTGGTACAGTGCGAATTTTACTTGAAGTGATTCACTTTGAGGTTTCTGTAGAGCCAAATAGTCTCAATATATGTTAACCAAATAGCGGCAAGAGGTCATTCTCGACTATGGCCTCTGAGGACTAACATACTCTGCAACCAATGTAATGATGGAAAAACCCGTAGAGTTGCTAACTGCAGTTTGCTACCAGAGATATGATTATGCAGCAGTGCGAGAGGAACTTGTATGATCGATCGCTTGATATATATGGCTGTAATGGGTGAAACGCTTGAGGAAATCATCGAGTTCCACCTTCTTAATACAGACACCGTTTGCGTTTAATATAAAGTGTGAAAGGTTATCCAGTTTTGTTAGTCTAAAGGCCATTACAGGAGAGGGGGGGGGGGGACCATCTTAATGACATCTGAGAAGTCGAAATGGGAAGGTGCCTCCCTAGTAGTTACACTAGGTTGTTGACATGTGTCAAGTGGATGTAGACTGTGTCAATATCTGATATAATAGGGCACTTCCTTTTCCTTGGCAACATCAGTTGAGTGAGAGAAGCAGTTAGTTGTCGTAGGGTCTGTGCTACTTGTCCTTGCGCAATGCAAATCCGCAGTGCCTCCTGGAATTTCAGGCACCCTCTCCATGTAGCAGAATGTTCATCTTCACAGTTAATGCAGTTTATCCTCTGGTTTGGAGGTTTTTAGAAAAGCTTAGATACACGGAGGTGGCAGGTAGCTCTATGTGGCCGTGTGGAAGAAACATTGACATCTTCTGCACTGTCAAGGTGCCCTATTAGTCGATATATTTCAGTTACCACTTTGGAATAAAGATGATATTTACCATTGTATACTGAAGCCTTGGCTGGGCATGCCGACAGTCACACAGTACAATGGCTGTTGTATTAGCTTGCTGATTTTCTCCTCTCTCGATTTAAATTGATGACCCGTGACTCATCGGAAACCAATGATATGCAAAGCTTTTGCTATGCCCTCCTCTGTCATTTACGCGGGAAGGTACTTGATAACGATTTTGCGAAACGAGGAGATTGGTGGGTAAATATTGGAATTTTTGAATCCTAGAACAACCTCATGCCGATCCCCTTGTCAGCCAACCGCCCGGACAAATCTCTTCATGGGATCCTTCGAAATGTGTCTTCAGCTCAGCCGGCCGCGGTGGTCTCGCGCTTCTAGGCGCGCAGTCCGGAACCGTGCGACTGCTACGGTCGCAGGTTCGAATCCTGCCTCGGGCATGGATGTGTGTGATGTCCTTAGGTTAGTTAGGTTTAAGTAGTTATAAGTTCTAGGTGACTAATGACCACAGCAGTTGAGTCCCATAGTGCTCAGAGCCATTTGAACCATTTTTTCTTCAGCTCATGGTTCCGGAGTAGGTGTTGCCCTGATTATTCAACGGCAGTGGGTAGTACCCTCGCTGTGATGTTGGAGGGTTTTGCATCGGTTCAGGGTTAGTCGTTCGAGCTGCGCCCTATACGGCTGGCACTTACATCTGATTTTCATCAGGCTGTAGCGTGGCGTATCTGAGATGGGCAGAGGATGTTCTCGTTTCTTGATGTCCTCCACTTCATGCCAGTTTTTGCAGTATCTTCCAGATCGTTGAAGGACTACAAGCTGCAAATCTTGGACCTCATCCTAACTGTGTGGTTGTTGATCGTCGTTGTCCGTCATGTTCCGTGGCTCAGAATCAGAAATTCGTAAATCTGTCGATTTCGCTGCATTAGGTGTGATGTCGTTTACGTTATCAGTGGTAGGTGGCATTATTACACGTTTAGAAAGTTCCTCTCAGTGTCCCCTGCTGTCAACAGCTGTTGAGCTATTAAATTGCCTGGGAAGGAGAAGTGAGTGATCCCGCATAGGGATGGTGCTTGATTCTGCCTGCCCATTTCCCCACCGCGACCTGTGTCTGAGGTGACTAGGACTGACCCGCAAAAGGCGGGACTCTGGCGATCCGTTGTCCTCTGCCCAAGCTGCTCCTTCGCATACCTTATCCATTTGCCCGGTTCGTCGTAAGTCGTTGTCTGTCCACCGTTGCCAAGGCTATGGTAAGTGGAGCGGCCGATGGGGCCGGCGGAGGGCCAAGCCCCGCCGTACTGCCATCGGCCATGTGCTCGGCCATGGCGGCTGTCTCGTTCGCGCGCATACCTCCGTCCATCATGAGTGGCATCGCGCATTCGACTGCTTAGGCCGTTGGGTGGTTACAAGTTGCAGATTACGCAAGTCTGGGCCTCTGCATGTCCCATTTCTGGCAGGACGTCCGCGACCTCAGTACTGCCACGTCATCTCCCATAGGTGCTTCCCCTTCGGAGACAGTTACGCGTCTCCTCATTAAGTTCCGTGACTGGACTCGAGGATAAGTCGTGTCGCCCAGGTCCAGAAGTCATATGCAGTCACAGCTCGGCTCCTGGCCACTCACGCCTTTCGCATATGGCGTCCTATCTGTTGGAACTACAACCGACAGTGCACCATTCCCCATCACGCCGCTCAGAAGCCTTCAGCGGTCTCTCTGGAACCCAGTGCTACGGTGTAATTGTGCATCAGTGATTACACCATGGTCCACGTAAGGACCCAGATCACGGCAAACCATTGATTACACTACACTTATACTGGGTCAAGGGCGATCACTTCTATTTTTCTTGTTTGCTGAGAAAGTTTACCTTTCTGTAGTGAGATTGCAATAAACGTACTTCGTCAGAACAACTGTGGAATCATGGATCATCAGCGTGCAGTACAGACAATGGTCCAACTAATGAATATAAAAGAATTGATACTACACTGAAGTGCCAAAGAAATTGGTATAGGCACTCGTATTCAAATGCAGAGATACAAAAACACACAGAATACGGCGCTGCAGTCGGCTACGCCTATATAAGACACCAAGTATCTGACACAGTTGTTACATCGGTTACTGCTGCTACAATGGCAGCTTATCAGGATTAAAGATGAGTTTGAACCTGATGCTATAGTCGGCGAACGAGCGATGGGACACAGCATCGCCGAGGTAGCGAGGAAGTGGAGTTTTTCCGTGCGACCATGTCACGAGTGTACCGTGAATATCGGGAATACGGTAAAACATCAAAACGGCCGGAGAGAGATCCTGCAAGAACGGGACCAACGACGGCGACCGAAGAGAATCGTTCAATTTGACAGAACAGTTCCGAAAATTGCGGCAGATTTCAATGCTGGGCCACCAACAAGTGTCAGCGTGAAAACCATTCAACGAAACATCATCGATATGAGCTTTCAGATCCCAAAGCCTACCCATCTGTCCTTAATGACTGCATTACACAAAGCTTTACGCCTCGCTTGCGCCCGACAACAATGAGATTGGGCTGATGATGACTGAAAACATATATTTCCTGGTCTGATGGATGTGCACAGATATGGAGAAAATCTCATGAATCTGTGGACACTGCATGTCAGCAGGAGACTGTTCAAGATGGTGCAGACTCTGTAATGGTGTAGTATGTGTACAGTTGGAGTGATATGGGGCACCTGATGCTCCTATATACGACTCTTTCAGGTGACAAATACGTAAGCCTCAGTCTAGTCCCTTTAATCTCCCCCAAACCAACCAACCAACGTAAGCATCCTGTCTGATCATCTGTATCCATTCATGTCCATTGCGCATTCCGACGGACTTGGGCAATTCCAGCAGGACAATGCGATATCCCACACGTCCAGAATTGCTACAGAGTGGCTCCAGGAACGCTCTTTTGAGTTTAAACACTTCCTCTGGCCACCAAATTCTCCAGACATGAACATTATTGATCATATCTGGGATGCATTGGAGAGTGCTGTTCAGAAGAGATATCCATCCCCTCGTTCGCTTAAAGATTTATGGGCATCCCTGGAGGATTCGTGGTGTCCGTTCCCTCCATCACTACTTCAGATATAAATCGAGTCCATGTCACGTGGTGTTGCGTCTCTTCTGCGTGCTTGCACGATACCTACACGATATTAGGCAGCTGTACCAGTTTCTTTGGCTCTTCTGGGTATCTTCTTGCTAAATTTCAGATTCTTGAGTCTTTCTTGACTGCACGTTAAAGTGTGATGACAAAATGTAATAAAATAAGGCATAGAGTGCTCATAAACGGCACTGGTATTCTTGAGTATATAGCGTATTTGCAATAACAGGCATTTGAAGCTGAGAATATTTAACAAAACTTCATTTAGTAAAAGGTTTTTAACATTTTGATGATACAGCGAAATTCGGGATTCGAATGAAAGTAAATCATTTTGTTTACGGCGAATTTTTTTACTTTTACAAACATTCAAGCAGGCCTAGTGGTTCAAGGAGCTTCAGATCGGCACCTCGCTGCTGCTACGTTCGCAGGTCTCAAATCCAACCTCGGCCTTATATGTGTGATATGTCCTTAGGTTAGCTAGGTTTAAGCAATTCCAAGTCTAGGGGACTGATGACCTCAGATGGTAAGTTCCATAGTGCTTAAAGCCATTTGAATTTGAACAAACTTTCCCCTCAGGTAGGACAGGAGATTTGAAGTGTCCATTTACATTTCATGCAGCACAAACCGGCTGATATCCACCGCTAGTGGCATAAAAGCTTGACAGAATTAGCTGTCAATCAGAATTTCTCCATCGCAATAAGGGTGAAGAGTAATCAATCATACCTGTTTTGAGTTTGGATGACCATAAGATTTATTCGAATGCTATAATATATTTAAATGTAGAAAGTATGACTGGAGGCCTCTGAGGGTTGGGCGACAACCGACTGCACACTGTTGCGCACTTTGGGACCAGTGCTGCCTGTCGTCATGCCTCTGGCCCACACTTGGTCATTCCAGCGACTGGCAGAGATGGTTGACAACATGAGCCGCCCTCCGGGTACTTCAACTAAGCTCAAAATCTGCAGCATTGCCTCAGGATTGGTCAGGGGCCTCAGATTCGGAGACGAGTAGAATGTGTGAATCAGTGGTTCTGTGACAACCTAGATTGTGGTGAGTTCCTGGTGTTGCGCCATAGGGTTGACAGCTGTAGTGTCCCCGTTTCCACGTGCACTACACATAGCACGATGGTACCCAGAGGCTGAGTATGAGTGTGGTACACATATGGCGACTGTATGTGACCCGAACTACAGGTTTAACAGCCACAGAAATGACATTTCAGATGAAACGAATTGAATACCAATGATTACAGGCCAAAATATCCGCAACAGAGGCAGTCCAAAGAAGTTGTAGAGGTCCTATAGTAGTAAAAACTGAAGGCTTACCAAAAGCAAAGGTTGACAGAAGTGCGGCATTTGGTACTGACGTAGGTATATATGAAGTGTGATCTAACGGGAAATAGAAGTGGTAGATACGGAACTGCAGTTCATGGAGAGAGACATTTAATCTACATGTGATATTGTTTGGACAATATCTGTATGGAAAATGGATATAAACGTCTAACTGGATATTTTTGTGGACCGCTAGACTGGCCACCAGATGAAACCGAAACCAATATGCGTGGATCCCAATCACTCTGTCTTAGTTGGGGTAAACTTAACACCATCCAAAAACCAATTACAAAAGCTGCTGTTTGGTGATTGCTGTACGTGACAGTACAACCCACGAAAACTTTAAATTCCATGTCTGAAAACCACCAAGAGCCGATACTTCGAAAACTCACTCATGGTGGAAACGTGTTATAATTAACGACATCAGTTTTACCTGGTGGCTTTCAGCATGTCCAAACTGGAACTGGAGACCGTCGTGTCACATCTCAGTAGCATTTACCTTTAGATAGCAACATTGAGAAGAACTGTGATTAAAGTTTAAAGGTATAGTTGACCATTCACTGCATATGCGTCTAGCAACATAGGGGACAATTATAGTAAAGAAACTTCTATGGAAACAACTACTATTTTATAGTACATTGACGGAAATAATAGCAGCGCCAAGAAGGAGTTGTGCCACCTAAACGAAAGTTGGTGGGCGTGTCTATAAGTCTCAAAGATGATATCTTTTGAAATATTTCTTTAGTCGCATAAGATTGGCGCAATTCACGTCGCTATGAGGATGCAAACCTGATTTACCTTAAATATACACTGTAACGGTCGTCAGCGTAAGTTACCTTTGAGATTTAATTGCCTAGAACTGCTCTCCCACCGCGGCCGGCCCGGAGGTAATGGCAGTGGCACGTAAAGTGACCTCCGCTTGCGCAGTATAAATGTAGATGTAGATGTAGATGTAGAATTTACGGTCACTTTAAGAAGTGTAGCTTCGGACGGCTACTTGGAACTACCAAGAGAGAAGACCAGCGTGTTTGGCGTATGGCTGTGGGGTATCGGACTGCATCCGCAGCAGCAGCCCGAGCAGTAGTTGGCACCATGATGACACAACTCTGTACCTTAAGGAGAGCTTCGAGCCAGACGCTCTGTAGCAGCATTCCACTGAACCATAGAGAGAAATCATTGGAGGCTGGGTGAAGGTCTGTTCTCCTGATTAACGCTCGTTCCGTCTAGATGCCAGCGATTGCTAGGTGTTGGTTACATGAAGGCCGTTTGAGGATCTGCAACCAACGTGTCTGAGCCTGGACTTACTGGATCTACACCTAGAGTTACGGTCTGAGGTGGGACTACGTATAAAGCCAAGACCACTCTCGTGGTCATTGCACGCGCCCTGGCTGGCCGCTGTGACGGAGCAGTTCTAGGCGCTTCAGTCCGCAAGCGCGCTGCTGCTGCCGTCGCAGGTTCGAATCCTGCCTCGCTTATGGATGTGTGTGATGTCCTTAGGTTAGTTAGATTTAAGTAGTTCTAAGTCCAGGGGACTGATGACCTCAGTCACATAGTGCTTAGGGCCATTTGAACCATCCACGCACCCTGACTGCAAATTTTGTACGTCAATAATGTGATTCGATCAGTCATGTTGCTATTCATGAACATTATTCCGGGTGTTGTTTTCCAACAGGGTAGCGTTCGCCCAGAAACCACTGTTGTAACACAAGATTACAAAGCGTCAGTCTCCTTGATCACCTTAACGGTTTCTAATCTAGCACAAACACTCCTGGAAATTGAAATAAGAACACTGTGAATTCATTGTCCCAGGAAGGGGAAACTTTATTGACACATTCCTGGGGTCAGATACATCACATGATCACACTGACAGAACCACAGGCACATAGACACAGGCAACAGAGCATGCACAATGTCGGCAATAGTACAGTGTATATCCACCTTTCGCTGCAATGCAGGCTGCTATTCTCCCATGGAGACGATCGTACAGATGCTGGATGTAGTCCTGTGGAACGGCTTGCCAAGCCATTTCCACCTGGCGCCTCAGTTGGACCAGCGTTCGTGCTGGACGTGCAGACCGCGTGAGATGACGCTTCATCCAGTCCCAAACATGCTCAATGGGGGACAGATCCGGAGATCTTGCTGGCCAGGGTAGTTGACTTACACCTTCTAGAGCACGTTGGGTGGCACGGGATACATGCGGACGTGCATTGTCCTGTTGGAACAGCAAGTTCCCTTGCCGGTCTAGGAATGGTAGAACGATGGGTTCGATGACGGTTTGGATGTACCGCGCACTATTCAGTGTCTCCTCGACGATCACCAGAAGTGTACGGCCAGTGCAGGAGATCGCTCCCCACACCATGATGCCGGGTGTTGGCCCTGTGTGCCTCGGTCGTATGCAGTCCTGATTGTGGCGCTCACCTGCACGGCGCCAAACACGCATACAACCATCATTGGCACCAAGGCAGAAGCGACTCTCATCGCTGAAGACGACATGTCTCCATTCGTCCCTCCATTCACGCCTGTCGCGACACCACTGGAGGCGGGCTGCACGATGTTGGGGCGTGAGCGGAAGACGGCCTAACGGTGTGCGGGACCATAGCCCAACTTTATGGAGACGGTTGCAAATGGTCCTCGCCGATACCCCAGGAGCAACAGTGTCCCTAATTTGCTGGGAGGTGGCGGTGCAGTCCCCTACGGCACTGCGTAGGATCCTACGGTCTTGGCGTGCATCCGTGCGTCGCTGCGGTCCGGTCCCAGGTCGACGGGGTCGTGCACCTTCCGCCGACCACTGGCGACAACATCGATGTACTGTGGAGACTTCACGCCCCACGTGTTGAGCAATTCGGCGGTACGTCCACCCGGCCTCCCGCATGCCCACTATACGCCCTCGCTCAAAGTCCGTCAACTGCACATACGGTTCACGTCCACGCTGTCGCGGCATGCTACCAGTGTTAAAGACTGCGATGGAGCTCCGTATGCCACGGCTAACTGGCTGACACTGACGGCGGCGGTGCACAAATGCTGCGCAGCTAGCGCCATTCGACGGCCAACACCGCGGTTCCTGGTGTGTCCGCTGTGCCGTGCGTGTGATCATTGCTTGTACAGCCCTCTCGCAGTGTCCGGAGCAAATATGGTGGGTCTGACACACCGGTGTCAATGTGTTCCTTTTTCCATTTCCAGGAGTGTATATTGCATCATTTGATGACAATGTGAACGTCATCCACAAAATGGCATTAAACGTCCCTGTATAGACTAACGAAGTGCAACTGAAATGGAACTCCAACCCACAAATGGACAACCGCCACCTGTTCGATACAAAGCATGCATGTTTGCATGCCTGAGTTCAGTATTCCGGCTGTTACACCAGTTAATAATGTACCAGTATTTCACATTTGCAATGGCGTATCTGGTGCTTACATTAACCTGTGATGTTGCAACTTTAATAATTTATTTTATATAGATAAATGTTTTCTGAAATTTTATTACTCTTCATTAGGTAGATTTTCTTTCCCGTCAGCGTACGTGTAAAGCCAATCATTTGGTTCTCGGGACCGCAAAGTGACCCCTAAAAGTTAAGGAGGAAATGGCTTACGAAACCAGGACGAGATACAGCTTCCTTTGTCTGGACGTGGGTTTGGAGCGGTGGTTGTCGTTGTGGTGACCGGAAGATAGCGTTACATGGCTAGTTAGCCATCCCAGACTGAATTAGACTTTTATTCATCTCAGGTCACCACCATTGACCCCAGTTTGACGTGGCGAATACTCAGTAAGTCGACGTCAGCACGTGTGGCTGGCTGTGGTGCGTATTGACAGCGACACCCGCTGACGTCAGCAGGACGGCTGTGACTAGCAGGATCCACGCACCACGGCTGATGACTGGCATACAACGTACTGACACTCCACCTCGATAACAAAGGAAAAACAGTTAACATACCTAAACAATTTAAGTATGTCCTCATAAATGTGCATCCTCAACTGACATCTTAAATGACCAAACAGAGGTACCCAACACAACTTATCTAAGGAATTCCCCCAATTTATTTATACAGCTACACGTTACGTACCGTCGTGAAAGAGTAAAATACAGTATGAGTCCATTCAATGCATATAGCAATCGAGAGCCGTTTTAAAAGAACGCAACAAATTACTTTTGTTCCAAAAATCCTTTTCATATTATTCTGGTACAGTAATAAGAGCCTCACACAAAGCACTCACTCCGTCTTCTGGCCACAAGTGGCGTACCGGGACCATTCGACCGCCGTGTCATCCTCAGTGGAGGATGCCGATAGGAGCGGCGTGGGGTCAGCACACCGCTCTCCCGGTCGTTAAGATGGTTTTCTTTAACCGGAGCCGCTACTGTTCGATCGAGTAGCTCCTCAATTTGCATCACGAGGCTGAGTGCACCCCGAAAAATGGCAACAGCGCATGGCGGCCTGGATGGTCACCCATCCAAAAGCCGACCACGCCCGACAGCGCTTAGCTTCGGTTATCTCACGGGAACCGGTGCATCCACTGCGGCAAGGCCGTTGCCTACCTCGCACAATGGCTAATAGAAAATACAATCGTGAATATTTGTTGTAAAAGGCATCTAAATGTAGCTAAGTTTCACAAAAATCGACATCTTCAATTTTCAAGATTCCACAAGACTCATCTAAGTCTTCTTTTATGATCGATTGTGAACATACTAAAACAACTAAGGAAGTAAACAACTTGCAAAGCAGAATTTTTGTCTTTTGAACCCTATCGTATTAAAAATAACCTGTTCTTCAATAAGACAGGTCTTGAACAGGATAATTTTTTGCTACAGTACATGAGAGTGAACTGGCCTAAAGGCCTCAGACCGAAACAATACGATAAAAAGAGAGAGAGATTGGTTTCAATCGCGAACTATATAAGACACGAAAAAGGCAGAGAGACCTTGTATGTGTCTCACCATTCAGGAAAGTAGCAGGTATGTCTTATTTTATGTAGAAACTAAACGAAAACCTTATAGAATGAAAATAAGCGTCTGAAACGCTAATACGTAATTCGTACGGGTTTTTTCAGGTGTGTCCGGGAGACAGGGATATTGCCAGAAGATATAAGCTACAGGGTGCACTACATAAGGAGAATCGCAGTGGACGATGACGCAAACTGCAGGAAAGGGATGAAGGGTAGACGCCTTTCATTATGTAGGATATACTTCAGTGTAAATGCATATCTTCTCAGTAGACACAGAAGTTTTCTGAGTGCGACTCAGAGAATCCAACGTTTCGCCAATCGTTATTGTGACATTCTTCTTTGTCTACTGGTGTAGCCCGCTGAATTCAAATTCTTACAACTTATATTTATAACAGCTATCATCATAAAACAACGATGAAATATGCATGAACAAGTGGATGTGTTAAGTCTTGCAAAAATGTATAATTTTTAACTTTTTTTTTTCAAGAAAGTGTGTAAATGACGAACTTTAGCTATTCCTCCAGCAATCGCTAATTAGATCGGTGAGCAGTAGTACTATTTTTTTGACATTTTTAAATTCAACGATACTAATTAAAACAAAAAAGAAAATAGATCTCTTGCAAAATTTTTTTAATGGTGTTTGCTCAATTTTACATTAAGTAAGTCAGTTGTTCTACATTTATTGTTTGTAAATGTCACTCCAGCTATGACTAAAATTTGTATCATTAATTCTCTTATATATAATCTACTGTACTACTTATATAATAATAAACATAATTTAAGAAATCAGTCAACAGCACTTATCAAATAAGCGTGCTACCGCTCAGCACATTCGTGCTATGTAGTTTCAGTTTTTAGTCATTCAGAAGCTTAAACTAGAAACAATACTTTCAAAATCTGTAGTAAATTATAAACTTGGCCACAGATATAACTCTTCGATAGAAAAGTAGATATCAAGCGGCAACATGGTGGATAATGCACAGTTTTTTTCAGGAAAATGCAACTAGTAACATGTTTGTACCACGATCATAGAAGCGAAAATTGAAAGAACGACAAGCACAGTAGAAAGTAAGTACATCTGACTGGTAATATATCGTAAATATACAACTCCTGAAGTATAGTAGGTGAACTGAACTTAACTTTCACAGGTTAGTTGCATCCAAATTTATTTTTTCTTTTTAACGATGTTCAACTGAAACCTGAATATGCATTACGCCAATTTAAGTTTGATGAAATTCCGAAACATGCATTGACATATATATAAAAATATATAAAAATGCTTCTTCGTTGTATTTCTTAAAATAACATAATCCACAGCCGCGGAGCTCAAGAATCTATAAAACACACAAACTGACGTATCACGATTTATTGCAAGCATTTGTTTATGAGATTTGTGGAAAAGGTTTTGTCTCACGCAGTAGCAATGGATCATCTTGGCCTTTATTAATTTCGTGTTATGATGTACGTCATTATACGGAGCAGTCTGCACTCACAACACAAAAAACGGTATCAAAAGTACGACAAGTACAAGTTACAGTACACAGACTGAGTTACCACGTCTACTTCAAACGAATTCTCTTACGTGAGAGATGATAGGATTACCAACACATTTCTATTCTGTTAAGTAAACGAACGAGTTCTCCTTTGTGTACCATTTCGCGTACTGTTTCGTTCATTATCTACTTCTCTTTACACACTGCAACTCATGTAACGATGAAAACTAACACGGTCGCTCTTTATTTCCGTCGTTAGAACGCACGTTACAGTGATGGAAAACTTCACGGCGAAAATAATGCTTCCGGCGTCGCAAAACGAGTACATTATGTGTATTTTCTAATTAAAGCGCCAGTAAGTGGGACATCAAAACCTGCAGTGAACGTTCACCCTTAACTCGTAAATCCTCGTAAATAAGAGAAAAGATGGAATTAAATTCGAATTCCAGAGATGAGCGCAGGATTAAGACAATTAAAATTTTAAGGGCACTATTAGAGTCTTTCCTCTGCGAATAAATAAGATTTTGGGGAACAGCTTCTCGGATTATGAAAGAGTATAATGGAAAATGGCATCATTTATAACACTCTATTTTATCTTGCACGAGTAAACTGGTAACCGGAGTTATTGTGCGTAAATCTGAGGAAACATTTTAGACGATATTTTCTTTGGTGGATTTAAATTGTTCAGTAGGAAAGCTACCTAAAGAATATTAAGCACATTTCTTGCAGCAATAATTTTTGTGATACCTCTCTGTGTTTTCAACTCTTTCGTTGAAGCATCTAGCGCTTAATACGGTTAATATATAAATAATTTTTTCTGCACCCCTTTGCTTTTGTGCAAAGCTTACTGTTATGAGAAAAATGTTGTATTTTTATTAATTGTGGAAAAATAAATTACTGTATTTCCTCAGAGTTGGCTGAGATGGACATTGGTTAATCCATCTAAATCAGAATAGTTTTCTTCAATGGTTCGCATACGTTAACTTCACTGCCCCTAGGACTGATGCTGTACGTTAATGATGCATAGTGAAGATGACTGTTACATCTAGAGTGTACTGTATTTGTGTTGTTTTTAGAGATACAACAAGAAGGATGGTGGAACTTATTACCTTAGTGCCTTATTCTCCACCTTCCCTAAGAGATACATTGTAATTTAGCGTTCGTTGGCTGATGACAATAAAAATGCAACTAAACACATTTAAATACAATTTTTTTTTACACTGATTGCTAGTGAAATTTTAAAAATAGGAAGGATGGCGTGAAAGGAAAATTTATAACTGAGACAATACAATATAAGTGGAATAATACGTTAAACGTAAAGGTAATATGGGCATTTACAGGGAGCTAAAAGTAGCACAAAGTCATATACAGAGTGCTGGGCATAGCAGTAGTTGTACGTCATAACAGAGTAGCAGTCGGGACATGCTGTTGTGCATACATTCCTGAAAGGGGTAACGAGGGCAGGAGGACAGAAACCGGTCTTAACACGTTAGAAATGCCTTCCGGATAACCGATTACGTCGCTGAAAGGTGATCTCAATGACGACCCGTGATATAGCGCCATGTGCTGCGTCCCTATGATGATATAGAGACAGTGAACGCAATCTCGGAATGTTTGTTCTCCTAGGAGTCTCCACAAACGTCTACTTTCATCGTACGCGTAACAAGGACTCGTCCCGAAAACAGTCCAGCGATGTCGCTGGCCTTATCATTTTGCTCTTTGCAGAAATGAGGCTCCCCCGAAAGAAGTCATGGCACCCCCTGTGTCCAGTGTTGTCGCTGGTCGCGCCACTATCTCGCATCTCTCTGCTATTGCGGCAAGGGTAGTCGCAACGGTGGCCGCCGTGCTGACAGTCCGTGGTGCTCCGGACGTAGCCGCACTCTCTGCATTGATACTTGCCATGTTGCAGTCAAGGCCAGGTCCTCGCTCAATGATTGCTACATTGCTTTATGATCCATAACGACCTATTGTCTGTTCTCTCGGACAGAATTCACATGTAGCCGTTGAGCTCCTCCAAGGTGCTAAGCATGGTCAATCTTAACCTATCGATTCTGTATACGCATGGGTGTCTTCTGATACAGATCAACACGAGGAGTCGTCTCACTGAACGACGAACTGCACATTCGGGAGCCAACGGTCCTGCTGCTGACAAATTTCACTGCCTGTAAAGCTTTTCTCCCTCGCACAGAAGGCATAAAAACATTTTTAAGCAACCAACATTAAAATATGATTTATGAATGAGGGACCCACTGTCCGATGTTTCTTAAAGTACAGAATGCAGATTTGTGCAAATGTGTTGAAATGCTGATCACTTTCAAATTCAAGGATATGATTTGTTGCATGCCGTTTCCATTTATGCTGCATTTCTCCTTAATGCAATTGCAACTTTAATGCCTGTCTTGACGTCAGATCAAGTGTAGGTGGAAGCTACAATAACTTTTGTTGCTGTACACTTTATAAAGAACGTTTAACACAAGTATTTACAAGAAAGCTGCTGCTCAAAGTGATATAAATGTATCCTTACATGTTAGTCCGTATGCCTACACCACAAAATTAGCTACTACGTCGGTAACAGATTACTTCCAAAAGACGATTTATAATTTCTATTTACTTGGTGTTTAGTAGTTTTCCAAGTTTTCCTTACGAACAACAATGTCCGAGTGGCCATTGATTTATAAAAACTGTTTTCGTGTCTTTCCTGACTTTATTTCTACATGTTCTATTGATCATCCCGCATATCGTTTGGTAGTTCTGCAGTTTATACACAATGTGAAGTTCATTCTGATACTTTATAATATTTTCGAGGTAATTGAAGTAATTTAACTTGTTCGATTGTTTTATCGTCTACTATGACCTTAGTCCTCGATGGTTTTACCCTTGTAAAGTAATCATTTCTTTTCGGAATAGGTATTTTCATAAGATATGCTTTAGTAGTTTGCTAAAGTCTGTAAATGGCTGTTTCAAGTGTAGTGACTTCACTTTCACATACTATTGCAAGATCATCGAAAAAATACTGTGCATTAAAATACGTCACGTGATAATCGAATAAATTTTGTTGTTTCCATTTCCCTATCATATCGTTAGTATATATTTCAAAAAATCTTGTCGGACTCTTTGAGTTACACTATATTGTCAAGATCGTTAGTCTTTATCATTATTTTTGTCCCTATATACATACATGACTTACATCGTCTTCAGTATTTTCGGACGGTACCCATACTTGTCTAATGTGTTCCATAAGATTATGCTATCCATTTGGTCGGAGGCCTTCTCTATGTCTATCAATGCTATGTGGGTCTCCATACTGAACTCTCTTTGTTTCCCTACAAAGTGTTTGGGAATTCCAGTTACAAACTTCAAGGTCTTGTAGAGGAGAGTGAATACATACCTGTAATATTTTGGTTATGAACCCATGTTCAGAAACATACCGCTTCCGTGCTACAGTCACTTGAAAACATTTTTGCTAAGTAGGTATGAAGTAGGGTAGTCATGGTGGGGATTAGCTACGTAGGAACGACTGATGCCATTTGACGCCTATCGTACCTCTCCAAGCTGGTTCGAGCGTCATTCAAGTGTCTGTCAGTGTTGAAGCAACATGGCTGAGTACACGTTGGCAGAATACACCTACGTGAGCTTTCTGCATGGTGAAGTTCCCAGTGATGGAAGAGCTGCTCGTCATCTTTATCAAGATGGTTCTCCACAACATCCGTCTACGTAACGTACGCTTTTCGCAAAAATTACGGTACGGGTTCGAGAAAGGGTCACTTTACCGTTAGCGGGGGTGACTCTTGTGCTCCATGGAGACATTGTACCCTTGAACTGGAAGAGGGCGTACTGCATAACGTTAAGAAAACCCGTCAACGAGAACACTAGCAATATCTCTGAGGTGAATTGTAAAATAAGTAATGTACTGGGTCACACCTATTCAGTTATTTGTAAAAGTGGTCGCATTACCAACATCCTTTCAAATCGTTGTAGCATGGAAGCAGAATGTTTCTGGACATGGGTTCCAGTTCAGAATATTATCTACACACTCTCCTTTACAAGACATAGAAGTTTCTAACGGAAATTTCACAACGACCTATATAACTTTTTTAAGTTAACACGAGAGGAGTTCGCTTTTCTGAAACCGTTTTTCTTGGTATAATAGGTTTAAAGTAATAATGTCAATAAAGTATGCCCACTAATGTTATACCATGGTAATTATTGCATTCATTTCGTTCAACCTTTAAAAGGACATACAACCCCCGAAAATGTCAGTGCTTTTAGAATTTGACGTCTTTTCCAGCACATATTGTATAAATAAGGAAAGCTACCCTTTAAAAACAATCTCTCTATAAATAACTCTGCGTTTATGCTCTCAACTCTTTCGCTTTCCGGTTTCTTTGTCTCATTCAAAGCCTTGTTTAGTTCTTGACACATTATGATGTCGTCGTCAGTTTGACTATCCGTTTCTGGTGTGGGCCTCAAACCATTGGTTTCCCGTATACCAGTGCTGTTTACAATGTGCTGTCAATTATCTTCTAGTATTATATTAATGCCTGTTACTTTTTCCATCTATGCGTTGTTCTGTGTTCTCAGCGACTTCTGATTCACTACCATCAAAACTGGAAAACGAACTCAGTAGGTTCAGTTTCTGAATCAGAAGACTGATCCAAAGACATCCGTATCTTCACATCTGATAGCCCTCTCTTCCGTAAGATTTTCAGGTTGTAGAGCAGACAATCATTGATAAAAAATGCCCCATAATAGACATGTGCTTATCACAAGGAGGAATAATGACGTTGAAAGTTTAACAACCCGACTCAACAATAGCAAATGACGTAACAGAAGCTGCGCAGACAGACTTCTGGTTGTTTAAAAACTTCCTGCAAACCAAATGGACTCGCGAAGCCAGTACGGAAGGAAACTTGAACCAACATTTAAACGAAAAGCTATAGGTAAATTTCTATAGTTATTTTCCAGAGCTATGACTAACAAGAGGAATTAGGTAAAAGCCTAAATTCTCATTAAAACACAATGTTTAGATATTAATAGACAAGATAACAAATATCACAGACGGGACTCTAAGACTCGATGGCAGTTAAAAGGTTAAGTGACCAATGACTGAACTGCGGCCGGAGACGTGTTTTACAGCCCTAAATTTGAACAAATGTTCCAACCTAACCACAACCTCGTGATGTGTAATATATCCGAGAAAGCGGTCGCTAAAATTCAGACACAAAACTAAAAACATCATCACTTTCTTCCCGGCTATTAAAGCTAACCTCTACAAGTAAACTGAAGACAGAAAAATTCCAGTTTGAGTGCTAAAAAAAAATTGCAATTTCTCACTCTCATTAATTACCATAAACTATTCTCTCATTGGTTGTGCGAAGTGCCACGTTACCAACCGAAGTTCAGTCTTCCTTCGTACCTGGTAGCAGATTACACACGTAGCAGGTAGATTCCAGTCGAAAACAGAATGATAGGTAAAAAGGATAAGTGCAAAGAAAAAGTCAATACGATAGTGAAAATAACGTGGCAAAGAACTAAAAGTAAAAAAAATTGCTTCACCTAATTAACTGAATAAAAATCGTACTCAAAATCTTTTGATTAGATCTAGAAATAAAAAAAAAATCATGATATCGGAAAAATATTCGAACCTACGACTTCGAACATGACAAGGTACTGGACTAACCCATGCGATAAAGTGCAACACAGTGTCTGCTTCTTATATTTTTGACTATAATCTTCCTGACCTTATGATGAATTGTGGGCTTGAAGAACTCGATTCCACATTATGTTGTGTGAAGCATATCGCATGTAAACCTATCTCTGTGATTACGATAGCACCACATGTGACGTTGAATCGAGTCTTGTGCTGAAGTATCTAGTAGTGTTTGTTTAGTTCTGTGTGTGAAACGGTTGTATTTCATTAGCATCGTTGTGTGTGTGTGTGTGTGTGTGTGTGTGTGTGTGTGTGTGTGTGTGTGTGTGTATGTGTGCGTGTGTGTGTGTGTGTGATGTTTTTGGTTATCATGATGATGAAATACGAAATACAAGTGTCTGATTGATGATTCGACATCACAACACGTGAAGAGAGAATGCCAGACCAGGAACTGGAAGTGAACTGACCAACTCTTTTGGCAGTTTGGCAACTGCGAAAGGTTAAGCGTGACGTTGAGCACTCCTATCGGAGGACACCAGCTCCAACCAGTGAAGTGTCATCTATCAAGTAATTTTAATTAGACGAATAAAGATAAACCTTTAATAAATCCATAGAAGGCGATGGAGGTCAATGTATTTCTAGTTTAGCATCTAACAGCTTCATTTTGTAATGAAAATACAGTGTTATTGGAAGGTGGCGCCTTAAATCTTGTACACGTTGACTGCAGATTGTACTGAACAAATAACAACTCGATGGCAATGGCTTTGCCGCAGTGGTGACACCTGTTCCCGTTAAACTACAGAAGTTAAGCGCTGTCGAGCTTCGCTGTCACATGGGTGGGCTGCACTCCGGGTCTGGCGCGTGCTGTTGGCAAGCACGCCTTGCGGCACCACTTGTGACAGCACCTTCACGAAATATGGCAAAGTGCGGGAGAGCGGTTTCCTGACCTCATGCCAATTCATATCATAATTCTACGATACCTCTCGGCCGAGGATGACACGGCGGTTGGTCGTTATTGTTAGGATTTCCGCGACCTGTTCCGCCGGAGTTAACTTTAATAACGACTGTTTAGTATAGCGTTTTGGGTGATGCTCGCACCTGTGGAGAAAGATTCCCAAGTACTCAAGAACAATAAAATTTTATTATTAAAAGGGAAGCACACACTAACGTTAGCCACTGAAACAGATTCTTAGTAAATACAATATAAAGATCGTCCTAATCTAATAACTGTTTGTCACAAATATGACGACAGTTCTCGAATGTACAAGTAGAGTGAACTGTAGGTCACTAACGAGAAACACTTTAGCAGGCGGAGTGTGCATAAAACGCGCTGGCGTTGTCTCCGGTTTTACTGGCACGTGTAGCGCGATGACGGGTAGACTGCGAGGCAATTCCGTTGTTGAGGCGAGACGTTGAGGTCGGGAGAGGAATTTGCACTGACTGCCCAGCTGCTGGGCAGTGACCAATAAAGGCCGCCACTCAGAGGAATACCGAGAAACTGTTCGTTGTCACGTGACTCGCAGGAGTGAACTAGTGGCGGCTATGTCCGGCGGATGTGGCGCCCTCCATACCGCAGCGGATGTCGCATTGGTGATGAGAAGCAGTTGGCTTCTAGGCGCCTCAAACGGGCGGCAACCCGCAGCACTCCGTTGTTTGGCGTGTAGCAGCATCCGTTTGCTACAACCTGCTGCGTTAAGTTACTGTATAGTTACTTTATGAGAATATAATGTATTCAACTATATTCCTTGTTAAGGAGCGTATAACTATACCTACACTAACAGTTAATTAGTTCAAAAATTATCACGTCGTGCACTCAAAGTACATTGCGCAACTAAATGGTCTTAAATGTGGCAGGTATTGCTACATCGATTGATTGCAGCCACTGAAGAGAATTAACAATAATATCACTTATCTTGTATTTGTAATCCAGTGACGATCTCGCTCTGGCTTTGGCTCGTAATTAAATTTGTATTTTAGGTAGCATGACTATCGCTGTTGGTGCGAGAGGCACTCGGATGTTAATTACGCCGACTTGATGAACTTACAAAGACAATGTGTCAGGGTTAATCCGCATTTATTAAAATTCTTATATTTTCGCATGTTCATAACATTACTTCATCATACAATTACGCAGCCGTCACTGCTCCTAACAAAACTCACAACAACCTTCACTGTCCACAACTCAGACTCATCTTTTCATTTCCAACACAAAGGCAAAACTGTTCATATTCAACAAAAAAAAAAAAAAACTTGCCTACTCTGTACGCTTCCACGCCAAAAGTCACAAGCCAGCATCAAAGAGAACTAGCAATAAGTACAATGATATTCACACTAGTGATTATATTGATTTCAAATTCTCTAAATATCGACGTACATACATATAAAAATGAAACCAAATTTGAATAGAGTGAAAAATATGAGGCATTACGTATAAACATATTCATTAATCTATGGTATTGAAAAATTGGGTTGGTGAGTGGTAATGGTTTCGCAAATAAAGAACCATTAAAAGCTCAAGTCACACTACAATCGATTCCATGTCTGTGACCTCTGTCACAGAGGATCTGAGCAACCAGCGTTCTCAGACCCAATCAAACTCTCACTTTTTCATTTTCAGCAAGCATGTAACAAGCTTACCCTTAAGAGACTTGTAGAAGCCTTTTCAAACAGTGGAGGCAATCAGTGCATCAGTGGCAAGTGGCTAAGGATAGCGCCAGTAACCCAAAAATCCACTGAATTTTCAACTGAAGAAAACTACAAAGACTAGATGCGAAAGTATCCTCAGTCTCAAAGAATTACTATATATAAATATATCCCTGTCGTTTCTCTTTTACTCTTTACATTCTGCCCATACTTCCCTCATTCATGTGCTGTGATTCTCATTCCGTTCTTCGTTCCACTTTAGGTCCTGTGTTCTCTTCGGCTTGTCTTTTTCCCTGTTCGACCAGTGTTCCTTCATCCTCTGGCTGTGTTCTTGTCGTCTCTGTTCGGTCCATTGTGTTCGTTTGTTGTGTGGTGTCTCTTGTAGTTTGTTTCTTCTAATCAGGTTCCTTAGGAGTGTTTTGTTTTGTATTGTTTCCTGTGTGATGTTGAGTTGCTCCATGTCATTTCTTACTTTATTCATCCATTTGTTGTATTTCCTTGTGCTAACGCAGTCCCAGATCTGTCACAATATCCTATGTTGTACCATCCTGCTGAGGTGTCCGTAAAACTGTATTCCTCGTTTCCTGATTTGGTCTGTTATTTTCTCTGTGTGTTCGTATAGTTATTCAGCTGGTCGTTCTATTGATACCCCGTCTTCTTGGTCGCCCCGAATATATTCCTGAGTATTTTTCGTTCCGTCTTCTCTATCTGTTTGATTCGTGTCTACTGTGGTCTCGGCTGCGTGTACTGCTTCTGGTAGCACCACCGTCTCGTAGTGTCGTTGCTTGGACTTTTGTGAGTTACCTTTCATATTGTAGTGATTCCAAGTCAGTTTGTTGGCCGTTTCTAGTTTCGCCCTTCTCCCTTTATTAGATACCTTATTTCTTCGCGTAATCTGTATTGTTTCTCTTAGGTACGTGAAAATTTTCTGTTCTGTGTATTATCCCATATTTTGTGTGTTAGCTTCGTTGTTTTAGCCGCTTATGATTCAATTTTCAATTTGCATTTCAGTCCATGTACAGGATTTCGTGTGTATCATATAAATTTGTTTTGAATATTCTTTTCTTTTTTTTCTTTCTTGTGTGAAATCAGTTGAAGAAGTACTTGCGATGAAGTTCGGCAGAAGGGCTTCACAACATTCCTTCTGGATTTCTAAAATCAAAACTGAATATATTCTTCACAAGGGAGTTGTCTGCAATCCTAATTTATACAAAACTGTGTAATATCTTCAGTCTAGAAATCGTTGCTCTTCATTTCAAAGTTATCGATTTCGGGAAATGTCGGTCATCATCGTGTCATATATTTTAGTTTGATAGTAACCTGCTGCAATGGAACTGTCAGTTTAGTGGCATGTGACACTGAACTGGCAGGTCGTTTACGGCAGGTTATTCTGTAACTACAACGTATGATCTGAGAATGGGTTCTATTGTCGAAGACGATAATCTCTAAATGAATAGCAACGATCTGCAAACTGAAAAAAACAGACACATTCATTTCTACATCAATTGGTTGATAACACAAAGAGACGACTCTTCATGGTGGTATGTAGAAACTATAAGACTGGAGACACACCACCAGACATTTGGAAAATATCATCCACACAATCGCGAAGACCGCAAGGGCATTAAGTGCCACAGTTTGCGCTCATGCATCCAGGTTGTTGACGAGAACTGTATGAAGTGGTATGGAAGAAAATACTGAGAAGCTGTTGGAAGATCAGTTTGGTTTTCGGATAGGTACTGGCATTAGAGAAGCAGTTCTGACGATGCCATTTATAATAGCAATAACACGTAAGACAGTCACGACACGTCCATAACATTAGTCGACGTAAAAAATTACCTCGACAATGGAAAATGGAATAATGTGTTCTAAATTTTCAGAAAAGCGATATCAAGCTGTAGATAAAGACGGGGATGTACAAGAAAAAAGAGGGAACAATCAAAATCGAAAATGATGATTAAAGTACTTCGATTTAAATGGGTGTAAAGGATGCAGTATGAAGCGCTATTGTTCAGTTTATACGTGGCAGACTGAAATAAACTAAATGGTCAGCAGTGGCATTACAGCTACGAGTGAAACGATGCCATTTATAGTTTTCAGTGATCACGTTGCTACTGTACGAATTCCTCTTCATTTTTCCGGCAATTATCTCGTATGTTCACGAGGTCGGCATGCTAATTATTGGATTTAGCAGCGTTAGTGGTAGGTGGTGATCGGATGCCCTTCCTATCGCCACCCTTTGCCTCATGGAACGAGATCTGTAACCTCTTCTGTCTGTGTGTAGTGTTGGCCCATATAACAGTGTGAGAGCGTTTACTGAACGTTGTCGAATTGTGTAACTGAGGCAGGGTATAAGTAACAGCTCGGGGTACACGTAGTCAGTTATTGGAAACCTTCTGAAAGTCATATGCAGCTTGACAAGCACACCAGCACAAGTCGTTAACCCGCCATGTAGACTCGAACCAGGCTATTGCCCCTTCCAGAATAGCGAAAGCGACATGCTAACACTCGGTTGTCTGGGCGAGTCAGTTACAGTATATATTAAATGGAATGAACATTCAAATGAATAAACAATATGGACTGACAGTAAAGCGGAGATAGAATGAAGTAATATTGAAACTTTGGTCAGAGACAGGCCACAGCAGCCAGACAAGGGATATGCGAAGCAATTACCTGTACAATTTGGCCGCTGGGAAAGTCTATAATGTGGGCCTGGTGTTCGGCAGCGCAAGTCTACCATGAGGAAGGGCTGGAATGATGCATGCTGTGGCTTAAAGCAACAATTCCTGCCAGCTTCTTGAGTGGAACACAGCTCCAGTCACAACACAGTGCCTCCAATTCACCGGCTCTGTACATTCGTCCTGGGCAGTCTCTGAACCCATCACCACTCGGATATGCATCCAGACATATATTTCTTGGAATGTACGCTTGGAGAACAAAGTTGAACGCAGTCAGTCTTGGACTCTGGGAAATAAGGAAAAGAATCGTAGTATCCGAGACGTGGCGCTGCACAAGGACGTTGACAACGAAGTGGATGGATAAAATAAGGAATGAGGAGGTTATCCATCAGAATCCATGCATAAAGGAACATTCGTAAAACACGGATAAGAAGAAGGGACAGGTTGGTAGGTCATGTGTTCAGCTGTCATGGACTTACTTCCACAGTGCTAGAGGAAGCTGTAGGGTGCTGTCTATAGGGGAAGACTGAAGTCGATCCAACAAATAATTGAGGATCGATGGTGACAGTGTTACTCTGAGAAAAAGTTGTTGGCACACGAATTTGTCACTACCTTCATCAAACCAGGCAGAAGACTGACGACTCAAAACAGGTAAGATCATAGACAGACGTCCTTCAATGATGAGGACATTAGAACATAAACTCGTATTGGCGATGTGTTGGGAATGAAACTAATTATGACTATGTGAATGAACACTCTCGCTATTAGCCTTAAGGGATTAAAGTAAATAACTGAAAACATAAATCGCTTTCCCGGATCTGGATTTCACTCGCCATCCATCCAAGTAACGATTCAGTAACATACCTCTGTGACATATGATTGACATGAATAAGAATTTTAACCGTTTTCGTGTTGTGCTGAGGCAAACTGCCCGACATTTGACACGAATAGTATGGGGGATTGTCTAAAATCCACAGTTAAACAGGTTTATATACAACAAGACTCATGGTCTTCATTATCGTACAATTTTGAGTTTCCTGTTAGATGAAACTTATTTGACAGATGGTAATGAACATACGAGGGCGTTCAGTAAGTAATGCCCAATTTTTTTTTCTCAGAACATATTTATTGTTAGGACTCAGAATTCGGTGACAATATACATCAACTTGTCTTGTCCATGTCCTATTTTTGTACGTAGTCTACATGACATTTTGCAAGAAAACTTTAAGGGAAAGCATATGTTTCCTGCTGATAAAAGTTCTTATGCTGTAGGCGTAGCCATGTTTTCACTACATGACTGACACTATCGTCATCTCGAAAGTGTGTTTCCCGTAGGGAATCTTTAAGCTGCCCAAAGAGATGGAAGTCCGAGGATGCCAGGGCTGTACTATAGGGTGGATGAGGGCAATGATGTCCAGTGGGTGCGAAGGACGTGTCGAGCGTGGCCGATCATGGAGATCTGTTTCTGCATTTCCTGAGGCTGTAACTTTCTTTACCCATCGTCCAAC
Organism: Schistocerca gregaria; assembly: GCF_023897955.1. Taxonomy (NCBI): domain Eukaryota; kingdom Metazoa; phylum Arthropoda; class Insecta; order Orthoptera; family Acrididae; genus Schistocerca; species Schistocerca gregaria. The sequence continues at coordinate 297,672,076 of NC_064924.1, read as the reverse complement.
TGTACTCGTATCAACTGCACTATCGCCATACACTGTACACAAACGTTTATGGATGTTCACCTTCGTTTCTATTTCTGCACACAAGAATTTTATAAGAGCACGATGGTAGTAACATGAGTCGTGTGTAAACGCTATTTTCAGGCTGTACTACAGCTCTGCCATCTGCCAGAGCGGTTTGAAGCATCACCGACGCACAAGACAGACATCAAATGTGAAGCAAGAACAAGGAAGTTGGTTTATGTAAATTAATGATTTTTTTAAAAAAATGTCGGGCATTACTAATTGAACGGCTCTCGTAGAAAAGTAGAAAAAAGCGTCTAAAGTAAACGAAATTAACTGGAAGACACGTAAAGTTATAAAATATATTAGGTGTAAAGCGTGAGATAAAAATTAAGAAACATGTAGGCCAACCTTCTCGTAAGTAGCTACAGTTCATATTATGTTTACAAAAAGAACTGGAGACTGTAAATAAAAAGGCATGTTTTTGTTATAGCAACACTGTTTCGAGTGAATTCTCGCCAATAGTGTAATCGTGTAGGAGATTCGTTAATATATTTATACGCAAGACATTAAATTTATTTATGTTCATGGTCATTAGCCAGTCACTGCTGCAATAACTGATCCTCAGCATACCTTCCCTTAGAAGAAAAATGTTGTATTAAGAACTGGGTGTTTAACACTAATTGTAAGACATCACAGAACAATAAGGCAGCCACATGATGCTGGGCGTATTCAAAACTGACCCCACTCTTCTTCGCAAAGGAAAGAGTATTAACCATTAAATATAATAATGCTCGTTAGGATATCCAACGAAGAGGAGCACTGTCAATCGTAAGCCTTAATTCATCATACAGTCTGATTCGAGGTGAAAAGGTATAAAAATATGACATTTGTCCACCTGCATGCTCCGAATCGTTTACTAAAGGCTAATGTCTTCTGGTTTAATCTCAGTTTATTATCTAAATCTCGAAATTGATTAAGAAATGGGGGGTACGACATTCCTTCTACGTCTGCGTTTTTAAGCTTCTTTTCAAATTCCTTAATTTCGTTACTCATCTTCGATACACTTCGTTATAAAACGGGATGTAACACATTTAGGATACTGACTGTAAACCCGACTATGCAATAACCGTACCTTCTTTCACAAACCGACTATGTTGTCAGCATTATCTTGGACCAATAACAGTTATACAGCCACGCCGTTCAACGGCGGAGTGGGGGTTAAGGGGTGGGGGGGGGGGGGGGGGGGGGCTCTAACGTGCTAGATTTCGAAGTGGATGTCTTACACCGGAATTTACACCGCACTTGAAGTACCGCAAAGTCGGCTCTTGCGATCGTTCCTGCTGATTAAGTACCTGCAGACACGATCGATGAGAATGCGGGGCAGCTACCTATTCGTTTCTCCTTATCTTACCAACGCCAACGGATGAACTATTCCGCAAACCGGGTTCTCGTTCGGTGTTGTAAGAGCTGCTCACGAATAACTGGAAATATCTGGAGAGGTTTATTGTCTGAACATAAAACGATAGCCATCTGTTTGTCTTCTGCAAGTCCACGAACGCCCATGAAGGAACACAGACGCTTGTTTACGGCTTTCCTTTCTGCAGAGAAATGTTACGTTTGCTAAACAGACTACCGAAGCTTTCATCTAATCCTTACGAGAAAGTTTGTTTACACATTTTCCTTCCATACATCACCTTCTTTCTTTTTGGCATATCAATAACTTTAGTGCTCTTTGGAACAGAATGTCCACTATGGTGAATGGCTAAGTATTTCATCGGTCCTAGAAGTTCCAATAATTGAGCTTATCTCACTGGAAAGGTGCTGTATCTATTTAGGCTATTGCAATAAATGTTACGAAAAGTAGTACCTCATTTACGATCAATGATTGACATTGCATCCAACCGTTACACCATTTCGTGCATTTGAGTGAGTGCAGCAATATGTCACATACTAGCCTACGGAGAAGGAACGTAGTTATGGGGTACTTTCTTATCTTCACGTGGCCTCTGCCTATATAATTTATCAGATTGAAAATAATAGTAACCACAACACAGAAAATGAGGCAAGGAATAAAAGGGGAAGCCGCTTGGTAGAATTTTGCAGAGAGCGTGAGTGAATCGCTCCTGACACTGATTTAAGAATCATGAAAGGAGACTGCATATGTGGAAGAGACCTAGAGACGGAACATATCAGATTGTTGTGTAATGGTACAGCAGAGATTTCGTAACCGGAATGCAAACTGCTAAAAATATTCAGAGACATATGTGGATACTGAGCATAGTTTATTAGTTAAGAGCTGCAGATTAAAATGTCAGAAATTTCGGAGAAGTAGTTAATTATCTAGGTCGTGGATAAACAGAAAGAACCAGAACTTGTCAAGAATTTCAAAATGAGCATTAGGTAACAGTTGTCTGAAACAGGGGAACGAAATACAACAGACAACGGATGGGTACCGATGCAAGATGAAATGGTGAAGGCAGCTGAGAACCAAAGAAGCGTAAACAAATAAGGAGTAGAATTCCTTGGGAAACGTGTGATATCTTCTTTTAACTGGTGAGAGTAGAGAGAATAAAAATAAAGCAAAGGAAGCAACACAGTTGTCTAAAAACCTAGACTGACAGAAATGGCAATACGACAAATGCTAGGCTGTAGAAGCATGTATGGCTAAGGGTAAGACAATATCTAATTATTGAAAATAGGAGACCTTTGGAGAATATTGAAGTAGTTGTATTAATATCAGGAACTGAGATGGCAAGCCAGAAAGAAATATTTTTTAATTATTTTTAACTCTTCGTTCAATGCTCCAAGAACGAGGGGAGTCTCAGTTATATATTTCGTAAACAACATCAAAAACTGACGAATCGATTTCACAGACCGAACGTGAGGAGAGGGGCTAGTGTAATTGGTTAATACAAACCATAAAAAATGCATGTAGGTATGGTTTTTAACACAAACCTACGTTTTTTTTAAAAAATGGAACCCCGTTAGGTTTGTTAGCACATCTGAACAAATAATTATATACGTAATCAGTGCCGTTTGTTGGATCGTAAACTGTTAATTACATCCGGAGATATTGTAACCTAAAGTTGACGCTTGAGTACTACTCCTCCGCTGTATCGGAGAGCACCGAATTACGTAAGGATCCAAAGGGAACGGTGATGGACCTTAGGTACAGAAGAGACTGAAACAGCACATTACGTCCACATGCGAACACCTTTTTGTTAGTCTCTTTCAGTGATGCACATGTACATTACCATGAGGGGTGAGATACAAGTACACACTTGGTCTCCGTTTTCAATTAAGAAGTGGAACAGACTGTGTCCCGACATGTCAGGCCAATAGATGTTCAATGTGGTGGCCATCATTTGCTGCACACAATTGCAATCTCTGGCGTAATGAATGTCGTACACGCCGCAGTACATCTGGTGTAATGTCGCCGCAGGCTGCCACAATACCTTGTTTCATATCCTCTGGGGTTGTAGGCACATCACGGTACACATACTCCTTTAACGTACCCCACAGAAAGAAGTCAAAGGTGTAAGATCAGGAGAACGGGCTGGCCAATTTATGCGTCCTCCACGTCCTATGAATCTCCCGTCGAACATCCTGTCAAGGGTCAGCCTAGTGTTAAATGCAGAATGTGCAGGTGTACCATCATGCTGATACCACATACGTCGACGCGTTTCCAGTGGGACATTTTCGAGCAACGTTGGTAGATCATTCTGTGTATGTATGTTGTAGCTGTTTGGGCCGCTGCAATGAGGTGAGGACCAATGAGGTAATGAACAGAAATGTCGTGTGACGAGGGCCTCCCTTCTGGTAGACCGCTCGCGTAATGCAAGTCTTTCGATTCGACGCCACTTCGGCGACTTGCGTGATATGATGATGATTATGACAACACAACACCCAGTCCCTGAGCGAAGAAAATCTCCGACGGAGATGGGAATCGAACCCTGGCCCTTAGGATTGACAGTCTGTCGCACTGACCACTCAGCCACCAGGGGCGGACACCAATGAGGTGGTCGCCAATGAATCCGCACCATACATTTACAGTCCATGGTTGCTGTCGCTCTACCTGTCTGAGCCAGCGAGGATAGTCCGCGGACCAGTAATGTATGTTCAGTAGATTCACTGCCCCGTGGTTTGTGAAACCCGCCTCATCGGTAAACAGGTGGAACTGCAACGCATTCTCTGTTAATGCCCACTGACAGAATTGCACTCGATGATTAAAGTCACCACCATGTAATTGCTGATGTAGCGACACATGAAACGGGTGAAAGCAGTGACGATGCAGTATGTGCATGACACTACTTTGACTCAGTACACCGGCTCTCGGAATGCCCCGTGTACTCATGTGTGGGTTCATGGCAACAGCAGCTAACACACCAACTGCACCCGCTACTCCTGTGACGGACCTGTTACGGACCCGTTTGCGTGCTACGACCATACTTGTTGCATAGAGTTGGCAGTAGATGTTTTGCAATGTGCGGCACGTTGGATGCTCTCTGTCCGGGTACTGTTCTGCATACACCCTGCAGGCTTCAGCTGCATTTATCGACACTCGCTATAGATGACCTTTTCAGAGTTGGAATACACCATGGTCACAGTTCCTACAACACTTCACTATCACAGACGTCTGGTAACACGGTGTACTACAGTTGGTCTGCGTGCGGAGCCGATTGCAGAATAACAATAGCAGCAAACGCTACATGCGGACACTGCGACAGCTAGACCAAACCACAACAGTGCACTACACCCACGCTCGTAAACACGGTCGTCACCGTAAATATGCCCCTGCAGATACTGCTCGCCGACCGTGGCCCGTGTTTGTTACAACACGCAACTGAACGTCGGAGGTTTCAAGCGTCAACTTTAGGTTACAATATCTCCCGATGTAATTAACATTTTACAATTCAACAAACGGAACTGATTACGTATTTGTTTATATGTTCAGATGTGCTAACAAACCTAACGTGGTTCCATTTAAAAAACGTAAGTTTGTGTTAAAAAACATACTTGTATTAAACAATTACACTAGCCCCTATCCTCACTTTCGGTCTGTGGAACCGGTTCGTCAGTATTTGATGTGGTTTACGATATATATCAAGCGCTAACGTTAGATGACTCACCCTATATATATATATATATATATATATATATATGTGTGTGTGTGTGTGTGTGTGTGTGTGTGTGTGTGTTCCAATACCAAGACAGGCAGATAATAAGAGATGCGAATATTATCAAGTTAGTAGTTTAATAAGTCATAGTTGCAAAATACCGAATCGAATTACTTACAGAAAAACGGAAAAGATTGACTGAAGCTGAAGTAGCCTACGACTTGTTTGGGTTCAGGGTTGCGAAAAAACATGGGAACACCACTTATATTAGAAGATAGATTGTAAAAAGGCACGTTTATAGCATTAGTAGACAAGGGAAATCTTTCCATAATGTTCGCTGGAAATCTTTCTTTGTTTATTTGAAGTCAGCTGGAATAAAATATAGGTAGCAAAATGTAGATAAACCAGAGTAGTAAGATATAGGATATGAAAGGAAAGCGGCAGTAGAGCAGGGAAAGAGGCATTCTTGTCACCTATTCCGTTGTAATTCGGTGTGCACATTCAGCGACCAGTTAAGTAAATGACATCGAAATGTGGGCAGGGAGTTATGGGTCAGGGAGAAGAAATAAAGTTTGGCGCATTGACGTTAACACCGTGATTCTGTCAGATATGATGAACTCGGAAAAGCAGTTAAGTGAGATTGATAGTGTCTTGAAAAGATGTTATAAAACAAAAGTAAAACAAGGTTAATTCAGTCGGATCAAGTAAAGTGCTGTTGAAGAAATTATGTTTGGAAATAGGCCACAAAAAGTAGTCGACGAGTTAAGCTACTTGTACCGCATAATAACTGATGATGGGCAAAATACAGACGGCTAATATCAAGAAAAGTAATATCGTTTTCCTCAAACAGAAAGATTTGTTAATACGTAATATATGAGTGTAAGTCTTTGGAAGAATTTTCTGAATTTATTTGTGTGGCACGTAGTTTTGTACAGAAGGTAAACGTGGAAGATAAACATTTCGTTGACGAAGAGGATAGAATCTTCTGAAGTGTAGTGCTACAGTCTAATGCTGAAGATTGGATGGCAGCATCGAACAACTACGGAGAAAGTACTCAACTGTAAGGAAAAGGAATTTACTGCACAATTTCGCTAAAAGAAGGAAATTGTTGATTCGACAAATCCTAAGGCATCAAGACATTGGCAATATTGGAATGGAGGTGACTGTAGAGGATAAAAATTATCGACGGAGGCCAAGAGGAATGAAGAAACTTATGGCACATTCATGTTTTTGCATTGTTTATTTGGAAAAGGAACGACTTTAATGTATTTTAGGACGAAAAAGTGGCAGAGGCACGTTATTTCACTTTGTTTGTGTCGCGATGCTGTGTAATGGAAGTGGCTACACACACACACACACACACACACACACACACACACACACACACACACACACACACACACACGCACAATAAGCACACATGTATTTTTCAGAATTTTTACTTACTAAGAGCAGTTGCACCTGCAACAGATCCTTTAACGTTGCTGACATAATATCAAACATTAACAAGATTAAATTGTGAAACTTGTAAGGTGTCAGGCAAATCCAACACCTTCCATGAAAACCCTGGCATGATAAGCAAATCCAGTAGTATGTCACGTAGCTCCGAATAAATCGTGACATTAAATTAACCAAAGTAATACGAGTAACGAGTGAGCAAATGGAATGCCACAGACTAACACAAGAATGGATAAATGCATGTCATACCTTCCCACCTTGAGACAGACGGAGTTCCGAGGGGAGAAACGAGAACAGAACCCGAGAGCAGAACCGTATTAAGCTAGAAGGCCCTACGATAAGTGATGGACGGTCACCCACGTCACCAGCTAACCGCTAAGACCACGCCACCCGCAAGTTTTAGCGTGAGACTTTTTCGCGTCTCTGTTACGTTGCAAACTTTAAAAACATTTCCCCACCACGAAAAGTATAACGTTTCTCATTGGATAGACAGAATTTTTGTAGGCGGAGCCTACAGTTTTTTTAACCAACTTCAGTAAATGATAGTAAGGAGAAGTTAGGAGATGGCTTCGGAGATGGCGAGGTGAGCGGAGCTGTGCTGCCCGCTGCCACCCTGACGCTGCCTAAACACCGACAAGATAATGAACGCACGCAATGCCGCATAACAGCGCATAAGGCTTCACTCAGAACTGTAGAAGTCTCATCTGTTACACCCCCTTTTTGCGTAATACTAATGTCGATCGTCAATTAAATCTCATGGTGAAACTTCCAGGCAGTTTCTCATTCTGGAAATCTCATGGTGTTCACATTTGCCACTTGAAGTAAAAATCTGAAACGCGATGATTTTTCTGTTTTACAGTTATTGAGAAGCCACATCAGCCACTGTAATTTACGACTAGTTAGATAAGTAATTAAAGATTATTGAGGGTCACTGTAGGCCATTTTGATAGTTTTCTCTCTTGTGAAACTTAATTTAAACCTAGATTATGGATGTGATATGGCATAGGTCATCCTTCGATCCATTGTAGATCTTTGAAACCCACTCAGGGAATATTCGTTCACATTTTTGTTGAACGCAGTTGGTTTTTACCATCCTGTATTAAAACACTTCCTTTTATCAAATTGTGCAATTTATAAACGATGTTTTGTGAGTAGAATAAAATTTTCAATGGTAAACGTAACTGCTTTTTCGACGTTATTTTACCAGATAACTAAAAATAGGAAAGCCGTTAACCCCTACCACTAAATTTAGTTAGTATTAAGATTCTTTTACAGGGAGTGCAGTGGAGCTGACGCTGAAATCATTTAGTATTTGGTTATATCATCGCTACTCTCACTAAACTCTTCTGAATTCTACATGGCATGTATGGTCTGGCGTCTCCTTACCAGCAACAGGTCACAGGTTCAAAGTAGTCAGTTCCCTAAAAAACACGCTTAGAGAGTCGTTGCGCGAAAGTGGTAGGAAAACACGGTATAGAACAATCAGACACCACCGTAAATGTTTAGACACTGTATCCTATTTTATTAAGAATGGAAGTGCAACGAACATTATGGTTGATTTTCATGTCCATTCAACATCGAGCAATTCAGATAACTGGTGGGAACTCAGATTGTTCAAGGATGGGGAAAGGTATCACAAGTGTTCTTGTATAGAGAGGGTATATCGATATTCAATTTGAGAGGTTCAAGGAAACTGTGGTAAATTTATGTAAGGTTTGACGAAAAGATATAAACTTTGGCTATTGGAATACCGCGGCACTTCCTTTGCTTAGGAGATTTTCGAGGAGTACGGAGTACCAGTATAAAAATAATTAATTTTCCTTCGGTATAAACGGACAGGACATGACGCTTATGAAAGAAAGCAGATGTGCTTAAAATTATAAACAATACGTACATGAGCGTCGACACTTTATTAATCCATAAAAAACAAACAGTTGGCGTTTCTTTAACATCTGTTACAAGATGGAATATGATAAAGACAGAACAAATGTTACAACTACGTTACTTGACCGCGGGAGATTAGTCAATATAGAACAAGAGTGTACGCTGCATTGCGTGCTTGGTGCCATTTGCGTCTCGTAATGCATGCTGCACCTTGTGACACAGTGGGAAACAACGCAGGGGGCAGGGGAAATGACGATGAACAAGGGGGAGAGTGAGTGATTCACTCTACCAGTATTCCTCAGTAAAGAGATGAGGCATCTATCTAGGAATTTCACTCAATAGCTCAGTTCTTTCTACAGGTGAGGCAGTCATTAGTGAAAGTCGCTGTTTTAACAGTCTTGTTTTTACTTATTCTAGTCACGTGTAACAGACAACATCTGACACCTTTATGATATACGCAGCCGAGCTTAAAAGCTGTTGTCATTGAATCTGAACACAAAGTGAAAACTTTTCCAGTCCACAAAAGACGTTTTAGATGGGGTTGACATAGTATGTGTTATAAAAACAAAAATATAAAATTGAAGTCATGTTTAACCACACATGAAAACAGAATTATGAATCATGGTTGCACTTTGTTTTAATCTGATAATGCAGATTGGTCTGTAAGTAATTTTGTCATCAGTTTCTTCCTGTCTCCCAAATATGTTTTCAGTGCGCCTTAACTTATCATCGTATTCACAGATATCATGCCTCAAAGCCCTTAAAAATTTCTATCGTTGCTACCCTACTGTCGAGCATCGAGTGATGTGGCGCAATAGTAAGACACTGCACTTGTCTCCAGGACGACAGTTTAAACCCTTGTCCTACTATGCAAACCAAGGTTCTTCGTGGTTTTCTTAGACCAGTTAAGTTAAATAGTTAACTGTGGTCAAAGAACGAGCTCGTGCAGAAAAGTAATGCATAGGAATTTTATATGTGAAAACTCTATCAAAATTTGGTACCTTAATTCTCATGGCTTCATAAATATTTCTCAACGTAGTCACCCTGGCAACGAACCCAATTCTCCCAACGAGAGTCAAATTTGTTGATATGTCACTGTAGAATGTATGACTTGTTGATGGAGTCACAGCCGCATCTTTGTTTGAACCGCTTCACCTCTGTGAAAGTGAAGTCCTCGAAAGTTTGCTTTAAGTTTTTGAAACAGATGAAAATTGTACGAGGGCAAGTCGGGACTGTATGTAGTATGAACCGTAACAGTGAAACAGATGCGTCAGATTGTTGCAGATGTGGCAGCGCTCGCGTGTGGTGTGGCATTTTCATGCTGAAAGATAGGGTTCTCCATGTGTGGATGAACTCTTTCAATTCGTGAAACTCTGTTTTAGCTTGCTGTTTCTTACCCACTTACCCACTTACTGAACTTGTATTGACATGAAGAATAAAGACGTAGGATGTTAATAACACTTATTTTATTTAAAAATCTCTAACAGTTCTCACATCAAAAATTTCTGACGCACTACTTCGCCCTTGCAGATTAAGTGGTGCTTTCTTATGTGACATGATCAAGTCACAAAATTTCCATATTTTACCAGAAATGATGTTGATGTCTGTGCTGAAAATACAGATAGATAATCGCCTTAGATGGTAGACGACTCACTTCTGAGTCGTCTCAAGTGCCCGTTTACATGCAGCTCAGTGGCTACAGAAGCTGTCACAATTACGATTACAGTTCCTCATCCTTAATGTATTTGCCTTCCGTGATGACAGATCCCTAGAAGATTGATGCGAGGATAAAATTCTCGTTTCACCAAACATAACCTTATGTTTGTTAATGAGGGTGGATTTAACAACAGCAGATTTTTCAAGATCGCTGTATTTAATGTGACTGCTGTTCTCTAAGGAGTGATCTGAAATCCTATGTATAGCCCGAACAATGCAACTGCTTCTGCACTCACAAGAAATTCCATAAATTCGAAAAACATTCACATCATGGCTGACTTTAACTGGAAGCTACAACTTTTTAAACAGTAATGTGGCCCAAATATATATTATCAGAAAATGCTTCCTCAATTCAAGATCGATGTTTTATACCAGTAGACTCCTCTTCACCAGAATTGCCCTGTTTAACTGTGCTTATCTGTTTTTTATACCATCCTTGCTTCGTCCTTCATGTGCTATTTTGCTTCCAAGTTAGCTCAACGTCTCCAGTTCGTCAAATTATGCTCCCCAATTTTGATGTTATTTTGACCACAGAAAAATATGCTCCCATCGGAGAGCAAGAAAGTTGAATATGCTCCTGTTCAAAATTAAAGACTCTGACTGAAGAGTGTGGTACCAGCTGCCTCATTCTAACTTTCTCAGTGTCATTAACAATTTTACAAAACATTTTCGCATGTGAACATGCTCGAGCTTTTTTTAACATGCAACTCATCTCGCATTCCCATAACGTCCACTAACAGTAATTCGTTTATATCCACTAGACCATCGCTCATACCCATCTGTTCCCACTAACATCCTCACTCACTCACACAACCCTACTCATAGTCATTATATCTTTCTCTCTGTCAATGTCTACTGTCTCACAACCACAGTTTCTTTCGCTCGGTTCTAATACTATTGTCCTAATACTAACTGCCGCTATTTCAGTCATTCCTTCCCACTGCTGCTGTCTCTTCTCACTTTCACTATATCTCTCTTCCTCGTTGTCATTGTCTTTCATTCTCACAGGCTCTGACGCACTTTCACTTTCTCCTTCTGTTTGTTTCTCTCTTACTGGCACTGTATCATTCAGTCTTTCGCTAGCGAGCGCTGTTCTGTCACTGTCGACTATGTTCAAGTGCTACCGCGTCCCTCTGTTTCTGTCCTCCGTTGCTCTTCCTCTACCGTAAACAGTGCCTACGTTCTTCCAATAGTTATTATTTTTCCGTCTTCTTTCTGTTAACGCTATCTTCTCTCTCAACATAAAAAGCGCGAATACGTTCGTGTGACAAAATGTTTGGCAAAATTTTTGAAAGTGTTGAGGGAGACAGTATGAGGCAGCTGGTACCTAACTTTTCTGTCTGTCTTTTATTTTAATCAGGAGCATATTCGCTTTTTTGTGCTACGATAGGAGCTCGTTGCCGCTGGTTACCTTCGTTTCTTAGCTACAGAAGGGAATGTCACTCATACGAGAAGAATTTAATGGCCAGTAAATTAATTACGTGAAACTGAAATAACACCACAATCCTACAACTCAACCTGGGGTTTACATGCACACATATCTTACATATGCTTCAGTACTACAGCAGCGGGTTCGCAGAAACTTCCTAATGATAACGGAGACACATTACAACATTTTTCTCCGTGATAAGTCACTTTATAAAGTACATTTTTGCCTCACATCGGATTCTGCGTGCTATTTTTTGTATACAAGTACTGTTACTATGAATGCCCGTATGTGGGAGACCGATAAAGACATCAAGAACATTTTCAAGGATGTTCGAGATCGGGAACTTCTTAGCCGTCTTTGAATCGCGGCTAGGTTTTGGTACAAAAAAATTATTTTTGGGTGATTCTCGATAACGGATAAGTATTTTTGAGTACGGGTAGATGCCACTTCTAGATAAATATCTAGAGAACAACCCGTTAAAATTTTACCAATTTGCTGCAGTTAGTTACTTTGATAGCCGCATCACACGGCGAAAAATTGTGAAAAGCATTTTTCCTGGGTTTTTCTTAGCACACGCCCACCAACTAAATGGTGTCTCCTTAAGCCCCTTAATGCGCACCGTACACAGCCTCTAATTCAAAAATAACTAACCCATTTGCTCCGTTTTCCTAAGTCAGAAAAAGTGTGTAATACTCAAAGTATGACCTTGTAGTGTAGGAGCTGTCACGGTATGACGATCCTTCTGCTGACTGTAGTACTGGTCTCTAGAGCCAACGGCTATCGGAAGTACTTGACTGCAGTTTCTTATCACCAATAGAATGCATGGTATGAGCCCCGGAAAAATCCAGTTTCTATGCGCTACGATTTGGAACATAGATAATCTCAGCCTTCGATTTACTCTCAGTCTGTAGAGTGTGTTCATTCCTTTCAGCAGATCTTGCAAATACTCCTCGCTTTCCTGAAGATAGTAATGTCATCAGAAAATCTTAATGTGCACCGATCATAGTTCTTTTTACCAGTACAACGGTATGATAGTTTCGGTACGCTACACAAGTGGATCGGTAAATAGTAAGATTAGCGGCAGTATTTTTAGAATTTGTAGGGAAACAAATATAAATAAATGTGCAAGAAAAGAAATGGAGCTGAAGACCTATCTCTCTGCTATTTTGGTTGACTGGTTTGCTCATAATTAAACTGCACATCACTCATTGTTAGTATACTGCGTATTTTATATCCTGAGTGTCCAATGCATCTGTAAGGATATAAAATACGCAGTGTACAAACAATGAATGATGTGCAGTTTAATTATGAGCAAACCAGACAATAGCAGAGAGATAAGTCCTCAGCTCCATTTCTTCTCTTGCACATTTATTTATATTTGTTTCCCTACAAATTCTAACAATACTGTCGATATACATATATATATAGGGTGGTGTTACAAAAAGTTAAGGCCAAACTTTCAGGAAACATTCCTCACACACAAAGAAAGAAAATATGTTATGTGGACATGTGTCCGGAAACGCTTACGTTCCATGTTAGAGCTCATTTTACTACTTCTCTTCAAATCACATTAATCATGGAATGGAAACACACATTAACAGTACGTACCAGCGTGACTTCAAACTCTTTGTTACAGGAAATGTTCAAAATGTCCTCCGTTAACGAGGATACATGCATCCACCTTTCGTCGCATGGAATCCCTGATGCGCTGATGCAGCCCACTATAAGGCCGTCCACAATACGGGCACGAAGAGTCTCTACATTTGGTACCGGGGTTGCGTAGACAAGAGCTTTCAAATGCCCCATAAATGAAAGTCAAGAGGGTTGAGGTCAGGAAAGAGTGGAGGCAATAGAATTGCTCCGCATCTACCAATCCATGGGTCACCGAATCTGTCATTGAGAAGCGTACGAACACTTCGACTGAAATGTGCAGGAGCTCCATCGTGCATGAACCACATGTTGTGTCGTACTTGTAAAGGCACATGTTCTAGCAGCACAGGAAGAGTATCCCGTATGAAATCATGATAACGTGCTCCATTGAGCATAGGTGGAAGAATATGGGGCCCAAGCAAGACATCACCAACAATGCCTGCCAAAAGTTCACAGAAAATCTGTGTTGATGACGTGATTGCACAATTGCGTGCGGATTCTCGTCAGCCCACACATGTTGATTGTGAAAATTTACAATTTGATCACGTTGGAATGAAGCCTCATCCGTAAAGAGAACATTGCATTGCAATGAGGATTGACACATGTTTGGATGAACCATTCGCAGCTGTACCCGTGGAGGCCAATCAGCTGCTGATAGCGCCTGCACGCGCTGTATATGGTACGGAAACAACAGGTTCTCCCGTAGCACTCTTCATACAGTGACGTGGTCAACATTACCTTGTACAGCAGCAACTTGTCTGACGCTGACATTAGGGTTATCGTCAACCGCACGAAGAATTGCCTCGTCCATTGCAGGTGCCCTCGTCGTTCTAGGTCTTCCCCAGTCGCGAGCCATAGGCTGGAACGTTCCGTACTCCCTAAAACGCCGATCAATTGCTTCGAACGTCTTCCTGTCGGGACACCTTCGTTCTGGAAATCTGTCCCGATACAAACGTACCGAGCCACGGCTATTGCCCCGTGCTAATCCATACATCAAATGGACATCTGCCAGCTCCGCATTTGTAAACATTGCACTGACTGCAAAACCTGGTTCGTGATGAACACTAACATGTTGATACTACATACTGATGTGCTTGATGCTAGTACTGTAGAGCAATGAGTCGCATGTCAACATAAGCACCGAAGTCAACGTTACCTTCCTTCAAATGGACCAACTGGCGGTGAATCGAGGAAGTACAGTACATACTGACGAAACTAAAATGAGCTCTAACATGGAAATTAAGCGTTTCCGGGCACATGCCCACATAACATCTGTTCTTTATTTATGTGTGAGGATAGTTTCCTGGAAGTTTGGCCGTACCTTTTTGTAACACCCTGTATATACCGGGTGATCAAAAAGTCAGTATGAATTTGAAAACTTCATAAACCACGGAATAATGTAGATAGAGAGGTGAAAATTGACACATATGCTTGGAATCACATGGGGTTTTATTAGCACGAAAAGAAACTAACTTCACAAAATGTCCGACTGATGGCGCTTGACAGCAAAATGTCAGTGACTGCACATTACAATCGTGTATAAAAGGAGCTGGAATGACAGAGAGAATCAGATGCGCCAGCAGTCGCAGCATGGTGAGAGTTACCTGAAAAGACGCTTTTAGGGAAGCTGTATTATCAGAATGGGGAATGTGCTAGTTCAGTGTTACGATCCTATCGCCATTGAAAGAGGATTTAAACGAGGAAATGTCCGTTGACAAATGCAGCTGTGGCGAGAATGATTTCGAAGTTCGAAGCCACGGGTTGTTTAGACGATAGACCCTGTAGTGGCCGATCGAGCACAAGGCGTAAGACTGCTGAGACAGTTCAGGAAAAAATGGAGGCTGTAGCGGGTTCTTCTATGCACGGGGATGTCAGCGCTCGTGCAGTCTCAAGTCGCACCGGCATTCCATACACCACGGTTTGGTTGGCACTGAGGCGTACCCTCCGATGCTATCCGTACAAAATCCATCGGCATCATGAACTGTTACCTGGCGATTTACTGAAGCGGAGAACATTTGCGGTGTGGGCGTTTCAAAAGATGGCAGATGATGAAGATTGGTTGAGTAACGTGTTGTGGACCGACGAAGCTCATTTCACGCTCCGAGCGTCTGTCAACACCCACAGCTGCAGAATTTGGGCTACCGAAAATCCTAGAAATGTCGTGAAAACTCTATTGCACGACGAGAAAGTCAGAGTTTGGGTTGGTATTTACCACGTCTACCGTTATCGGGCCTTTTTCTTAGAGGAAAAACTTGATTCTGGTTTTGTAACTGCTACTGTGACGGGTGAGAGGTACGCCGATATGTTAGACAAAAGCATCTTCCGTAGCCTACCTGGTAAACACCTGCTGAAACGTACGATGTTTATGCAGGATGGCGCTCCACCCCATGTTGCTAGAAGCGTGAAAGATCTCTTGCTCGCGTCGTTTGGGGATGATCGTGTGCTCAGCCGCCACTTTCTTCATGCCTGGCCTCCCAGGTCCCCAGACCTCAATCCGTGTGATTATTGGCTTTGGGGTTACTTGAAGTCGCAAGTGTATCGTGATCGACCTACATCTCTAAGGGATGCTGAAAGACCACATCCGACGCCAATGCCTCACTGTAACTCCGGACATGCTTTACAGTGCTGTTCACAACATTATTCCTCGATTACAGCTATTGTTGAGGAATGATGGTGGACATTTTGAGCATTTCCTGTAAAGAACATCGTCTTTACTTTGTCTTACTTTGTTATGCTAATTATTGCTATTCTGATCAGATGAAACGCCATATGTCGGACATTTTTTGAACTTTTGTATTTTTTGGTTCTAATAAAACCCCATGTCATTCCAAGCATGTGTGTGAATTTGTACCTCTCTATCTACATTATTCGGTGATTTATTCACTTTTCAAATTAATACTGACTACTTGATCATCCGGTGTATATACGCCCGCTGCTTCACTTGCGTAAACTGCGAGGTCTGGACAGACTATTTTTTTCTTCAATCGAATTTTTATGTTCCTCAGAAATTGAAACACCTAAACTTTTCACGCTAATTAAGGCCACAGATTCATCTTCTTTTCCGAATGTACATCTGACCAAACAGTGATTCTGGTAGCTCTAGCCCAAAGTTTGTTTAATCTTGTCTTTTGAGTTCTTGTAGTGATTTGTATGTAAATAGCACCATAGAAACTCTCATCCCCTAACAAATATTTATTTATGTCTAAACGAGAAGTAAAATACCAATTTTCATACAATAAGTTTTAAATTTTTTTAAATTTTCTTAAGATTTTTTCAGCCACTATTTCAGCCCCTTATGGATCGCCATTTACAAGCCCAGTAAGACATATCTTTTTTTTTATTAGTAACGGGAAAACCAAATACAAATTGTCACAGATTTAGGTTTGATAAGGCTTTAATAATGAAACAGTTTCATTAAACATTCCATTGCCTACTTCATTCGCTTAGAGGGTTGAATTTCCCAAAACAATGAAATATATACTTTTTTAATTTATAACCGAGATGCTAAACTCCAAGTTTTGTAGATGTAGCTTTAGTTGGTTTAGTAAGTCTTTAAGGGGAGTTGTACGTGAATAACTGTCAAGTAAACTGAGATTTTGTTTTTGTCTTAAAAATTTCTCAGTAGTTTTCTGAACGAGAAAAAGTTTACTTCCAGGAAAATTGACCACAGAAAGTATCAAAATTAGAGGAATTTAAAAGTGGCTGCTCACAACACGATGTTCCCAGGCACCGTCAGCTCCGTTAAAAATAAAGTTTTGTCTCTTAAGTGGGCTAATCTTCAAAAACTTTATCGTTGCTCATCTTTTGTTTATACAGAGATTTTAATCATTGTTTGTTGTTAATTCGGTGCGACGTAGTTATGTGCATGTGTTTCTTATTGTGTGCGTGAGTTTCTTATGGCACTTGAAAGCAATGAGAAGAAGTTTGATGTTAATAATTTTAAGTAAATTTTGTGGAAATTTGTTCACCAAACAGATTAACTCTGCTAATAAAGAAATACAACTTGATACAAGTCTTTGTTCAGCTTCAACTACTCCAAGTGCTTCCAAGCTCTTACCTAAGGTGAGACCTTATACTATATACATTATTTGCCGTTTACTATAATGGAAGTTGTAAAACCTATATATTGGGAGCTCAGTGGCACAAACTTATTGGAGAAATGATTACATGGTAGGACGCAACATCCAAATGAAAGTTTCAGTAATTGTATATGGGAAGAGATACCAAAAACTGCTCTAGTACGTCTGAATACTTTGAAAATAGGTGTGCTGGATGCTATTCTATATTTCAATGAGCGTGCAGTGTCAAGGCGTAATGTTATAGAACTGAAGGGAGTGCCTTTTGGACTAAATATGCATAGAACTCTAATAGCCATTGACCATAGGAGACTCCTCAAAGCAGACAAATCAGTGTTGGAAGCCACCAAAGAAGTATTTATAAGGAAAAGGTGAAAAAGAGGAAGAATGACAAAGGAAACAAAATGAATATGGACCTGGGATGCATTAGTGTCATCCACGTTTAATAGGAAAAGCAGTTTTTAACTTTAAATTATTTCATGTTCTGGTACACGTTGGCTATAAACTAAGAGAGAGCTGAAATTTTGTTTACTCTCTGAAAACATGCATTACTAGTAAGTAGACTACTCTTGTGACTTAACTTTGAACATGAAATGCTAGAAGAAAAACCCTGAAATCATTTCTATAAATTTTGAAAATCATGCTTAAATTTTTCTGCATCACAGTTTACGACAGTACCATCTTTTCAATAGTCCGCTTTGAAGATAATAGTCTACAGAGCTTACACCAAAAAATAAACCAACTTTTTTGTATTTTGTGTAGCGTGTATCTACAAAGTACGTCAATAATTAGAATAGTATATTTCACTTGATAAAAATGAACAAAATTTAAAAAATGTGAGAGATAAAGCTGTGCTTCATACATTAATATCCCCAAAAGATGTATTAAGATATGGTAAATATTATATGGGCATAGAAATCTTTTTAAAGGTTTCCCCTGCCATTCACGGACCAGTCCCCTTAATAATAATTTATTTTCAAATCAATCTTCAGCCATTACTTTACCCCCTTAGAGGTAGAATTACCAAAAACAGTGAGAGATGCATTTTTAATTTTCATCTCAGAAGCCAAATTAAAAATTTCATACATTTACCTTTAAAAAGGATTTCATAATAAAGTATATCCATAAAACATTTCATTCCTTATTTCACCCTCTTAGGGGTTAAATTTTCAAGAACACTGAAATGAATATTTTTTATTTCTAACGAAGAAGTCAGCTGTCAGTTTTCGTAGATACAGCTTTAAAAGCACTTATGTAGTGCATTAATAATCATTTATTTTCAGTAAAACTTTCGAAAAGTGCTGACTACATATTGTTTTATTTCTGACTAAGAAGCTAAATATCCTTTCCCATAGTTTTAGTTAGTTCTAGTTATTACCTTAATAGTGACGTACTTTCAAAAATCCTTTCTTCTCCTGTTTCACCTCCATAGGATTGGAGTTTCGAATAATCCCATCCTAAGTGATGTCTACTGTGTAAGATCCACATCGCCTACAAATTTTAAGTGTCTTTCCTTAAAGATTTAGGAAGTCCGATGATGAGTCAGTCACTTAGTCTGGAACTATTTCATTCCCTTAGGGACTGAATTTCCAAAAATAGTGAAACACGTAAGATTTGGCATTAAAAACCACAATGAAATATTTTCATAACATGTTTCAACCTTTATTTCTGCTCCATAGGCGTTGCACTTCGAAAAACAGTGGAATGCGTATTTTGTGTTCTAACATAGGCCAAATACAAAGTTAGACACTTTTAGCTTCAAAAGAGGCCAAATACAACGTTTCACACTTGCAGCTTCAAAAATTACTGCGGAAGGAGCTATTTCCATAAAATTTTCATCCACTTTTTCACCCCTTAGTGGTTTAATTTCTAAAAACATTGAATCATGAAGTTATTCATCAGAGAAACTAAACACCAATTCCCGTAGATTTAGCTTTAAACATGCATTCACAATTAGATATGTTCATAAAACATGTCCTTAGGGGTTAAATTTCCAAAAAGTCTGAACACGTTATTTTTTATTTTAACCAAGAAGTGAAATACCAATGACCATAAATAGAGCTTTTTAAATATTTTAATAGTTCTTTAGTAATGATATATTTTAAAACTAAAATTTCACCCCATATGGGTTGAGTTCCCAAAAATGCTGATTCACGCGTCTCTTTGTTTGTGACCAAGAAACTAAAGACCAGTTTTCGTAGTTCTAGCTTCAAAACTGCTTTAATAACGACGTATTTTCAAAGAACCCTTCATTCCCTTCTTCACCCCCTTAGGGATACTACATGGTAAAAGCTCGTGTAAACCGCCTCCTTAGTGTTTTGGGCTGGGCGATGACGAGTCAGTGAGTCACTCAGCAGACTTCGATGCAGTGAGCTGCAATGCTGATGGTGCGTCAGTTCTCACACTTATATGCCCCGTCTGTCTTCGGAACTGCGAAGAATTTTTATCAAAAGTCTTGATGGAATGTCACGTGAATCATACGTACATTTCACACACTGTCTTGAAAAGTCGTTTTGTTACCACTTGCAATAATATTTCAAAATATCCGAAGTAATGTTATCCATGCCATCTGGGTTACTACACTTCTTCCAAGGCTCTGTCAAGCTCTGTTTTAAATAGTGGATCACATATGTTTTCCAAGTTGACATGCGTTCCTCTTCTCTTATATTATTAGACAGTTTATCCCGTTCTTAAGGTTTTTTCTACGTTGATTCTTCCAGACGGTTCGCCAAACTTCATATTACTCTCCATCATTACTGAGTTCTGATCTTAGTCTGTATCTGGCCCTTTTGTTTAAAACTTCATACAAAACGGTTAGGAGAGGTGAGCTACAGAGTGATGTGGCAACTCTTGTCTAACAAAAGCTGGACAGGAACAGAAATGATTACCCAACAAATTAGCATTGTAAAGACAAGATTTACTTAACTTGTGTTTCTGCAAGTATACGAAAACTCATTACAAATAATGCGTTTGTATCCACTAGATCATGCTCATACCCATCTATTCCCACTTAACATCCTCACTCACTCACGTAACCCTACTCATAGTCATTATGTCTTTGTGTCTGTCAGTGTCTTCTGACACTTCTGAAATTACACTGTATTCGTTTGGTGCTAATGCCTAACTTCATATCTCGTTCAGTACAGCCCTTCTTCTGGAACAACGTATATCAGATAGTCTAAGAATCCTGATTTGATCGGAACCAGATTTGGTGAGATGTGTAATTAGGAAAACAAGTTTTACTCTTAAAGACTACAAAGAGTAGGAACAGCATCGATACTAATGTTCCACCAACACGAACAGCATCGTAACCGCATGTGATATGTGGAAACTCCGTGAGTTAATCACGTCTCCGTGACATAACTGGGCCACCTACATAGTGGCCTATAGAATGGACTCTTACCGCTACAGATACTTCCTGCCGGTGGTGAACAAAGACTATAATTTTTAGAAGACAGGGTATAGAAGCGAAAGTGTCATTGGATGAAACATGAGAACCATTTATCCAAGAACATTCTCAGTTTGTCTAATATATTTCTAATAGTTAGTTTTGCCTGTGTGATAAATGCAACGAGATGATAATCAAGCGGAAGACAATTGAAAACGGCTGGTGAGACGCCTCTGTTGTGTTTGGGAGAAACAAGTGGCCACTCGCCACCTCATCTGCACAAAATAGAGAGCTTGCAACACGGCTGTATCTGGTACACTGGCGCCTGTCCGCATTTGGCTCGGCTGCTACTTGCAGGGCACTCTGCTATCGCAGATCTGGGTCAGATGAGCCTGCGAGGAGTACAGTGGGCCGTCGACCGCAAGGCAAAATAGAGCTACCCTGGATTACGTGGCAAGAAGGATGTATTAGTCTACAGCATTCCCTACATAAATTTTACCCAAGCAAGTCTCAGCAGCATTCTCAGTTATGCTCTACTTCTTCGTATTTAATAAACTATGGCTCGTGATGTTACACTTAATCATCCTTTCAGTTCTCCTAACGAGTAGAATGTAATGGAAGATATTCCGTTCCATATCGCTCAGGAAGCAACGTTCTCTTTCTTAATTACGGGCGTAACTCTAGAAGTCAGTTGGTACAAGGATGTAGTGAGGTTAATCATGTGGATGTAATGGAACAAAAAGTCTCACACCCCGAAGCCAATACTGGAAACAGCTCAAATTTGATTCAAGAACTCACTTAAATGTTGCGTGTCAAATATTAAGAAATACTTAGATTAACGGAATCGTGATGAGCTGAACTCGGTAGGAAAGGATGCTCTGGCACTTTGTATCTGGATTAACCACTGCCCCTCCCCCCCCCCCCCCCCCCAAAGAAAACCTCGTAACGAACGGTGCAAGAAGTTTATGTGCCAATATTCAATATTTTTACGTCAGTCTAGGCGTTAAGGCAAATGAGAGAGAAACTGAAGCAGTTACAGACGTGTAGGTTGCAACATATCGACATCCAGCTCCTTAGTGCGTAGTTAAGAAACCTAATGATCTGCGCTGTCTAACAAAAAGAGTGAAGCATCCAGGGGACATGGTAGCACGTTAATACAACTCCGTAAATGTACACACCATTGGCGGATATGTAATTGATTAGAATTCCAATTCCTTGTGACACCTAGAAAAGCTACGGGAGTGTGCTACTGTTGCTCGTTTTCAGCGTATATTCGTGGAATGGTAGATTATACAGGGTGTATCAAAAAGAATCATCTGATTAAAAAAAAAAAAAAAACATCTAACTATTATGTCATCTCAGACATGTGTGTGAATAACGTATTGTTAGACAGAGCAAACTCGCGAGGTTTACACGGGCCCTAGTATTCATGTTTTGTGGGCAAACATTTTCTTGATGAAATGTGAAATACGAGGGTTGCCCAGAAAGTAAGTTCCGATTGGTCGCTAAATGGAAACCGCAATGAAAATCAGAAATAGTTTATTTGCTAGAGTTAGCTCCCCTTCCAGATACTTCTCAACATAGTCGTCGCTCTGAGGTTGACATCTGTCGAAGAGTTATACCAAATTTCCAACACAATCTCATAGGAGGCCGCCGCCTGTGCTTTCCGATAATTCCCTAAAAGCGCGTCTAAAGCGCGTAGCCTGCGCCCAAGTGTTGTCTTTGTATCCAGAATTTGATGTGAACAGAGATGATACTCAGGACGAGTTAATTATGGCTATCTTGTGCGTTATCGAACACTTCCCATCAAAAAGGCTGCAGGAGGGTCTTCACTGCCCCTGGAGAGTGCAGCTCTGGAGAATGCAGCTGAAAGTTGGTATGAAGAAGGAAATGCGTGGCAGTTGTGTTAGGTGGGCTGCATTCACAAAGGCGAAGCGTCTCAGCGATCCCTCCTACTTGGCGAAAGACATCGTTATTCTAGGCACCTTTATTCGCTCACAGTGTGCTCAAACTGAAAAGAGCGTCCTGATGCGGTCGACAATCATACTAGAGACACTGCTCAACACATATGTGCAAAGCTTCACCGGGTTTGGACTGTGGTGTCCATTCCAAGACCGAATGGAACTTACTTTCTGGACAAACCTCGTATGTTACTAAATTAAGGTAAGGTTGCACGTTTGGCTGTAAAACCCTCTTGACATGGGGACGGCTGTACGAGCATGCTGTAACAGATACGAGTCTGTTGTATCCAAAGGTGATCCAAATCACGTCACTGGGCGACTGCACAGCTAATCAACCTGCCAGAGTTCAGATATAACATTAGTGTCAAAAACATATAGAATCATCACTACCAGATAAATTTTTCACGGCTGTATGAGCCCTTTTTATTACATGCTTTGCATCGTCGCTTAAATAACAGGCACATAATCCAAACTCTGCACCACCTACGTCAACTCGCTGGCGTTCATTCATATCTCTATACCTGTAAGGAGGTGACTGAATCTCATGCAGTTTGTATTACTGGATCATTCTCTGTTATCCTTAGATAGTCAGTCAGCGCTGAAGAGTGGAAATTTTGATCAGGATACAGTTTTTGTCAAGAATACATTCCAGTTATAGTGTAATTGTATTTTTGCCAAGCGGGTTGTGTAATGGTTTATCCACAATACCGTTGGAATTCTCGATGTGTTTTATGTTACATTTGTTAAGGCTATCTTAATATAGTGAAACCTCTAATGTAATAAAGATAAATAAAATTTACTCATGAAAAGATTATGGTGAGACAGGTACCACAGGTTCCACATTCGCATGAGAGTTGTGAACTGTTTCGCGAGAGAAACTTGTCAACGAACTGAAAACTCATTTACTAAATTGAAGGTAGTATGAATGGAGTTTGACGTGCCGTAGACGAAGAGGTATTTAGAGATGCAGGACAGGATCGGAATACACGAGATTATTAAAGGAAATTGGCCGTGCCATTATCAATGGAACCATGAAGGTGATTCAGAAACTGACAGAACAATCATAATGATATAGGATCTCTGTTCCTGTACTTGTAGAAAATCTGAGCAGCAGTCAGCACCTCAGTGACACAACAAACTGTTACAGATCGTTACTTCAAAGACCGCTCCGAGCCAGACTTCCTGTACTGTGCATTTCACTTACCCCAAATTCCACCCATTTGCGACTTCAATAATGTCAAGCGAGAGGGTATAGGAGGGCATGATAAAGGTCTCTTGTGTCTTCTGATGAAAACGTGTTCTGTCCCGGTGCCAGTGGTGGCCATGAGTTGGTTATCAGGAGGCCAGTTGAAGAGCTGCAACGAACCTGTCTGCGTGCTAAGCACACTAGGTCCATAACTGGAGTTATGATCGGGGGTGCTATTTCGTACGACAGCAGGAGCAGTTTTGTGGCTATCCCACACACTGTCACTGCATATCTCAACGTCGTTGCGGTATTTTGACCTGTTGTGCTGAAATGTATGAGCAGCAACTCAGCAGGAGTTTTCGAACAGCATAACGCACGCCCACAAAGCGGTGTTGTGAACCAAAATGCTCTACACAGTGTCGACATGTCACTTTGGTCTGATAAATCGTCACATCTGTCTCCACGCGAGTTCATACCCGACATCATCAGATGACAAATCCAGCGCCATCCATAAATGGCATTAACTGTCTGTGTATTGATCGACCAAGTGCAACAGTCTTTGATCCCCATCCTTCAATCTGACATCCGGCACCCGTACAACACAGTGCATGCGCGTTTGCATACTTGTATTCAACATTTTGGCGGTTACATAGGTTATTGATGGATCAACATTTCACATTTGCAGTGACTTATCTGACGCTTACATTGACCAATCACTTTGCAATTTTAATCACTCTATTACTTCTTAAGTAATAGAACCCAGTACGTTGTCGTCGATGGTGAGTGTTCATCGGAGGTGAGAGTATCATCTGGAGTGCCCCAGGGAAGTGAGGTAGGTCCGCTGTTGTTTTCTATCTACATAAATGATCTTTTAGATAGGGTGGATAGCAATGTGCGGCTGTTTGCTGATAATGCTGTGGTGTACGGGAAGGTGTCGTCATTGAGTGACTTTAGGAGGATACAAGATGACTTGGATATAATTTGTGGCTGGTGTAAAGAATGGCAGCTAACTCTAAATACAGATAAATGTAAATTAATTCAGATGAATAGGAAAAAAAAATTCCCGTAATGTTTGAATACTCCATTAGTAGTGTAGCGCTTGAAACAGTCACGTCGATTAAGTATTTGGGCGTAGCATTTCAGAGCGATATGAAGTTGGACGAGCATGTAATGACAGTTGTGGAGAAGGCGGATAGTCGTCTTTGCCTTATTGTAGAATTTTGGGAAGATGTGGTTCATCTGTTAAGGAGACCGCTTATAAAAAAAACTAATACGACCTATTCTTGAATACTGCTCGAGCGTTTGAGATCCCTATCAGGTCCGATTGAGGGAGGACATAGAAGCAATTCAGAGGCGGGTTGCTATATTTGTTACTGGTAGATTTGATCATCACGCGAGTGTTACGGACATACTTCAGGAACTCAGGTAGGAGTCTCTAGAGGAAAGGAGGCGTTCTTTTCGTGAATCACTACTGAGTAAATTTAGATATCCAGCATTTGAGGCTGACTGCAGTACTATTTTACTGCCGCCAACTTACATTTCACGGAAAGACCACAAAGATGAGATAAGAGAGATTAGGGCTCGTACAGAGGCATATAGGCAGTCATTTTTCCCTCGTTCTGATTGGGTGTGGAACAGGGAGAGATGATGCTAGTTGTGGTACAAGGTACCCTCCGCCACATACCGTATCGTGGATTACTTAGTATGTATGTAGATGTATTCCCGGATTTTCGTAGTCCTACATTAATTACTCTTTGCTGTTGGGATTTTGCTTCGTTGGTGTATTGGAAAAGTGTTCTCCCTATTTAATTGGTATATATTTTTAAAATAAATGAGACAACGATGTGAAAACCTTATCATCTTGCAAATAAAACAGATGACTGCCGGTGCTCTCCCAGATGTGATACGGGTTTCGTACAGGAGATGAATGCAGCCAATCCCTTGCTGACTGGATTCCAGAACCGAGCTCGGGCCCTTATCATCTGCGGCATCATCTGCCCGCCTTCCGCCTTTCCCGCTAACGAGTAGCGTGATATATGGGCGAGATATTAATTTTTACGTCGCCGTAAGCTGAATAAAGCCGTGGGATCCATAAATCCTTGAATGCGGCTTCTGGGCGGCTCGGGCGACCGTGGCGCGTGAGGAACAGGCAGGCCCTGTTATCCTGCGCAGCGCCGAGCCGAGGCGTCGCGGTATTAGCTGCCGCAAGAAAAGCGAGCGAAATAAATTGGCCGAGTTTCTTCCAGTATATAATTTTTATTACCGCGTCCGACAAAAGCGAGAAAATCTATTAAATTCTGCCCGTAAAGCAGTTTTCGGTCGTTATCCCCTTTTTGTCGGATCTATGGAAGCGCTATTTTCACGATTCAGATATCTAACAATAACATGGGACCAGGAGAACAAGCACGAAACGGCTGTTGTGTGACAATAGAGTATCGAGACCGTATAAGTCATTAATTAGAAACTAACCAATAACCCCTCATTTCGTAGACTCCAACTCCCATGTATAATACAGCTTGAATGGTCTGACTCTTTTACAAATGAGTTTGTGTGTTAAATATTTGACGTTAATCACGTAAGTGACAAGCAGTTTATAAGAGGTTTGATATTATGCTTAAAGTTTCTTGGAATTCACCAAGTGCTCTCATTACGGAACACTGGATGATTGTGATGTAGGCAGTTTGCGCTCCATTTTAAGCAAAAGCAAGTTACTCG
Organism: Schistocerca gregaria; assembly: GCF_023897955.1. Lineage (NCBI taxonomy): Eukaryota > Metazoa > Arthropoda > Insecta > Orthoptera > Acrididae > Schistocerca > Schistocerca gregaria. Next base: position 297,645,493 of record NC_064924.1, on the reverse strand, counting down.
TGCATCTCATTATTTATAGTGTCATACTTCCTGAATTACATGTCGTACAACGAAATAATTTTTCTCGCACATTCAATTTTATATATGGATACTACCTATAAACTGTGTTGCGAGTAAGGTCGTAGAAAAGAAGTAATAAATTAACATATATTATCTGAAAATGAAGTTAGACTGCGTGAACAGACAAAATATAGAAGGTGATCAAATATTTTCTTCTCATCATTTTGTGGGCACTTTCATGCAGGAAATGATCGGATATGTTTCAAATTATGCGTAAGGTTTTTGGAATTTCTTATGTTCAAATAGTGTTGAATGATCCTCTACGTATTCTGAGTTGTTTCTGGCAAATTTTAGGGCTTTGGAAAACCTTGGGGAAAGCAGTTGATTATTTACTGCTGACTGCAGCTTGATTCTATTATTTCCCACGTGGAGACTGCAAACATAATCATCCAGCAGAAATAATCCGGGAAATCTTCTCACAAAATTCTTTCAACATCGAAAGTCATGTGCGTCCAGCGGCTGTAACTTGATGTGTTTTGTCTTGTTGTGGGTTGACTTTAAGTGATCGATATATTGCCACTGGCCAAATATTTATTCGTTCCCATGTAATAACAGTTACCTTATTTTCCGAACTTCTTTTGTCTTCCAGAATGAAGTTTCCTTTGTCTTGTTTTCTCTTGATGTTTTGGTCCTGGTATGTGGTGCCACGTATTTGACCGCTGACATCGTTCCAGATTTGCAGAGGGGTGGGGGTATAAGAGAACATCTACATTCAAATGATTCTCTACGAAATCATAAAAGACAGTTTCCATATTCTTCTATATTCAAATAAGTTACCAACTCACAACATTTGATAATTTACAAAGTTTTTCAGACAACATGTTCATACATGATGCTGCTTAACTCAAAACCATAAGTTACTACTTAACAACCGATGTCCTGGCATAGACTCTATATAACAACCTTTACTTTTCTTTAGTGCTGGTCCATTGTCGTCAAGTCCCTTTCTTCTGCCGAGTCCTCAGCACTCCCTCTCCCCTCCCCCCTAATCACAACTGCAAACTACAATCGACCACTCACTCGTCAGATCGAATTACGCATCCTTCGTGGCTTTCTGAGTTGTGCCCGCAATTTTCTTTTCCGTATCCATACAAATTCCAACAAACCCTGGCACGGTATATCCTCTTTACATTACTGATAATTAAAATCATGTTTTCACGTGGAGATCTTTCATCGGTCTGGTAAAAAGAAAGTGGGAAATATTGCTATGCTTTGCAGCTACATGTATCACTATAATTTCACCCGCTATGATGGAAGATGTCATGTGGAATAACTTACAGAGCTAGAGACTGTATAGCTTATCTCTAAAGTAGTCCGTATCACCTTATTTCTCTTTTATATTGAGGTCTCATGGTGCCAAAATCAGTGCATTCCCTTCAACGTCAAACTGGTACTTGTAATCATCATCAGTTTTCTTACGTTTGTCATCATGGCTTAAACTTATTTGGTTTCTGACCACGTAAAGGTATTTGTTATTGTATTTTCGAAAGATAGGTAGTATCGTGTAGTTACATTTAACTAAACAAGGGGCACTTTCTCTTTATATATCCCTTTTCTCCAACTTTCACTTTTTAAAATCGTCTCGGTGGCGAAATAATTTAATGTTAATGACGCGTTTCACCTTACTGCGGCACCATCAGATTGTCTACAGAAAAGCAAGAAACGAATCAATTGGATACAAACGGAGGAAAAGGGCATAGTCCCATATTTTACGGCTGCGCAGACAACGTGAACTAAAAGCGATAGAAACTTACGTAAAAGCAACTGGATACGTGACTCATCACTCATAAAATCACATATGATGTGATATAAACACCAAGGTAACTGGGTATAAAATCTATCCGCTATGAAACATCTAAACCATTCAGTGGAACTAGTGAAAGGAGAGAAACAGCCAGAATAACACCAAGAAAGAAGAAATATGACGAGGAAAAATTTTCTACAGTTATCATATCTTACCTTGAGCACGTTAGTGGCTCAGCCGTGGCAGTACACAGTATGACCACGCTTACAAAGCTACGGTACTAACCGCACACAACACAATGTCTGCCTCGTATAGCACGGCAAAAAGTATCCGTGTCGCGCTTAAGACCAATTGAACGTGACTCTAAATACATGCTACAATCAGTACAGAAAATTTGGTCTATGTAGGAAATTTTGCATTTCTCAGTAGAATATATTTGGTTCACCTTTTAGATGGTAAAACTTTCCAATCTCACTCTACTTTGCCCTCCTTGAATATTAAAAATCTCTATGCTAATGTACCTCTGGATGAAACCTTTCTCATAATAAAATCTCCTAAGACATAGGCGTCTGAGCTCAGACGAAATAGCAGAGTCAATCACCTTACTTAAGATACTTACGTCTTAAAATTATTTCGTTTTTAATGGTCAGTGTTACAAACAGACTGATGGTATCGCCATGAGCAACTGTTTAGCAGGGTGTCTCACAGACATTTTTGTTAATACCCTCCTGGAAATTGAAATAAGAACACCGTGAATTCATTGTCCCAGGAAGGGGAAATTTTATTGACACATTCCTGGGGTCAGGTACATCACATGATCACACTGACAGAACAACAGGCACATAGACCCGGGCAACAGAGCATGCACAATGTCGGCACTAGTACAGTGTATATCCACCTTTCGCAGCAATGCAGGCTGCTATTCTCCCATGGAGACGATCGTAGAGATGCTGGATGTAGTCCTGTGGAACGGCTTGCCATGGCATTTCCACCTGGCGCCCCAGTTGGACCAGCGTTCGTGCTGGACGTGCAGACCGCGTGAGACGACGCTTCATCCAGTCCCAAACATGCTCAATGGGGGACAGATCCGGAGATCTTGCTGGCCAGGGTATTTGACTTACATCTTCTAGAGCACGTTGGGTGGCACGGGATACATGCGGACGTGCATTGTCCTGTTGGAACAGCAAGTTCCCTTGCCGGTCTAGGAATGGTAGAACGATGGGTTCGATGACGGTTTGGATGTACCGTGCACTATTCAGTGTCCCCTCGACGATCACCAGAGGTGTACGGCCAGTGTAGGAGATCGCTCCCCACACCATGATGCCGGGTGTTGGCCCTGTGTGCCTCGGTCGTATGCAGTCTTGATTGTGGCGCTCACTTGCACTGTGCCAAACACGCATACGACCATCATTGGCACCAAGGCAGAAGCGACTCTCATCGCTGAAGACGACACGTCTCCATTCGTCCCTCCATTCACGCCTGTCGCGACACCACTGGAGGCGGGCTGCACGATGTTGGGGCGTGAGCGGAAGACGGCCTAACGGTGTGCGGGACCGTAGCCCAGCTTCATGGAGACGGTTGCGAATGGTCCTCGCCGATACCCCAGGAGCAACAGTGTCCCTAATTTGCTGGGAAGTGGCGGTGCGGTCCACTACGGCACTGCGTAGTATCTTACGGTCTTGGCGTGCATCCGTGCGTCGCTGCGGTCCGGTCCCAGGTCGACGGGCACGTGCACCTTCCGCCGACCACTGGCGACAACATCGATGTACTATGGAGACCTCACTCCCCACGTGTTGAGCAATTCGGCGGTACGTCCACCCTGCCTCCCGCATGCCCACTATACGCCCTCGCTCAAAGTCCGTCAACTGCACATACGGTTCACGTCCACGCTGTCGCGGCATGCTACCAGTGTTAAAGACTGCGATGGAGCTCCGTATGCCACGGCAAACTGGCTGACACTGACGGCGGCGGTGCACAAATGCTGCGCAGCTAGCGCCATTCGACGGCCAACACCGCGGTTCCTGGTGTGTCCGCTGTGCCGTGCGTGTGATCATTGCTTGTACAGCCCTCTCGCAGTATCCGGAGCAAGTATGGTGTGTCTGACACACCGGTGTCAATGTGTTCTTTTTTCCATTTCCAGGAGTGTAAAATGGAATCTAAGAAACCAAATATTTTAGATAGAACACTGGTCTCTCTCAGCAGATACTATTTTATCGATAGAATGTAGATGACATTATTATAGTCTTCAACGTTTGTAGCTAAGGAATTTAATGCCTTACACGGAAAGACGATGTTCACTCGCAAAGCGATGTTAGGATTCTTAACAACTTAGACTCGCAACTGCTGGTTGTTGGGGGAGCTATTAGGTTTGACATATGTTGCAAACGGACGATTGGCTATTCTATAATTCTTATTTCCTCCTGTCATCCTCATCAATGCAAGTTACGTTTGTTCAAATCTATGGTACACCGCGTTGCTGACATACCTCTCAGCCAATCCTCAATACAAAGAGAGTTGACGAATTTTAAATGCATTTCTGTAAACAAGGCCTATAGTCCTGCAATCGTTGACAAGCTATATAAAGAAAAAGCGTCCAAATATTTCGAAAATGTGCCTTAAGCCGGTTATGTGCGCCACCTGGGTACTTCTTTACGCACGTATCTCAGTTTGTCATAGTAATGTTTGGTGCGCCTGCCAATACAGACATTGTGCTGGTGCGGCTCATAGCGTGGTTTTGTAAGCGTGGCTCTATTTTGTACAGCCACGGCGAAGCCAGCAGGTGTGCTCAAGGCACATATGATTATAGCGGAAAGTTTTTCCGACACTTATTTCTACTTTCTCGGTGTACCTCTGGCTGATTGTTTCCTTTCATTAGATCTTCAGTTAGATCTCTCATAACACATGGATTATATAGCTTGGTGTCTATTGTACATGGTTTTATGACTGATGGATCACGTATCGAACTGCTTTTTCGTAAGCTCTATTTAGTGCACGTCGTCTGCGTAGCCAAGCAATATAGGACGATGCACTTTTCCTCCATTTGTACCTATCTGATTGGTTTCTTGTTTTTTTGTAGACAATTGGACGATGCACCAAAGTGCGTCATTGACACTAAATAATTTCGCAACCGACATTGTTTTTGTTATGAAACACGTTTAAACTGGCTGCTGTAACGGCCTGCCACGATGGAGTGGGAAAATTTTTCATTATTTCCATATCATGATTATAAATTAACCCCCTATTTATGTTAAGGTGTTACACGTTAGCAAGTCTTCTTATCTTACTTTCCACGTTTACGAATGTCAGAATTGTTCTCGCTCAACGTGTAGTCAAGAGGGAAAGTCTAAGGAATCTGTCGCATACCGGAAAGCGCATATGCTTGAACTGTTTTGGAGAATACTTCCCTGTTTTCATTTATTTTATCTTCCTAGTTATGTATTTAAATATTCTCTTCATTCTCGTCTAAGTCTCTGGACAGATATATTAGACATGCATTATTGCGTTAGCAAGGGCATTATTGTTTCAACCGGTACAGGTTTTCCTTGGATCTACCTGACCTTGGATATAGGTTCCCTTTTATCTATATAAACCTTCCCTCTCGTCCTCCTGCCTCTCTACAAATCTGGATACGCACCACCTTCATACTTACAATCATATGCCTAGTCTCTGGCCATACGGCTTTTACCATTTCTAACACTGAAGGTTTTTCTTCGGCATTGTGATCATAACTGAAATCCATACAAAATATTAATTTTTTACTTAATTATTTCTTCTTGTCACTCATATCTCTCTAACCGTTATTATTATGTGTTATACAAGTGTGTCTGAATATCTTAGTCTCCCCATTCAGATGACATCACTAATATAAGATCCAACCATTTAAGTTACGGAGGAAACGTTCAGCGTTAACGAAAAAAATCAGTCTGTGTCGCTATGACATTTTCGTTGTAATCTCTCGGTTTTACATTCAAAAACATGGTGTCATTTCATCTATATGATTCGGATAAGACAAGGGTTACGGCGACAGTAACATAAACCTATGGAAAAAGGAAAGGCAGAATTGATACTTCTAATAGACAAGAAATAAAAAGTAGAAGAATGAGTGTGTTAGGATCGAGAACTAAAAAAACTATAGAAGGCAAAGACAGAGCGTCTTACCCCCCCCCCCCCCCCCCCACCCGCTCCACGTTCCCCATCTGCTAAGGTTCTCGACTGTGACGCCGGAGGGAGAAAACGGTCCGTATTCCCCACAGAACGGATCCCGAAAATTGATCATTGCCCATCCATATGGATAGCCAGGAGAGAACTGGTAGTCATACATTATTCATCATTTAGTTGTTGTCATTTCTATTGCTTTTGTCAAAGTCATGACAGTCTAAATTGTTTGGGTTTAATTAAAGTCGCAATCCCTTTAGTATGAATAATGTTGCTGTCGTTCGTACCGTTACAGCGTATGTGCTTACTCTACGATAGGCAACGACGTACATCTTGCCGTTTTTCGTAAAATTTTAGTTTTAATTATTTGTCATAGCTCTTATTTTATTTCGTCTTGTCCGTATCCGTCACCTAAGATGCCACATGATAAGTTTTGTTGTTGTTGTGGGTTAACTTCAAGTGATCGATATATGGCGAGATGCCAAGTCTTCACTCGTTTCCATGTGATAACACTCAGTTTATGTTACGAATATCCTGGATGCCGTCTTGTTTCCACTAGATGTTGTAGCCCAGATTTGACCGCTGACACCGTTTGTGATTAGTAGAAGGGCGAGGGTTGTAAGAGAGCTTGTACATTTAAATAATTCACTAAGAAATCACAAAACTCTACTTCCATACTTCTTCTGTACTCAAATAAGTTATCAACTCACAACAAGTTATAACTAACGAAGCTTTTCACAAAATGTGAATATAGAAGAATTATGGAAACAGTGTTATGTGATTTCGTAGTGAGTTATTTAAATATAGAACCTCTCTTATGAGCTTCACGCCTTTTGCAAATTGGAAGCAAAGTAGACAGTCAAATATGTGTCACCGCATAGCAGGACCATAAGATCAAGAGATAAACAAGATAGAAACTGGGAAATTCGTAAGAGAAGGTAAATGCTGTCACACGGGAACGAGTAAAACATTGGCATCTCGCAATATATCCACTACTTAAAGTCAACCCACAACAAGAAAAACACTTCAACCTGCCCCGTCGAACCTTTTGTGATCACCAGATGAGTGAATTCATTGTCCTCAGGTGTCAAGCTAAAAAGGGCTTTGACCCTGGCCAACCCACTTTGCAGAGATTAAAAAACCATTAGAGAATCTGGACCGATATTTCTTAAAACGCCTGTGACGGCATCGAAATCTGGTAAACTAATGTCTGACCACGTCAAAAGATATTTGACAGAAATTTTCTTTCTCAGCACGGGAGGAAAGTTTGTATTACTTTTAGATTCGTAGGGTGATCAGCGTGAAAAAAACGTTTTGAGAGTCGTACCTGAAGTCAAGGAACTTTTTCATCTGATGATCTCAAAACGGTCGGCAAGACATGTAGAACCGTCTGATGCATATGACATTCCACCGTGGGAAAATTTTGTGAGAAAATTTTCATTTCAAGTTCTGCTGAATGACTATGATCACTATCTCCACTTGGGAAACAATATAATCAAGCTGCAGTCACTAGCGCACAATCAGTTATTTCCACCAAGACTTTTTTGGTATACAGTAATACGTTAATCAAACTGATGTGGCAGTAGAAGGTGTTGTTATTGTGGTCCTCACGCTGAAAACTGGTTTGATGCAGTGCTCCATGCTAGTCTATCCTGTGCGAGCGTCTTCATCTCCGAGTAACTACCTCATACTGCATCTGTATGCATCTGCATTCTGAATTTATCTTTTGTTTTCCCTCTACGGTTTTTTACCTCCTACACTTCCTCCAATAACGAACAGGTGATCCCCTGATGTCTCAGAATGTCTCCTATCAACCAATCTCTTCTTCTGGGCAAACTGTGCCACAAATTCCTTGTCTTCCTAATTGCATTCAGTATCTGCTCATTAGTTATTTGATCAACCCATATAATCTTCAACATTTTTCTGTAGCAGACGTTTCGAAAACTTCTCTGCTCTTTTTATCTAACTGTTTATCGTCCATGTGTCACTTCCATACATGTCTGCAGACAAGTATCTTCATAAGATAATTACAAACACTCCAATCTATATTCGATTTTAACAAATTTCTCTTCAGAGATGCTTTTCTTGCCATTGCCGGTCTACATTTTTACTCTCCTTACTTCGACCTTCATCCGTCATTTTGCTGCCAAAATAGCAAAACTCATCTACTGCTTTAATATTCTCGTTTCCAAATGTAATTCCATAGCATCACCTGATTTCATTCGACTACATTCAATTATCTTTCTTTTTTTGTTGATGTTCATCTTATATCCTCCTTTCAAGACAATGTCAATTCCGTTCAACTGCTCTTTGAAGTCCTTTGTTGCCTGTAACAGAATTACAGCGTCATTGGGAAATCTTTAAATTTAATTATTATTCAAATTTTTTCCTTGGTTTCTTTTAATGCTTCTTCAATGTACGTATTGAATAACATTGGATATAGGCTACAACTCTAATTCACTCTCTTTTCAACCACAGTATCCCATTCATGCCCCTCGACTGTAATAACTGCCATCTGGTTTCTGTAAAAGTTGTATGTAGCCTTGTATTTTACCATTGCTACCTTCAGAATTTTAAAGAGGGTATTCCAGTCAACATTATCGAATGCTTTCTCTAAGTCTACAAATGTATAAACGTAAGTTTGCCTTTCCTTAACCTACCTCCTAAGACAAGTCGTAGGGTCAGTATTGCCTCGCGTGTTCCTACATCTTCGCCGATGTCGGATTCTACTAGTATTTCCATTTTTCTGTAAAGAAATCGTATTATTATTTTGCAAGATTGACTTATTTAACTGACAGACTGGTAATTTTCACACCTGTCAGCAACTGCTTGGTTTGGAATTGGAATTACTAAATTCTTCTTGAAACCTAGGGGTATTTATTTCGCCTCCCTCATGCCTCTTCTACACCAGAAGGAAGTGTTTTGTTGTGGCTGACTCTCCCAATGCTATCAGTAGCTGTGATGGAATATCATGAACCTCATTGTCGTATCTCCCGTGTTATCTTCCATTTCTATAATATTTCTAGCAGGTTCACCTACCTTTTACAGACAATCTATACACTCATTCATGAAATCTTTCATGCAAGGAAATCATACACAAATACCGTCGTTTCACCGTCGCACCGACTTCCGCATGGAGGACACAGCAATAGGCGTTCCTGGCGTAGAGAAGCAGTGATAGAGTTGAAAGCCAATAAGTCGCCAGGTCTGGCTGGAATCCCAGTTCCGTTTTATACAGAATACTCTACGGCATTGGCTCCTTACATCTATTGCGAATCTCTCTCCCAGCGCTAAGTCCCATGCTACTGGAAAAAGCGCAGCGGACTCGTGTATATAAGAACGATAATAAACGGATCTGCAAAATTACAGACATTTATCCTTAACATCTATTTCACGCAGAATTACTAAACATATTCTGAGTTCCAATATAATATACTTGCGACGGAAAACCTTCTGTCCACGAGTCAGTACTGTTTTAGAACTCGTCGCTCGTCCCTAACTCAGCTTGCCGTTTTCTCACAAGTTATCCTACGAATCACGCATGAAGAACAACAGGTTCATTCCGTATTCCTAAATTTCCGAAAAGCATTGCAGATTTAAGGAAGGTACGAGCATACGAAATAGTTACCCAGATATGTGACTCGAAGATTTATTTAGTGATAGTACGCAGTACTTTGTCATCGACAGCGAGTGTTCATCAGAGACAAGGGTATCAGCAGATGCAGCCCAGGGGTATGTGATAGGAACGCTGTTATTTTCTACATGCAGAAGTGATCTGGCAGATAGGGTGAGTGGAAATCTCAGCTGTTTGCTGATAATGCTGTGGTGTACGAGAAAATATCGTCGTTGAAGTCTGTAGAAAGATACATTATGACTTAGACCAAATTTACAGTTCGTTTGAAGAATGGGAGCTACCATAAAATATAGGAATATGTGAGTTATGTAGATGAGTAGCAAAAATGAACCCGTAGTGTTCAAATACAGCACTGTTAGTCTCATGCTTGATACAATCACACCGGTTCAATATCTAAGAGTCACGTTGCAAAACGATATGAAACTGAGCAAGCGTATAAGAATTGTAGAAGGATATGCAAATGGTCGACTTCGGATTATTGGACGAGTTCTGGAAAGGTGAGGTTGATCAGTAAGGGAGACAACATGTCTGGAGTTCTGCTTGAGTATTAGGAATTCGCACCAGGTCGGATTATAGGAAAACATTAAAGCGCAGACCTGATGTGGCATGTATTCAAAGAAATAATTATACAGAAATTGAGAGATTTATCCCAACAAATTAATAAGACAGTACGGATCCCCATGGTACACTAATAGTTTACTGTACTGTTGCACAAGTACCGAAAAAGGGATCCCATATTCAAAGGTACACGAAATCTCCACTATTGGCGACGTTTTACACGACACGAAATTTAGCGTCGATGTCAATGCGAAATGCTTTTAATAGTTTCCACAACGAAATTCTGTCTCGAAATCTTGCAGAAAACCCCCAAAAAATTATATTCGTAAATGAAATAAACTTAAGGCAAGACAACAATTTTTCGATAACAATTGAAATATCTTCGATGTCAGTGCCAATAAATCAGAGTTACTAAAAACCCGTATTTCTGAAAATCATTCACCAAATAAACGCAGGAAGTATTCCAAAAATCGAATCAGGAACAGCTTCCAACATGAGCAACGTAGAAATAGATCCCCTCGATATAACCAAGCCAGTCGAAATACATACTAAGGCAAGTCTTCTGGATGTGATTTTATACCAGTTTGTTTTGTTTGACGGCATGCTGCTAAACGAGGTGCATCCAAGTTCTAAGGTCTCCGATTTTTTTTTTCTGATTAACTAGTCACCCGAAATCGATGAAACTGGCGTTACTTCTCGACGTAATAGCCCTGCAGACGTACACATTTTTCACAACGCTCATGCCATTATTGCATGGCAGCGGTGAAGGCTTCTGTAGAAGTCTATTTTGACCACTGGAAAATCGCTGAGGCAATAGCAGCACGGCTGGTGAATGTGCGGCCACGGAGTGTGTCTTTCATTGTTGGAAAAAGCCAAAAGTCACTAGGAGCCAGGTCAGGTGAGTAGGAAGCATGAGGAATCTCTTCAAAGTTGTTATCACGAAAAAACTGTTGCGCAACGTTAGCTCGATGTGCGGGTGCGTTGACTTAGTGAAACAGCACACATGCAGCCCTTTCCGGACGTTTCTGTTGCAGTGCAGGAAGGAATTTGTTCTTCAAAATATTTTCGTAGGATGCACCTGTTACCGTAGTGCCCTTTGGAACGCAATAGGTAAGGATTACGCCTTCACTGTCCCAGAACATAGACACCATCATCTTTTCAGCACTGGCGGTTACCCGAAATTTTTTTGGTGGCGGTGAATCTGTGTGCTTCCATTGAGCTGACTGGCGCTTGGTTTCTGGATTGAAAAGTGGCATCCATGTCTCATCCATTGTCACAACCGACGAAAAGAAAGTCCCATTCATGCTGTCGTTGCGCGTCAACATTGCTTGGCAACATGCCACAGGGGCAGCCATGTGGTCGTCCGTCAGCATTTGTGGCAACCACCTGGATGACACTTTTCGCATTTTCAGGGCGTCATGCAGGATTGCGTGCACAGAACCCACAGAAATGCCAACTCTGGAGTGTGATCTGTTCAACAGTCATTCGGCGATCCCCCAATACAATTCTCTCCACTTTCTCGATCATGTCGTCAGACCGGCTTGTGCGAGCCAGAGGTTGTTTCGGTTTATTGTCACACGATGTTCTGCCTTCTTTAAACTGTCGCACCCACGAACGCACTTTCGACACACCCATAACTCCATCTCCACATGTCTCCTTCAAATGTCGATGAATTTCAGTTGGTTTCACACCACGCAAATTCAGAAAACGGACAGTTGCACGTTGTTCAAGTAAGGAAAACGTTGCCATTTTAAGTATTTAAAACAGTTATCATACTCGCCGCTGGCGGTAAAATTCCATCCGCCGTACGGTGCTGCCATCTCTGGGACGTATTCACAATGAACGCGGCCTCATTTTAAAACAATGCGCATGTTTCTATCTCTTTCCAGTCCGGAGAAAAAAAATCGGAGGCGTTAGAACTTGAATGCACCTCGTAATAGCTGCAGACTTAGCAAACATGTACAAATACTGGCTAGACGAATTATTCGTACATAATGACCGGAAAATTGTACAGGTCGCACCAGTAAAGTAGCGCACAGTATTACAGAGCCATATATTTGACGTCGACTTGCGACATTATTTTGGAACGATATATTGACACATGCCACCGATTCAAAACAACTTCGTTTTTGTGAAAGAGAATTAGATCCTTATCTTCAGAAGTACTGAAAGCTATAAGAAGGGGATCTCAAATTGGTTCCGTATTTATAGTCATCAAGAAGGGTTTTGTAACCAGTCAACACAAATAACTTCTAATCAAATTGTGTGGCTATGGAGTATCGTCTCAGTTGTGTGACTAGATTCGTGATTTCCTTTCAGAAAGGTCATATTTCGTAGTAAATGATATCTGGCATTCCCCAAGGAAGTACTATAGGCCTTCTGCTGTTCCTAATCTCTATTAACGATTAGGAGACTACGTGAGATACCGTCTTCAATTGTTAGCTGATGACGCTGTGGTATATCGTCTCGAAACGTCATCACGAGACCAGTATTGCTACCCGCTGTGGGATCATTACCAGGTAGGATTGACGGTGCACATCGACAAAGTTCAGAGAATGGCACTTCGTGTTCTAATATCGTGAAAAAGGTGAGAGTGTGACACGGGTGGCTATTATTAAAACAAAAGCGTTTCTCGTTACGGTGAGATTTTTTACGAAATTTCAATCTCCCACATCCCTTTTCGAATGCGTCAGTACTTTGTTGTTTCCCACTTCTATAGGGAGAAGGTACAATCATAATAAAATAAAACAAATCAAAGTTCGCACGAAGAGATATTCCCCATGATATTCAAGAGTGGAAAGGTAGGGAAACAGTCTGAAGGTTACACAGTTAGGACATGAAGCCACAAAGGAGGTACGCGACCATGTTGAAGGTTGGCCGATGAACCGTCCACCAAGCACGTAGGTGTGAATTTCAGAGTAGTCACGCACATATGGTATAGTAACTGTGATGTGCAGATTTTGTTCCTCACCTATATTGCTTAAATAATCATGCTTATAACTATAACGACATATGCTTTAAGATATACAGCTCTGTTATTTTACTGAAGACGAAATCAAATGTACCAAAACGTACCACATTGGATCGGTTATAAGAGTAATCCGTCCAAATTTTCAGCATAAAATTGTCGTGCTTTATCCCAGAATGAAACGGCAAATAATATCAGTCATTTTATGCTCCAAAGCAAACTGATGTTAATGTTAAAGGGAGCTTCCATTGTTGTATTAAGGTGCATTTGTTGTACCGCTACCGCTTCCCTTCAATGAACTATCAACAATCATACAATGAAGCGCCAAAGAAATTGGAATAAGCTAGCGTATTCAAATACAGAGATATATAAGCAGGCAAACTACGGCGCTACGTTCGACAACGGTTATATAAGACAACAAGTGTCTGGGGAGTTGTTAGATCGGTTTCTGCTACTACAGTGGCAGGTTATCCGAATTTAAGTCAGTTTGAACATGGTGTTACGGTCGGCGCACGAGCGATGGGACACAGCATCTCCGAGGTAGTGATATAACGGGAATTTTCCTGTACGACCATTTGACGAATATACCGTGAATGTCAGGAATCAAATATCCGACATCGCTGTGGCCGGAAAAAGATCCTGCAAGAACAGACCAAAGATGACTGAAGAGACTCGTTCAACGTCACAGAAGTGCAACTGTTCCGCAATTTGCTGCAGATCTCAATGCTGGGCCATCAACAAGACTCAGCGTGCAAACCATTCAACGAAACATCACCTATACGGACTTTCGGAGCCGAAGGCCCACTCGTGCACCATTGATGACTGCTCAACACAAAGCTTTTCGCCTCGCCTGGGTCAGTCAACACCGAAATTGGACTCTTGTTGACGAGAAACATGTTGCCTGGTCAGACAAGTCTGGTTTCAAATTATATCGAGTGGATGGACATCCACGGGTATGGGGACAACTTCATTAATCCCTTGACCCTGCATGTCAGAAGGGGACTGCTCAAGCTGGTGGAGGCTCTCTAATGGTGTGGGGCGCGTGCAGTTGGATTGACATTTGACCCCTGACAGTCTAGACACGAATCTGTTCATGTCCATTGTGCGCTCCAATGGACTTGGGCAATTGCAACAGGACAAAGCGACACCCTGCAAGTCCACCACTGTAATCGCTACAGAGTGGTTCCAAGAACGGTCTTCTGTGTTTAAACGCTTCCGTTGGCCATCAAACTCGTCAGACATGAACACTATTGGGCATATCTAGTACGAACTGCAACGTGCTGTTCAGAAGATATCTCCACCATCTAGTACTCTTACGGATCTATGAACAGCCGTGCGGTATTCTTAACGTCAGTCCCCTGCAACAAAAATTCAGTCATTAGTCGAGTCCATGAGACGTCGTGTTTGGCACTTCTACGTGCCCACGTGGGCCCTACACGATACTAGGCAGAGGTATCAGTTTCTTTGTCCGCAGCTCGTGGTCTCGCGGTTGCGTTCTCGCTTCCCGAGCATGGCGTCCCAGGTTCGATTCCCGGCGGGGTCAGGGATTTTTCCAGCCACGAGATGACTGGGTAGTGTTGTGTCGTCTTCATCATCATCATTCATCCCCTTTACGGTCGGAGGCAACGGCAAACCACCTCCACTAGGACCATGCCTAGTAAGGCAGTGCGGGTCTCCCGCGTCGCTCCCCTACGCTCTGTAAAGATGTGTGGGACTCATTAGCATCATCAGTTTCTTTAGCTCTTCACTGTAGTTACAAATTCTTCCAGGAGTGCGCCGAAAGAATGTCTTACAAAGTCTTATCGTCTTAAGGGTTGTTGGAGCCCACATTCCGGACCATGACTAACACACTAAAGAAACCGGCGATAGCGTAGAAGAAGCACATCGAGCAGTGAGCTTAAAGAACATGACCTGGTGCGACTCCTTCAGCCACGAAATTGTTGGAGTGTTCGCCATATTTAAGGTATTAATCTGCCTTTGTGAAGCATAGAGAATATTTTAAGTTAGCTCCAAGGTTCTCACCGTTTTTACTCGTTTTATGCAATCATACTTAAAACGTTTTCGGTTTCACTCAGTTACTTGTATTTTAGTTGAAAACGGTTTTGTCATATACTAATATTAGTTTCAAGAATACTGAAGTTTTAGAACGAATTTGTTCCTTTCACAATATTACCGTGGTCACATCTACGTTGAATTTCGACATCGTGTTTGAGATAAGGGAAAAGGAAAATATTTTGAAAATTCTCTGACTACCAACGACATTTGCGACATCAGCATCAGAAAAAGAAGGAGGAGAATAAGAAACAGAATTACAAGGAGAAAGTGGAGTGACACTACTAACAGCGGAAAACGAATTGCCGAGCTTGGAAAAATAGGAGAAGTCATAAAAATAGCGAAAAGAAGAAAGGCAACAATAATAGACGACCTGCATGGATCTTTAAAAGAGGAAGAGCTATCCTACAAGAGAGAGGGAGTACCAAAAGTCCTTTTAACTTTGAATAGGCAAACATTATTGGGCACTACTTTATAAGTGACCCAGTGAGATGCAGAAACTGTGGAGGAATTACTTTACTATGGCCAGCCTATAAGATTCTGAGCATGTCGTCACTGAAGCGGCTAGTACTACACTCCTGGAAACGGAAAAAAGAACACATTGACACCCGTGTTTCAGACCCACAATACTTGCTCCGGACACTGCGAGAGAGCTGTACAAGCAATGATCACACGCACGGCGCAGCGGACACACCAGGAACCGCGGTGTTGGCCGTCGAATGGCGCTAGCTGCACAGCATTTGTGCACCGCCGCCGTCAGTGTCAGCCAGTTTGCCGTGGCATACGGAGCTCCATATCAGTCTTTAACACTGGTAGCATGCCGCGACAGCGTGGACGTGAACCGTATGTGCAGTTGACGGACTTTGAGCGAGGGCGTATAGTGGGCATGCGAGAGGCCGGGTGGACGTACCACCGAATTGCTCAACACGTGGGGCGTGAGGTCTCCACAGTACATCGATGTTGTCGCCAGTGGCCGGCGGAAGGAGCACGTGCCTGTCGACCTGGGACCGGACCGGAGCGACGCACGGATGCACGCCAAGACCGTAGGATCCTACGCAGTGCCGTAGGGGACCGCACCGCCACTTCCCAGCAAATTAGGGACACTGTTGCTCCTGGGGTATCGGCGAGGACTATTCGCAACCGTCTCCATGAAGCTGGGCTACGGTCCCGCACACCGTTAGGCCGTCTTCCGCTCACGCCCCAACATCGTGCAGCCCGCCTCCAGTGGTATCGCGACAGGCGTGAATGGAGGGACGAATGGAGACGTGTCGTCTTCAGCGATGAGAGTCGCTTCTGCCTTGGTGCCAATGATGGTCGTATGCGTGTTTGGTGCCGTGCAGGTGAGCGCCACAATCAGGACTGCATACGAGCGAGGCACACAGGGTCAACACCCGGCATCGTGGTGTGGGGAGCGATCTCCTACACTCGCCGTACACCTCTGGTGATCGTCGAGGGGACACTGAATAGTGCACGGTACATCAAAACCGTCATCGAACCCACCGTTCTACCATTCCTAGACAGGCAAGGGAACTTGCTGTTCCAACAGGACAATGCACGTCCGCATGTATCCCGTGCCACCCAACGTGCTCTAGAAGGTGTAAGTCAACTACCCTGGCCAGCAAGATCTCCGGATCTGTCCCCCATTGAGCATGTTTGGGACTGGATGAAGCGTCGTCTCACGCGGTCTGCACGTCCAGCACGAACGCTGGTCCAACTGAGGCGCCAGGTGGAAATGGCATGGCAAGCCGTTCCACAGGACTACATCCATCCTCTCTACGATCGTCTCCATGGGAGAATAGCAGCCTGCATTGCTGCGAAAGGTGGATATACACTGTACTAGTGCCGACATTGTGCATGCTCTGTTGCCTGTGTCTATGTGCCTGTGGTTCTGTCAGTGTGATCATGTGATGTATCTGACCCCAGGAATGTGTCAATAAAGTTTCCCCTTCCTGGGACAATGAATTCACGGTGTTCTTATTTCAATTTCCAGGAGTGTATATGAAGAGGGGTTACCACCAACAAGCAAAGTTCAGAAAGTGAAAATCATATAGAAATAGTAAGTCAAATGCTATCGAAGAGCTGGGAATTTGGCAGAGTTCTTCAGTGGCTTTTATGGACTTACAAAAAACGTATGATGGCTTGAACAGGAAAACAGTATAATAATAAGTGTTGAGGATGCAGGTTCGCAGAAAACTGATACAACTAATACTAACATGTATACAAGAAGCAACTTTCACGTAGAAAATGTATAGAAAAATGTCAGAGAAATTCAAGGTGTTGACTGCAGTGCGACAGGGAGACTGCCACTTGCCCCTTGTATTTGCTCTGGTCTGGAGAAAAGTAACGAGCCTGGAGACAGGAAGACAGCTGGGTAGAAGGATCAGCAATCTGGCCTATGCCGATGATGAAGCCTTAATAGCGTGAAATGAGCAGTATCTGGTTTAGATGACAAGACTGTTAATGGAAGAAGCAACGAGAGCAGACTCAAGGATGAATATGGATGAGACTAAATACCTCGTAGTGAACAGAGAGAACGATGACTGACCTTGAGATGTAATGGTAAAGTCTATGAAAGTAAAAAGGTTCAAATGTCTTGTGACAGGGCTTAGTGAAAATAATGAGGTACATCACGACACAATAGCAAAAACTCAAGCAGGAAACAGGTCACGGTTTTGACTCAGAAAGCTGACAAGGTCCCGGTTTTCAATAGAAATCCATGAAGATTAGGTTTACACGATACTTATCCGACACGGAGCGGAGATCTCGACTATGACACAAAAATGGAAGGAAAAATCGTGACAATGGAGAATGCTGTTCTGAAACATGGAACAGTTAAGGTTGGAGGTGACCGGAGAAAAAGGAAAAACCGCCAACTGCAGGGAGAAGTACAAATCGTTGGATACTGTTACTGTCTTTAAAGAGGAGGCTGAAGTGGTATGGGAACTTAATGCGAGACCGGATCACCAGAAAGGTTGTGGAAAAAAAAAAAAAACTTCAGAGGCAACAGGCCGCGGCTGAGACGGAGTGACGAGGTCAGAGAGAGTATGAGTACGATGGGGTTATGATATACAGGACATAGAATCCCGTCTGAGGCCTGCTACCTTTTTTTTGTTAATAACTAGCAACCAATGCTGTACAATCGCAATAAGGTCATAATATGTTCAATTGGCTCTTTTATTAGAACGTGTTACGGGTTTCGGGATTACACCCATCTTCAGACACCTGTTACAAAAATGTACAAGCCATAGCACACTCAACACGTCTCAACGTTACAGAAAATGAGATCACGTCAGATGAGTTACTTAACACAAACTTCAACTCCTTCCTTACTAACAAGGCGTCCAGCCTTGACAACTCAAAGGAAGTGTCCAATAACATATGACTATAACTGCGACGCAAGCAGTTTTGAAGCAGAGCGTATACTGACGTTAAACAAGTCCACTAACAGCGAAGCGCCTTCGATAGGGGGCGCTGTATGGTCATGTGCTCCATGCATTCACATGTAATTTAGTAATAATATACTCAGCACACAACATTTAGCCGGGTGAAATTACGACTAGCAACAAGAATAGTACTTCCGTACACGTTAAAACTAAAGGATTTTTTAAAAAAATTTTCTAAAAGCTCGAGAATTTTTACATTGCCATACTATACCAATAACCAGTAGTGACATTAAGCACAACTCAAACCATAGGTCAATATAAAATAAATAATATGGGGGAGTTCTTTCATGACGAAACCTTTCAACCTCCGAAATATCTAAAAGAATAGAACCTAATTAAATATAACCAACGTTATCCATCATAAACTAAAGCCCCGTGATCAGCTCGCTACGCAAACGTCTTGGCGCCATTTGTTAAATCCAACGGTAACCACGTCGGCGGTAGCCGTCCGCCTATCAAATTACATCCAAGTGATATTCATGGGCCATTATTGCCCGAACATAAGCCTTCAAACAACAACTGACACTCCTCTGCCACATATAAAAGTTTAATGGTGAGAGGAAGAACATTTTTATAAAATCTCAAAACACATACGTGGGTAATACCTCATACATTCATTATATAAGCTAATGGCACGACAATTGCCCGACACCTACCTATGCTATCTGATTGCTGGATAGCTCTACATTTTTAAAAAGCAAAACAGATGTCAGAAGATGGGTGTAATACCGGAAAGCGTAACTTGCTCTACTAAAATATGCAATTGAATATCTTATGACTTTATTGCGAATGGACAGTATTGGTAGCCAATTATTAACGATGGGATTAGCTGCAGGAGAATACATGGACCGGAGGATATGGAGGAGGCTGGTTGACGAGGCCAAAGAGAGACAGCAACTGGTATGGCCAATGCAATAGGCAAATAAACTCGAGATTATACACTCCTGGAAATTGAAATAAGAACACCGTGAATTCATTGTCCCAGGAAGGGGAAACTTTATTGACTCATTCCTGGGGTCAGATACATCACATGATCACACTGACAGAACCACAGGCACATAGACACAGGCAACAAAGCACGCACAATGTCGGCACTAGTACAGTGTATATCCACCTTTCGCAGCAATGTAGGCTGCTATTCTCAGATTGAGACGATCATAGAGATGCTGAATGTAGTCCTGTGGAACGGCTTGCCATGCCATTTCCACCTGGCGCCTCAGTTGGACCAGCGTTCGTGATGGACGTGCAGACCACGTGAGACGACGCTTCATCCAGTCCCAAACATGCTCAATGGGGGACAGATCCGGAGAGCTTGCTGGCCAGGGTAGTTGACTTACACCTTCTAGAGCACATTGGGTGGCACGGGATACCTGTGGACGTGCATTGTCCTGTTGGAACAGCAAGTTCCCTTGCCTGTCTAGGAATGGTAGAACGATGGGTTCGATGACGGTTTGGATGTACCATGCACTATTCAGTGTCCCCTCGACGATCACCAGAGGTGTACGGCGAGTGTAGGAGATCGCTCCCCACACCACGATGCCGGGTGTTGGCCCTGTGTGCCTCGGTCGTATGCAGTCCTGATTGTGGCGCTCACCTGCACGGCGCCAAACACGCATACGACCAGCATTGGCACCAAGGCAGAAGCGACTCTCATCGCTGAAGACGACACGTCTCCATTCGTCCCTCCATTCACGCCTGTCACGACACCACTGGAGGTGGGCTGCACGATGTTGGGGCGTGAGCGGAAGACGGCCTAACGGTGTGCGGGACCGTAGCCCAGCTTCATGGAGACGGTTGCGAATGGTCCTCGCCGATACCCCAGGAGCAACAGTGTCCCTAATTTGCTGAGAAGTGGCGGTGCGGTCCCCTACGGCACTGCGTAGGATCCTACGGTCTTGGCGTGCATCTGTACGTCGCTCCGGTCCGGTCCCAGGTCGACGGGCACGTGCCCCTTCCACCGGCCACTGGCGACAACGTCGATGTACTGTGGAGACCTCACGCCCCACGTGTTGAGCAATTCGGTGGTACGTCCACCCGGCCTCTCGCATGCCCACTATACGCCCTCGCTCAAAGTCCGTCAACTGCACATACGGTTCACGTCCACGCTGTCGCGGCATGCTACCAGTGTTAAAGACTGCGATGGAGCTCCGTATGCCACGGCAAACTGTCTGACACTGACGATGGCGGTGCACAAATGCTGCGCAGCCAGCGCCATTCGATGGCCAACACAGCGGTTCCTGGTGTGTCCGCTGTGCCGTGCGTGTGATCATTGCTTGTACAGCCCTCTCGCAGTGTCCGGAGCAAGTATGGTGGGTCTGACACACCGGTGTCAATGTGTTCTTTTTTCCATTTCCAGGAGTGTATATATTCTATTTCAGAAACTCGCTGTTAGCAGTAATTTCTACTTTTCTGTACACATTTACAAACACTCTACATCTTTACATGTGTAAGTAGGCTCACCGGACAATAATCAGTCACCCCTCTGTGTATGCACAAAAGTATCGTTAAGCCCTTACAATTGGCACAACGATCAAGTCACATGCTCAAACACGCACGCATCGCCTCTACGTGAGCATAGTGAAGTGGCGATCAATGAGGCATTTACTTTCTAAGAATACATTGTTCGTAAACGATGGTAAATGTAAGGATGTGTTAGAGTGGCAAAAAGGGGCAATGGTGTTTGGTTGAACCCATAGCCACGGGGTGGGTATAGTTGTTGCATTTATTAGCTCACTGTTCAGCTGGTCAGCAAGCAGTGATGTAACACCAATGGCCACGGAAACGGAGCCAGAATTGTGGTCTGCATATGGTCCTGCATGCGGAACCAGAGACGTGTTTCATTGTTAATCAACCGAAATAGCGTCCAAACACGCCAGGAATATGGACAGACACTGATAAAGGCCCGTCTCCATCTGTTAGCCAGAGAACATTGTGACAGTAATTGCATACAATGAACGTCTGGAGTCGGTCATCTCTCAACAGGTCATTGCTCACACAGGCTGCGCATCTTCGATGGGCTAGGAATCCTCGAACTTGGGCAGTAGCTGACAGGCGGAATGTAGTGTGGTCTGACGAATCACGTGTTTGCCTATACTCAAATGGCGCAAGTCGTCGAGTGCGCCGAAGGCCAAATGAAGCCTTTCATCCAGAATGTGTGCAAGGTCAAGTTGAAACCGGATGTTTTGGTGGTTTTTTCCCTGTCATACACTGGGCCCGCTCATTAAGGGTGACCACCAACATGAACCACCGTGTTTGTTTAAGCATTCTGAGTGATCAGTTATTGCCTTCAGACATCTCGATGGTGACTATGATATTGATACGCCTGTTCTTCGAGAAGACAGCAACAGAGTTCATTGCACTGGAAGAATACGTGACTGGTTTTCTGAACACTCCGCAAACTGTTACATCTCCACTGGCCTACAGAATCACCAGACCCTAACCCTATAGAATGTCTGTGGAACCTGTTGGTACAGAGTGTAAAACGTTGATGTCGGCATGCAAGCAATTCGGTGGAATTGCGCGATCATAGCGTCAATGAGAGGCTTCACATGGATACGAAGCACATGTCACAACATTGGGGACTGACTTATTCACCGATTCCAAGCAGCGGTGAACTTACACGGTATGCTAGTAATGATTTCTCTAGAGTGACTTTCTTTTTGTCCGATGAGCTTACACTTTTGTACGTTGAGATAATGTAGAACGTCCTGCATAAACAAATTCCTGATACCGTGAATGTGAATTGATATATGTAACACAGGAACAACATAATTATTAGCAAAAAAAGAAAACTAAGTGTCTGTATATTCGACTTCGAAATTTTCGGTATCTTCCTTTTTAGTGAATGTGCTCTTTCTAGCATACCTCAACACACAGTTATATAATGATTATGTTGTTTTATACTGATTGTAAAATCGGCCTTTAAAAAAATGTTATCCGAAACTAGCGCAAATACTGCCCAATAAACTCCGCTCTAAAATTCGTATTGTTCAAGGGAGATGGCACTAGTTTTCTCGATTTAAATAAATGCCGCAAACTTTGTCATTACTTGTTAAGTGTGGCTGCAATTTTCGTCGTTAAAGTTTCCTACTAAAATAGTAGTGGCGTATTTCTTTTTATCTGTACGCCATTCCGCTGAGATCTGAGGAAAAGGAGCTTTCTGCGCCCATTTACCATAGCAGCAACTGAACAAACTGCATTGCCCTCACTAATTAATGCAGCTGCGTCACACTTTTCGTGTTGGCAAACGTCTCTATGTATAATCTGAATATACGAGCAACTGTTTATCGGATTTCAGCATTTCCTCCTGTGCCAATGAAGACACTCATCCTGTAAACAACTTAGGAAGACGACGACTGAACAGAGAACCATACACGTTGAAGTCAGCCATCTACACGTCTAGTAACATGTAGGACACGTGAAATATAAGAAATAAAAAGTACAGCAAACATAATTTGATCCATCGCGTATTTAGTAGAAATTTTGAAATTATATCACCGAAAAAAACATGTGGTCCATTGCTCACCATAGTGGAAATTTCGTCTTACCATGCCTGTGCAGCCGTTGCGTTCGAGGAATCTACGCCGATAAACTGAAAAATATCATAAATAGCTCATTTCTAACCTAAAAATTTATTACTCAACATAATATCCATTAAGCGTAACGATTTTGATCGTGAGTGAATCCAGCTCATTTATCATCGAAGAGAGAGGTTTCTCACTTCTCTACAGCATAAGTTAGTCGGCATTCGAAGAAAATTTTCTTCCTCCTAACACAGGTTTCATGTTTACTTTTACGGAAAGTCTAAAAACTACTCTTGAGGAACTTACGTTGATAAACTGATGCATTTAAGAAGCAAAACAGAAAATAATATTTCAATATTAAAAATTTTGTTCCTTAAAATAATCTTCATTTGGGTTAAGATATTCCATCGAGCGCAATTCTAGTTTATCTAGGACAAAAATAGCCACTAACTCTGGAATGTACTACCTTACAGCGCATATAAGCTCTCAACTGAGAAAAAAAACAGTCTTTCTCCCACCCAGAATAATCGGAAAAAAGTACGTCGTATTTAAATGAACATCAGTGAGCTATATCAAAAGTAAATGTGGTGCCACAGATGAAGTCTTTGGCACCGTAAATCTTGTATTATCTAAGACAGAATTATGTCTCTTTCTTGAACTGTCTGAAAATAGTCTCACTGCTTTGATTTTGCTTATTACGATGAAATCAGTAGCGAGGTTGCTCCATAATTACACAATGATTCAGTTAATCAGAAACTGAAATGTTAAGCACATAGTACGTTGCTGTTTTTAAATGGTTTCGACTTGTCGTTTTGCCTTGCAAGATTCTCCCTCACCAAACAATTTCCAATTCGTCATCTGTTCTTGAAATACAGCTCCGCCAAACGTAAGTATTCCTTTGTTGCACATGCAACTTTATAAACCATAGAAATAGTTTTCTCGGACAACTATAAACTGTAAGAAGAAGGATTTAAGTTTTATTACCAGGATTATATAATGTTCATAAGCAGAAAATCCACACTGTAGGTTTTGCATAAAGCATGGTTATTGTACTACTGCACCTTCAAAGGCTTAAAGGTCTTGGCAACAGCCAGACAGGATTCAGATACATGGATACCCATGTACCGCCAGAGGACATAAATCTTGTTGTAGACATTGTAGTGCAGTTTAATGATGAAAGAAACTAATTTATACTCGGCAACTAATTCCCCTACAACGAAGAGCATATTCCTAGAAATCGTTAAAATCAATGTTTTATTTCTTACCATTGGATTTTCAGACTGCTAGCTCTCATCAATCTCAGCCATTTGCAACTTTCCAGAGATAGCCTTACGCATTTCGGCTATCCGAGCACACCTCTAGGATCAATTCAAACTTCGATATGTCATGTTGCCCATATCCCCGATGGTCGCGCTTTTTTAATCCCCCACCGTTGGGTGAAACACTTTTATGGATACTCTTATGTTTTGCCCACCCAGGAACGTATATTTCTGTTAAGTTATTTCACTATATCAGCACCGAAAATTAATAATGCTTTCATAATGTTAAGAGATTTCTTTGCATTACACTTAAAGTAAACACACACTGTCATCAAAAGTATCCGGACACCCCCAAAATCATACGTTTGTCATATTAGGTGCGGTGTGTTGCCACCTACTGCCAGGTACTCCATTTCAGCGACCTCATTAGTCATTAGACATCGTGAGAGATCAGAAAGGCGCGTTCTGCGGAACTCACGGCCTTCGAACGTGGTCAGGTGATTGAATGTCACTTGTGTCATACGTCTTTATGTGAGGCTTCCGCACTCCTGTACATCCCTAGGTCTACTTTTTCCGATGTGACAGTGAAGTGGAAACGTGAAGGGACACCCTAAAGCACGAAAGCGTACAGGCCGATCTCGTCTGTTGACCGACAGAGAACACCGATAGTTGAAGAGGGTCGTAATGTGTAATAAGCAGACATCTATCCAGACCATCACACAGGAATTTCGAATTGCATCACGATCCAGTGCAAGTACTATGAAAGTTAGGCAGGGGGCGAGAAAACTTGGATTTCATGGTCGAGCGGCTGCTCATAAGCCACACATCACGCCGGTAAATGCCAAACGACGCCTCGTTTGGTTTAAGGAGCTGAAACATTGGACGATTGAACAGAGGGAAATGTTGTGTGGAGTGACGAATCACGGTACACAATGTGGCTATACGATGGTAAGGTGGGGGTATGGCGAATGGCCGGTGAACGTTGAAACCAGGTTGGTAGGTACTCAGAGAGGGCACAGGATAAGGTAATGATTGTGGATGGGGGCCGTAAACAGTTACTGTGAGTTGCACAATCAAAAGCACAACTTAATTTTTCTAAGAACCACTCATTTACACACTGCTTCAAAAGGTCACAATTAAGCTATGCAGCTAAAGGCCTAGTTAAAGAACTTCAGATACTTTTTGGACTGAAGGCCCAAAACCACATCAAAAACAAGAACGGCTGAAGGCCCGGCTTAGAAATCAAAGGCAATTAAAAAAATAGAAGGTAACTTTTTCTTACTTTTAAAAAAACAACGTGCAATTAAAAACAATTAGTGCCTGAAGGCCTAGAGTACAAGTCTGAAGGACAACTATAATTAAAACACATTACTAAGCAATTTTTCCAACCAAGAAATTTCTTTTTAAACTGCACGGCCGAAAGTCTAATTGAAGAAATATTAACTTATTGCAGGTCTGAAGGGCATAGACAAATTTGGAACAACGCTGACTGCCTTAACAGCAAGTCAGACAAACAATTAAAAATAAACCCCTTCCTTGTTATAAAAAATCGTTCCTTTAGTGCAGGCCTTATTAAAATGGGTTCATGTAAATCCTATGCTGAAGGCCACACACAACACATCGAACAACTAGCGGCTTAGGGCCTAGATTACAGACAATTTCAGATAGAATAAATTTTAAGGAAAAAATATTTTTAAATAAAATCAACCTTCAAAATATTAATTTTAAGCGGACGAAGGCCTTTATGTAAAATTTAAAAATTTATGTCAAATTTAAAAAGACTGAATTAATACATGGGCAAAGGCCACGCACAATACTTCAAACTAAAATGAAAATCACAGTCTAAAACAAACAGAACAAGTTGTGTTCAGAAGTGTAGCTCAAACGTAAGGTGAGGTGAGGCTGACAGCCAAGAGTTGAAGTTAAATAATCGGGTGGCAACCCAAAGTAGGGACGGCCCAAGGACAGGCCAACAACAAAACCAATTCCATCCGATCGACAACACAACAATAGAAAATATCGGCCGTCTTCAGAAATTGGTGCTTAAAAACAGCCAAGGGAACAATAACCACTCTAAGCAAATTATGAACCAAAGAACTTCAAATCCTGTCGAGCTACATGCCGTGCGAGACAGAATCAACATGACGAGGAAAGGCACACTGCCGGAAAACTACGCTAACGACCAAGGCAGCGGACTGGGACGTTAACGGCCACAGAGCAGAAAATACCGCTGGTGCACTTCACTGGCATGTAACAGTCAATTTAATAATTAATCACAATATTGGAAGACGGCTGCAAGAAGCCGCCACCTCCAATACATCATATGTTGCTGCTAGCCCGAACCGTCCAGGGAGCAACAACCCGCAAATGAGCGAAGAAATGTCACAATAGGTGAGGTTTCATAACAGGTTAACTGATTACTCAACTTCAGCGTACAGGTTCGGTGGGCAGCGAACTTCGTCGCTCTCGCAGCTAGCGCCTCACGATAAGACATGCTGCTAACCGTCCCGGCCTTGCTCCACACCACGGAGACTACCTCGCTGCTCATTCTCAACCAACTGACGCAATCCAACAAGCAGACAGCATTACAATAACTGGTCAGTCAAAACCACACAAACTACACATGGTTCCGCGAAACACTTCCACAAACAACTCGAACAATACTAGAACCAGTCACCGTGAAACAACTAGGAGGGATGACAAGTCGACACCCATAGAGAACTCGGAAACGGTTGGCGACCAACTGCACGTCGTCCGAAGAGACGACCGACCGAACGACCAACCAATGCCGTCCTCACTGCTGTCATGTGTGCCGGCAACTATCGGACTAGTTATGGCTGTCCGGACCTCACTGCCGCTCCGTCCCCACTGCACTCCCGACTAGCGGTGACTCCGAAGATAGTATGAAAGTGCTCTTGTCGATAAGCGCTTCTGCTGCTGCTAACACGTACAGGCAGGCAAGCCAGCAACTTAGTGACACCAATAAATAGAATAAGAAACGAGACGGGAGTGCGGTCAAGACAAGATGTCAAGCAATAACGACACGAATACGAGCCGCGCTGGGATAAAACGTCATCTACTATCAATAAAATTCGGAGGCGGTGGTGATATGGTGTTGTCGTGTTTTCCATGTGGGAGGCTTGCACTCCTTGTTGTTTTGCATGGTACTTTCACAGCACAGGCCTACATTGATGTTTCAAGCACATTCTTGCTTACCACTTTTGAAGAGCATTGTGAAGATGGCGATTGCTTCTTTCAACAAGATCGGGCACACTTTCATAATGCACGGCCTGTGGCGGAATGGTTACTCGACAATAACATCCCTGTAATGGACTGGCCTGCATAGAGTCCTGACCTGAATCTTATAAAACACCTTAGGGAAGTTTGCGGGTGCCGACTTTGTGCCAGACCTCACTGACCGACATCGATACCTCTCCTCAGTGCTGCACCCGGAGAAGAATGGGCTGTCATTCCCCAAGAAACCTTCCAGCACATTATTGAATCTATGCGAGAATGGAAGCTGTCATCAAGGCTAAGGGTGTGACAACAGCATACTGAATTCCAACATTACCGATGGACGCCTCGAACTTTTAGGTCATTTCAGTCGGGTGCCCGGATGCTTTTGATCACATAGTGTAGTCGACATCATTTCACATTCCAGAGATTTCTTTCAGCTGGATCCTGGAATACGTCTAAAGTAACGTAATAGCATGAACACTAGGGTAACAAAAACGGCTTCAAAATGGTTACATTATTTGGTTTTACTTTTCTCTGAAGTATACCAGACAACAATCAAAAAAGTCTTGTTTTAATAGCAGTATGGTATAAATTATCTCGTTTGCATCGACGCCTGTATCGACCATTACACCGTACATTGACCTTTGTTTATTTACGAATTTCCAGCACACTGGAATAGCTGTTCGTCAGCAACTTCTGCTAATCAGTATGACGATTCACAACTTCGGCTGGTTTTTCTTTGTACTGATTTTTTTTTTTTTTTTTTTTTTTTTTTTTTTGGTAGAACCAAATCAGTGTCACTTATCCCATCAGTGATGTAAGACACTCGTTGTTGCTGCATATAAGGCTAGTATACCGCTTCTTTTCGAATTATTTTTACGAACTTCAAAAAAAGAGTGACATTTTTCAGTAACTCCTGGGTTGTAGTTAGTTAATTTCTTGCTTGTTTGAGTGCTTAATTAACACAGTCTAGCATTTTTTTCACTGAATAGTGTACTGTTTGTCCGTTTTTTGTATGGATAGGGATTGTGATTGTTGTTTTCAGATGCCAGATGAGTGCGGCACACTGCACACATAGCTCCAGGCAGTGTTGGCTTCTGTCACACGACTTGAGACTGTTACCAATGTGGGTCACTGTGGGGGCTGCAAGGCGTCCAGCACGTCCTGCGTGTCCTCCAATTGCTCTACTACTGTGACTGCCCCAGGCACTGCCTACACTAAAGTTTACCTGTCATCTGTGGCGGAGTGGGAGTTCACTCCAAGGTGTCGCAGGTGGCCGATGGGAGGGCTTCCATGGTTCCTCTGACGAACAGGTTTCAGGGGCTATCTGTGACTGACCGAGCCCTGAGCCAGATGTAGTCGCTCGCCCCATTCGAAAGGAAGCTTCTGGTCCCGAATTTCAGGCTATTTGCGGTGAGTGGGTTATTGGTAGTTGGGAGTTCCAACGTTAGGCGTGTAATGGCAACCCTTAGGGATATGGCTGCCAACGAGATGAAGAAATACAGTGCTCTCTTTGGTTCAAATGGCTCTGAACACTATGGGACTCAACTGCTGTGGTCATCAGTCCCCTAGAACTTAGAACTACTTAAACCTAACTAACCTAAGAGCATCACACACAAACATGCTCGAGGCTGGATTCGAACCTGCGACCGTAGCAATCGCACGGTTCCGGACTGCGCGCCTAGAACCGCGAGACCACCGCGGCCGGCAGTGCACTCTTTCAGTCCAGATTCAGGAAAAGGTTTTTCCAGGTCCCATGTAGAGGACGGGATGCTGCCAACTGTAGGTGTTGCCTCATCAAGAACAAACGATTTGTGTTTCTTTGGATCGTAAGAGGTTCTTGCTGGTCGTAGGCGGATAGCAGAAGTGGTAAAGACTGCTAGTCTTGCTTCCGAGATGAAGGCGGAACGCAGCGTCTATAACATCGTCAACGGAACCGACTGTGGATGTTTCATACAGAGCCGAGTGAATGGTGTGAATCAGAGGCTAAGCCGGCTCTGCAGCAGTTTAGTCTGCCGATTCTTCGACTTCCGCAATAGCGTGGTGCGTTTTCAGGTTCTACTTGATAGGTCAGGTGTCCACTGCACACACAAAGCGGCTACACAGGTAACGGGGGCTGTTTATAGGAGAACGGGTGGTTTTTTAGGTTAGACGATCTTGGAAAACTACAGTAAATGTCTCTGTCTGACAGACTGCAGGACGAACACAGGAACACGGACCTACCAACAGCGGGCTTTGTATTCGTGAATTGTCTTAGCTGTGGTGAAAAATAACCAGAGCTCCAAACGCTGAACGAAATCATTTTACAGAGAGCTGGCTAAAACCGAACATAAGTTTAGAAAGGACCCAACCCTGGTCAGAAAGGATAGATTAACCTAAGTTGGTGATGGAGTGTTCATTGCGATCAAAATTCGTATAACTCGCAGCGAAATTGTAGCAGATAGTTCCTGTGAGTTAGATTGGATAGAGGCTATACTTGACAACCAGAATAAATCAATAATTGTTTCCTTTTAACGACCCCACGATTCAGAGGATGGAGTTGCTGATCAATACATAGAAAACTTGTATCTCATTTAAAATAGGTCCCTCACTCATACAATTACAGTTGGTGGTGACTTCAAACTGAACGCTATAAGTTGGCGAAAACACATGTTTAAAACGGTAGAAGAAATGTAACGTCGTTCAAAACCGTTCTGAACGCGTTCTCGGGAAAAATTGTGAACAATTGGTTCAGGAGCCTACTCGAAGTGAACAAGTTTCGAAAACGTACTTGATCTTTTAGCAAGATATAAACTTGAGCAAAAGGGGAATCATGACTGACACAGCGATTAGTGGCCACAAGGCTGATGTAGCGAGACTGAATACCGTATCATCTAAACCTACTAAAAGTAAATGTAATATACATCTACTTAAAGAGCCGATAAAATTTGGCTTGATACCTTCCTATGAGGCAGTCTCCACCGGTTCGAAACTGAAAATGAACACAAGATTTAATTTCAGAGAAATAGCATCTAATGATCACCCCTGATACACTAAACAGGTCAGAACATTGTTGCAGTAGCAACGAAAAAAGAATGCTAGATTTAAAAGAACGCAAAATACACACGACTGACGAAGTTTTACAGAATATCGAAATTTACCGCCACCTTCGCTGTGAGAGGCTTTCACTAGCTTCCACAGTGAAAATCTATCTCAAAATCGGGCATAAAAGTCCAAAGAGATTCGTGTCATATGCAAACTACACCAAGGAAAGAGACAATCAATACATTTCCTGATCGATAACGACGCTGGTGTTACTGATGACGGTTTTCCGAAATTCTTCCACCAAAGAAGACGAGGTAAATACTCCAGCATTCTAATCAAGAGTAACTACCAACACGAGTTAAGTGGAAGCAAAGCAGCTTAAATCGCTTAATAGAGGCAAGACTGCACACCAGTCAGATTCCTTTCAGAGTATGCTGATACAATAGCTCCATATTCTGCAAAGATAAACAACTGCTCGCTCGTCGGAGCATCCGTGCCTAAGGATTGGAAAGTTGCACATGTCACATCAATACCCAAGAAAAGAAAAAGGGCTAAGCCGCTGAATTCGAGACCCATATCTCTACTGTAGTTTGCAGTAGGTTTTTGGAACGTGTACAGTGTTTGAACATTATGAGCTATCCCGAAGAAAACGCGTAATTGCCCAACAGTCAACACTAATTCAGAAAACATCGTTCTTGTGACACGAAATTAGATCTTTAGTCTCACGAAGTAATGGCTGCTAATAATAGGGGATGTCAAATTCATTTCTCATTTCTAGGTTTCCTAAAGGTTTTTTACACCGTTCTTCACCAGTGACTTCTAATCAAATTTTTGCCTGAGCATAATCGTCTCAGTTGTGCGACTGGATTCGTGATTTAGTTTCAGGAACGTCACAGTTCTCAGTAAATGGCAGAAAGTCACTGAGTAAAGCAAAAGTAATGTCTGGTGTTTTCAAAGAAGCGTTGAAGGCCTTTTGCTGTTCTTGATCTACAAAAGCGATTTAGGAGAAAACATGAGCAGTCTTCTTAGATTGTTTGAACGTGATACAGTCATTTACCGCCTTGTAAAGTCATCAGATGATCGAAACAAATATACAAGTTATTTAGAGAATTACAGAGGATTGGTGAGTGTGGAACGAGTAATAAGCCAGGGTGGTAACTTGGAGAATGATTTGACAGAGAAGGCGGCTTGTACACAAAGGAACCAGCCATGCCGCTCAGCAACGTGGCGTGCAGACGACAGATCAAAACCTAATATACGGTCGCCACAAATCGTTAATATGTGTCCCACAAATTGGCCAAAATACAGCCTGGTATCAAAACACAAACGAGCGTCTTTGGCTCACAACAGCAGATCGAAGGAATTACACAAATACCAGATAGAACCGAAAAGAACCTTTATGTAGTGGCTCACATATCGGTTGAGAACAAGATTACTGTCCATTACAAAACACATTCGCAGTATGAGCACACAACTGTTTCCCAAGCAGATTCGCTTATTGCTATGCCTGAATAGTTGACAAACGCCGTATGGTGCGGTGGTGCCAATAACACTCCACATATAGCTAAGAGGAGTGATCAAACGTCGTCGGTAGACCAGTATCTCCAACTGCCACCCACTTCCAGCCACTGCCAGAAAATCCCTTCGTCATAGCTAGCTGAGGACGTCTCAGTATTCCCGTCCACCGGTGCTTAAGCGCCTTCTAGTGACCAGGCGTTCTTTCGTGTCGCAGCAATAGACCAGAGACCAGGCAGAATCCATCCATAATAGGGTTCTTAGGACGCTGCGCGTGCATGGCGTAACAGTAATAGCAACATTCGTTTCTAAAGCTGATGGTCTCATGTTCCTGGAGCACAGGACAGATAGTAGCCGAACGATGCGCCATTGGTGAGGAGAATACGATTGGGGTTGGAAGAGGTCAGATGTACAACGAACGTCAGCCCCACCACTGTGGCATCACGAGCTTTGTTTTTGCCCATGTTGAGTTAACACCAACTAATCACTTTGTTAAAATGAAAGTTTCACCATTTGATTTCGTATATTGTTTATTCTTCATGATTCAGGCCATTTTGAAGTACCACAATGTTGAGCATGATCAGACCTCTACAAACGAGGGACTTGTCGAAATATACACAGAGGGACAAATAAAAGTGGTCCAGGGTACAAAGGAACTCAGGAAAGAAGAAAGGAAATACAGTACTACCCCGAATATTGTAGATGTCGAAAGTGACCAACTACCATCTCTTGGAACTTTTGGGGAAGTTGCTGAAGACGGCTCCAAGCTGGACTGCTAAAGTGATGCAATCTCATCCGAAATGTTCTGATGCAGTTGTTGGAGACTATGAAAGTTGTTGCGATAATCTTATACCTGAGGGGTCCCTACAGAAAGTAATCGCACGCTGACAGATCAGGTGACCTGGATCGCAAGCGATGGCCGCGACAAGACTGACTTCTCCTAACAACTCTGTCAAGCGTGAAGACTGTGTAAGTGTGCTCCAAAGTTCGTTCGGCTGTACGGGCAATTTCTCAGTCCTTTTGGAATTAACTGTAGGTATTTTCCTTCTCCATTAATGTTGCCTCAAATGGTTTCAAATTGTTGGCAATGTAACGTGCGGAAATGAGCGACTGATGAAAGAAGTTAGGACAAGCGAGCAGAGACTGCGTACTAAAGCCCAACCTTCTGATCATGCAATGGTGTTTCGTGAAAGTTATGCGGATTCTCCACTGCCCATAATCTCCGGTTCCGTGAGTTAACAAAACCACTCAGGTAAAACCAGGCTTCATAAGACATGGAATAGACCCATGTCGAATCTACTCATTGTTACCTCAGTTAACAGCCACTCATAAAACTGGAGGCGCTGAAGAGCAATCGCTGATTTTAATGCGTGAACAGCAGACAGTTTCTAGGGATGCATTTGCAGGTCGAGGTGGAGTAATAGTCTGCATGGTCGACACGATATGCCTGTTTCTAGC
The DNA here is from genome assembly GCF_023897955.1 of Schistocerca gregaria. Taxonomy (NCBI): domain Eukaryota; kingdom Metazoa; phylum Arthropoda; class Insecta; order Orthoptera; family Acrididae; genus Schistocerca; species Schistocerca gregaria. The sequence goes on along the minus strand of NC_064924.1, from coordinate 297,611,863 downwards.
AACAGGCTGTGGGTTAATTTGGTAAAACTCCGAAGCTTTTTCTGGTGAACTGCAACCACATTTCCTCGTGTGCGGGCGCGCTCCGAAATGGGTGTTTTGATTTGTTCAAAACGGATCCTGCCTGACGTCTTTTTCGGACAAAGCGTTTCATGGCACTCTTTGCTGGCACATTAAAATTTTCAGCAGACAACTGGCTTCATCGTTTCCATGACTTTGTTGTCACGTAACTTTCCACAAAGTACACCCGCCTCACTACTCTACCATCGTCCACTTTGCACTGTTCCACTCACACTGACACTGACACTGACGCTGCCCGCACTAAGCTCTGAAGCGGTGTGGATCACGTGACGGACGTACAAGTAGTTTGAGCGTCACGGGGTATGGTTATACACATACATTCACGCCCAGTAGTAACCACTCGTGTAGGCCACTTTTATTTGCCCCACCCTGTACTGAACTTAGTTATATAATGCAAATGTAACAGTTTGAAAACGAAGACATATCCACAAAGTGACTAGCAGAGAAAAATCTGTGATTTACACTGAATAATTGTGACATAGAATGGTCACCAAAACGGTCGTTACATATGTTCTCCTTTTATGCTGTGCCAAGTGCGTTATACAACGAAGTATAAATATACTTCGATGGTGACTTCGTTTATACGAAATATTGTGGTACATAAAAATGGCTAACCCCCTAAATCATGACTGCACAGCTGAACCAAAAAAGTATACAATCAAATGTCGAAATTTTCATTTAAAATGTACTATATGACTGTGGCTCCGAACTATGGCAAAACTATTACTAAGGTAAAGTAGTGCAAGATGTTACTTTGTTTAGTGTTCACGAAGCATTTTTCGATTCTTAACAGTCTGCACAGACTTAGAGGGGAGTCTATAATGCATAAATAACTCCAGCTTATATTAGCCAGTAGGCTGCAGTGAGAAGTACTCACAGTCTCAGTGTTGTGGTTTTCTCATCGATGATGACCACTTAGTCGCGCAGGTGGAGTTACGTTGTTTTTGTGACTGGGAGAATACCGGGTTGTTAACTGCCTGCTGATCCTAATGCTGCACAGCATCGCAGAATTGACTGGTTTGTACTGTAAATTCATACACGAGTATTTCTGTCGTTTCTGTAGTGTTGGGTGTACAGGAAAAAGTCACAGTAACGTTATCTTCATGAATTCTGACTAAATCACTTGCAACTTTGTGCAGTCACTGTAACTGTTGGATACCTACAAAATTGGAGGACACTGGGACTCAACAATGTTACTAAGCCGTTATCAAATTTTTCTGCTGTCCATTTACAGGTGTACCAAAGTGTCCCAGAGTGTAGCTGTCTTAGAATAATTAATTATGAGAGTTAATATATTTGGAGCACAACTATTCGCAGTCGCACTGCTGGTAAGGGCAGGTAAGTTTAGCAGCTCGTGGATGTGAGCATGGACCTCGATGATGGATGACGGACACGTCAGTCTGCGATTCAAATGAGTCACATACACCCGTTAGGCTTCCATTTACTGTTACAGGCAACTTGTCCGTGGTACGTTGTTTGTTAGGGTTTGAACATTAGTTATTTTCTCTCGGCGTACTGCTATGTGTTTTATTTCGATTAACAAGGAAGAGGCAAAATAAAATTAACCTCTAACACGAGAGGAAGTAAGTGAAGAAAGATTACCTCCACAGATAAGAAAATTTAAACCACCGTAAGAAACTTTTCAATAGCCAATGTCACATAGTTCCTTATTTATTTTCGACAACTGGTTTCGAGAGCGTTCGGTATCATATTCTGGTCTTCAGAAATTTTTGTTACAAAACGTGTTCATTGTGAGTTGAGAACTCATGACAAGTTGTCTTATTAGTTGGTAAAATGTAGGACATTACGCTAAGGTTTGTGCGAGGAAAAAGTTATTGATCGAAAGCGCCTTTTGCGAACTGCCGTGATGTATATGTAGATAATTGTCAAATCGTAAAAAATGCAACATGCAATGAAATGTGCTGTTGTACATCACGATGTGCTCAATGTGAATTTGCTTCAAAATGCTTTATTCTGACAAATCTTTGCATATTGTGCTACAATTTACAAACGACTAAGTGAACTCGGGATGAGGTCCCATCTTAAAAGGAACACATTTTTGGAGAAGACGACAGCAAAGCCAGTCGAAAACGGCTGTCGGAAATTAATAAGCAATTATCTGAACTTGCCTATAGTAAGTTCTTCACCAAGTGAAACAAATCACCCCTTCCCATTTCTCAATATGAGAAAGATCGGTCAAATGTTAAATCGCTAGGGAGAAGAAGTGATGGATTGCCGAGGAAGCGAGGGCTACCATCACAGCGAAAACATAAATGATCTAACGCTTGAAGAGATGATGAATTCACAAATATTCGTCAGACTATCAATTACAGTCAATACTGAACATCCTCAGATCTGGCTGGAAAACAGAGACCAAATACAACTGCCGGAAAAGATACATCTTGAAAACGATAGAACATATAATAATGAAAATGTACAAGAAACAGTTTAAATAGCTTGTAAGTGTTCTGCAGGGAGGTCGTGCTCAGGAATAATTGTTCGGAATAAATTTGGTACGTTGCGCTGTTTCTTAGCCAGTTAGCGTTAATGCTAGCCAATTATGGCATCGCAAGCTCAGAATCAAACCAGTCATCCAGAAGCAGTGTCATCAAACGTGTTTGATTTCCTCGAACATAACAAGAGAGCAATACAAAAATCAAACAACTAACGTCAGCAGGGATCGAACGGAAGCCAACGGCTCTTGAGTCTCTTGCGCTACCATCCATGGTATGAGAACTACCAGCGCCACTGTTGTCAGCTATTGTAGCTCTGTTTTACGTGATAGTCATTCGAACATCTTTGGAAATCGTATTGACGCAATTGATCGTTGTCTGAAGTGTTCGTTTAGTTGCGGATGCAGGTGCTATGGGACGACGACGAATGTAGACTCGACACACACATCCACAGCAATGAACGTAACAGTAGTACCTCGCTTCGTTGCTATTGCTTGGCCGAATACGCCGATATGTAGAAGAGTATTTAGCATACAGCGCTGCACTATAGGCCGGCACTAACTGAAACGTGAGATTTCCGAACCGCGTTATTCCATGCGCGAATACGTCTGCAGTGGTTGAAATTCAATGGAGACCGAAGTTTTAAATTAAAGATCGTTGATGCTGGGCGACAATGGTACTTCCGAACCATTCACATTGAAGGAAATATTCTTCATATGATTGTTGTTATTACTACTACCAGCTTGAGGCCAGTTGGTAATTCGTTCAGAGTAAATAAAGTTAATCTTATCTTCTTAAATTATACCTGAAAACAGAACATGGTCAAATTTATCTGTTTGTCTGTCGCCACAGGTTTTGCACGCTGTCGCGATGAACCTGCTACACGATGAAAAGCTGTTTTTGTACTACCTGATTACTAGGCAACTGCGTTGACCACTGCACCATCCGGGCCTCAGTGTTTATTGTATGTAGTCGCACGGACTACCTCGGCACGCCTCACAGCCGACCTACACTCCCACCGAGCGCCACCTGTCCACAATCCCTGTCCATTTCCTTCATATTCGCTGCTCTGAGATCCCCGCCGGAAGTCATACGTACCTGCGCATCCGCACTGAAGAATTTGGATCCATTGCAAATCTAGACGAATCAGTTTTACGAATGCACGGTGTCTATTCTTTCGGGTAGGGCTGCTGGACGTCCTCATGAGGGATATCGTGTCAAATTCTGTCAAACTGACGCATTAGAAGGTCAAAGTTCGCTATCTTGCTGGCCAGGGTAAGGTTTGACAAACACGAAGACAAGCAGTAGAAACTCCCGCCTTATGTGGACGGGCATTATCTTGCTGAAATGTAGGTTCAAAATGCCTTGCCTAGAAGGGCAGCAAAGCGGGGCGTAGAACATCGACGATGCAACGCCGTGCCGTATGGGTGCCGCGGATGACAACAAAAGAGGTCCTGCTCTGACATGAAATGGCACGCCATATCAGTCCTGGTTGTAGTGGCGCATGTCGAGCGACAGTCAGAATGGTATACCACCGCTGTCCGGAGCACCTCTAGGCCAGTCTTCGTTGGTTATCGGGACAGAGTTTTAAGAGGGACTCATTACCGAAGACAATTCTACTCCAGTTTATGAGATTACAGGCAGAAGACGAGTCTGGAGACACCTCGGTCAACGCTGGGATACCAACCTCACTGTCGCCCGCCATGCGGCTCGACAAACACGAACGATGGCATGGAATGCCATTTCTTTTGATCTTGTATCTCCGTGACATGTGAAGAAATTTGTTTATGCGGACCCAGAAGACAAAAGACCAAAAAAAAAGGTGTTAGTATGTGGACATAATGTGCTCTTCCAGTATCTTCTGTACCTAAGGACCATCACCGTTCCCTTTGGATCCCTACGTAATTCTGTGCTCTCCGATACACACGATCGAACAGCGGAGGAGTGGTACTCAAGCGTCAACTTTAGATTACAATATCTCCGAATGTAATTAACATTTTACAATGCAATAAAGGGCACTGATTACGTATTTATTTATATGTTCAGACGTGCTAACAAAACTAACGTGGTTCCATTTAAAAAAACGTAGGTTTGTGTTAAAAAAACATACTTCCGTGCATTGTTGTATGATTTGTAATAATCAATTACACCAGCCCCTCTCCTCACATTCGGTCTGTGGAATCGACCTTGTTTCTTTGGTGCAATTCAGGAAAACTTTTGATATTGGAAATCTTGTGAACTCTAAGACGTAGAATTACGAGAAGAACACTTTGAGCAGCTGTTGTGAGTAATTATTGTTACTTTTAGTTCTTGATTATTTTGTTGTTACATGAACGACTTGAAAGGAAAGTCGTATATATTGTATGGGTTCGAATGTCGACGTGTCCATTGACACTTATTTTTCTATCTTTATCTAAATTACTTTGATCAACATGTTTATTAAATTACGTGACCGAAAAGTAATTATTTGTTTCTGTTTCTTTGCCACGTCATTGTAATCATCGTATGAACTTTCTCATTCTGTCTAGGTTATTACATCTTATGTTTTAGATCATGTTGCTGTATTAATTATTTCAATTCCTCATCGTGGTCAAATTTCGGTATCACCTTTAATCCCTTCCTTCGTTTACATCTTCATCTGCGTTATTTTTCTATCAGAGAACAAGAGTTTACGTTCCACATATTTGAAAGAAGATAACCATCCATAGCAGCCATAATATGTAACTAAAAGCACATAGTTTGAAGCCTCTGAACAACCAGTTAATCAGACAATTTGGTAATTTTTTTGTAACCTAAGGATCGCCTAATTCAGTTATGTCAGTAAAACAATAGACGAATGAAAATAATCCAAATCACTTGCAAAACGGTTCCAGTACGTAAAACAATGACAGGAAGAAAAACTAAAGACGAATGAAATGTTACTACGATGATTCACGCGACATTGCAGAGACGCAGAAATATTAAATTTAAATCAATTAATTGCATACAAATAATGATAAATGTCATTTCATTAACATTTAATAATGAGTATCTCCGATCATTTAACGAGATTCGATGGCATAAGCCTTACAAATTACAAATATCCCTTAATAACCACGTTAGCCCACCACTTTGTACAGTACTCTTGTTTCAAAGGTTCTTAGTATAACACCCGAAATACAGAGTCCCTAATGAGCAGCAAAAGACATAAAAATTGGTTATCCTAACCTTGACGGTAGCTACTGGCAACAAAATATTAAGACTATTGAAAGTCTGACCAACTGAAATAAAAGTGAATTAATATCATCTATTCCACGGAAAGAACTAAATGAAAGCCTATCAGATAGGCAATTAATTAACAAAACATGAAGCTGTCATTCAAAAATTCAAAATATATGCTTTACGAAGGTTAAAACCCAGACGGCATGAAGTGATCAGAGAAAACATTTATCCAAGGAAAGAGCTGTGGCCGCATCGAGCTGTAAGTTCGCTGCAACTACAATGAAAAACTTCAATAGAGATGTTAATTCGCTTTCTTGTAGACGTCGCGATAGAAGCACGCTTATTGACCGATATTACATTGTTTCACACCGATCTGTAATTTTAAAGTTTTTCAAGTATCGTCTTGAAGTATTAGTGAAAGTTCTGAAGAAAGGTGATAGAACATCTACCGTTTAGTCAGACAATGGAACAAATATTATAGGCGAGTGAAAAGTAACTCGTGTAATACTTAATCAATTTTGGGACTTAGTCGTCGTGATCTGTGATTGTCACGAACATTGAAGGACACAGCAATGTACCAGACGCCGACAAAAACTCTACAAATAGACTTGAATAGGAAAATTACACACACAATCATGAAGAGCTCACAGGCACGCCGTGTTGACAGTAGCTGTAGTCAATGTCGGAATTGATAATTTAATTCGTAGCTTCATTTACCTGAATGAGAGATCGGTGTACTTTCCAGTGCAGTGGTTAGATAATTCAGAAGTTCAATAAACTCAGTTATAACTTTAATACTTCGTGTCATCTACATCATTTAACTGACCTTTATTGTGTAACTGTGAATAATAACTTTCTTGATAGAACGCTGAAGCAAAAGGTGATTGTGTGATATTATTAACGGGGAACAGCAGTTGAACTTTGTATTATGACGCTTTCTGTATGTTATTTAGAGAGTACACTACTTCTGGATTTATGACGTAGGAGTTGTTGAATTAGCACCATAGCGACGCATTAACGACGCTATAAAACTTCACAAATCAACATCCTCGCTAGACTACAGTGTTGCATCGGCTCGAATGGTGGAACTTATGATCCAAGGTATCATGTTATCTACGTTTGAACATTCATTTGCGTACCGGGAATAAACAGTACTGTTATCTAGTTTCGTGTAAGCTTATAACCCCGTCGTGAACACGCGAAAGATGTTTGGGTTATTGTTTCAGATAAAGTGAGTTGTCGCGGTAACGAGTGGTGCAGCCGCTGTGTGTAGCAATAAAGAAGATGACAGAGATCCTTCGAACACCATTGCTTCAGTTATAAGCGAGGGCCACTTGTACATTTCGGCGTGCTGCTCCATCGATACGCGGATATTTTTTAAAGGGAGATAGTGTATGAAACTAACCAAACAAAGTGAAGAGTTTGTTTTACCAGTTACGTATCAGAGTTGTCGTGATCGACGCCGAACTGTGTCAACCAGACACACACACACACATACCACGTAAGGGATCACACGGAATCCAGGAATTGTTTTCGTCTATTGCTTGAGGGCCCGCCAAGCGGAATGGCAGCGGTTTCGATACTCACTAGTTTCCAATGATATCCCGTTTTTTAATTTTTTTATTTTTTTGTTCGTTTTCAGCTATCCATTCGAACAACACGTTTTGCATCAATGTCTCTGGAAGGCTGTTTTAATTCGCGGGTAAAACGACTTGACTGTCTAACGTCAATGTTAAATATCTTGGAAGCGGCGTAATGAATCGAACTTTTTTTATTGACAATTATATATCGGAAAACGTACTCTGCCTCATCCTTAAAAGCTTTCCAGTGTTTTTTCTGAACAGTCTATAGATAATAGTAATTAATATGACTGTGTGACAAGTTTAAGGAGCCAAGGAAGTTACATAAAAATGGTATATATGAATAGTAATGTTCAAATGTGTGTGAAATCTTATTGGACTTAACTGCAAAGGTCACCAGTCCCTGAGGTTACACACTACTTAACCTAAAGTGTCCTAAGGACAAACACACACACCCATGCCCGAGGGAGGTCTCGATCCTCAGCCGGGACCAGCCGCACGGTCCATGGGTTCAGCGCCTTAGACCGCTCTGCTAATCCAACGCGGCTATGAATAGTAAATTCCATTCTTTCATTATTTATTGTTTGCAAGATATACAGGGTGAGTCACCTAACGCTACCACTGGATATATTCCGTAGACCACATCAAATACTGACGAACAGATTCCACAGACCGAACTTGAGAAGAAGGGCTAGTGTAATTATTTTATACAGACCATACAAAAATGCACGGAAGTATGTTCTTTTAACACAAACCTACGTTTTTTTAAAAATGAAACCACGTTAGTTTTGTTAGCAAATCTGAACTTAGAAATAAATACGTAATCAGTGCCGTTTGTTGCATTGTAAAATGTTAATTACATCCGGAGATATCGTAACCTAAAGTTGACGCTTGAAACATTGTTCTCACTTCATTGCAGGAGCCCAAACAGCTGCCACATATATCGCGGTCGCGTTTCTACAGAATGGTCTGCCAACGTTGCTCGAATATGTCCCACTGGAAACGCGTCGACGTATGTGGTATCAGCATGATACTGCACCTGCACATTCCGCAATTAACACCAGGCTGACCCTTGACAGGATGTTTGACGGGCGTTTCATAGGACGTGGAGGACGCATAAATTGGCTAGCCCGTTCTCCTGATCTTACACCTCTGGACTTCTTTCTGTGGGGTACGTTGAAGGAGGACGTGTACCGTGATGTGCCTGCAACCCCAGAGGATATAAAACAACGTATTGTGGCAGCCTGCGGCGACGTTACACCAGAAGTACTGCGGAGTGAACGACATTCATTACGGCAGAGATTGCAGTTGTGTGCAGCAGATTATGGCCACCACATCAAACATCTATTGGCGTGACATGTCGGGACACACTCTGTTCCACTCCGTAATTGAAAACGGAAACCACGTGTGTACGTGTACCTCGCCCCTCATGGTAATGTACATGTGCGTCAGTGAAAAAGACCAAAAAAAAAGGTTTTAGCATGTGGACATAATGTGCTCTTCCAGTCTCTTCTGTACCTAAGGACCATCACCGTTCCCTTTGGATCCCTACGTAATTCTGTGCTCTCCGATACACACGATCGAACAGCGGAGGAGTGGTACTCAAGCGTCAACTTTAGATTACAATATCTCCGAATGTAATTAACATTTTACAATGCAATAAACGGCACTGATTAGGTATTTATTTATATGTTCAGATGTGCTAACAAAACTAACGTGGTTCCATTTTTTTTTAAAAAAAACGTAAGTTTGTATTAAAAAAACATACTTCCATGCATTTTTGTATGATTTGTAATAATCAATTACACCAGCCCCTCTCCTCACATTCGGTCTGTGGAATCGATTCGTCAGTATTTGATGTGGTTTACGAAATATATCCAGCGGTAATGTTAGGTGACTCATCCTGTATAGTGTCCATCAGACATCTCTTTTTCTGATGGATATGAAGGTGGTAATTATCGACTTACATCGACTGTCTGACGTCGGTTTGTGGTCATGGACTGGAATTGTAAAGTGACGTGCTGTATATGCTAGCTCACTGTATTCGTAACTACTTTGCTGCTTGTGAAACATAACGGAGGTGCTTGTAAACTACTGAGAGTCTCCCAGTGTGACTAGCAGCTCTACGGCCGCGGTGGAGGCGTGTTTGCTTCCGAAACGGAAAGCCGAACCGCACGCGGGCTTTCAGGGCGCCCGGCTGTGTGGCGCTGCGTCGCATCGACCTGTGGGCTGGCGATGCGGCGCACGTCTGGTTGCTGCGCGCCTAATGGCAGACAGCTATGCCCTAATAGCGGTCTGGCCGGCTAGCAGACACCCAGCGTGGCACGCGGCTCCTTATAAGCAGCCCCGCTTAGCCGCCGCGGGCGCTGTCGGGACAACCTGTGAGCTCCATACTGATTCACAGTCTCTGGTTGGTTACTGAGGAGTCACAGGCAGGGGACTGATATTGGCACATGGCCATTACAGCGTTTCCTATACTTCAACTGTATTTCTATTTCTGTAATCTCATCGGATGCATGTTCTGCCAGATCTGTCTCCTCCTTAGAGTAATGAAAGAGAGGCATCGCTTACGGAAACAGACTACATGTACATCCATAATGAAATCCACTATCTCGTTCTGTTTCATTCGAGTTTGGATCATGGGGTTTACGGATACTTAAATGTTAGCAGCAATTGATCACATTTCATTTTCGTTGTACCTACTGAAGCGACGGCTAGGAGGCTTTAGTTTATTTCTAGATTACTCTCCTTTTTACACATTGCGAGTACTCCATCGCAAGACAGTTGTCTATTTTTACACAGAAATGATTTGAATCATATTTAAGGAACAGAAAGCAATAAATCAAACAAAGGAGGGGGACAAGGTCCTTTCTGTGAGTAGGGAGGTAACACCAAGGGAGCCCCACAAGGTTCAATTTTGCGACCGCTACTATTTCAGATATATGTGAATTACCTTAGACCCTCGAAGTACCAAGGCACATAGGTTGGTGGGAGCGTACGTTGTGTCCACTCTAAAAAATAAAAAAATCATTAACCGTCGCTGAATTATACTACAACATAGGTTTTAAATATGTACTCATGAAAAGGGTCCGTAAGCTATAAATACCTTTTAGCAAACTCTTACCAATAACAATGCATTTTCTTTAACAGGTACTAATGGCTATATTACCAGCACAAAATATGCATAAATAAAAATAATGCTAATGTAGATACTGTAGCTAAGGGTTTCAATCAATTATCAGTAACGTTAGAGAATCTGCACAGTCATTAATGGTATCTGTTCTTTCGAGAACAGTTACTATCTTCATATAAATAACCAAGTGTTTCATCACACTGTTTCAAATGAATTTTAATATTGCTCAGATCTCAGATTATTGAACCACACAATCATGATTTCAATTCATTCAGTATGATCCCTAATTCTTTGCACGTGCACATAATATCAAACAAAGCACAACTTCTTAAGTCTCCTAACTCACTTAATGATAAACCTATCTTGCGCAAAGTGTTGGTCGATGTGGCCGAGCGGTTTTAGGCGCTTCAGGGGAGCCGCGCCATCGCTACGGTCACAGGTTCGAATCCTGCCTCGGGCATGGATGTCTGTGATGTCCTTAGGTTAGTTAGGTTTCAATAGTTCTACGTTCTAGGGGACTGATGACCTCAGACGTTAAGTCCCATAGTGCTCAGAGCCATTTGAGCCACTAGAACTTGCACAAAGTGGCAGTAATTTCCCTAATATAATTCTCAGGGATGATAATGAATTTACGTTGATGAACTATAAGAAAAACAGCTCCTCATTTATGCAAACTAAAGCACACGGAAAATCCGGATTAACATTAAAACCTAACGCAAAAGAACCACAGATTTGTTCAGTTTGATTGGTTTGGTCGAAGTATATAATTTTATATTTTAACCTCGTAGTGGAGGAGAGGTATAGTATGCCAGATCTTCCGATATGTACACAAATGATTGCTAGGCCAAGGGCTCTGCAGAACACTGGACTCTTTTCTCTGTGATCAACTGAAAGCGAGATACGACCACTAAAATACCGCATTTTTACTTGCGGCTATTTTGGAACGTAATCGTACCCTGCACTGTAGTACACAATCAGATCTGAACAGTTGTAAAGGCTACCGTGGACGATTATAGTGGAACAGATTTATTTGGATTAACACTTCAGGAATGGCAGAGGTCAGTGTGAAAGTGGAACCAAAATTCAACCAGGCATTATTAGGTCATGTACTAATCGATTTCAATAAACGAAATGAAAATACATTCTTATTCTTTGAAAGCATGATTTTTCAGTTTACAGTTGAGAAAACGTAGTATTTGTAAACTAAAGACATACAGTTTTCGTGTTTGGGAGCAGGGATAGGTTGTGCCACGTCGGTGCTTGTCAATAGTCACATCAAGGAGCAATGACATTTTTTCGGCAGGGAAGCTCCAGAGGTTCACTGGTGCGGTGATCGGTCGTGAATGATGTGGAGGGCGAGGCGTAACTGGTGGGCCGAGAGAACTGGTAGTGAGCAAGTGGTGCGCTCGATGCTCTACTCAAACAGTGTTATTGCAGAAGTATCAAAACTTGATTGGAAAACGTGATGGTATTGCTACATTTGCAGCGACGTATGAACGACGAATCCGACGTCTGGATGAAGGTATGACTGCACTGGCCCTCTGTTGAGAGTTTACTGAAGATGCTTCAAAATGGTTCAAATGGCTCTGAGGACTATGGGACTCAACATCTGAGGTCATCAGTCCCCGAGGACTTAGAACTACCTAAACCTAACTAACCTAATGACATCACAAACACTCATGCCCGAGGCAGGTTTCGAACCTGTGACCGTAGCGGTCGCGCGGTTCCAGACTGAAGCGCCTAGAACCGCTCGGCCACATCGGCCGGCTTACTGAAGATGCGTCTTGGAACCGTTCACCGCTATTATCACGGTCTTTCTATTGTGAAATACCGAGTACTACTTGTGGTTAGGGGACAAGATGCTGAGTTTAATAGCTGTCCGTTCTTTCAAATGTGTTAATAGTGTTTTAAAACTAACACTAAAGGCATCCTTAAAAGCACCTGAGTAATAGACTGGTGTTTCTCTAATAGTTTTTGTAGCAATCTGACACTATTGACCGCGTTATTGGTGCTTGCTTTTTGTTTGTTAACCTGATCATATATTGTTTCCAGTGCGTAACACACTCTTCTTGCAGGTTAATTAGACCGATGTCTGCTATGTATATTCTGTGCCCATGAAGTCCATGTAATGTTGCTTCTGTAAAAGGAAAGTTCTTCGTCCTCCGAACTAGACACTGCCAAGACAAAAGCACCACAGGCCCGAAGATGAGAACTGGTGTCAGTGACATAGAGAGTCACCACTGGTGCGAGTTCCACCAGCGCTACGGGAAGCGCTGAGGGTGAAGATAGCGACGCCGCCTCGGCCAATTGCCGGCCGAGTAAAATCCGCCAATGACCGGTCGACAACGGACAGAAGACTACTCGGAAGATAGAAGAGCAGCTGTCGCTCACTTCGTTATAGATGATCGTCCAGGGCTGCCTTAGACAGGAAATGTGGTATAGTGAATTCTTAGAAGTGAACAGACCACTGTTGTAAATTGTATTTGCTATTTACTGTGAAGTTGACCTGCTATTATTTGCACTTAGCAATTGATGGCCTGTTTTGTATTATATTACAAGCAGTGTTACAGACTTAATCATTCAATTTTTAACGAAGATAAGCAAACCTTTTTCTCATTTGTTTGACTTTGTTACTAATTTGTTGGAGTGTTGAAGGCCCTTCGTTCTCTTATTCTGTTATCTGGCCCTGGGGTATAGCTGTGTAAAAGTGGCAGGGAGAAATCGTCTTAGCGGTGTATTGCAACAGAAGCCGTTCCACGAACCCGCAAGTTCTGTCTACCATAACAGTGGCCACTCGGCCTACAGAGCAGTGCGTCGAGGCCTTTACAGAGCTGGCGACAAGGGTTTACAAAAGAAAGCACACCAAATACCTTTTGTATTCTGCTGAATTACTAGACGTAACAGTGGGCTGTATTGCTTGGGGTTACTTTTGCGTAATTTGATGAATTAATTTGATCTTGTGCTGTACGGTCAGTCAGTCTACTCCATGAGTAATTGCTTTGGACCCAACTACCTGTTTCCATTAGAACGTTTTGCAGGGAAGTTGGTGCTCTCAGTACAGCATCCGATACCCAAGGCGGATCGGCGCGAACTAATCTACTGCAAAGCAACATGATTAGAAAACATAGGGTCAAGCAGGTTACAATCTGTGGATTATGTTTTATTGTCTGCTACGGAAACTGATACTCTTCAGGAAAAAATTTCAACTATACATTTATAAAAACATTCAGTAAAGTGTTTAAGTGGTCACCTATTACCTCATAATATAATAATATTCCACCGTACATCCACTGTGACAGATGACTTAAGATAACTGTTTTGTTCGAACGATTCATGTCATCGTTTGAATGCGTAGTCCCTCTGCGAGATACAGAGAGTTGTTGTTGCCAGGTCAGCGAGGCTGGTGGTGGGATGGGATGGAATTGTGAGGGGCCCCTGGCACCGGTGTGTGATGCTGATAGTGCCGTTCGGGCTAAGTGGATGTCGATCGCCATCAAAGTCGGCAATAAATCACGGAGGGCGGGTCGCCGACTCTGCAGTCGATAGGTGCGTTATTAACGGAAACGCAACGACCGAGTCTGATGGATCCACGGGAAATGGCTTTTAATGACAACCGCAGAAAAATGGCTCCCGCTCTAATAAAGTGATGTCGAGTCCGCTACTGGCTGTCAGTTTTTGCTCTTTTCAACTCCGAAGTATCAGCTATATTGCCACTAACGAGAAGTTCGCGAAATTCCGATACGTTACATAATAGTTTACAAACTTGAGGGACCAGATCGGAACCAGCAACAAAAACACCACCACTCCGTACAGATATAAAGCGCAGTTGGCACTTCAATATAAAGTCTTTAACAATCACTTCACGAACACTCGTGTTAAACAAGGAAGGGAAGTAGAAAATCTACCGTAATAACCAGAAGAAAGAACCAGATATATCACGGGGATTGCACGAGTCGTAGGTTACGCTGTTGACAGGTATATTCAGATCAATGGTCCAAGTAACAGAGCTGTCGCTGCTTGCAAGATAACGTAACCAATCGGTTTCACATCGGAGAAGGATCTCCATCGAGCATTATGGAGTCAATTTTCCGTATTTTACGTAAACTGCTTCAGGCGAGTAACGAGATAACTCCGCCTCCCCCGCCCCCCCCCCACCGCCTCCAATCATTCACCAATATAACATAGTGCTTCTTCCCTGTTGCTTCTACATTTGAATAAAATTCGACTATAGTTACCACGCACACGTATATATAGTGAGGATTATCTCCCTACGTTTGATGGAGTTCCCATGAATAAATTTATGTGACGTTCGTTTGGACTCTGTTTTGCATTGTAAGCCGAAACCACATTGACTACAACCTTGTACATCTGTTACTACTAGCTGTGGGCTGACTATGCTGACACATTGTATTAATACATACTGAAACCACATGGGCAGATTTCTAATGGCATACTCGTGAACATAGCTAACTACCACAATGTGCACTATCTCTTGTTGCTCTTGTTGTCTTCACCCCGAATACTTGTTGATGCAGCTATCCATGCTCCTTTATCCTATGAAAGTTCCCTCATCTGGGAATAATTACTGCAAACTTCATCCTTCCGACTCTGATTACTGTATTCATCTCTTGTTCTCCCACTCTTCCATCCAATATTATTTAGGTGGCCCCTTGATGTCTCATAATGTGTCAAGCAACCGATCCCTTCTTCTAGTCAGGTTGTGCTACAAATCTCTTTTCTCGCCAGTGTTGTTTAGCACTTGGTTAGCTACGTGATGTACCCATCCCATCTTCAGCATTCTCCTGTAGCACCACATTTTAAAAGGTTTCATTCTGTTCTTGTCTAAACTGTTTATCGTCCTTGTTTTACTTCCATACATGTCTAAACGCAATGCAAATACTTTCAAAAAGATTATCTGAGAAACATATCCGATGTTAAGAAATTTACCATGTTCAGAAACGTGTTTCCTGCAATCGCCAGTCTATATTTTATATCATCTGTTCTTCAGCGTTCATCAGTTATTTATCTGGCCAAGTGGCAAAACTTATCTACTAGTTTAAGTGTTTCTTTTCCTAATCTACTTCTCTCAGCATCACCTGATATAATTAAATTACATTCCATTACCCTTGATTTGCTTTTTTTATGGTTATCTTATGTCTTCCTTACAAGACCCTATCCACTGCATTCAACTGCTCTTCCGATTCCTTTGCTGTCTCTGACTGAAGCACAATGTCATCGGCGGAACTTGAAGGTTTTATTTCTTCTCCCAGTACTCTAATCCCTACACCAAATTTTTCTTTGATTTCTGTTACCGCTTTCTCAGTGCACATATTGAATAACATTATTTACAAATACAAACTGGAACATATTGTTTCAAAGAAACATTACAGTGAAGGTTAATGTACACACCGATACTGCCTTTTAAGCAAAGTCCGAAAGAAATTTTATTTATATATATCATAGATGGCCATAATAGGTACTCGTCTTGAGAAATGTAAAGTTTATTTGAAAAACAATGTGGACTCCATCAGCCAACCTGGACGTAATATAATGTTTTTAGTTGAAAAGGTAATTATTCTCAATGACTTTTACACTTTGTTGATTGTTTCTCCTCGATAACAGATTGCAACACTAAAGCGCGATGTAGGAAAGTCTGAAAAATATTCATCTTTGGCTCCCAAAATACGTACACTGTTATCAAATATTACCCAGTCACAAATTTCTTTAACTGTGGAATTTACATGGAAGTGAGAAAGGTGCCATTCATTTTCGCTCCCTGTTAGTATTTCAAACATGCGTCCACGTACAGCAGTAGCTTGGTGTACTAAACAGTCAACTCAATTCCTTTTAAGGATCCAGACTTTGGTCTAAAATTTGTCTATCCTGTTCTTTTTTGTCAGCATTCGACAGTTACGATACAATAAGCTTCCTTCCAATTAATGTTTCATGTGATATGTACGCAGTTTTCCCACTTATATGTCTATGGTGTCTGATAAATAAATAAATAATTATGACGGTATATAAAACCCAGGTTATCCAGTTGCAAGTAAAACACACAATATGATTATTTCACAAATGGTATAATCAAAACCTGTTAGATGATAAAATTTATAGTTGACTTACGTTATTATTTAACTAACGGGATTTACGTGCAAATATGTAATGACAAGGTGTGCCTTTAAGACGACAAAGTTACTGAAAAAGTTAATTGTCTAAATGTGCAAATTTATTGCTGAAAATATACAATTTGTTAAACCAGAAACCGTAGGAAACAGTTTCTGAAAAGTCTAATGAAACTCATCACTAATAACACTGACCAATCCAGTCTTTGAGACAAACCGCTGGAAAATATGTCAAATTGTATGACGAATCGCATATGCGAATATGAAGTAGACATCGGAAATATCGGAGTACCGAAAAAGAGGAGAGGCATATAGAGAAAGATGTGTTTCGTAATAGTTCCAATGATGGCAAAAATAGCTGCAAAACTAATTAAATCAACTTTGATCTTTATAATATTAGCATCTGTTTCGTTGTCAGACATAAAACTATCGTTGTTTTCGTTTGCTCATTAGTGTGTTCGTAATCACTCACTCACTTCCATTTAATACATAATGAGCGAAGACTGATACTGCAATAGAGGTATCCAAAGACGACGCTGCGAAGTAATGCTGCAGCAACGTAGTTTGCCCACAACATTTTATTATGGCTATAATGACAGAATTACTATCTTTCCTCTCTAGGTTTTCACTTTACTTTCCAGAAACTGGCAAACGTAGCAACATTGTAAGTCACTCATCACAAAAAATGGAAAGGTTAAAGATCCCTTCTTATGAATTTACTAGACGTGTGAAATAAATCAAGATCCTGTTCACTACGTTCATGAGATGTATACATGAAATTGAAATCATAATGGAATAAATTAATTATCTCCCCTATTGATTATCGTAGTTAGGAAATGAAAGAAATGAAACTTTTTACTAGACTGTAAGCGATCACAGAAGATTTTTTTTACTAAAATGCAAAATGATAACCGTCATACATTTACTCACTTTATTTGGTAGGTATTAAATGGCGCCGCCAGTTTCGTAATTAATAAAATTTCCAGAAATGATCCAACGCCTTAAGACATTTTGACGATTCAAAACTGTATACGGCAGTCGAATCAGAACTCCACTCATTGATATTGATGGATGATCTACACTGAAGAGCAAAAGAAACTGGTACACCTGCCTAATATCGTGTAACTCGTCCCCCTCCACCCAGAGCACGCAGCAGTACTGCAGTACGACGTGGCATGGACTCAACTAATATCTGCATTTGTGCTAGAGGAAAATGATGCCATGAATCCTCCAAGGCTGTCCATTAGAGTACTTGAGAATGGAGACCTCCACAGAACAGCACAATGCTAGGCATCCAAGATATCCTCAATAATGATCATGTCTGGGGAGTTGGGTGGCCGAAGGAAGCGCTCAAACTCAGAAGAGAGTGCCTTTAGCCACTCTGTAGCAGTTCTGGACGTGCTGGAATTACGAAAGTCTGTCGGAATGCACAATGGACATGAGTGGATGCAGGCGATCTGATAGGATGTTCATGCACGTGTTACCTGTCACAGTCGTATCTAGACGCAACAGTAGTCCCATATCACTCCAATTGCACACTTGCCACATAATACAGAGCCTCCACCAGCTTAAACAGTCCCCTACTAATATGAAGGGTCTGTGGTTTCATGAGCTTGTCTCCATATCAGTACACGTCCCTTCGCTCGATAGAATTTGAAACGACAATCGTCCGACCAGGATACATGTTTCCAGTCGTCAACAGTCCAACGTCGTGTTGACGGGTCTAGGCGAGGCGTAAGGCTTTGTGTCCTGCAGTCATCAAGGTTACACGAGTGAGTCTTCGCCTCCGAAAGCCATTATCGATTATATTTCGTTGAATGGTTCGCATGCTTACACTTTTTGATGGCCGAGTATTGAAATCTGCAGCAATTTGTGGAAGGGTTGCACGTCTGTCACGTTCAATGATCCTCTTCAGTTTTCGTTTGTCCTGTTCTTGCAGGATCGTCTTCCGGTCCCAGCGATGTGGAAGAGTTGACATTTTACCGGATTCCTGATATTCACGGTACACTCGTGAAATGGTCGTACGGGAAAGTTCCCATTCCATCTCTAGCTCGGAGATGCTGTATCCCATCACTCGTGCGCCTACTGTAACACCATGTTCAAACACTTAAATCTTGATAACATGCCGTTGTAGCAGCGGTAACTGATCTAACAACTGCGCCAGACACTTGCCTTTGCCGACCGCAGCGCCGTATTTTGCCTGTTTACATATCTCTGCATTTGAATACGCATGCCTATACCAGTTTCTTTGGGGCTTCAGTGTGTACTACTTATTGTGAGAACCGCGAATATAGCGTTTCCATGCTTACTAATTGATTGCCAGTCTGCCGTATTTACGTATCGGAACTTTGTTTTATTTGATTTCTCTATTTATCGTCTTCTGACGACTGACATAAAAAATTACTCATGACGTGTGATATTCGTCACGAATAAATTACTGGTGGCGTGTGACATTCGCCATAATTCGAAAAGGGAAGTTCTAACACTTACATATCTTGCTTTGTTGTCACTATTCTTGTTCGTTTCCACATCCTCAACATCAGATTTTTGCTTTATTTCTTTGTGCTTCCGTTTTCCTACAATTCCAAGTAAATAATTAAGCGTTTGATTTGTCCTCCAATGACGTGTCCTATTAAATTATTTAATGAAATATGTTTGCGTTGTCTGTGGTTTTTTGTTGAATAATACACTGTATCAACAGGTACAACTCGTCTGAACTGTGGCTCTTTTTCTTGACGCAGAACGTGAAGGTATTACTCTTATCAGCATAATTATCATCGTTATCATCATCAGCACGACACCTCTTTGTGAGCTCTGGTTTTCTACAGAAATGCCATTATTCTTTGTTTGATGCAGAATGACTGTCTGCAAGTAGTCTCATAGAAATAATACTTTCCATTACACTTCTCCAGATATGATTGCAAAACGACATTATCGAGCTTTGAAAATGGAATTTCAAATGCTACAAATTCCGCCGAAGAGTGACAAGAGATTCACATTTACATTTTGTACTTCGAGAGACTAGTACGTCAATAAGAAACTGCTGTCCCATTCCATTGCCGCCAAAAAGTTTCTGTATTTTCGTGATTTCCTCTTCTCTCGGTAAACGTGAGTCCACTGCTGCCTTTGATAATATACTCTTGAAAAGTTACCAATAATGCACCTTATAACTTATGTGTCTGAGTAGCGACACTATTGAATGGCTGGGCAATGTTTTACACTCTCCTGGGTTTCACTTTGCGTTTGGCATCAGGGATGCGGGCAAAGAAGTATAGTTAAACACGCAGAAAACACCACAACTCGCACATACTACATTCGTCCAGGGGTTTGACGCACTGAACCTCAAACTACCGCTGCACACGGAATCGCTAGAGACAGGAATAGTGGAAACAATAATTAGAGTCATGACCTTTGCCAGAGCTGACGTACACTTAAGTAGTACGTTTTTTAACAATTTTTCTTATCGAAATTTAGTCGTGTATATAATCAGCGGAAAAATGCTTTTATCGGCGCAAGAAAAAAAGGCGAATAGGCCAATGTGTTCCTACATGCCGAGTCTCACTTTCTCATTTAGCTCAACACTTTTTTTTGTCTCGCTGTCACTGTCTCTCTCTTGCTCTCTCTTACTCCTGCTATCTCATTCATCCTTCAAACTGCTGCTGCGTCTCCATACTGTCATTCTCTTCCTCGTTGCAATTCTCATAGGCTCCATCTCTCATTATCACCGGATCGCACTCACTCCTCCTGGCACTGTCTTCTTTACTCTTTTCCTCACCCTGTTCTCTCACAACTACTACGTTCCAATGTCACTGTGTTCCTCTCTTTCTCTCACACTGTCTTTCTCTCCCCTCCTCTTTTCTATACCGCAACAACTAGCTACTGTCTTCGAGTATATAGTCTTTCTCGGTCTCTTTCCTATTTCAAATATATCCTTCTCTGTCAGCATAAACAAGCGTGAATATGTTCGCATGCCAAATTCTTTTGGAAATTTTTTGAAGATCGTGAGGAAGGTACAACGAGGCTGTTGGTACCTCACTTTTCAGAGTCTTTTAATAAACAGGAGCATATTCGATTTTCTTGTGCTCCCATAGTCCCACAGGATCTTCTTTCTGCTGGTTCCCTTCTTTCCCAGGCTACATGGAAAGAACTCGATGGGCCAGTAAATTTTAAGCAACGCGAAAATACACTCCTGGAAATTGAAATAAGAACACCGTGAATTCATTGTCGCAGGAAGGGGAAACTTTATTGACACATTCCTGGGGTCAGATACATCACATGATCACACTGACAGAACCACAGGCACATAGACACAGGCAACAGAGCATGCACAATGTCGGCACTAGTACAGTGTATATCCACGTTTCGCAGCAATGCAGGCTGCTATTCTCCCATGGAGACGATCGTACAGATGCTGGATGTAGTCCTGTGGAACGGCTTGCCATGCCATTTCCACCTGGCGCCTCAGTTGGACAAGCGATCGTGCTGGACGTGCAGACCGCGTGAGACGACGCTTCATCCAGTCCCAAACATGCTCAATGGGGGACAGATCCGGAGATCTTGCTGGCCAGGGTAGTTGACTTACATCTTCTAGAGCACGTTGGGTGGCACGGAATACATGCGGACGTGCACTGTCCTCTTGGAACAGCAAGTTCCCTTGCCGGTCTACGAATGGTAGAACGATTGGTTCGATGAAGGTTTGGATGTACCGTGCACTATTCAGTGTCCCCTCGACGATCACCAGAGGTGTACGGCCAGTGTAGGAGATCGCTCCCCACACCATGATGCCGGGTGTTGGCCCTGTGTGCCTCGGTCGTATGCAGTCCTGATTGTGGCTCTCACCTGCAAGGCGCCAAACACGCATACGACCATCATTGGCACCAAGGCAGAAGCGACTCTCATTGCTGAAGACGACACGTCTCCATTTGTCCCTCCATTCACGCCTGTCGCGACACCACTGGAGGCGGGCTGCACGATGTTGGGGCGTGAGCGAAGACGGCCTAACGGTGTGCGGGACCGTAGCCCAGCTTCATGGAGACGGTTGCGAATGGTCCTCGCCGATACCCCAGGAGCAACAGTGTCCCTAATTTGCTGGGAAGTGGCGGTGCGGTCCCCTACGGCACTGCGTAGTATCCTACGGTCTTGGAGTGCATCCGTGCGTCGCTGCGGTTCGGTCCCAGGTCGACGGGCACATGCACCTTCCGCCGACCATTGGCGACAACATCGATGTACTGTGGAGACCTCACGCCCCACGTGTTGAGCAATTCGGCGGTACGTCCACCCGGCCTCCCGCATGCCCACTATACGCCCTCGCTCAAAGTCCGTCAAGTGCACATACGGTTCACGTCCACGCTGTCGCGGCATGCTACCAGTGTTAAAGACTGCGATGGAGCTCCGTATGGCACGGCAAACTGGCTGACACTGACGGCGGCGGTGCACAAATGCTGCGCAGCTAGCGCCATTTGACGGCCAACACCGCGGTTCCTGGTGTGTCCGCTGTGCCGTGCATGTGATCATTGCTTGTACAGCCCTCTCGCAGTGTCCGGAGCAAGTATGGTGGGTCTGACACACCGGTGTCAATGTGTTCTTTTTTCCATTTCCAGGAGTGTAGTTTTCAATTACAGAACGGAAATTCACGTACACAAAAATTTGGCATGTGCTTCACTACTACAAGCTGGACTTCCCAGAACACATCTGATGGTAACACAGAATGCTATATCATATCTCTTCGTGTTACGTCACTATGTTTTCGTCCGACACCGCATTTATCTTGAGTATTTTACATACACAAGTAGGGTTATTCTCAACGTCTATATCGCGGAAATTGATGAAGATATCTGGAATTGTTGTCCGAGACCGGTATGTTATTAATAAATCGTAAACATTACAGCAATTTTATTTACATAGGACATTCCGTGACAAGGGTTTGGTCCGAAGCTGACGGCGAAAAAATTGTGATAAACACCCTTTTGGGATTTTCTCAGGAACAGCCAATGAATTTACGGAAACGAATTATTCATGCATTCATTAATTCTAGGTTATACCGGTCAGCTTAATTAAAACACAGGTTTATCACGGGTATACCCGGAATTAATCAATCTATTGCATTTTTACGCGTATGTTTTACGAATAGGGTAAATTCGAACCTCTGTATCTGGTAAAGTGACATAAAGATATCAAAAAAGTTTTCATACTGTTCGAGATCGGGATCTATCGTAAAAATTGCAGCCATTGGCTGTGCATAGCCATCTTAGATTCCTATAACATAATATAAAAGAACTTTTTTTGCACTTTGCGAGGAACCGCCCATGAACTAAGGGCACCTCCATAAGTCCCCACCAAGGCCATCGTAGAGCACGTCAAATGCAAAAAGAAGAGACCGATTTGCTCCATTTTCCGGTGCGGGAGGAAGTGTGAAATATTTACACTTTGCCCATGCAGTGTTCGACAGTGTCACTAAGACTATCCCTCTCTTAGGTAGCCAAATGGTCGCTAGGCCAAGGGGTATCAAAAACATTTGACCCTACCTTCTCACCACCATTACCCGACGTGTGAGCACTGGAAAATGTTATGCGCAGCTGTATTGGTAATCGTGCTGCAGCTTGCACACCTATTGCGATGGCTACCCTTTGTTGCTTCAGTTGTTTTTTATCATATAGGCACACCGCTTTGTTAATTAATTATTACATACTTCATTTTCTGTTTGATTTGTTTTTCAATACAGTGTCACAGTAGTATGTTAACTGTCAAATAACGTTACTTGTTTCACTATGCACCAAGTGTTAAGACACTTCTACAGAAACTACTGTCTTACCGATTCTCCTTCTACTGTATCAACAGGTGATGTGTAACTATTAATATTACCCACGGAATGTACTGATAAGAAAGCTAAGAATGTTTTCTCTTTCTGAGAATGAAGATTGACTAGGAAGAGTGCGACGAAGAGACGTGTTATGAGCTTTAAGTCTGAGAAACAGGTGATATGGAAGCCGAATGTTAGACTACGTTTTATTGTGAGAATGTTCGGAAATCGTACTGCCTAATACCGTTTATAAAACAGACTTGAATGGAAGTCGAATTAGCGTAAGACATCGAAGCAATTCAGAGACGAGCTGCTAAATTTTTTACTGGTGGGTTCGATCTACACGGAAGCATTAAGGTGATGCTTCATGAACTCAAATGGAATATTCTCCTGGAGGGAGGGTGACTTTCCTTTCGTCGAACACAAGTCAGAGACTTCAGAGAATCAGTATATGAAGTTGACTGCAGAACGATTCTACTGACCCCAGCGCACATCTAGCGTACGGTGCACGAAGACTAGAGAAATTAGGGCTGATACGAAGGCCTACAGAAGTAAGGAAATGAGAAGTGGTGCTTCTGGGTACCTTCCACTATGCATCATTGGGTGGCTTGTGGAATATGTATCGAAAGTTTCCTTTAAAAATTAATTTCGTTTGATTCTGAACTCGTACTGGCTTGGTTGGTTGATGGTAATTTTGCTTTTGTTTAGCTATGGTTGACTTTGTTTGTTTCCATGTGCCAGAGGAAACAATTATATTTGGCTGCGGGAATACAACATTATTGGCCCTGTTTATAAGCCTTCTAAAAATGAACAAACTTATTAAACCTTGAATTTTAAGATTAATCTCTTTAATTAAACGAAGTGGTCCCTGAGCGTTAATGATCTGCCTAATAATGCTGTTCATGAAATGGTCCCTGTACGTTGATGATTTTCGTAGCGAACTGACTATGAAATGAAAATATCTTTCCTCGTAGTGGAAATGCTTGTAAACTTGGTGCCTGCTGCTCTTTGTGCGCCAGCCGCAAATTTCTAAATAAAATTGATCAAAGCGTATTGCAAATACTCCAGGCAACAAGTAAACTATTTTACGTACTACTCTTTAAATAAAAAAATTGGATCGAGAATGTAGACAATGCTCTTACGTGAAATATTTCTTTAACATACTGTTTTTAAAGTACCTGATATATTATTAATTGTATGCAATTCATGTTTCAGCACTCATTCACACTGACGAAAGGCAACAATGATATGTAACTCTTACTCTCACAAACGTTTGACAAATAATTATTAAACATAAAGAATACCTTATAATTAAAATTATTCAATCTTTAATGAAGACTCTAAAGTTCCCCATATGGATGTCTCATTCAATAATGGTTCCAAACTATTCGTGACTGCAATGCAACTAAATAAAAAATTACTACCTACATTCCTCTACATGTGTTTTCTAATCTCATCATATCTCATTTCATTCTAAACCGCTAATCGAACCTTTGTCGCACAGTATTCAAACACAAAACATTGAAAATTGCACTTAGCTTTACCTCTGTACTGGAACAACTTCCCTGCTACATAGATGTAGATGAGGACATCGACGAATACTCGAATACTGTTGCCCAGTCTATGATCCGTACCAGATGGGACTGATGGACAAAATAGAGAAATTCCTTAAAACAGCAGTGCTCTTCGTTAAGGATTCATCTAGCAAGCGCGAAAGCATCACAGATATGCTCAGTCATCTGCAGTGGTAGACGCTGAAAGAGAAGAGTTCTGTATCACGGTTGGTCTACCGTTAAATTTGCGAGTGTCTACCTTCCTAGAAGAGTCGACCAATATATTGCTTCGTCCTACATAAATGTCACAAAAGTGCATTGGAGACTCGACCCCACATGTAGGCTTATTAGCAATCTTCTTTCCATGACCCATAAGCGACTTCAACAAGGAAAAGTGGAAGTGACATGGAACACGAAGTATCGTCTCGACCTGGGGATAAGCTGGTTCAAATGTTGATGCTGTAAATAAAATTTTACTGGCAGTAAATGTCCGGCAATGGGAGGTGAGGTAGTGGGGTCAAGTTCCCAATCACGAGATTCTAGCGCCAATGTCATGTCTTGAATACCATATCTCTCTGCAGTGCCTCATGAAGTGAGGGCATGTGACACTGTTGATATTAATCTGTCTGTAGGATGGTAACTATAAGCGTCGGGACCCGATTGGTATCAACCTCTCCCTTCTCTCATCATTATCATGATACAACACAAACAATATACTACATCCCACACACAAACACACACTCAAACACACACACAAACACACACACACACACACACACACACATATATATATATATATTGCTATATATATTGCAATGGCTAAAGTTTCAAATAAACAAAATAGCACCCTGCATCATACATTGTAAGGTGGCTATGGATGAAGATGTAGAGTTACCAAAAAGAGTGTTCAATGAGACTGCAGGTCTCTCAAAGAAGTGTGTCAGCATTTCAGACTAAGAAGTAAAGGCTAGGCTTTAGTTTAAGTATACACTCATGAAGAATATCACTCAGCTCGAACGCAATTCAGATGGTAAATGGACTGTTAACTATATTTTATTAAATTATGTGTATACAAAGCATGACTGAATGACAATGAAATGTTGCTGATATTTGTAGTTTTGTTAACGAATGTTATCAGAATAATTCTTCCTCAAAACTGCGCAGCTGGGGTTCTTTAAGGCCCATCTATGTTTCTCACTATTTAAAACCAAAATATTAAGCAAAATTTTGAAAATGTATTAATTAAGACTGAAATAACAGTGAATATTGGGTCTCAACAATAGAGTAAACTAAATCTTTGAGGGAGATAAAGAAATGCTAAAAAGATGTCGCCACTGGAAAAATGGTGCTAATGCAGGAAACAAGGGAGCAAAATGTACTGTCGCTCAAGAAAGGTGCACCACCTTTGGGAGTGTTCTTTACACGTTCTCACTGAAAAAGAAAAAGTGACGTCCATATCTAAAACTCATACGTCTAATAAATAGTTTTAGAATGTGATTTAACGAAATAAAAAAAGAATAACAATGCAAAAACGATTCCGCCTAACCTTTGCAATTTGTAAGTCAGAAGGTGACCATGAAACACCAATTACATCTAAGACATTAAACAGGCAGGTCTGAGTCTCCAATATGCTGGGATTGAAACAGCTCTGCAACTTTAAGTGATTACATTAACTGTTAGTGGAACCGTCTTAAATTGCATAGGAAGTTTTATTTATTTATTAATGACTAGTTTCGGCCGGATTGCCCATTAACAGGTCATCCAAGTATATAGGTCTTGCAATGTCGTTTGAACCCGAATTCTTTCCCCTATGAAGTTACTTATCTGCAGACGCAAAGTAAAGTAATGACTCATCAGAGACTTGTCTCCTGTTTTATATCCTAGTACGCCGCAGTTAATTATTTTCGTGTACTTTTTATTTTCTTTTCGACTAATGAGTGACTTACGTTCCTGCCAAACACCAGTCGAGCTGCTAGTTCAAACAAATAGGTCCCTATCGGAAGTATCTGCGTCAGTCAGGGGTGGTGGAAGGGGAAATTTCCCGAGAGGTGAAATTTCCTGTTCCAGCCTAACTACCTTCCAGCGGAGGCAACTTCACGAAAATCCTTATCAGAACAGGAGGATGAGAACTTTAATTGAAATCTAGGGCAGTATGTCCCAGACAGATAATTTAAGCCTAGTTTGTGTCAAAGTGTCGTTATAGGTACGTATACAGGGTACAGCCGAAGATTTGACAGGCATGGGCGGTTTACGTGTCAAAAGATGCCCACTGTCTATTGACTAACCAAAACGTTTAAATACTGGTTATTGATTCTTCGGTGGGACGCTTTCTCTTCGCACGACATTTTGCAGCCGCGAGCTTCCTATTGAACCAATAAATGGTGAAGTCCTCTAATTTCTTCTGAGTGCCAATCGATCTGCATTCTTAGAAATATTAGCTTGCATTGGCCCTAGGTTCTATCACAAAGAAAATGCACGCATGAATTATAATTACAGACCTGCAGGTCGATCAGTCAGATCTTTGCTAAATGCTGCCTAGTAGCCTTTCCTTACATTGTACATGAAATTAGAGATCGCCGGAGACGGAAAGGCGTGCATTTATGCAAAATGGGGAAAATTTTAACGAACTAAGTTCGTGCTTAAAAGACATTTAATCACAAAGTGGCAGCGCCGATGCATGAATTTCAACAAGATATCCCGTTTCGTTCAATGCAGAGATTATATTCCAAAAGAGATGGATAGCTCCTGTAATGCTGTTCAACTTAAGAGGGAAGACCAAGTGGATTGAGGCGTGAATGGAAATTTGGAGTGAAGAGTGAAGTACAGGAGTTGTACAAAGTCTCTAGGTGAGGGTTTCGTAGTGCTTAACTCATCTGCCTGGTGAGCAGGTGACTCAGTTTGGATTCTCAGCCTTGGTACAAATTTTAATTCTTCACCTCAGTCTGCATACATTCACAGGATAATCTATCACAGAATAACCGAAAATAACATTCACTATTTTCTAGCTAAAATTGAGTCGTCAAAACGGGCATGTGACTAGCAGTGGAAAGAAACACGAAACTCAGTTCAAGTCACAAGGCGTGAAGCAAATCATTACTGGATGAGGAACAAGTTAAGCCCGATCTGCATCAGTGCTCTTGAGAATAGCATAACACCTCTAACAGTTGGCTTTACAATTAGAGTTCCTGGCTCGAGACATCAGAACTTCCATCGAAAATCACTATCTAAGTTCACACAGAAGCAACATATCATACTCACATATCATGCTCAACACACACCAGTTCATCGATTCTTCTAGGCCTAGCTCTGTACAAATCCAACTCACCTCACCTCCGAGCCAGGGACTGAAAAAACTTGAAAGGCGTGAGCTAAGCAATATGACAATTTATTCCGTGCTACTAGTCGCCTCCTCCAATCAGAATACAGCAGATACAACACCCGTTTTCTTTTGCTCAGAACTTCCCATTGGTCCTACGTCTAAAATTTTAACATGCGTACCTCTCGCGTGTGCGCCTGAAGGAACCAACTGCGAGGCCACCCATTTTAGAAACCAAAGTGATGTCTCACCTGAGAGGCTCCTCAAGTCAACACCACATGGGCTGCTAGAAAGCGTTGCTCAAGTTCGCTTCAAAAATTAAGCTCAGCCGTTGTCAGGCTTCTACTACGCAGGTCAATGCGAAACAGATGATCTTACGGCGGGCATACATAGATTAGTAGATACATGTTAAGGAATTACTGTAATTTCTTAGTGAAATCTTCTAAGAACACCTATGGAAACAACATTAGTTGTTGATAATCCTTTAATACAAAATAGCATATGACCGGTTTCGCGATATTCTAATCGTATCTTCAGGTGAAACACTCGACGTGAACATTTAATGTGCATTTACAGGAAATTAATAATTACTCTATCAAAAATGTGGAGTAAATAAATACGGTTTCTGGTTTCTCTTTTTCTGTTTTCTCTTTTATTTCATACTGTCCTTGCAGTCTAACTCCTTTGCCAGGCAACCTTTTAACGTATATGCACTTTTAATATATAATTATTATTTTATACTGATGGAACATTTGTTTGTCCCCTTTCAGTGTCATTATATTACAAACTTCATGGGAGTTTTTAAGAACTTTTAATAAATTTTACTATTTTTAAGAAACCCAATTTTAAGGTTGCGAAAGTGGTATATTTTTTAAGCAAAGGGAAGAAGCGGTTACAGAAAGAGGAAGGTCTAGCTACAAGATATACGTAGAGCATAAGTAATATAGCAACAAAATACACTCCTGGAAATTGAAATAAGAACACCGTGAATTCATTGTCCCAGGAAGGTGAAACTTTATTGACACATTCCTGGGGTCAGATACATCACATGATCACACTGACAGAACCACAGGCACATAGACACAGGCAACAGAGCATGCACAATGTCGGCACTAGTACAGTGTATATCCACGTTTCGCAGCAATGCAGGCGGCTATTCTCCCATGGAGACGATCGTAGAGATGCTGGATGTAGTCCTGTGGAACGGCTTGCCATGCCATATCCACCTGGCGCCTCAGTTGGACCAGGGTTCGTGCTGGACGTGCAGACCGCGTGAGACGACGCTTCATCCAGTCCCAAACATGCTCAATGGGGGACAGATCCGGAGATCTTGCTGGCCAGGGTAGTTGACTTACACCTTCTAGAGCACGTTGGGTGGCACGGGATACATGCGGACGTGCATTGTCTTGTTGGAACAGCAAGTTCCCTTGCCGGTCTAGGAATATAGAACGATGGGTTCGATAACGGTTTGGAAGTACCGTGCACTATTCAGTGTCCCCTCGACGATCACCAGAGGTGTACGGCCAGTGTAGGAGATCGCTCCCCACACCATGATGCCGGGTGTTGGCCCTGTGTGCCTCGGTCGTACGCAGTCCTGATTGTGGCGCTCACCTGCACGGCGCCAAACACGCATACGACCATCATTGGCACCAAGGCAGAAGCGACTCTCATCGCTGAAGACGACACGTCTCCATTCGTCCCTTCATTCACGCCTGTCGCGACACCACTGGAGGCGGGCTGCACGATGTTGGGGCGTGAGCGGAAGACGGCCTAACGGTGTGCGGGACCGTAGCCCAGCTTCATGGAGACGGTTGCGAATGGTCCTCGCCGATACCCCAGGAGCAACAGTGTCCCTAATTTGCTGGGAAGTGGCGATGCGGACCCCTACGGCATTGCGTAAGATCCTACGGTCTTGGCGTGCATCCATGCGTCGCTGCGGTCCGGTCCCAGGTCGACGGGCACGTGCTCCTTCCGCCGACCACTGGCGACAACATCGATGTACTGTGAAGACCTCACGCCCCACGTGTTGAGCAATTCGGCGGTACGTCCACCCGGCCTCCCGCATGCCCACTATACGCCCTCGCTTAAAGTCCGTCAAGTGCACATACGGTTCACGTCCACGCTGTCGCGGCATGCTACGAGTGTTAAAGACAGCGATGGAGTTCCGTATGCCACGGCAAACTGGCTGACACTGAAGGCGGCGGTGCACAAATGCTGCGCAGCTAGCGCCATTCGACGGCCAACACCGCGGTTCCTGGTGTGTCCGCTGTGCCGTGCGTGTGATCATTGCTTGTACAGCCATCTCGCAGTGTCCGGAGCAAGTATGGTGGGTCTGACACACCGGTGCCAATGTGTTCTTTTTTCCATTTCCAGGAGTGTAGTTGCATACAAAATGATAAAATTACGCTAATATTGTAGGAATTGCTCAGATAAAAGTTATTTAAAAATTATTCTGGTGAAACACCAATAAGGTCGATTTTGACTACCTATGTCATCATATTCCATTACTTCCCACTTGATCTCTCGCGGCGCACTGCATATCGTCATTTTTCTGCAGCACATGGCCGTGTATACAGCTTTCTGCAATGGTACGACCTTCCAGCTAGAGGCGAAGCCACGGTCGATGCTTGTAGCTCCTTTCTGTTTTCACCGGTTTTGCAGCACTGGTGAGGAAACATAATTTTAGTTTAGCGTTACTTAATTTCCCCCTAGTTTTTCATATTTCTTACGCTATGATCCTTTTGTAAATCTGTAACCACGACTTTGAATTCAGTTGCACAGCCTAAAACCACTGATTCTTTTTTCATTTTCTGGACTAATCAACTCGCTTTTTAACCAACACTACTGAAGGCAACCTAATAAAAAAATATCCACAAGTTCTTAACATCCATGAAGGAAGTGCATCAGAATTCACCAAGTTGCGTGAGACTGCAGTTACATCTACATCCATTCAGTCCATTGATCATCCATGTTTAGCAGAGATGATTACAGGCACGTGGTATACTGAAAGTAAGATGAATGTAAAACACTTAATTTCGGGTCACAGCGGGATGTTCCTCCCTCATGTGCAAAAAATATGAAAAACACAGAAAATATTCATGTAGAAGTTGATAAAACCACAGAAGTTGATAAAACCACAGAATCAGCAAAGGTGAATTGACTGTTGCCACGAACGATTGTCTTATAATACAAAGGGGCGTTCCACCAAAAAATATGTTACCCTCATTTAAAAGTTTTGGTCTGTCAATAAACGGAGGACGCCTTTTACCATGTCGCTGTTGCTGTCATCTGCGTTACGCTCGATAATGTAGCTGACCGGTACAACTGTGAATACGTTCAAATTACGGATGAAAGTAAGTAAATGACTGTTAAGTGCCAATTCCTGTTATCCAACAGCTGACAGCGAAATCCCTCTTTTTTCTCAATAACTCATTTGAGGTACTGACGCAAATACTGGATAAAAATCATAGGCATACCTTCTCGGTGGTGAGTAGCTTGCTGTGATAGTGTCTCGTTAACTAATAAAGGTAATGACCGCGACACAGCAGTTTTAAACTGCTAGATTTCCCCTGGAAGTAAACCGTTTATAAAAGCACGAATTATATGTTAATGACTTTCAGATTAATTAATACATTCTGTAACACGTAGTTGAATTTAATTTAGTAAACCACGCTTCATTAGTGTGTAGGTGTAAATTAAGAGACAGAAATTATTTTGTGATGTAATAACACCCAGTGTTCAAATATACCGCCGGCTGCGGTGATCTCGCGGTTCTAGGCGCTCAATCCGGAACCGCGCGACTGCTACGGTCGCAGGTTCGAATCCTGCCTCGGGCATGGATGTGTGTGATGTCCTTAGATTAGTTACGTTTAAGTAGGTTTAAGTTCTAGATGACTGATGACCACAAATGTTAAGTCCCATAGTGCTCAGAACCATTTGAACCATTTTTTTTTCAAATATACCATCTTAAAGCAAGTATTCGACAGGTAGCCGGAAAATTAAGAGCTTACCCGTATTTTCCTTAATATAGGAACCGGAACAACAATAAATAACAAAAGTATCCATTTACGCGTAGATTAGAAGCCAGTTGACATATTCCAAGACAGCAGAACTGAATATGAATCTGTAAAATAACTGAAGCAACGTCGTATTTCAATCTGACTAGCGTAGAAATGCCCTTTACGGGGAAAGTACAGCGATAAACTATTTGATCATGCAGATATTTCCTCTAAAAATGCTAATGTAATGCTAACCAGAAACAACAGACCCTCCCTGTAACTTTCAAAGGGCGCTACCGGCAGCAGACCATATAGCGCGCGAGGTCGAAATACATATTCAATGATCTCACAAGCGTTTCCTATGAGGCGAGTATCACGAAAATGCAGCGTCAAGCTGTAGAAGTTACCGACAATTCCCCAGCTATAATCCAATCATACATATATGGATATTGTAGTCAGCGGCGTGTTGGAAGTGAGCGAAGATAGCAGCAACTGACAAAGCGAATGTTCGTGACAGCATGGTCCACAACATTGTGGTGCCTTCAAATGGATAGTACTGGAGAGAAATTTAATAAAACTTAACAACATATTACAAAAACAGGCATGTTCATACTGTTTCTTGCCGAATGCTGTAAGAGTTCAGTATGTTCACATAAGGGCCTTAAAATATAGCATTTGTATGATGATTATTAAAAAATTCAGATGCTGATAGGTCTATTCAATTGTTTAAAAATACTTGTAGTATTCCATGTATGTCCACAGCAATGCATTCAATCTACCCAGCGGACTACTTACAAAATATACGTTCTAATTTATAATACTGGTCATATGTGTGCAGGCAATACCAAACACTACTACCAGACCATATACAACGTTTCCAAAGAAAGGCAGCACGTAGTATAAAGCTATAATCAAGAAACATCGACATCTACATGCTGAAAGACCAGAATTGACAGACGCTTGAGGATATACGCCACCGATCCGTATGTTCATGATCTATGAACCAGTTTTAAGTGCGGTAAATTGGACTCTATGTTTCTTAAATTCTTTTAAATATCGATGTCATTTATTTGCACTCTAATAGCACTATATTTTTAAATATGGAAAAATATTTATTTGCGTTGGTAACCGGTTTTGGTCTGAATGTAACCGTCTTCAGACCATTTATACCGCCGAAGGTGGTATGCGGTGGCGTTGAACGCAGTGGGTGTCGAGCAACTGACGTTACTTTTGTAAGTAACTAAAATTACAAAATAATTTTAAGCCGCTACTATCATCGTGTAAATGGTCTTAAGATGGTCACACTCAGACCGAAATCAGTTACCAGAAATATTTTATTGTCGCTAAATCACTTATTTTCTCCAAGTGAAATGCTGTCAGAAGTACACACTACATATTTTCACCACAGTATTTCATTGACTTTACTATGCCTTACGCGTTTTGGTGTTAACCGCTTTATAAACGATCCAAAAATAAAAAGCAATGTTTTACGGGTAACAAAAAGCAGAATTAATCTGTCCAATATCTCGCTTACTTTAATGTCATGACATGTAGTGCAAACGTAAAATAAAAAGTAACTAAATAAATACAGACACTCCTTTTCAATTTGTTTTACTCTCTCTCTCCCTCTCTCTCTCTTTCTCTGTCACAGACACACACTCACAAACACACACACACACACTCACACACACACACACACAAACACACACAAAGGCAATACAACCCAGAAATATTCAAAACTCCTGCCCAGGTAACATTCAACTATTCATGTGTCCGCCAGTTTGCTTCTATAGTCTGTAAATAGCGACAGTGAAAGTTATAGATACAGTTTTTTACAGTGAAGATAAAGGGGAAACCGGCAAAAGTATGTGAAACACGTTTCACTCACATACACAAATACACAGTCTTCGACACAAAGTTAATTATTCTTGGGCCTTACACAGTCGTGTATTTTCGAAGTAAGTAACCTTTCTACGTTATGTTCTAAGTGGTGGCAGATGAAAGGGTGTGAAAAGAAAACAACTGTCAGCAACACAAATCAGGGAAAGGTTTATATACAAAACTTTTTCTGTTCCAAATTTGTAAATAATTTCTGGGAACTCAAATTTAGTAGTAGTGTTAGCAGTAGCAGTATTAGTAGCTTTATTCATGAATAGACCTCTTTTTACTAAGATATAGGACATGTCAAAGTATTTACAAGTATTGACATGTTTAAAATAAGGTAATGCATATACATATACATTTACATACTTGTAGTTAGAGACAATAATTAGATTAACTCCAGGTAGACAATACATTTTATACAAATAACTCATTAAATAATGTAATGCCGCACTGATCACTCATATCTCACTATCAGTTACTGGACACACTATACACACTTTGTTTCATAACACTTCACGCACTACACACACAAACACACGCACACTGGTGACCTCTGGGTCATTTTCTATACCGTAACTTCCCATATGTTATCATGAAGAACTGAGTCAGCATCTCTCTATAATGAGTGAGATGCTGAGTTCAGTAAGAGGAAAAACTGTTAGTAACATGCTGTGTTTAGCTTGGGGGTAAGTATTTCTAAAAAAAGGGAAAAAGAAGGAAAAAACAGAGTGTGTTACGTGGAATGTTTTACAATCATTATTAGTATTTATTTACAAAACATTTTTTTTACCAAATTCCTACTCTGTTTTATCCAATAAATCATTCAATGTACAAAATGTATTGCATAACAGGTACTCATTAGGTGCTTTTTTTAAATAAGTGTATTTTTGTAATTTCTTTAATCTCTGTTGGTAATTTATTGTACAGTTTTATTCCTTGATAGAAAATGCTCTTTTGAGCTTTATGTTTATTTTTTCTTGGTAAATGTAAGTTGAGCCTAGCTCTTGTTCCATGGTCATGGACAGAGCTGTTTGTGCCATACTTTTTGATATGTACAACTGGCTCGTAAATATATTCGCATGGAACAGTTAAAATCCCCAGTGTTTTGAACAAACCCTTACAATGAGCTCGTCTACTATTTTGGTCATTATTCTTATGGCTCTTTTCTGGAGTTTGAAAAATGTGTCGTATGCATATGTTCCCCAAAAAAGAATGCCATAGCTAAGAATTGAGTGTACATATGAATAGTATGTAGCGAAAAGACATTGCATATTACACCTTGATGATAGGATTCTAAGGGCATAACATGCTGACGACATTCTGTTTGCAAGTACCTTTCTATGTTCACACCACTTCAACAGAGAAACAATATTCATTCCTAGAACTTTTGCATTCGTTATACAGCCTATAGAGGTGCCATCTACTTTTCATTTAACATTATAATTTGTAGTCATCAAACTGAAATTCATGGCATTAGTTTTCTTTACGTTCAGTGCCACTTCATTGCTTATTCACCAGCCATAAACTTCCTTGAAAGTTTAATTTGCATTCTCTGCAAGGAGTTTTCTTGTTTTCTCAGTCACTATAATGTTGCTGTCATCAGCGAAGAGAATTTTTTCGCCATGAGTAACATTACTGTGAAAGTTTTTGATTAATATCAGGAATAGTATTAGTCCTAATAGGCTGCCTTGCGGAACCCCTATATTAATGTATTGTGGTTCTGATAAGTGTTATAATAAATGTTTAGATCTATTAGATGTATGTGTCATCTCTAATCTTTGTATCCTGGTCAGCGCGGCGGTCTGTCACGCCAAGGGGATCGGGTCGGAGATTTTCTCCGCTCAGGGACGGGTAGTTTCGTTGTCCTCATTATCATTTCATCATTAGTGGAACGTCACGGGAACCCACCACTGGAGTCACTTTCCAAGGCGCTCATGCGGTGGAACTCTCTGACGAGGCATCCCCCCACGACAAGACATGCCGTAAGGTAGAAAACAAAGTATCTCCAGCACTTAACAGATTGTTATGTACGTAACTAAAATTACAAAATAAATTTAAAAACTTTCGGCTTCACAGTCTGCAAATATCGTACGAGTATTTTGATGAATTATGTGTACAAAAGAACTAATGTTAGGGTTCCATAATTCAGTCAATAAAAACGGAATTCTTACACAAACACTTTGTTGTCTGTTTGTCCGATTGATAAGATCCGTTTTTCTCATAAAACGGAAGACGTATTAAGTTGACATTTATCTCGGATACTAGCTGTTAAACACGGATATGCTGGCATATTAGTAGTTTTGTTAAGGGGGACGATAGTAAGTAAACCACTGTATTTGCAATAACGTCAGCTGCACTCATATGTCTGCCTGTTCGGGTAAGTTTAGCACGATGCAAATAGATGCGCCTTTTCCCCCGCCGTCATCCCGCCTTTAAACCACTACATGGGACGATGACGTGGCACACATACTGCGTTGCTGCCGAGTAGTGCATGTAGATGGGCGACCGCAGCCGCACGCCTGTATGGATCGCTCTGCTGCAGTATCTATATATCCAACAGTGTACACATCATGCAAAAAAGTGATAATTTTTTCATATGGTATCTCTTTTCTGATGAAGAAAATGTGTTGCATCTCCCATCTCACACTTGTAAGCGTCAACTTTTTTTTTATTTTCTAGTGTAGCCTACGCTCTTCCTCAGGTTCCAAGTAATCTCAGTACCAAATTTCTTCGGAATTCATTCAGTGGTCTTGTCGTGAAAACAATACAGTTATACTTTTTCCCCTATTATGCTATAATATAAATTTCTGAATTAAAAAGTTGAAAATTGTATAAGCATTGTATTCATTATGTTGAATCTCATTATGTAGAATATATCAATCACTAAAAGCATTTTCGAAAAATATGAAGCACAAAGTAAAAAAATAAATAACTTTCACCAAGAGTAATTAGTTTCCCTGATTAACGTAATATTCTGGAGATCAATAAATATCTTCCACTTCACACTTTTCAAAGTAAACTGTGTTCTTCCTCAGCGTTCAGTCTATTCCCACACCAGTTTTAATCAAAATCGATTCAGGCAACAGACCAACACCCCTTCGCAGCTTTAAATCACGATTTTTTTCTCCTTATCCGATTTTGTAAAAATAAAACCTGTATCTTGCCCGAACTATGCTCACAATACCTGCGAAAAGCCCATGAACATTCGTTCTGCAGTTTTGGAGCCTAGCATGTTCAAACAGATAGACATGATAGCTACAGATGGTTCTTTAAATCACAGATTTGTTTCCTTATTCGACATTGCTGAAATAACGCCTTCACATTGTCCTAAGCTATGCTCAATTCATCTGTGAGCACTCCATAAAACTCTTCAAGTAGTTTTGGAGAACAGTGTGTTGAAACAGAAAAACAGACGGATATAACGGTTTTAGAGTTTCATTATTAATACAGTTGTAGAAGACTGAGATCTACCACCCCTCAACGGTGCAAAAAATTTAAACTTTTATGGTAATGCAATCTGAAGATGCAGCCACTTATGTCATATATTTTGATACTCCCATAGCCACTCAGCAAACCCTATAGATGAACTACTTACATAAATAATAAAGTTTGTACTGCACGCCCAGAGCGAGATCCCTGCTCGGCCATGTGTTTAATAACGCCATCGGACTTCGTGTCATATCAAATTAGGCACTAACTGGACCACCACACTCGACTTAAGCGAGAAAGCATACACTGTGTGATCAACTGCCGACATCAGAACTTCAAATATACTATTTTCATTCGGGGAAATTCCTGATTGAATTATGTCAAAATTATATTTCGGTAGGTGAGTAAAATTTACTTAAAAATTTAATGCTTGTCCTTTATGGTGTTGCACTTTTTCCCATTTCGTCAGACATTCTCAACATACAGCCTCCCTCGAAAAGTAAATGTTCGTTTATATTTATTAAATGTTTGAGGAAGTTTTATCCTCTGCTGATGCACATAAAAATTTATTTGTTGCTTTGCAATGATTTCGTTCTGATTCTTAATTAGTGTAATTGCTTTGATACACAGGGTGATAAGAAACAGTCGGAAAAGCTTGTCTTTGATACACAGGGTGTTAAGAAACAATCGGAAAAGCTTGTAAGTGTGTTGTAGCCTACCCTGTGCTGAGAAATAACTGGCACAAAGAAATTTCGATACGTTTCTTAGTGTCCGAGTTAATTAACACTGAAGTCAGCTAATCAGGCAGCTGCACGCCCAAATTCTTCGGACCCACCAAATACAGTTTGCGTAAGTAACGCCCACGGTGAAGGTGGTAGCGCTCGAAACTGCTCAGTTATCGGCTCGGTTTCGATCCTTGCTAGCGTCTCGTATCGCTGCCACGTTTGATTTTAAGGACTCGAACAAAGGGAAAGTTTGTTTACACCACATCTGGTGGTCCCCTTGAATCTGCGCACGCACCGGCTTGAAAGGCTAACATCAACGCTAATTAACTCGTAGAAGGTGCACGCTACCGAATTTTTTCTTAACAATTATTTCTCAGCGCACTCTATCCTTGTGCAGCACCCTTAGAAACTTTCTAGACTGTTTCTGATCACCCTGTAAATGGACGGACGATACTCGAAATTTCTTTCTCTCGCCGCAGGTGTCTCATGTGGTTCGTAAAACGTGATTCTCTTTTTCCTTCTGTTTCGCTTCCGTGATACTGTATCGTTATTTTATTAGCCAGCTTAGTCTCTGAGAATGAAGAAGCGATTACGACCGACAGCTAATAGATCTAAATAAAAGATCTGACACATTTCTACAAATTCTGGAGTTAGAAGTACTCAAGACTTTCTCCCGTAACAATTTCCTTACATATTCTTGGTTACTATCTTATTTAATAAAGGCCATGCGGGCACATGATTAGTTGCCTGGAGCTATCACGGTGTTCTGGTACACATGAATTTTCATGGAAGTTAACGTAGACTAACTAGCATACTTTCCGGTACTTTCTGGCGTTTCTCAATAGATTCTCAATCAAATAAGCTCTCTAAAGATAGTAAGTGAATTATAATTTCTCTGAGCCTGAGTAAGCAGCAACAGGCGTGTTAGGCAGCTCCCAATAACTGGCTCTAATATTACCACAATAACAATCCAAACGGCCATGCCACCATCACTAACGGCCATGGTAATAGCGTTACTATTGACTATCAATAGCTCCGTTAATGGCACAGGTGACCAAAATCACCGCTAGCTGTGACTATCAAATGAACATGCAGTGAGTGCTTCATGTTAGCATCCTGATACTGATTCACTTAGGACGCCTTAGATGTGTTTCATTTTTACACTTTTCTTTGTAATAAAAGACAGTGGCTGAAATGGAAGTAATATGTGTATTCCACAAAGCACGGATTTTGTTTTTTGCAAATCCCCCACTTTTGTCCGGATTGTGTGTGAGATAAGAGAAACAATGATAACGTTCCTGATTTTATCTAGACATACTCTGACTCACATGCAACATTTGATCAAGTATGTGAAAGAGAAATTCTTATGCGTCATTCTAAATCAGGTGCGCTGTCCAAGTAACGCTATTCAGTAAACTAGATACAAAGTTCATTCGCAAGGTAAATAATTTCTGATCAGTCTTGCGTATCATAAGAAGTAAATTTTCCATACCAATACACACAAAACGAAATTCGTACAGTTTTAGACGAATCTTCTGCTAAGCTTCTCCACATAGTCTTCAGCACTGGGACAATTCTCGTAGTCCTCCACGATTTTCGGGGTGCATTTTTTGACGAATAGAGAGCTCGGCTAATTTCTTGAATCATCAAAAAAATTTCTCGGTAAAGCTTGTTACAACATACACACGGAGCCGAGTCGGCTCTTTTTCAGAGCTATTATATATCTGCTTACTGACGCAATCCGTTATCTTGTTACTCCAACGGGTGGCGCTTCGGTCTACTTGTAGTTAGCTCTTTCGTCAGAGGGAGTTAGAGGCAACCTGACGGACGGTGGTGAGAGAGATAGGGGAATACGTGACGAATGGTGAACGTGCCATTATGGGGACTGATTAGTTGTTGTTCGTCCAATTGGGAAGCTTCTTTACTGGACCCTGTTGGTGTGGAGTGTTTGGCTGTACGCTGTTGAGCCTGATTGGCTTTCCACGTTTGGGAGTGACCGTCTGTTGATGTAGGCGTCGTGATCACATTGATTTTCTCTGGTAACCGCCCGTCCTACATTATTTTTGTCTAAGGTACTTCTGTTTATGGATTTTCGCACTTACGCTCCGGTGCTGGACTTGCTCCCGTTTGGTTGATTTGCCTTCTGTTCTCCCTCACTCCTATTGTGTCTCACTGTTTAGAGGCAGAAAATGCGTGGGTGTTTTCAGCTCGTTACTAAATGCAATTAAGTAGGAGGCCGAGTTCATAGGAGCTGAAGGAGTCCGGGTTGCAATAATATGCGGCACGGCACACTGTTAGAGAGAAGGATTATTATTCAAGAAACACATATTACAATGAAAAATACTTATCTTCAGTAGTTTGTAGGACTGCAGCTCTAAACATGGAATACAATGTACTAATACATCATATTCTCATTGACTAAGCCTGATGGGCCCTCCTCAGAGGTTGCAAGTATTACTGCTTATTAAACTGCGTCTGCCTAGGTTGAAATCTAGCTGATAAGTGAAAGAGGCACACTCCAGTTCCGTCCAGCAGCACAGCCCGCTATAGTGCGCAAAGCTAGGCAGACGACGGGCTGACAACTTTGTGTTGACGCGGCGTTGTAGTAGTACCTGTGGCAATGATACTAAAACTCCGTACTCAAGCTAATAAATTCACCCCCCTATCTGTGCAAACTCTTTTTGCGGATGATATATCTGAGGTACTTAAACTGTTTTCTTTTTTATTTCAATTTGTTCAGTATTTTGGTGATTTTTGTCATCCTTTTGTTTTAATAAGTACTAGGATCTCACATATATTAGTGACCATTGACATGAAATATAGAGCCAGACCTCTAAGGTCATAAGTTATGGCTGCACGACTTGTGCGTGAGTTATAACGCCGGGCATGGTCGTGATAGGCAAACGCCAGCGAACCGATGAATGTGGGCTGTACTCACATTGGAAGGTCTTCGTGAGATCCAGTACTTCTGTTAAAGGAAGAATTTTTTATTTACCATTGTATTTTTTATTGTATGCTGTATTACTAGCGCTCAAGCATTTCTCGCTATTTTTTAATTTTCCTTAAGTAAATGAGTTTTTTGGTTTTCTTGTTAACAGTTGGCAGCTTAATCAAAGTAATTGTTAGTTTTGGTCATCACCGTTAAACTACAGAACGTTTAATCATTGTAAGACGTAGATTTTTGTCGGTATATGGGGCGGGGTTTGTATTTTGTATTCTCGTGTCGGGCGTTGAGAATATATTTATTTTTTATACTCTTGCAAGAATTATATGTCTGTCTGCTTACCCGCTGCTTTCCGTGTTGTTCATAGCGTTGGAGCCGTTGGCCTCGGTGCGTTATCCACCACCCGCCGATTCACCTGGCGTGGTTAATGCATGCCGGCTGCGTACGTGTGTGCGGCGTGACGGTCTTGCTATAGCCTCTGAGGCGGGCCGGTCTCCTCGGTTTTTACGGCATCTCCATATAAGTTCTTAATTTCATGGCATTCGGGCAATTTGAAATCAATCTTTCTGCTACCCTAATCCATCCTAGCAGAGCCTTGTATTTGCTAGTCTGGCCTCGTTATTGCCGCCTCAAATTTGCTTTGATTTGAAGGTCTTTCAATCCTCTCATTGTGGATTGCTGAACCTGTAAATTTTTAAATCGTTGTTACCTTTCAGTTCCATATTTGTTAGCGCCCTAAGAGCGCACAAAATCTTTTATCGTAATCCCAGATCTGTAAATCTTAAAATATTGTTGGCTTTCCCGTTTGAAAAACAGGAGACTATCCAGGTTGGTGAAGTACTGAAAACGTACACCATGAAAGTTTTGTTAACGTCCCTGTGTGAGAAAGTGCAGTTGCCTATCGGGCTTCATACTGTCAAGTGCTGAACTTCTAAAATTTTGAAGATTGTTACCTTCCTGTTTGAAAAGTTGTTAATGTCAAAGAGCTCCTCCAGTTTTGTGGAATACTGAAACCGTAAATTTAAAAAAAAATCGTTATCCCAAGTTTTCTAAATTGCTAACGCCAAAAGCGCCCTCGAGTTAATTTAATCGTAATCCTGAACTTGTGCAGTGCGGGCCACCTCCTTTGTTTGAAGTTTATTATCTAACGAGTGGTTCTCAGATTGTTATGGCAATGATCTTCCTGCAATTGTAGCGAAGTCACATTTGTTTGGTTGAAATTTTACTATTGCCTAAAGGGCTCTCGAGCTGTATTTTTACGAATATTGAACTTGTTATTTTAAAGAAGCATTAATTGACCTGTGAAATAATTTCTGCTGCTTAAAGGGGTATTTAAACCACCTAATGAAACTTGTGTTAACTTGCCTTAAACTTCATGTTCTATCAGGTCTACTTTATTGTGAGTTTGGACTCTCCGGTTTGTAGCCCTGAAAGCAATCGCAGACAATTTCTGTTGATTTGTATGTTATCGGCGTTTTAAGAATATTTTGTTAAGTAAAGGGTTACCAACTACTGTGAAGCAACAAATGGCTTTCCGTAAACTCATCCTGAATCTCCTCCTTGCCGTTAAGTTGTTGTCGTATCCGGGGGTGCCCCTGGAGATCTCAAACGCTGTCTGATGGAAACCACCTGTTTTGAGAAACTGGCTAGTACACGTCACGAGATGCGGACCTTCCAGTGTAAAAGGAAGCGGGGTGTATTGTGTTGCGCTCGAGCAGCTGCGGCGTGCGTGTCTCTGGTGCAGCGCGCTACCTGTGCTTACCTAGAAGAAAAGCTGCGAAACCATGC
Organism: Schistocerca gregaria; assembly: GCF_023897955.1. Taxonomy (NCBI): domain Eukaryota; kingdom Metazoa; phylum Arthropoda; class Insecta; order Orthoptera; family Acrididae; genus Schistocerca; species Schistocerca gregaria. Next base: position 297,568,860 of record NC_064924.1, on the reverse strand, counting down.
TCCGACTGTCGCGTGACGCTAAGCTGATTGTCGTGCGTCGTTATTACGAAACAGCAAAACTGTCGTGTTCTCTCGTCACAGAATGGGCAGAAACGGGCAGAAGGAGAAGGCAAACACAGAGATGCAGCCTTTGGCACCGCATCCCGCTAGGAATGCGGAACGGAAGCACAACGGAGATCATTCACCTGTCCGCCTCTGTACATGGGCAGAGATGTATGATATCATAGCCACCTGCTGCAGGGGAGCGTCCATATGGTTGGCCCACGACCTTAGTCACATCAGTGTTCACCTTCAAGTCAGAATAAAAAACGCTTGTGGTATAGACAAAGTATAAGATGGCAGTGCATTGGTGAAGCTGCCGAATGTAATCAGGTCATGCATGTGAAAAGGTTTCCGACTTGATAACGGCCGCACGACGGGAATTAAGACTGATCGAGGAATGGCAGTTCGATCTGCAGGCATGGGATATTCAATTTCGGAAATCGTTAGGAAATTCGATGTTCCGAATTCCAGAATGTGCCAAGGATACCAAATTTTAGGCATTACTTCTCACCACGGATAACGAAGTGGCCGACTGCCTCCACTACGTCGTGCTATCGGGGCTAATAGACAAGCAAATCTGCCAGATATATCTTCAGAAGTCAGTGAGGGACGTAGAAGTCAGTGAGGGACGGAGAGTATCTGCTTGGACGGTATGGCGAAATTCGCCGTTAATGGCCTGCGACATCAGGCGACCTGCACGAGAGCCTTTGCCGACAGCATATCGCCTGCAGCAGCTCGTGGTCATATCGGTTGGACACTTGGCGACTGAAAAACCGTAGCCTGATCAGATGAGCGCCAATTCCAGTTTGTAAGAGCCGATGGTAGAGTTCTATTGTGGCACCGAGACCGCGAAGCCATGGATCCAAATAGCCAACAAGACACTGTGCAAGCTGGTGGTGACTCCTTAATGACTGGAAATGATTATTTTCGCCTACTTGCGGACCATTTTCAGCCATTCACCAACTTCGTGTTCCCAAACAATGATTGATTTTTTTACGTGTGACAGAATGTCACCAGGCCACAATTTTTGTCGACTGGTATGAATAACATTTGAGCGATTGATTTGGCCTTTAGTATCACCGACATGAATCTCGTTGAAAATTTAAGGGATACAATCGATAGGTTAGCCCGTGCACAAAACCCTGCACCTGCACCACTTTCGCAGATATGTTGGGTTACAGAGGTAGCAAGAGGCAATATTTCTGCGTGATACTTCCAATAACGTGTTGAATCCATGTCACGTCGAGTTTCTGCACTGTGCTGGGCAAAAGGAGGTCCGACACGATATTACGAGGCAACCCATAACTTTAGTCACTTCAGTATGTGTGCACCAAGAGGGGTTGACATTGCCCAAGTGGTTTAGGAAGAGATGTGCAAAACACACACAACTATTTTTTATATTTTTAATATACGGCCGCCATAGCGCAATGCCATCCGTGGCCCTTGAAAACACTTTCAGCCTCTATATCATACAAAAATCTAATAAAAATTCTCTAATTCCCATACAATACAGATAGATCTCCCAAGTCACCCAGCATGGCAATAACCTGTTGTTAATTTTAGTTAGGAAAGGGGTTTCTTTCTTTTAAAAGGAAATTTTCTCGTTCCTAAACAGCTTCAAACTAACTACGTCATGTCTCAGGATCTAGTGATCTCACATAAATACTTTATTCATTTCTACGTCATGTCTCAGGATCTAGTGATCTCACATAAATACTTTATTCATTTCTAAAATACCTCGTTCGACAATGAAACGTTTCAAGGTAGCATATTGCACCGTGTTTCCTGTATACAGGGTGCTCAAAAACAATCTAAAAAGCTTATAAGGCTGTCGCAGAGTAGTTGGTGCTGTGAAATAATGGTTTAGAATAACATCCGACTCGTTGTCCGTGTCCCACTTAGTTCGCATTGAATTTAGCCAATCAGGCAATTGAGCGCGGAAATTTAAGCGGCCTGCCGGAGACGATGTCGCCGAACGTTTACTTCGTTTGGTTTGCTAAAACGGAAAAAGAGAACGATACAAGAATTGGACTTACGCCGGCAGTACGGATCGATCGCGAGCCAAAGGCTGAGCAAGCTCCTGCTCTGTCGTCTACACTATGACAACTGACACTATGTGTATGACACGGATGCTATGGCCTGATTGGCTAACATAAGTGGTAACTAACTTAGGAAGTACGCAGCGTATTAAATTTTTTTCTTAAGAATTATTTCTGCGCACAGCCTAACCTGTAACACGCTTAAATTCTTTTCAGACAGTTTCTGACAACCCTTATAAGATTCTGAAGACGAAATTTTTATGAAATTGTGTGCGTAATTAATTCACAACATATATGCAATTTAATGTCTTCATTCCACACAATAGTACCGAAAAAAATTTTAAATTTTCTAACAGTATTGGTTTCAAAATCATTTCTCAATTTTCATTTTGGCCAGTGTTATGTTGGGTACTGAATTAGGAAAAATTGTCCCGTTCGGAAAAGGTTTATTATTATCGTTGTGTATCCTGAAAATTATTACGCACACTGAAATGAAAACTTCTTGGTGTGTACGGAAAATTAAATATATTTAAAAATAATGACTGACTTGCCACAACGAGGTGATGGCAGCTAACTGAACGGTATTGGTTAGTCTCTCAACAGAAAAGACAAAATGATCGAAATAAATTCACAGACACAAAGTGTAATATGGAAGTAAGAGGCTAGGTAATATCGATAACACTATAGCCAGAGAATAAAATGGAATTATCTGCGACGCCACTCCTGTTGCCTTCAGCTCTCTATTGCAACTCACGATCATTATTGCAATCCTTGTGTGTCATTCGTTTCATGTGTTCCATTGTTTTTAGCCAGATGTCATTTCTTACAACTGCCTGAGTCAAAAGTCAACATATAGGTTTTTTCTTTCCTTTTTTTTTTTCTACAAGGTCAGCTGGATACTTTGGCTTTTCAAGTTTCTGTCAAGCCATTTCTTGCGTTTCTCTAGCTAGTAAACAATGTCTTTGTGGGCGCCTTGTCTTACAACCGAAAGATGTGGAGCATAATCCATAACACTTAGAGTTTAGAAGCGCACAGTCTTCAAATTGTCTCACACAAATATTTTGGTTCATCCTTTCGAGGTAGTGGGAGGTCTTGTTTAATTCAACAGTAGGAATTAGAAATGAAACCTGTTCAATGTCCATCATACGCTACTGTTATTCTTTTTCCTCTGCCGATCGGAGTTGTCATATTACCTCTGATAGCATCGTCTCCCAAGCTCTTTCTTAAACTGTGTTTCGCAGTCATCCATGCTTAATGAAGCCAAATCGTTCCCAAAAAATTTGTCCCCACTGGCTCCCAATAGAAATGGCAGCGCCAGGTTGTAATAGTTTGGCGTTTCATTAATAATGAGCGGCGAGAAATAGATTTACAGCGGAATCCTAACAGTTTCGCAACTCTTAGCTATGAGGATTTACTACCCGGAAACAGGTCTGCTGCTACAACGCAGAATGTAGGTTTATGAATTTCGGATATTCCTTCCTCGAAATAAATGTATTACAAAAATGAATTACATCGCTGGCCAGGGTGGCCGAGCGATTCTAGGCGCTACAGTCTGAAACCGCGGGCCCGCTACGGTCGCAGGTTCGAATCCTGCCTCGGGCATGGATGTGTGTGATGTCCTTAGATTAGTTAGGTTTAAGTAGTTGTAAGTTCTAGGGGACTGATGATCTCAGAAGTTAAGACTCATAGTGCTCAGAGCCATTTGAATATTTTGAATTACTTCTTCCTAAAAAGATCCTCTTCTCGAGGCGCCTCTTCTTCCCAGGTGTCGCCAATTTAGATGGCTCTCCTGATTCTTCTTTCACGAATTCTCCTTGCTGATCGTTCGCTGATCTGTAGAACAGCTTCAGTTATCTACACCACTTTATCCAAAAGAACATCAGACGCTCCTACATCCCTCTTTCTCGCAAAATACAGGTATCCCCTCAGGAAGTCCACGAATTCACGCCTGCGTGCGATCAAGAAAAGAGCGACACTTGGAATGGTTCAAATGGCTGTGAGCACTATGGGACTTAACGTCTGAGGTCATCAGTCCCCTAGAACTTAGAACTACTTAAACCTAAGTAACCTAAGGACACCACACACATCCATGCCCGAGGCAGGATTCGAACCTGCGACCGTGGCGGTCACGCGGTTCCAAACTGTAGCGCCTAGCACCGCTCGGCCACCCGGCCGTATGAGCGACACTATTTGAAAGTTTCCTAAGAGTGTTAGGTCTCTTTCTGCCTCTCCTGTCATTATGCAAGGTGAGGTACGCGAAGCTAAAAGACACACTAATATCTCACAACAACGGCTCACTGAAGACAGGCTAACACATTGCTTTAGGCAGCACAGTTCAGCGGAAGTGAGAGCACAATGGGGGCCGACAGCGCCAGCTCAACTCCAATTGGTGTGTTTGTGCCCGGCGCCTTTCAGATGGCCACTAGTTTAAACCACACTACGAGCCAGGTGATGTTGAGCGACCGTATTTTGGGAAACAGGACACTGAAAGTGACTGACGTTCTTCGCTGTTTGGGAAACTAAGTAACTTACGACAACCGAACTACGGAGAATACAAGAAATAAAGAGGTACAGAACTAGGAGAAAAGAGAATTACGGCACAGCCTGAACAAAAGAAGGGATCGCTTGGTAGCATACGAATTAAGGAATCACTGAATAGTCAGTTTGGTTATGATGGGATGTGCGGAGGGCAAAAAGTTGCAGAAGGAACGAAGGACTTCACTACTGCAAGTAGATTCGTGTGGTTGTAGGCGTAATAGGCTACTACGATCTAGAAAGAATGCAACTCCTCAGACTGAAGACCACAACAACGGCGTTGTTACGGCCGGCGAAAGACATTACAGCAACACCGGAAGAACCTGTTTCTTAAACTGCCCAAGTTATTGTGAAAAATTTCATTGCATGCGTATAAAAGTTGATATATTAAGTTCAGTTACCTCTTTGATTTCATAATTTGCAATGCTTTTGAAATTGAATATGGCCGCTTGAGGCAATTATGTCGAAAGCTGATGTGAATTCTCAATAAGTGAGTAGTACACCGGCTGTTAGTGGTAAAGATACAGATCTTTGGTACCTTAATATGTAGCAAATTCAGGGAGTAAAGTGTTTTTATCTCTCTCTCTCTCTCTCTTTCTGCGGCTAACAATCCTCCCGAAAAGTCTTCTGCACGGTTGTAACTGCACCAGAAAGTGGACTACGGCTGTCAGTACAGACCATCGCTTTCCCTGCACACAAAACTTTAATACTCGTCCTCCAAGTCAGGGGAAAATAGACTTTAATGGCTCGCTTATGTTGCGCTTACTTGGAGGTACTATCCAACCTAAAACATACTGCACGTAATAGCTCTAACGATGAGTGCGCAAGCCGGCCGGAGTGGCCGTGCGGTTCTACGCGCTACATTCTGGAACCGCGCGACCGCTACGGTCGCAGCTTCGAATACTGCCTCGGGCATAGATGTGTGTGATGTCCTTAAGTCAGTTAGGTTTCATTAGTTCCAAGCTCTAGGCCACTGATGACCTTAGAAGTAAAGTCGCATAGTGCTCAGAGCCATTTTTTTTATTAGTACGCAAATGAAGTAAATACTGATGCACTACACTGCCCTCAAACATCATTAAAATATCTGTAATCTGCCTATACCCCTAACACGCTGTGTGTAGGACATAATGTCCGAATTGTACGTAGAATCTGCTGAATCCACGATAAGAATATGCATGGAGTAAGCATTCTGATGCGCAAACCACGATTTGTGTCACCAACATGAGGAATAGTACACTTTATTATCGTTGTTTCGTAATACTTCTGGAGGATTTGGATTTCATTGTATACCTAATACAGACATACCCTTAGGGATCATTTATTCTGTATACACGTTTCGTAATTTCGTAATTTACGTTAGGTATCTATAATGAACTTGGATTGGGTTTACAAGGGGTAAATGCAATGACATTTAGCTAGTTTTATACAGGTGTCGCTGATAGCAATAATTTATTCCACCATAAGATGACAATGGATACCCACCGCTACTTTCTAGGTTTTGTACTGCACTTGGACGTACTTTGGTGTCTCTGTTCGAATAAATTTTGCTCCGCTGGCAGTGAGAACCGGCTTCCTAGTATGCCAAAATGAGTATTCCCAGACATTTCGAGTTCAGAGTTACAGTTGCATTAGTGTGAAATATTATTAGAGACAAAATTCTCTGTTTTACATTCTAACTAGTTTACCAAATGTTAAACCTTCGTTCACCTAAGTGAAAGTAAAATTTTAACTGCTCGTATTTTCCACATCATTGGTGCTAGTTCTACAATATACTACTGTGATCAACTAAAGATATGCACAATGAGATGCAGGTCTGTATAATCTGGAGAATATGTACACAATGGGACTTAAGATAGTAAGTTACACACTATCCAGTCAGACCAAGTAACTTTTATTGAATGGTGTACTACACCTCAAAGTGATACAGATACATTACTCTTTTTCAGCACAGTCACCATGTCTCTGTTTACAGTGTTCAAAACGTTCTACCAATCGCTTAACACCTGGACGATAGAATCTGCTATTTGGTCGTGTAGCCATTGGACAACCGCTGTGCGAACTTCCTCGTCATCGAAAATCTATACCCTTTCAGACATTGTTACAGATTGCCGAGAACATTGAAGTCGCATGGTGTAGTAGCTGAACGGTAATGCTGGTGAAGCAGAGGAAAGCCAAGCTTGTGTCGAGCGTACAATACAGGGTGCACTGTCGTGAAGATGAACAACTACCTTGCTTAAAATCGTACATACCCTGTTCTTTATGGCATTGCATAAGAGACCGTAGAACACACTATACTGCAGACGAATCTGATAGGTGGAAGTAGCACTGCCTATGGGGACGCGCATCTCCAGAGAAATCACCACGATAGCCAATTTGCGCTTGCTGGGAATCAGTTCATCCAGTAGCCGGAGATTCTCATCTGCCGTCGTTGTCGATGATCTTCCTTCCTGATCAGCATGACAACATCTCTGCGGCCTTGGGCGAATTGTTGATACCATTTGACAGCGGCTGGATGCTACACTGCGTTTGGTAGGTATACACCGAAAATTCCATGGGGTATCTGTGTGCAATGTATCCTTTTTGCATACAACAATCGTACTGGCCCACGTATTTCAGTTTCGGAGTACGTTTACAGTTCACACACCATTTCACTCGCCCATTGCGATCCACCTGTTATCTGTAACGTAACACAACTCTGTATGCCCGAAATCCGAAACATGCGCTGGCTATTGACAATGCGTCACTCATGTTGCGCAATGTCTGACGTTGAGTCTCGTGTGCAACCTAGCCCTAAACTTTCTTCTTAAAAAAATACAGACAAACTGTCCACACAAACCGCAACCGGTCATTGGGCTCACTTGTTGCAGCCTTCCGCACCTTCCTGTCAGCTGCATCTTCATCTCCGACAGCCACTATCTGCATATCTCCCATGGTATTTTCCTTCCGCCTCGTTTCGGCCTTCCTAGGTGCCTCATTCCTTCGTCTTCTCTATCCTCCACAGTCTTTATTGCCGTGTTCTCCTTATTCCTCCTCACACGTCCGTACCACCTGAGTCTCTTAGTGTTCACACACGGCTCGATGTCGGGTAGCGTGTATAATTGTCTCTCTGTTTCTCCTACTTTCAATTCATTTTCTTTCACTATACATATATTTGCCACAGTACTTTCAAACGTCATGTTCTTTTTTTTATACACTCCTGGAAATTGAAATAAGAACACCGTGAATTCATTGTCCCAGGAAGGGGAAACTTAATTGACGCGTTCCTGGGGTCAGATACATCACATGATCACACTGACAGAACCACAGGCACATAGACACAGGCAACAGAGCATCACAATGTCGGCACTAGTACAGTGTATATCCACGTTTTGCAGCAATGCAGGCTGCTATTCTCCCATGGAGACGATCGTAGAGATGCTGGATGTAGTCCTGTGGAACGGCTTGCCATGCCATTTCCACCTGGCGCCTCAGTTGGACCAGCGTTCGTGCTAGACGTGCAGACCGCGTGAGACGACGCTTCATCCAGTCCCAAACATGCTCAATGGGGGACAGATCCGGAGATCTTGCTGGCCAGGGTAGTTGACTTACACCTACTAGAGCACGTTGGGTGACACGGGATACATGCGGACGTGCATTGTCCTGTTGGAACAGCAGGTTTCCTTGCCAGTCTAGGAATGGTAGAACGATGGGTTCGATGACGGTTTGGAAGTACCGTGCACTATTCAGTGTCCCCTCGACGATCACCAGAGGTGTACGGCCAGTGTAGGAGATCGCTCCCCACACCATGATGCCGGGTGTTGGCCCTGTGTGCCTCGGTCGTATGCAGTCCTGATTGTGGCGCTCACCTGCACGGCGCCAAACACGCATACGACCATCATTGGCACCAAGGCAGAAGCGACTCTCATCGCTGAAGACGACACGTCTCCATTCGTCCCTCCATTCACGCCTGTCGCGACACCACTGGAGGCGGGCTGCACGATGTTGGGGCGTGAGCGGAAGACGGCCTAAGGGTGTGCGGGACCGTAGCCCAGCTTCATGGAGACGGTTGTGAATGGTCCTCGCCGATACCCCAGGAGCAACAGTGTCCCTAATTTGCTGGGAAGTGGCGGTGCGGTCCCCTACGCCACTGTGTAGGATCCTACGGTCTTGGCGTGCATCCGTGCGTCACTGCGGTCCGGTCCCAGGTCGACGGGCACGTGCACCTTCCGCCGACCACTGGCGACAACATCGCTGTACTGTGGAGACCGCGCGCCCCACGTGTTGAGCAATTCGGCGGTACGTCCACCCGGCCTCCCGCATGCCCACTATACGCCCTCGCTCAAAGTCTGTCAACTGCACATACGGTTCACGTCCACGCTGTCGCGGCATGCTACCATTGTTAAAGACTGCGATGGAGCTCCGTATGCCACGGCAAACTGGCTGACACTGACGGCGGCGGTGCACAAATGCTGCGCAGCTAACGCCGTTCGACGGCCAACACCGCGGTTCCTGGTGTGTCCGCTGTGCCGTGCGTGTGATCATTGCTTGTACAGCCCTCTCGCAGTGTCCGGAGCAAGTATGGTGGGTCTGACACACCGGTGTCAATGTGTTCGTTTTTCCATTTCCAGGAGTGTATATATAATGTTGTGTATGGCCCCTAGACGTATTTCTGCGTCTTGAATTCTCGTTAGGATATCCTGTTCTATAAGGTTTTGTTGGCTGATATTGACACCGATGTACTCCTGAAGTATTTGCGTATATCATAAAAACGTCATTCCCTCGCCGCTCGAGCTTCCTTGTGTGACAAAACACCACCACATATCAAATGCGTGGCTAATAAAACGTAACTAATGGCTGAAACGATAGAAATCTCCGTATGTTCTTTTCGCGCCCTATTTTGTTTTGCCCGTGGCGGTATCATGACAATGTAGGTGAATGTATGTAATTGTCACGAATTAGCTTTCTCTTGAGTCATAAACAGAAGATATCGAAGCATTCGAGATGTAGTGCTACAGAAGAGCGTTGAGAATATGGTGGACTGATAAGGTAAGGAATGCGTAGGTTGTTCTCAGAATAGGCAAGGAAGGGAATATATGGGTAACGTTAACAAGAGGAAGGGTTAGGGTTATTGGAGATGTGTTAAGACAGTATATTGCCTCCATGGTACTAGAGGGAGTTGTAGAAGGTAATAATCGTAGACTTCAGTCCGAAACCACTCTGCTGCTACGGTCGCAGGTTAGAATCCTGCCTCGGGCATGCATGTGTGTGATGTCCTTAGCTTAGTTAGGTTTAAGTAGTTCTAAGTCTAGGGCACTGATGACCTTAGATGTTAATTCCCATAGTGCTTAGAGCCATTTGAACCATTTGAACAATCGAACAGGAAAACAGATTTGAATGCATCGCGCAAATAATTGAGGATGTAGGTTGGTAATACTACGGTGCGATTAAAACGTTGGCACAGGAGAGGATTTCATGGTGGGCAGCATAAGACCAGTCTGAATGATGACAAAGAGAAAGAAAGCTATCAACTGATGCAACGTGAATTTGTTTAGCGAGGACATTGATTCGATTTGGTTGTCACTATGAAGAGCTTGCGGCTAATTTCTAGAATCCAAAGGGAGACAATAAAGTATAATAATTGTTAGCTGAATATAAGGAAAAATCGATATCACACTGACAATAACAAAATAAAGGAAGAGTTAGTCTCAAAATACTCATATATGCTCGGAATTACAGGCAGTCAGATGAAAGCACGGTTTGAAAGATATCCAAAAAGTCCAGTTCTGATCGGGTGTAAAACCTACGGCAGTGTCGAAATGGAAATGGAAAAGCGGAGCAAAGCGATTACGTACCAAGCCCACCGGGCATACGAAAATTGATCCACATACAGTATGTATACATTCAGCGGATTGACAGTTCGCAAACTACTACTGTAATGAATTTATCTAGCACTTGCAAATATATAGCTATGGAGTCATATACATAAGCCCTATATTACACTGTGAATCGATATTAATCAACATTTAAAGCACCTCTGTTAGTACAGTAACGATAATTAGACTGCTGTGTTATTTACTATGTGAAGTAACGTCTTCCTCTTTAGCGGATTTATGTTTATACTCATACATAAAGAGTTCAGGGATAATACTATTACTAACAAAAATTTGTAAAAATTGAGCAAATGCAGTCTTTTCCTCAGATTGCAACCAACAGCGACACACCAGCGTAACGTATTTGTTTCGCTTTGAAGTTGGAGACATGCGCAGTGCGCTGTGCTCACCCGATACATAATCCTATTGCAAGAAATCCACATGAGTATAAGTAAACCGACATGCCTTTTATTCAAAACTACAACCAGACGCAAGAAGACTGCAGTGAGCCGATTTCTTCCAGCAGTTTGAGAGAGGCTAGTGAATGACTGTTGTACGTGTGTCGGAAACGAAATGTGTGTCTGTGTGTGTGTGGGCGGGTGGGTGGGTGTGGGTGTGTATGTGTGTGTGTTTCAGAGAGAGAGAGAGAGAGAGAGAGAGATAGATAGAGAGAGAGAGGGAGGGAGGGAGGGAGAGAGAGAGATGGGGGGAGGGGGGAAGCAGAGAGAGAGAATGAGATAGACTAAGTCCTTGCGTGTTCCCGTGTGTTTGTGAATGCCTTCATCAGGTCGACGCACCCCTGGTAGGCTCAGCTTTTCGCCTTGGAGAGAGGCCAGCTAGCCTGGGCGCGAGCGGGCAGGAAGTCCGCCGGCCCGCAGCCGCCGTTGCGGAGGGAGACTTGTTAGGCGGCCCATTCAGCCGGCGGCGGAAAAGTAGTTCCCAGCAGCAGGCAGCTGGCGCGTGACTCGGAAATCTTAGCGCGACCCCCGGTTCCGACACCGAGTGAACCTCGCAGACCCGCCTGCGGTCGCCAAAGCCGAGAGGAGTACACTCCCAGTCTACGGTGGGACACAACTTAGTATGTGCATAATCTTTGTATGTGCCTACATCATTTGGATCCGTATGAACTATTTAACTGTCTACGGTGCACATCCGTCCTGCATTACCTTGTCTTCACGACGTATGCAGGGCGAGTCACCTAACGTTACCGCTGGATATATTTCGTAAACCACATCAAATTCTGACGAACCGATCCCACAGACAAAACGTGAGGAGAGGGGCTAGTATAATTGTTTTATACAAACCATACAAAAATGCACGGAAGTATGTTTTTTAACACAAAACTACATTTTTTTAAAATGAAACCCCGTTAGTATTGTTAGGACATGTGAACATATAAACAAATACGTAATCAGTGCCGTTTGTTGTATTGTAAAATGTTAATTACATCCGGAGATATTGTAACCTAAAGTTGACGCTTGAGTACCACTCCTCCGCTGTTCGATCGTGTGTATCGGAGAGCACTGCAACATACATCGCGTTTCTACAGAATGATCTGCCAACGTTGCTCGAAAATGTCCCACTGGAAACGCGTCGACGTATGTGGTATCAGCATGATACTGCACCTGCACATTCCGAAATTAACACTAGGCTGACCCATGGCAGGATGTTCTATGGGCGTTTCATAGGATGTGGAGGACGCATAAATTGGCCAGCCCGTTCTCCTGATCTTACACCTCTGGACTTCTTTCTGTGGGGTACGTTAAAGGAGAATGTGTACCGTGATGTACCTACAACCCCAGAGGATATGAAACAAGGTATTGTGACAGCCTGCGGCGACATTACACCAGATGTGCTGCGGCGTGTACGACATTCATTACGCCAGAGACTGCAATTGTGTGCAGCAAATGATGGCCACCACATTGAACATCTATTGGCCTGACATGTCGGGACATACTCTATTCCACTCCGTAATTGAAAACGGAAACCACGTGTGTACGTGTACCTCACCCCTCATGGTAATGTACATGTGCGTCAGTGAAAAAGACCAATAAAAAGGTGTTAGCATGTGGACGTAATGTGTTGTTCCAGTCTCTTCTGTACCTAAGGTCCATCACCGTTCCCTTTGGATCCCTACGTAATTCGGTGCTCTCCGATACACACGATCGAACAGCGGAGGATTGCTACTCAAGCGTCAACTTTAGGTTACAATATCTCCGGATGTAATTAACATTTTACAATGCAACAAACGGCACTGATTACGTATTTGTTTATATGTTCAGATGTGCTAACAAAACTAACGGGGTTCGATTTAAAAAAACGTAGGTTTGTGTTAAAACACATACTTCCGTCCATTTTTTTATGGTTTGTATTAAACAATTACACTAGTCCCTCTCCTCACGTTCGGCCTGTGGAGTCGATTCGTCAGTATTTGATGTGGTTTACGAAATTTATCCAGCGGTAACGTTAGGTGACTCACCCTGTATGTAGGTAGAGCACAGTTAACCAGATGTCTACCGACGAACTTTCAGAAGTTGCTCAACGATACTTTGTGAGTATTTCGGTACAAGGGACTCAAGGTCTTCAGCGGATCGTTACAGTTCAATACAACAATTATTATTTATTCGATCCGTTACAGCAATCAACCTTGTTTGTGTCAAAATACATTCACAACAGTGAAGAAGCCTGGAATGTGCAATAACTTAAACGTACGTAACATTACAAAGAGCAATGTAATAACAGTCACACGAAACACGTACACTATTAGTACCGTGTGTTCCATCTATATTGTCATTGTACAGTAGAGCAAGCAACAGTTCCAGAAATGTTCCCTTAAAGATATTGTTAAGAATTTCGATCACCGTGACCAAGCAGAGTGAATAGCGATGTATCCCCGTCAATGCCCAAGAATCCCAAGAGTTTGTGAGAAGTCCGAGTGAGTCTTGACCGGTGTTTGGGAAGCTAGGCTCTTCACATTCACCAAAACAGAAGGTCCATTAGTGTAATGTCTTTTTACCGAACCGAGCGAGGTGGTGCAGTGGTTAGCACACTGGGCTCGCATTCGGAAAGACGACGGTTCAATCCCGCGTCCGGCCATACTGATTTAGGTTTTCCGTGATTTCCCTAAATCGCTCCAGGCAAATTCCGGGATGGTTCCTCTGAAATTGCACGGCCGACTTCCTTACCTGTCCTTCCCTAATCCGATGAGACTTATGACCTCGCAGTTTGCTCTCTTCCCCCAAACAACCCAACCCCCAACCCTGACCACAGAAGAACACTGCGACCGGCCGAATTTTGCCGAAACTGAATTAAAAAACTCTGTAATGAGATCTTGGGTACCTGATACCGGAATTCTCAGAACGTATCCCAGAAAAATCCCTGAAAGTTTGTTAGTGGAGTTCTGGTTCAACCTCTGTATATGGCAGAAGTCAATACCGCCAGCAGGCTGAATGCCAGATACATGAATTTCGATGAGCTGCCGCAAAGAAATACTCGATGTGACCAACATCACTTCATGCGGTAGTCCTACTAATGTATCCCGCGCCCTGTTTACGTAACAGAAACCTTAAAATCCGCTACCATTCAAAAAATGGTTGCACTGACGATAGCAATCCTGTGTTGAAAGAGTGATTGGCGTTCCTGCAGTATACATCGTCCTGAGACAGATGCAGCCACTTTTTCCGGTTTTAGCTGAAGCCACTCAGCTGGCGAGATCCGAGCATTCGCACGGGGAAGAGTTACTGCTGGTTAGGAGATCCAATGTTTGGCGTTTAATAGGGCTCCTTTGAGATAAGGCTGCCAAGGAGAGGAAAAAGTCCAGTTACCAGCAGTTTTCATACCTGGGAGCCTCCTCCCATTTGTGGAAAAGGTCCTTCCTCATGTCATGAAGAGCACAGCGTGAAGTCAAATGCAGGTGGAGCCAAGTCGAGGGTCTGGGACAGGGAGACTGTTCTGCGTCTATGCAGGTTGCAGATTCCTCGACTTTAGCCTCTGGGTCGTGGGTTTCGAGAACCACTTTACAGGTCAGGGTCCATTACGCACAAGAGGTTGTTACTCCCTCAGTGGTAGCTGCGTGGAAAGGCAAGAGTGGTTATTTATGTTGGAGGATCTCGGCCAAAAACAGAAAGAGCTTCAGTCTCAAAGAATACAGTAACAACTGTAGCATCGTAGTTGTGATGGGAAAAAGCCAGAGTTCCAATCACTGATCGAAAGCGCTGAAGCCAAGTTGAAGTGGACTAAAGCTCAAATCGTTACAGGTACTTAAAGCGGCCTACAGCCGGAGATAACTCAACCGAAATATTTACAAAGGATCAGAGACAGTCCTTAGATGAAATCAGAAAGTTTTGCCTTTTACAAAAGATCAGTTACGGACAGTAGTCAACATCAGAGCGTGTTGATTTCCAGCCAGAACGTAACGCTTGCCTCGAAGTGGAGGGTGTAGCGTACCGAAGCCCTAAGAAGAAAAAGACAGACAGAAGTATGGCAGTTGTGGGACGGGCAGGTGTCTATATCAGTTTACACACTGAGCGGCTTGCTGTGCTTCTCTCGAATTTGAATTTACAGCAGGCTGTACATGGTGTGGTGCCGAAGTGGGCTTTCGTAGTCGGGGTAGACAGCAGTGGATATCGAGAAATGTTATCAAGTTTTAATAACTCATTGCCTATGGGCTTACAAGCAGATATCCGGAGGGCTGGACGGCGGGGGGGGGGGGGGGGGGGGGGGGGGCACAGTATAGTTCGCAAATGCGGAAAATGGTGGATGCTAAGCGATTTTAGTTGGTTCACAATGTAAAGACGTCGTGGGTGGTGGAAAGTTATTCTACGTATGTGGTTGAACGAAGTTCACTTCGGCATTATGTGTGTGAACATCTGCAAGTCTGTAAAGACCTTTTAAAAGCTCATGCATTGTTTTTGTGGATTCTGCTCTGCTCTTACACCACTAATTTTAATAATTTTATTTGAATTTTGTGTCCTATATTCATTAATCTTTATTAGCCTATGTGGTGGCTGCGCAGTGCAATGCTGGCCGATAGATTTGTCATTTAAAAAGGGAACAACAGATTTTTCTTTACAATAATCGGGGTGACCATGGATTGGAGAAATTAGAAAATTCTTTAAATCGAGATGAATGATTGTCAAAACTGAATTTTTATAAGAAAGATTATTAAGAGATTAAAAAAAAATTACCTGGGACTTGATATAACAATACTACATATGGGCGAGGCTGCTTTACCTTATACTACATCGCTAAGGCTCCGCCATCGCTCCCCACGACCGGCCCAGCCAACTCCACACACACGACTGCTAGCTTATAGCTTATATATCGGAGGCAGCACGTGAGCAGTCCATCGAAATTACATCTGCTAGCAATACATTCCTTAATAATGGACCTCTTACACCATGACGAATGGATGGAATAATGGCAGTAAGGTCGTTGTAGAGAGACTGAATGCCGTGATATCCAAATATATCAACAATTAACACAACATATATACTATATAAAAAGCAGATAAAAACTAGCTTGATGCCCTCCTAAGAGACAGACTCCACACCTTCCGAGTTAACTACGTAAGTCTAGATCAGATGTGGCTTCAGTTAAATGAAAGAGTATCGTCGGCAGTTGAGAGGTTTATACAAAATAATGAAATATACTACAGATCCCCATGGTACACAAAACAGGTCAGGGCACTGTTGTAGAAGAAACGAAAAAATGGCCAAGTTCAAAAGAACGCAACATCTTTAAGATACACTATTTTTTACTGAAACTCGAAATTTAGCATGCACTTCAATGCGAAATTTTTTTAATAGTTTCTCCGCGAAACTCTGTCTCGAAATGTGGCAGAAAATCCTAAGAGTTTGTGGTCGTATGTAAGTAAACCAGAGGTAAGACGCTATCAGTACCTTCATTGTGCGTTACCAGCGGTAATGTTGCTGATGACAGAGCTAACAAAGTAGAGCCACTAAACACGTTATTCCGAAATTCCTTCACCAAATAAGGGGAATTAAGTATTCCAAAATTCGAATCAAATACAGCTGTCCAACATGAGTAACTTACAAGTAGATATACCCGGCGTAGCAAAGCACAAAGCAGCTTAAACCAATAAAATAATGGGCTGTGGTCCAGATTGTATACTAGTTAGGTTCCTTCAGAGTATACTGCCACAATAGCTCCATAGCTAGTCAACATACACAACCGCTCGCTCGAAGGAAAATGTGTACATAAGGACTGGAAAGTAGGAGAAGGTCACACAAATACCCAGGAATCGAAAAATAATAATCTGGTGAGTTACTGATCTTTATCACTAATGTCAATTAGCAGGAAGATTCTGATACATTTACTGTGTTCGAATATTATGAACTATCTCGAAACAACGATCTACTGACCAATAGCGTGGATTCAGTTAAGTGTTCTGAAACAAAGCAAGCTCTTTATTCAAACGGAGGAATGATTGCTATTGATAGGGGAGAGAAACTGATTCATAATATCCAGATTCCCGGAAAGTTTTCAACACCGTTCCTCACGAGCGACTTCTGAACAAACTGTGTGGATATGGAGTACCGTCTTAGTTGTGCGACTAGGTTCGAGGTTTCCTATCGGAAAGGTTACAGGTAGTAATAACAGATGGAAAGACATCGAGTAAAACAGAAGTACTGTCACTGTGACGTTCTTAATATAACAAACGAATAGAAGACACTCTGGGCAGATAGCTTAAATTGATTTCCGATGATGCTTTCAATGAACATCTAGTAAAATGATCATAAAGTAAAAAACTAATTGCAAAATGATTTAGATGAGATATACGTATGGTCACAAAAAGTGCCAACTAAATGAAAATAATGAAAAGTGTAAGGTCATCCCCATGAGTACTAAAAGGAATCGATTAAATTTGTGTTACGAGGTAGATCACACATATCTTATGGCTGTGGTTCAACTAAATAATTGGAGACTACAATTACGAATAACTTAAACTGTAAAGATCACGTGGATAATATTGCGGTTAGTCCGTGCCCTTAGCTGAGTGGTCAGAGCGGCTGACTGCCATACAGCGGGAACAAGTTCGATTCTCGCCCGCCGGGAATTTTCTCCGCTCGGGGACTGGTTGTTGTGTTGTCCTAATTATCATTTCATCATCATAGACCCGCAAGTCGCCCAGTCTGGCGTCAACATGAAAAGACGTGAAACTCATCCCTAAATTCCCCAGGGAAGGGTGGGCTTCAGATCATCATCGCTACACGATTATTTTCATTTAATTTTTTGTAGTGGGAAAAGTGAATGAAAGCGTTATATTGGCAAAACACTTAGGTGACGCATCAGGTCAACTAAAGCGACTTCCTTCAACATGCTTGTTCAACCTCGTCAGGTGTAATGCTGCGGGTTATGGGATCCATATCAGCATGGCTTCAGAAAACATCGCTCTTGTGAAACGCAGCTAGCTCTTTATTCGCACGAAGTAATGGCCGCTATCGACAGGGGATCTCAAGTTGATTCCGTATTTCTAGATTTCCGGAAAGCTTTTGACACCGTTCCTCACAAGCGACTTCTAATCAAGTTGCGGAGCTATGGGGTATCGTCTCAGTTGTGCGACTGGATTCGTGATTTCCTGTCAGGAAGGTCGCAGTTCGTAGTAATAGACGGCAAATCATCGAGTAAAACTGAAGTGATATCAGGTGTTCCCCAGGGAAGCGTCGTGGGACCTCTACTGTTCCTGATCTATATAAATGACCTGGGTGACAATCTGAGCAGTTCTCTTAGACTGTTCGCAGATGATGCTGTAATTTACCGTCTAGTAAGGTCATCCGAAGACCAGTATCAGCAGCAAAGCGATTTAGAAAAGATTGCTGCATGGTGTGTCAGGTGGCAGTTGACGCTAAATAACGAAAAGTGTGAGATGATCCACATGAGTTCCAAAAGAAATCCGTTGGAATTCGATTACTCGATAAATAGTACAATTCTCAAGGCTGTCAATTCAACTAAGTACCTGGGTGTTAAAATTACGAACAACTTCAGTTGGAAGGACCACATACATAATATTGTCGGGAAGGCGAGCCAAAGGTTGCGTTTCATTGGCAGGACACTTAGCAGATGCAACAAGTCCACTAAAGAGACAGCTTACACTACACTCGTTCGTCCTCTGTTAGAATATTGCTGCGCGGTGTGGGATCCTTACCAGGTGGGATTGACGGAGGACATCGAAAGGGTGCAAAAAAGGGCAGCTCGTTTTGTATTATCGTGTTATAGGGTAGAGAGTGTGGCAGATATGATACACGAGTTGGGATGGAAGTCATTACAGCATAGACGTTTTTCGTCGCGGCGAGACCTTTTTACGAAATTTCTGTCACCAACTTTCTCTTCCGATTGCGAAAATATTTTGTTGAGCCCAACCTACATAGGTAGGAATGATCATCAAAATAAAATAAGAGAAATCAGAGCTCGAACAGAAAGGTTTAGGTGTTCGTTTTTCCCGCTCGCTGTTCGGGAGTGGAATAGTAGAGAGATAGTATGATTGTGGTTCGATGAACCCTCTGCCAAGCACTTAAATGTGAATTGCAGAGTAGTCATGTAGATGTAGATGTAGATGTAGATAATTGCTTTGAAGTTAAAACTGAAGGAGGGCATCGAAAATGATCTTAGAACGAGTAGCTGTTTCATATTATCATGAAATTGGGGAGAGAGTGTCAGGGATATGATAGGTAGGCTGGGTAGCAATATTAAAATACTGTGGTTTTTCTTTCCTCCTACGAATGTAAAAATATTTTTTGGTGCCCACCTGCAGTGGGAGAAATGATCGACGTAATAAGAGAAATCAGAGCCGGCAATGGCAGTTCGAGAGTGAAACAGTAGAGAAACAACTTCAAGGCAGCTCAATGAACGCTCTGCCAGGCTCTTAATTGTGAGCAGATGTAGGCGTATATGTAGATGTAGATGTAGGAATGCTTTTAGGTTAAAAATTTTGGGATATGTATTTCTGAGTCAGGATTTCTTACATTACAAGGGGGGAGCAGATGATTTAGTAACTAATGAAATCGAAAAATACAGCAGAAATATTTTTGAAACTTTATTTAGAAAGTGGAAGCACACTTCGTGTTGGCAACTGGTAAATACGTTCAATCTGAGAACCCTTCCAGTCTTTTTCTGTGGCAAAGGAACGAATTCAGTTGGTACAGTGGCATGAATGTATAAAAAAGTTGTTGTGAACGCGAAGTTTCAGGGAAGAAAATTGGACATTAGCTCTAGGAGAGCACTTACGATATTTACGTGATTAGACGAAAGGGGAGTATCTGTGGTGTCACTACGTCACACAGTTTGAATGGCATCAAAAGAAGAAGCAGGCTATCAAAGCGGTATGAGAACATTGATATTGAAATTGGATTACAATCAGTCATTGTGGGCAGTAAACGAATGTGACGTAACAGAGTGCAACCAATACGTGTGCGATCTGTACAAAAATGCGATTTAACACGGAGTGTAAATTTGTGAGCTCACAGAAAAGCGAAATGGTAAAAAGAGTTTTTCACACGCTACACATAGGAGTAATCATTTCTCCAGCGATTTAGCAACAAGCGAACCTTACAGACCGATTCTCTTCCATTTCCTTTATACTTCCAGGATCAGAAAGCAGTACAAAAATAGCCTTTGGAGCCTTAAGGACTTACTACTATAGAATATTTCGTGGTTATTTAAGTAGTTCCTGACAGTTGACTGAATGATGAAAAAGCTTAGTATTCATATAAAGTTTTGAAACTTCCTGGCAGGTTAAAACTGTGTGCCGGACAGAGACTCGAACTCAGGACCTCTGCCTTTAGCGGGCAAGTGCTCTACCAACTTTTTTCCAACTTTTTTTATTGGTATTCTATTTGGATACAAAATTAGGCAGTTCACAAACACTAAATGGAATGCATCTTCTGCACACAAAAAAAGAAAAAAATCATTTTAAATTAAATCACAAATTTAAAGAAACAGGGATGTTTTTATTTATTTACTTTCAATAAAGATCGCTCTGTTAAAAGGAACATGTAGATCATTTCATCGTATAGTAGGTGCATTACATATTGAGTGGTGAGAGAAGCGTGTGGTTCATTATCAGCTGTCAAATATGCACACAGACTGCACCCGGCACATCCCAACTGCGTGGGGGGGTCAAGGAAGAAGTTGGCAAAGGTTTTCCGATAGTGTGACCATCTATGAACCTCATTGTGGGCTTGCTGCATGAAATACTAAAAGTCAAGTCGCGACTTGGCAGCATCCCCATAGAGGTACGCGATCGTCCAACCTTTTACCCAGATGTTCGACTGTGATTTAGTCGCCGGAAAGTAGTCAGTCTCCGGATGTAAGAAGGAAGCAGGGGTAATATGTTGCGGGGTCACACGGAAGTAACAAGCCACCATCTGTCTCCCTAGGAGCCAGACGTTCTCCACCGCGATACAAGTTAAGCGGTGATGGTAGTCATCCACTTGGTGACATTTCGGGCACAGTGGAGTGTCCACTAGTTCAACTGCATGCAGCCGTGGGTTGGTGTTGAACTTGCCACAGGCGACAGAGAACCACAGCGCCCGAACAAAGGTAGGAAGGAATTTTTGGTGCACATGTCTCCAAATCTTCGGCCAATGGAACCTGGGTTGTTTGAGTTCAATGACTTATCTGTCGTAGCAGCCAAAGATAAAAATCCTTCGCGCATGGCAGTCTCGTGCGCGGAAGCTCGTCTCTGACATAACTAAGTTCCACGATAAATGTTGAGACATGCGCAAAATGTGACGTAACGTTGCCCACTACCACCGGAGGTGTGAGTGACGCTGGAACCAGGAGTCCAGTAGGCGGGATGTAAGGGAATCACGTCCGCTACGCCATTGCTTGTACATCGTGGCTAGAAGGAGCGCCGTCGCTCGGCAGTGAACATTCGTAAGTTCGAGTCCCCCCTCGTCCGTAAGGAGTGTGAGCGTTTCGTATCGCACCTTGAGGGGCGATCCAATCATCACAAAATAGCCTAGTGCTGATTGAAGTCGACGTCCGAGCGTGAGTGGTAGGGGCAGGATGTGCGAAATATGCACCATTCGAGAAACCACATAAGTTTTCAGATACTCGACTCGATGCAAAGGATCAAGGCGCCGTAGGAGATGTTGTCGGACCATGGTACGCGTTGTTTGTAAAATACGTCGGTAGTTAACTGCCGCAGTATGTTTTACAGTTCAGGTAAAGTCTATGCCGAGATAGAGGAATCGTTTCACATAAGGAAACGAACTGATTTCTTCCGGCGTAAGGCCCCTTCCAACCGGCATTGCCGCCAATTTGTTCATGTTCACTGCACTACCCGCCGTCACACTGTGGTCCAACAACAGTTCAAGGACCGTCTTCACCTCTTCCTCAGAACGAACGAGCAGCAGGAGGTCGTCCGCATTGGCACGACATTTGAAGGTGTAGCCCCGTAGTTCTATCCCAGAAATTGAATTGGTTAGCCTCCCAATTAATGGTTCCAACGCTATCGCGAACAGCAGCATCGAAAGAGGGCAGCCCCGGCGAATGGATCGTCGAATTTGAATGGGCCCTGCTATACGCCCATTAACCTGTACAAGGGTTGTGCGCCCCATAAAACCTTGTAATCAGACCAGTAAAACGGTCTGGAAATCCCATTTGTTCTAGTACAGCGTACAGATCGTTATGGCGCACCTTATCAAAAGCACTGTCAAAATCAACCGCCACCTTCGCTGCTTTAAGCCGTCACTCCTCCGCCAGAGCTATCACATCACGGCATTCGCCAGTAGCTGTTTGCACATTCACAGATCCACCCGGTGTCGTCTGTTCTGGAGAGAGAACGCTACGAATTAACATACGACATCGGAACGCTAACAAACGTGCAAAGATCTTATAGTCGGCATTAAGCAGGGTGATAGGGCGATAATGTCTGACCGTAATTCCGGGCTTCGGTTTATGCACTGGCACCAGGAGGCCTTCCATAAAAGCCGGTGGAATAAGCGCATCGGAATTTAACATCTCGTTGTACATTTCCGTCCATCGCGGTGCCATTTCGTTGCGAAATTCTCGATAAAGTTCAGCAGGAAGCCCATTAACGCCTGGAGACCGATTCAACGTACCTTGTGCGAGCGCATCACGTACTTCCTCGCAGCTAATGGCTTCCAGTAAGGTTTCCGCGGCTTCCACCGTCATTGTACGGGAGACATGCGTGGCTATACGGTCGAGCTCATCGACAGGGGCTGCTTCTTCCCGATAGATGCGTTGGTAATGGTCGACGAATGCAGAGACAATGTCTGCTTGACGCGTCACTCTTCGGTCTTCGCGGGTAATTAATTCCCGTACCAAAACGCGTCGTCGGTGCTTTCGTTCATTCACGACGTGGTGCATGGAAGGAATCTCGTGCCTTATCGTATCGTGACATCTGGCGCGCACCATGATTCCCTGAAGATGTTTCCGAGCTAAAGTCACTAGTTTAGCTAATATCCTTTTGCGTTCGATCCAGATGTCCTGTCCCGGCGGACCATCATCCAGGTCGCGCAGCGCTGCAAAATTAAAAGTCGGTCGTACGGCGGCGCCATTCTGCCATCTCCCTGCTATATGAGATGAACGTACGGCGAAGCGCCGGTTTAGTACAAGTCAGCCACCAATCAAGCATAGTCATATACCTTCCAACCCTTCGCTCGCACATCGTCCATGTCTCAAGGATCCGTTGACGGCATTCATGATCACGTAGATGTTTTATGTTTAGTTTCCACGGGGCCTTACTGTTCCACACCTCTCTACGGGGAAGAAGCACCGTACAGATGTAAGCGCTGTGATCGGAAAATGCCAATGGCCAGCGTTCCGCGTCCTGGACATCATTTGCATGAGCCCGTGAGATATAAATGCGATCTAATCTGCTCTCCGAATGACTTGTCACACAGGTGTATCCCGGCGCACCTCTATGTCGTAATTCCCACTTGTCACTAAGTACAAGTTCGTTGACAACGATTCACAACTCCTGGCTGATGTTTGCTTGCGGCCATTGGTCTTTCTGGCTGAGAACACAGTTGAAATCTCCACCAATTATTAAACATTCATAGAGTCCATGGAATAGTGGAGCAATGTCTTCTGCATAAAATCGCGCCCTTTCCCGCCGCAGATTATTGCCCGACGGTGCATAAAGATTGATGATGCGTGTCCCAAACGTCGTGAAAGACATTCCCCTGGCCGACGGAAGATAAGACACGTTTTCCACTGGGAAGCCATCTCTCACGTAAGTTGCCACCCTACTCCCATTGTGATCTCCATGTGACGAATAGGATTAGTAGCCTGCGATGTATGGGAGTGCATCTATGTGGACTTCCTGCAGAAAAGCAATATCCACATCAGATGCCCAAATCGTTTCCTTCAGTAGGTGTTTTTTGGCCGGAGAACGCACGTCATTTATATTTAACGTCGCAATACGGTTCGCATGGCGTTGAATCCCACTCTGTCGAGGCGCAACAACATCTCCGCTGAGTTAGAAGACGTTCTCTCGCCCCTCTCCCTTCACCTTCAGCAATTATTAGATCGTCTTCGTGAGTGCCGGCTGC
This sequence comes from Schistocerca gregaria, assembly GCF_023897955.1. Classification (NCBI taxonomy): domain Eukaryota; kingdom Metazoa; phylum Arthropoda; class Insecta; order Orthoptera; family Acrididae; genus Schistocerca; species Schistocerca gregaria. The sequence goes on along the minus strand of NC_064924.1, from coordinate 297,544,854 downwards.
CTCTGTATGACGTCCGGCGCCTCCTCAATATCGTCATACCACATCTTTTCAGGCTGTGATATATTCGTGTCCATAGCCATAGTATCTGCGTCTGGAGAGCCAACTGGCTGTGTTTCCTCGTCAGCATCACCAAGTCCCGGTACCGTCAATGTGACAGACCGCTGTGGGTCTGATCGAACAGTTCCCACTGCCTCATCCAGTTTCGTAGAGGCTGTTGTGTCGTCTTGGTCCACAGGCACATCGTCGTCGGGGCAAGGGGAGTCATCCCGAGGAGATGTCGTGCGACGCCGCCGTTTCCTCCTTTTCGGAGAACGTTGTTTGCGTGATTTTCCTTCCGTGTCCTCAGATCGTAGGGAATCACGGCTGCCCGAGAGAAAAGCATCCGTAGGAACTGGAAGTGTTTCGAGTCCCATCGTATTACTTGGCGGGCGTTCGGTCGAAGCTAATGTTGTCCTCTCAGAGTGCGTTCCATACGGAACAGCATCCGTAGTGGTTGGAACTGCTTCGTGTACTATAGGTGTGCTTGGTGGGAGTTCGGTCTCATCTGATGTTGTCGCTGTAGATTGTATGCTCGATGGGGCAGCATCCTTTGTCATCCCGACGTCTGCGACAAGGTTTCGGAGAGTGCCATCTTGATCTTCCACCTGGGCTGTGTCCTTTCGGTCATCAGTGGACGCAGTGAGGGCTTTGGCATAGGTGATCGGTAGTACTGTCATCGCCGGCGATGGCTCCCGCACATCTGAAGGCAGTTGCGTAATCCGCCGTTGCATGCAGTTCGACCAGAGGTGAGCCTCCTGGCCACAGCCAGAACATGTACGTGGTTGCCCATCTTAAATCACCACCGCCCGACAACCACCAATTGTCAGATAGGACGGTACATGCTTCTGAAGATCAATAGTGATCTGTCGTACTCCGTTAAGAACGGGGTAAGTGGCGAATTGTGTCCAGCGTTCTGCCGTGTGACCATGTACCGTGCCGTATGGCTTAAAAGCCTCGATAACTTCTTCAGCCGGGAGCTCAAATCGCAGCTCAAAAACTCGTATTGTCCGTATATCCAGACCAGCATGTTCTACAGTTACCGTGCCGACATTCCCGTCACTATGGCAAAATTGGAGACCTGGTTTTGTCGCCTGTAGAATTCTCTCACACGCCGCGTCATTTACCATCTTAACATGCACCGTGGGACTAATGATGGACAGGTGAATTCCGACAATATCGTTTGGCGGTATCTTGACTTCCTCTCGAATGAATCGTTCCACTGCTAAAGCCTTTGGTCGTTCGTAGTCTTTTCCAAAATTGAATCGTAAAGTAGTTTTCCTGTACTTGTTCGCCATGATCGTTGTTACTAGCCCGCGCGCAGACTAAGTCCACAAGTAAACAAACACTCGCACACGCCGCATAGGCGGAACTATCGGACCTCCGCTTCGCACGGCCGCTAGCGCCGAACTGTGTACCAACTGAGCTACCCAAGCACGGCTCACGCCCCGTCCTCACAGCTTCAATTCCGCCAGTACCTCGTCTCCTACTTTCCAAACTTCACAGAAGCTCTACTGGTTCTCAGGAGAACTTCTGTGAAGTTAGGAAGGTAGGAGGCGAGGTACTTGGTGGAACTGAAGCTGTGAGGTCGCGGCGCGAGTCTTGCTTGGGTAGCTGAGTTGTTAGAGCATTTACCCGAAAAAGGCAAGCTTCCAAGTTCGAGTATCGGTCCGGCACACAGTTTTAATCTGTCAGGAAGTTTCGTATCAGAGCACACTCCGCTGTAGAGTGGAAATTTCATTCTATGTATTACGTTCTGCTCGAATCTCGTTGGTAGCAATTTTTATTACTTTTACGCGGTTCTGACAAATGATTGAAGCTATTTGATAAATTCACTGTATCTACATTAATTCAAGTACTGTCACAAAAGTCAGCATTCATATAGCGAAACTCAGAAAGTTTTGTATTTCTGTCATGAGAACACAGAAATGAGCACTTAGGCAAGATAGCGACAGGAGGCGAGATAGCTTTATTATCCTTGAAAAGCATTTACAAAAAAATTGTTCAAATGGCTCTGAGCACTATGAGACTTAACTTCTGAGGTCATCAGTCCCCTAGAACTTAGAATTGCATAAACCTAACTAACCTAAGGACATCACACAGGGCCATGCCCGAGGCAAGATTCGAACCTACAACTATAGCGGTCGCGAGGTAGAACCACTCGGCCACTCTGACCGGCAAATGCATTTACATCTGTCAGCTGTAACAGTGCAACGATACTTTAGACTGAAGTTCAGAAAAGATGTACCTACTGACAACTCCATTTGTCGACATTATGTGCAGTTTAAAGCTTAAGTATGCTCCGGCAAGGGGAAATCAATGGGTTGGCCTGCAGTGAATGAAGAAACGGTTGACCGCTTGCGCACATAGCTCACAGCGGTCGACCAACACGACAAGCGCAGAGCTGAATATATCACAACCGAGCATTTAGGAAATCTTAAGGAAACGATTCAAGCTGAAACCATACCGCTTGCAATTACTACAGGCCCTGACTTCCAATGACAATGTCACGTGCTTTGAATTTACGGCAGAGTTACAGCAGCTTATGAAAGAAGATGGGGTTTGTGAGAAGCTCATCTTCAATGACGAAGCAACATTTTTTGTGAATTGCAACTTTAAAAACCACAGCGTGCGAATCTGGAGGACAGGAAATTCTCGCAGCAAATTTGAGATTCACCAGAAGTTAATGTATACTGTGCAGTATCACGGTTTAAAACTTAAGGCCTCTTTTTCTTCTGCGAAGAGACCATTACAAGAAACGTGTATATGGACTTTTAGGAAAATTGGCTTTTGCTGCAACTGCATACCAGCAGTGTGGAGTTCATTTACAGACAGGACAATGCTCCACTCCACCTCCACCATGATACCGTTGAGTTCTTAAATAGGAAACTGAGAAACTGATGGATCGGTTGTGGTGGGGTTGATGATCAGCAATTCATGTCATGGCCCCTACGCTCTTCTGACCTAAGGCCATGGGACTTATTTGTGTAAAGATTCTGTGTTTACTCCTCCTCTACTAACAAACCTACTGGAAGTGCGAGCCCGTTCAGCAGTGCTTTTGAACAGACTGATAAGGACATGATGCGTCAAATATGGCAAGAACTTGACTATCGACTTTCGACATAATATCTGCAGATTCAGTGAGAGAGCACTTATGGAACACTTGCTATACGTCAGAAAAAAAATTACTTTGTAAGTTTTTCTATGCGTGTGCAAGGCCATTGGACAATATGAAAAATAATACAGCTGCAGAAAATCTGTGAATTAGCTTCAATCATTTCTAATAAACTAGCATTTAAATACCAAGTTTATTAGCAAATGGAGACGTAAATTAACAAACAATGAATCATATCTTTTGATAAATACAATGAATTTTAATTTGAATCACTAATCATGTGAGAGTGCAAGTATTATAGGAGACTGAACAAAAGTTTTGATGATTATAACTTTCTCATTTAGGCATTTGTCAAGTATATAAAATTTTTATTTGGTTTCATGCAGTTACAAATTAAAAATGGAAACACGTAATTTTTATTAAAACATAATGTTTCATTATTTGTTAATTAACATTTCCATTTGTTTATAAGGATGGAATTGTAACAGAAAAAAAAAATAGTTGATAAGAATCAAGTTTAATGACGAATTATGGACACTACACAGTTATACAACACACACAGTTACCAGCATCTCAGTCTAAAAAGCAAGACATGTTTTGTCGTTAATAGTGCACGGAAATATTATTTTCAAACCAAGTTTTTCGAAGACTATCGTACTAAATTTGGAAACTAGTGTATGACACAGAATGTCTTAAGAAGGCCGGCCGCGTTGGTCTCGCGGTTCTAGGCGCGCAGTCCGGAACCGTGCGACTGCTACGGTCGCAGGTTCGAATCCTGCCGCGGACATGGATGTGTGTGATGTCTTTAGGTTAGCTCGGTTTAAGTAGTTCTAGGTTCTAGTGGACTGATGACCACAGCTGTTAAGTCCCATAGTGCTCAGAGCCATTTGAACCATTTTTTTGTCTTAAGAGGACCTGCCCGTGAAGATTCCTCACAAGTTCATACAGAAATAAACCCACAAATCTCTGGATTACAGTTATTAAACATGCAATTCTCGTCAAGCACAAAAGAGCGCAATATGAAGAGCTCGTCGATCGTAAGGGGAAAGTTTTTTCGACTACGAGAGATGTACTTTCCAAGTGAATTACGTTACACTATTAGAAGTCTCGCCATTTACAGAAAGAAAGCAAAGAAGAAGGAACAGCCGAATTGTTGTAAAAAATGCTACTTTTAACATGTCTTTTTCTGTTTCGAAATGCAGAGCCCGGGCGAAGTTACTTGAACCCCAGGTAGCTCCATTTCTTTTAATAAAAAGGAGTTGCTTCGTTAAAAGAATTTGCTATGTGGTACTATCAGACCGTATTTCTACTAGATTTCTTGGATTCCACTCAAGAAAAAAACTGAGTAATATACACTGCTGGAAATTGAAATAAGAACACCGTGAATTCATTGTCCCAGGAAGGGGAAACTTTATTGACACATTCCTGGGGTCAGATACATCACATGATCACACTGACAGAACCACAGGCACATAGACACAGGCAACAGAGCATGCACAATGTCGGCACTAGTACAGTGTATATCCACCTTTCGCAGCAATGCAGGCTGCTATTCTCCCATGGAGACGATCGTAGAGATGCTGGATGTAGTCCTGTGGAACGGCTTGCCATGCCATTTCCACCTGGCGCCTCAGTTGGACCAGCGTTCGTGCTGGACGCTAGACCGCGTGAGACGACGCTTCATCCAGTCCCAAACATGCTCAATGGGGGACAGATCCGGTGATCTTGCTGGCCAGGGTAGTTGACTTACACCTTCTAGAGCACGTTGGGTGGCACGGGATACATGCGGACGTGCATTGTCCTGTTGGAACAGCAAGTTCCCTTGCCGGTCTAGGAATGGTAGAACGATGGCTTCGATGACGGTTTGGATGTACCGTGCACTATTTAGTGTCCTCTCGACGATCACCAGAGGTGTACGGCCAGTGTAGGAGATCGCTCCCCACACCATGATGCCGGGTGTTGGCCCTGTGTGCCTCGGTCGTATGCAGTCCTGATTGTGGCGCTCACCTGCACGGCGCCAAACACGCATACGACCATCATTGGCACCAAGGCAGAAGCGCCTATCATCGCTGAAGACGACACGTCTCCATTCGTCCCTCCATTCACGCCTGTCGTGACACCACTGGAGGCGGGCTGCACGATGTTGGGGCGTGAGCGGAAGACGGCCTAATGGTGTACGGGACCGTAGCCCAGCTTCATGGAGACGATTGCGAATGGTCCTCGCCGATACCCCAGGAGCAACAGTGTCCCTAATTTGCTGGGAAGTGGCGGTGCGGTCCCCCAAGGCACTGCGTAGGATCCTACGGTCTTGGCGTGCATCCGTGCGTCGCTGCGGTCCGGTCCCAGGTCGACGGGCACGTGTACCTTCCGCCGACCACTGACGACAACATCGATGTACTGTGGAGACCTCACGCCCCACGTGTTGAGCAATTCGGCGGTACGTCCACCCGGCCTCCCGCATGCCCACTATACGCCCTTGCTCAAAGTCCGTCAACTGCACATACGGTTCACGTCCACGCTGTCGCGGCATGCTACCAGTGTTAAAGATTGCGATGGAGCTCCGTATGCCACGGCAAACTGGCTGACACTGACGGCGGCGGTGCACAAATGCTGCGCAGCTAGCGCCATTCGACGGCCAACACCGCGGTTCCTGGTGTGTCCGCTGTGCCGTGCGTGTGATCATTGCTTGTACAGCCCTCTCGCAGTGTCCGGAGCAAGTATGGTGGGTCTGAGACACCGGTGTCAATGTGTTCTCTTTTCCATTTCCAGGAGTGTAGTTAGAACGAATGTCGAACTTTGACTCAAAACCACCCGTCCCGTCTCTCTTTCTCTCTCTCTCTCTCTCTCTCTCTCTCTCTCTCTCTCTCTCTCTCTTATTGCGAACCACTCACAAAATTAATGACGCATAATAGATTCAGAATTGACAGTATGTACAGACAATTGAAATCTGAAGGTTGTTCGTCGTTTTATCTCAGGGCCGCTGACGTATATTTTACTAGATATCGAGGAAAGAAACTTTTTTGACTGCTCCTTATGTACCGATAATGTAGTCATTGTGCAACGGAAGCACCGCTGACGTTGCGGTCAAGGCATTTGGCTGGGAATGAAGAAACTGAGTTCGGGTCAGAAAGGCATTGTTTTCTTTTTCATTTGTATTATTTTCGCATCCAAATTGGTCGGAATAGGTGGGGTTATAAGGTAAGCAAACCAATATGAAGTAATAACATGATAGGCAGGTAAATTTCTCGAACACGACTTTAAGGCTCTTCGCTTGAAAGACATTATCCCATAAGAGAGACAAATGAGCTCTTGTTGCAATTGGTATTAATAAAATAACGCACCCGTACACGAGACAATATTCCATAACAGCGTCTGAAAAGTTAGTTGCTAAGGTTTTTCTGAACTTATAGGAACTAATGATTAATTTGGTAAACGTGGTACAGAGTATAAATCGTTTAACCGACTCGTTAAAAAATGTTTGCGTCACTCGGTCTAAATCTTGAGAAGATTTAAAACCCATACGTGGCTGATGACTTTTGTCTGATATTGGATTTCTGGCAAGGAAAAAACAGTACACTCACTTATGGTAGTATGATTATACAAGGCAGGGGTTGAAGTAATGCTGCCAAACTGCACACCTGTGTGCCACCCAAGTAATGTTCATTTTTAACATAAAATTAGTAACTCTATTTCGAAGCTTCAAAGTTACAAACTGCTTCTGGATACCTAGCGGGCATTGGACAACCTCACAGATACAATGATTCACTGCATAATTCATGATAAACTCTCAGCACCGATTTTTTACGCTCTGTTATCGTAAGCGTCGTATGCATCAATGTTAATTTCTTAAAAATAAGTATATTTAAATATAAACCAAGTCTAGTTTCCCCAAATCATCGAAAGGCACGATACCGTTGCGTGACTGCAAACATCAGTTATTACTGTTGCCTCCAGCATGTTCTCTTTGAACTTCAAATGACAAGGCCCATCCATTTAGTTGTACGACAGAAATGGAGGATATGTAACAGAGTGAGTGGAAGAGACGTTGCATAGTGAACAGGATTACATTTTAATGCTTCACTAATCCATGTTGTTTGAGAGATTTATTCGACTACTAAGTTATTATTGTTTATTAATTTAGGTACCTTATTTGGAACGTTTTTACTTAACACCTGACTTGTTTAACCTTTAAATCTAAAGGGAGTGGAAGGAGTGACCCAATAAGGTGAACATTTCAGTTCCAATGCGTTTATTAACTAGCAAAAGCAATTTCACGTAAAAACTGACAGTTAATACATCATTAGCAATGATATCATATAATAATTGACAGAAGCCACTAAGGCTGAATCTGACCATAACTTTAAGAAAACAACTCAAGTTAAGACACATTATTTAAGATCCTTTCAATTCCAATACTTTAAAATTACATGTAAAATCACAGTGGACACACAGCCTCAGTTTTAACACGAATACTTAGAACATATTTATTAAAACGAAACTTGGGATATCTTGCAAATTACTAGACTAGAGAAACTTGCGGAGCGAACCAAGAAATTGTTCAAATGCCCATGGGCTTGTTAGAGAGGCTTTTAGGGCATAGGAAGTTACAGCTTTGTACAATCATTAATGTCTAGCAACAGAAGTAAAACCGAAGCCTGTAAGGCCAAAGTTTACGTGTAATCACGAGCGGTTCAAATGGTTCAAATGGCTCTGAGCACTATGGGACTCAACTGCTGGGGTCATTAGTCCCCTAGAACTTAGAACTACTTAAACCTAACTAACCTAAGGACATCACACACATCCATGCCCGAGGCAGGATTCGAACCTGCGACCGTAGCAGTCGCACGGTTCCGAATCACGAGCGGTGAGGGAAGTTATTGTTGCGGCCACATGCAGAAAGCGTTGCTTCACGCAGTAGATAATTGCAAAACAGAGGCAGCCGGCAATCGAAGCGTTGCGAATTAAGCGCGGCACAGATAGCCTTGCTTACAGTTGCAGTCTGCCAACAAGTTGACACTAGGACGCACATAAACCGAGCGCCAAGCGAAGCCTGCAGACTGCTTAGTAAGGAGAAGTGAGGCCAGCACGCTTAGTTACGCTGCAATATACTGCGGGAGTAATAACAAGAAGCTGCCACCGAGGGTAAAAAATGTCCTCCTGCCGGATATAGTGGAGCGCAGGCAGCAACGGACAGAAGCCATTAGGAAGCAGTTCGGATCTGAGGACGGACGTGGTCCGTGTCCGAATGTTCAATCTTGGTAGGTGACGATTCCCGAAGTCTGTTATAGCTCGCAGGAGTCATCCGTTCGCCGCCAGATGTCAACTCCAACTCTGGGGGTCGGCCCGAGTTCGGTCGGCACCATGGCTGACTAACTACAGCGAGAACTTCCAGCAGGACCGGCTGCAACGCGGTCTTGGTCACAGGCACCGCCGGGGACTGACGCCCGGACCTCATGGCAACCCGGCCGCATGGCACGTGGTCCGTCCATGACGGGACCTCGAGGACACTGCGACTGACGGCTTCCCAGCCGCCAATACAGCAGGTGTCGGCAGCTCACCTCATGGCGACGCTCCTGACGAGCGGTGACGAGTTCGTCTCAACCACGGGGCATCCTGACTTCAGCGGAGCACTGGTGGCGCGCGTTGCTCGCATTGTCGGGGAATCTACGCAGCAGCAGCCAGACGAAGGGATCCGCAGGGCTGGGCAGCGAAGACGAGGGAGAAATTACAAAGAAAGTTCAATAAATAATTGTAAAACTCAACGCCGTCTCAGTCTCTGGTGCAGCTACTGTGTCTGCTGCTAACAAGTAACAAACGGACGTAACAAGAGGTGCAGAAGTCGTAACAAGTGGCCATCTGTCATAACATAATACTCAACTTCGAACCAACCACACATTGAGTAGGCCACCGAAATGTGAACCCCGCAAATGCAAATGAAGAGGAGCACACGAGCTCAGGCGAAGTCCACCACCCGTAAGCCAAACTTGTAATCTAAAGAGAGGCCCTGCACCTCAGCTCACTGAAACACAGAACACACCCGACAACAGGAGGCCAAAAAACTTTTCTTAACTTTAACATTCCAGATTGGCCAGTAAAGTAATCTTATAAAACCAAGGGTAAACAACAACTAATTTCACTCGCAAGTCTTTCCTGTAAGTGAAACAGTGCCTGATAAACAAACGCTAAGAGTAGCAAATGAACTGGCTCACGAGTACCGACACTTACTAGAACTTACTGAGACACTTATTGGCCACCTTAAGTGGGCCTGCAAATCTTAACACGGTAACCTTTAGAAATAAAAACTCAGATCGTCCGCAGAAGACATATTGACATGAATTAACCGATATCGTAAGCAAATTAAACACTTGCTAATAACAGCTAATGAACTAACATTCAGCAAATACATCCAGATTAACAGAGCACACGATTAATAAGAGGCATCAAATGAAATCGAGCATCCACAACATCACGCGTCCGGCAATGTTTTACTGTACTAAGAGCGATCACAATCACAGTTAACTAAGCGCTTATAGTAATTAGAGTACTTATATGCTTGTCTTGATGCTGGGGCGATTTTGCAAAGTTTTCAGTTCACCACTTCGCAAGACCTTATTAGAGTGTCTCTCCAAGAAAGCGGGCACATCCACAGCTCACGAGATTGCCGGAGAATGCACAGCGCCGGCAAGCTCCCGCCGCCTCCAGTGTAACCACGTGATAACCGCAGCCCGGCCTCAGGCACGTCGTTTTCACTTCTGCCCACCAGCCAATCGCCGACTCGCGCACCACAGCCATCCATTCTCAAAGCGTTTTTTTTCCTTACTAGCGGTCGGCACTTGCTTACATCCTGAACCGTCCCAACCCCCAAGACAAACCACTGTACGAGAAAATCGATCGTACTCATGTCAGAGAAACTACTGGCCGGCACGCCACTGCCCATTATTAAACCTCCCAATCCTAGTAATTTCGAGATGTAAAATTTAATATGGTTGACAATCAAAAAGAGGTTATCCGTTCTCCAGCCAAATACCATGGTCGCTAAGCCAGCGGTGCTTTCGTTGCACAGCGTTTACCTTATAGGTACATAAACGGCAGTCATAAAAGCTGGATTTCTAATAAAATACGCGTTTGCGCACTCCATATACACTGACGGGAAAAATCAGTAAGACTTTCTTCTAGATAAACTGTCTTCTATAAAACGCTTCGGGATTCAAGTTGTGAGGTTGTGGATGGCGTGGAATGTTATTTGACAGTTTCTTCAGAACAGCACAGCAGGATTGCAGTCCTCTCTGAGAGATTGTAGGACAAATTCTGAACATCGAAACGGCAAAGAAATGCACTTTTGTCTTAAGACTAACATAGTCTTTCATTGCCATGCCCAAAAATTTTAAATGTTTTCAATCGCACAGCGTATTTTACACTCTGAGTTTCTCTCTTTTCCCTTACGTTAGGAGGTGTTCAACCTAATAATACCAATTATTCTCAGAAGTCAGACCAAATATATCGCTTTTGCAAAGTTACGAATGTAAGTGTATGAAAATCTCTGTTAAAGTTCCTCAGTTACCGTTCTTTAAGACACCAAAGTACACTACGGGAAAAATAGAACATAATTTTAGAGGTTCCACATTCACTCAAGATGTAGTGTTGCAATAGTCCATGTGGAGTACGTGAAATGATTACATTAACAGATCAACAGCACAAGCGGTTCTTAGGTACAGGTATCGTCCTATATCGAAGTACCCTTGTTACTACATGATGCACCCTCCACAGGGAACAATGCTGGTACTGATTCTGGCATCCAGTAGACCCTTGAAATGAGATTACTGTCCTGGGATACTTTATGCCAAGCCTGCTCGACCTGTTCACGTAGTTCACTCAGACTTTTTGGCTGACAAGCCGCACAAGTCACTTCTCGTCCCGTCGTATTCCGTACATGCACGACTGAAGACTCGTGCGGAGATGGTGCTCGCTAGGGAAGTTGCTGGACGTCTTACAGAGCAATGGAGATTGTGGGCGAGCGTTATTTTGCTGGAACAACACATCACCATCCTGTTGAGAGAAAGGCAAAGTAAGGGGTCCAACAAAGTTCTACATGTACCGAGCGCTAGTTAGTGTCCCAGCCAGGAACACCAAAGGTGAACTAAAGTTGTAGCTTATCGCACCCCAAACCACAGGGCTCGGATTCGGGCCAATGTTTCATGGACGAAAGCGTCATATGAGACAGCGCTCCCGAGGTCTACGTCTCACGTGCAAACGATTGTATTTTACGTGCAGTGAGAATCTGCTTTCTCCACTGAACACCTTGGCGCGCCATTCCATCTTCCAAGTGATCCTCTGAGCTCAACAGTCGGTCCGTGTACATCGATGCTGTGGAGTGAGTGGAAGACGGGCTGGAGGTGCGCGTATTTCTACTGCTAATAACCGGTTCACAACAGTTCGTGTGGACACGCCTACACTCAGAAGCCATCTTATCTCTGCTGTGGTAGTTGTACGATTTGCCACTGCTGCCCTTACAATACGACGATTTTGGCGGGCGTCTATGCTGTGTTGGCGTCCAGAACATCGGCTACGCGTGTGAGAATGTTCACGTTACCACTGATACCCGCACCGTTGCACAACTGACGCAGCAAGTCCAACTTGAGTGGCAGTTGTCGAAAAGGAGCACCCCACCACTCGGAAGGCCGCAATTTGACTCTTTTCAGCCTCGCTCACTTGACTGCTGAAAGCACATGTGCATCCCTGTTGGTTGATTAAGTGCTTGCACCACGCTGAGCCTTCTGACTGTGAGCGTTCCCTACTAAAGGGTAAACACAATTGTCGCTGCAGCAGCTATGCCGCTACAAAAGAACTACCTGTTCCCGGATGACATTGAATACATAGTCATAAGTATTTTTCCGGCAGTCTATGACGAAGAAAAACTCTAAATTTTCAGTAATGCATCCCGATAATTATGATTCAATTGTGCTTCATGAACAAAGAGAAGAGGGGTGCCAAAACAGCCTACAGTCTTTCATTTCAGTTTGTGCATAAGCGATCTACCAAAAATGAGCCGAATGGGTTGGCCGTATCAGAGGCCTTTCCCTTCTAAGGGCATATGAATATTCAGAGTCCTTTCCCTCCTAAGAGTAAATGACTGTGTTGGAATAATAAAAGTTGGAGTAATAAGCAAAACTATTTGAACACGCACTGCTGAGCGAATTCATTATGACCACTAGCCATCGCAGTTTAAAATACCGTCTATTGGGATTACCAGCACGTTTCTCATTGAGGAGCGGAGCGGACAGGAATGGAGAATCACGCTACCGATATTACAGGAAAATTCGCTGACGTAGGTGACTTTGATAAGCGATGCGTAGTTATGAACCGGACTATAACATTTACTACATAAAACAACTGTTGCGTGCACGTGACAGAAATTAAGAACCAAAAGCAACAGTAAACAGTAGTTCATAACGTTTTGAGGTATCTAACATAGTGGCAGGCTCTGCCCACAAGCTTCAAAGCAACGTTCAGAAGTCCTAATCGACATCTCCCGTTACTATATTTCGTGGCTCTGGTGTCGCTGTATGATGTCTCTGCTTTGTTGCATTAGAATCTGCTTCCGAGTCCCACTATATGATACGTAATAATCGTGAAATCGTTCTTCGCTAATTTTTTGGTGATACAGAACATTTTGAGAGGTAACCTAATTTTATGACAGTTTGAAAAGCTGATTTAATAATGGGGTCTTTTTACGGCATGTTGATAATTTTTACTTCATGGACCGTCCGACTACAACTGAACGAATCACAATTTTCGTGCCATACACGTTTCGCCTTTATTCTTTGCAAGGCAACATCAGTGGCCTGGAATATGTACATCTTTTTGCATTTTCGTCAATGTATATATTGGTTATAAACAGTTTTGGTTCCGTGGACGATTTTCTACATTTTATGCTTCTGTTCTAGTTTTGGTGTCGCTCCACTTCTTATAAATGCCACTTGCTGTTTCTCTCCACATTTCACAGCAGTAGGAACGGAACACTTGTTTTGATGCATCTTTTTTGTTTGTGTTGCCGACCGTCAGATGTTACTGCCAATGATCGAATGTTATTGCCAATTTCGAATGTAATTTCTGAAGTATCTGTGAGTTGTTTGTGTATGCATTTTGTGTGTATGTGTGTGTGTGTGTTTTACTGGGACTGTGATATTATTTTTTAATAAACAATAATATTAATAAGAAGAGCAGACAAAGGAAATGTAACAGTACTCGTGGACAAAGAGCAACACATAACAAAAACCAACGCTATATAAAAACTGAAGTTAGATCCAACTACACGATTCCAGGTAAAATTGAAACAAACACTGAAAAACATTGAACAGATACTCACAGACGAACAGAAATACTACATAACACAGAAAAACCCACAAGCCCCAACATTCTGTAGTCAGCCAAAGGTACATAAAGATGGAATGCCAATGAGAGCCCTTATCAACTTCAAGAAACCCCCAACATACCACATACAGAAACATCTCCAAATTTAATTAAATACGCTACAAAGTAGAAAACAACATAACATTGATAAATACAGGAAACCTAATAGAACACATACAGAACATACAGTTACCACACACAGTAGCACTGATATCATGCGACATAGAAAATATGTATAACTATCAGACAAACAATAGAAATCATAGAACAAAATCTCTCACCCCCGCAGCAATCTCACCACAGGCGCAATAAATGAAATAACAAACATGCTCAGACTGCACACAAGTACTGTCTGTTCGAGACTGAGTACTATCTGCCATATGATGGATTGCCCATAGGATCCCCAATATCACGAACATTAGGAAACATTTTCATCAGTCATCTAGAAAATCAGATATTGAGAAGACAACCACTAATGAAAGTTCCTGAATCATATACTGGTAAAGATATGTTGATGACATTTGTCTGGTAGATGAGCCAAGTGAAATAATAGATATGCTCCGCTCGGAAATCAACAAAGCTCATCAAAACATAAAATTCACACTTGGAAAAAGAAAAGAAAATCAAATAAATTTTCTTGCCATAAGAATTAAAAGAGAAAATGGCAAACATACATTTAACATCTTTAGAAAACCATCAGCACAGACAGAATAATACATTTCACATCTAACAATCCCCACAACCAGAAAATTCCAGTACTATGACATATGTTACATAAATTAAACATAATCCCGTTTAACAAGAGAAACTGTGGAAAAGAAATGAGTTCAATCATACGAATAGCTAGGAACAATGGGTATGAGTCACATGTAGTACAGAGGATCAATCAAAAAATAAAATCAAAAATACAAATAAACACAACATTTCCAGAATACAAGGGAACTCACAAGCTGCAAACTTACAAACAAGCTTAACAAACACACACAATGACAGCACCATGAGAAAAGACCCTGATGGTACATTATGACTTACACACATAAAATAATACACAGAGTTGCCAACATCCTAAAGAGACAGGGATTCCAAATAGTATATAAGACTGGGCAAACCCTCCAATCACACTTAAGCCAACCAGCCGCCAAGAGGGACAAATTCCAGCAATCGGGAATGTATAAACTTGAATGTCAATATGATGCAGTACACATGGGCATGACGTACAGGAATTTTAAAACAAGATACAAAGAACACATCAGGTGTAGGAAGAACGAAACAAACCATTTCACATTTGCAGAACAATTAAAACACCATAACCATCATCCTAAAAACAACATGCTACAAGAAATGGTAATAATGGCAGTATGCAACCATCCTATACAAATGCAAGAAAACTTCCACATACACACAAGCACAGGCTCCCTACTATACTTAATAAAAGAAATGAAAAGATAAAAATCGTCCCTCTCACACAGCCAGAAAAAAAATCTCTCCCCCACCTTCGCCTTCTGGACACACACACACACACACACACACACACACACACACACACACACACATACACACAAAATGAATACACATACTGATAACAGGTATTTCAACATTTACACTCGAAAGTTGGCAATAACATTCGATCTTTACCAACAACATCTGACAGTTGGCAACTCAAACCAAAACATTGCATAAAAACAAGTGTTCAGTTCCTAGTGCTGTCAAATGTGGAACAAAACCGCAAGTGGCATTTATAAGAAGTGGAACGACAACAAAACTGGAACAGAGGCGTAATATGTAGAAAATCGTCCACGCAACCCATAAGTAGATTATTACAGCATTACTACATAATAGCAGAAACCAACCACCAAAACTGATTATAACCTATAGGTACAATGACGACAATGTAAACTAAATAGCAAAAATATATACATATTCCAGGCCACTGAAGTTTCCTTGCAGAGAATAAAGGCGAAACGCGTAACGCACGAAAACAGTGTTTCATTTAGTTGTAGTCGGACGGTCCATAAGTAAATATTATCAGTATACTGTAATATTACACTCAACTGAGGAAGACAGGACTACGAAAGTTAGAAATGGGAGCTTACCTTGGGTCACAGAGCCTTTGCTACCGTCTCTCGATGGTTTTCGAACAAAATTTTGGGTGACAGTATTTCAGTAAGATTCCTTCTTCAAATCATAAATAAAATGCGATAATCTTATCTACAAACGCCTTTAGTCTCTTCGATTCTTGTACTTGTACAAATGAGACAAAGTTACCTATTTCTCTCAAGAGGAATAACCCTTCTACAGCGAAATTGTTACTGGTTTCTGTGTAGCAGTCGCACACCAGAGTTTTATAAAGTTCCTAATGTAGTGCATGAGATACCTTCAGCTTCTGTATCAGTTCTTAGCGAAATGTTGTAATATGTTATTCCGTTATCGAGCTGTACATCAAATACCCTCTCGGCCCTACTGAATCGTGTAGGTCTCACTAAAGCAATACAGTCTCTCAAGCGTCTGTACACCGAGTACAAAGTTTTTGACAACTGGAAGAATATGTTTATAATTATTTCTTGCTATAGCTAACCAGAAAATATCGAAATTTAAGACTGCAATCAACCTGAGGAACTCTGACGCTTTTAGGTACTGTTCCATAAGATTTGGCGCCCCGAAGAATTCGTTCGATTGTGTAAAATGGACAATGTATTTGAAATTCCGAGAAAATAGGGGTAAGCTGTAGGGAGCACGGGTAACATACAATACGTACAAGAACCAAGTGGGAACAAAAAAGTGATCAGATTAAAAAGGTTGTAAGACAGGGATGAAGTCGGTCGCCCTATGTTGAATCTATACTTCGGAGATGCAATGATACAAATAAAAAAATGTTCAGGGGTGGAATTAAAATTCAAGGTGAAAGGATGACAATGATCAGATTCGTTGACGCCATTCCTATCTTCAGTAAAAGCGAAGAAGAACTAGAGTATCTGCTGACTGGAGTGGACTGTCTGGTTAGTACAGAATATGGACTGAGAGTAAATCGAAAAAAGACGAAGGTAATGAGAAGTACCAGAAACAAGAACGGTGGGAAAGTTAACATCAACATTGGCGATCAAGAAGTAAATGAAGTTAAGGAATTCTGATACCGAGGCCGTAAAATAACCTATGACGGTCGGAACAAGGAGGATATAAAAAGCAAACTAGCACTGGAAAAAAGGCGTTCCTGGCCCAGAGAAGTTTAATAGTAACAAAAATAGGCCTTAATTTGAGGAAGAAGTTTCTGGGAATGTACGTTTGGAGCACAGAATTATATGGAAATGAAACATGGACTGTGGGATATCCAGAAGAGACGAGAATCCAAACATTTGAAATGTTATGCTAGACACAAATGTTGGAAATTAAGTGAACTGATCAGGTAAAAATGAGGCGGTTCTCGGGGCTATTAGAGAGGGAAGGAATATAAGGAAAACAATGAGAAGGAGAAGAAGACAGGATGGTAGGACATCTGCTAAGACATAGCCCAATAACTTTCATGGTACTAGAGGGAGCAGTATAGGGTAAAAGCTGTAGAGGAAGACAGATATTGGAATACATCCAGCAAATAATTGATGATGTAGCTATCAAGTGCTACCCTGAGATGAAGAAGCTGATACAGGACAGGAATTCCTGGCGGGCCACAGCAAACTTGTCAGAAGATTGATGACCCAAAAAAAGTCCATAAAGGCTTCCTGAATAACATGAGAATTTATTACGCTACTGAGGCAAAACGTTTTGACCACCTGCACAAAGCATGGTTATCCATCTGTTAGACGGAGTACATCACTCATTCTATGTGGCACTAATTCTGAATGTACACGACACCAGTTATTTAAACAGAGGTCATGGAAGTCCTATAAATTACAAGCCACGGGTTATGACGTGAAGCTAGCGCCCAACAGCGCCTCAATTGTATTTTGACTGATTCACAACAATTTAATTCGACAACAGTAAACTCAGTATGAGCTCTCTACCTACTCTATTACCAGTGTATCGGAAAAAGGATTAGCGGATTGCTTATGACAACTGGGTGTTAGTTATAGCGGTAATGATGTAGGGGACACGATGACATCAAACGACGTAGATGCGATCGTAGCAGTCAGATATTACGAGAATAGCAGCAGCAGAAGCAGCACTCCACAAAGAAAAACTCCATTGGCTACGGCCACTCCACCGCCAACTACTTCACAAGAATCAAAGGACGTTTACTTTGGAATTCCAGAATTGCTCAAAAAATGGATAAGGAGACGGGACAGGTAAGTGAAGAAACACTGGGATATGCAGAGGCAAGGAAAGGGGCGTGGGAGGCTACGAAAGAAACACCCGAAGATCTAACGAAATTAACAAAATGGGTATAAAAAATGAGATATCTGGAACCAATCCCTAGCTCCGAGGTACAAAAGGGTATGGCAGACCGGAAATGCGGGCAGTCCCCAGTTTAGTACTGGAGGGAAGTGAAGTGGGGAGATGCATCGTAGAGGGGACTAAGAGATGAATACAATATGGGGCTTAAGAAGGATGTAGCTTGCTGTAGTTATTGTGAGTTAAAGAGTCTTACACAGGATATAATAGCATTGACAGCTGCATCAAACTAGTCATTGGAATGAAGATCACAGCAACATCTGCACCAAGGTAACTCTTAATTTCGATGACTAAGTTAAAATTCACCACAAGTTTCAGTCTTCAGTGCTTTCCTTGCCCTAGTCCTTAGTATCTCAGGATATGTGCTTAGCGGAACAATCACCTGACCGTTTACGTTAGGGTTGGGTACACAGCAGCTGCTGATTCCCGTTCAAATAGATCGATGTCCTCACAAGGCTGAGTGCTACCTTCTCCAATAATGGACGTTTGGAAATTCAGACCGGACTCAGGTTGACAAACATGGTGACTGCTGTAATGGTGAGCCAATTGATTTCAAAGTCATCCATAGAAGCGTGTAAATGAGCCTTAAAGGCTGTCGATGAAATGCTGCCTTCCAACTACACGCCGGAGGGGCGTGCGATCTGTGCAAGCTTACACGGGATATTATAGTGAAACATGTGCCACACGAGTGGTGGAGATATACTGTGTCACATTCTGTAGAGAATGTTGGGTCATTAATTCTGGTCGCCAGGACAAAGTAAATATTGAAATTATATGTGGCAGACATATTCTTTTCATAAATTATCCTGAATATCTCCGATATTTGGTACTAAGTGTTCTCTGTTTGTCTAGGAGAGCTGACAGTTGTCAGTGCTGGATTTTATCAAGGTTGAAACTATAATTTAATTAAGGCACCCGTCGGCGTACTGAGATGGCTTCCCTGGAAAGGGAATCCCATAAGGGCAATGCAGACAGTAAAATATTGACGCTCACTAGTTCTCACCAAGTGAATTTCGGAAAAGTATCAATCGTTCACTTCCTAAGATAGCAAGAGCTTAGAACTGCGAATACTACTGCACAATAGTTTAACAGCTAATATATTCAGATGTGTCAACAAGAATATGCAAAAGAATCGGAAAAGAAACAGGAGCGATTAATTTAGCTTTAGGAAAAGTAAACGCACCAGAGAGGCACTTTCGACGTTATGCTTCATAATGGAGGAAAGAACAAAGAGAAATCCAGTTTTGTAGCCATGGATAAAGTGTATAACAATGTAAACTGGCGCTAAATTCTGAGATAAATGGGAATAAGCTAATGGGATAAAACGAGTAATATACAAATTGTACAAGAACCAAGAAGGAACAATAGGCCTGGTAGACCAAGATTGAAGTACTAGGATTAAAATTTGGACAACAAGGGGATTCATTCTCTCATCACATTTGTGATTAAAATTCAGGTTGAGACGATATGATGAATAAGCCATGGGTATCCTCGATGAATTTGAAGAATTACAAGGTGTGTTGAACGCAATGAACAGCATATCGAGTACAGAATATGGTCTGAAAGTAAACAAGGCAAAGATGAAAGTAATGAGAAGCATAGAAATGAAAATAGCACAAGCGTAGAGGGTAGTGGTAGTGCATCATGGACTGCAGGATTACCGGAGCAGAATTTGAAATTTGATGCTACAGGGGAATGTTGTAAGACTTGTGGATTCTGAAGGTAAAGAATAAGGAGGCTCCCCTTAGAATCGGCGAAGAAAAGAACCTATCGAAAACACAAACTATAAGAAGAGATAGAATGATAGGACTTCAGGGAATATGTACCATGGTACTAGAGGGAACTATAGAAGGTAAAAACATAGACGAATACAAAGACAGGAATACATACAACATATGATTGAGGAAGTTGTGTGCAAGTGCTACTCTGAGATGTAGAGGCTAGCGGAGGACAGGCTGACAACTACAATAGTACCCATTAAAATTGCTACACCAGGAAGAAATGCAGATGATAAAAGGGTATTCGTTGGATAGATATATTATACTAGAACTGACATGTGATTACATATTCACCCAATATGTGTGCATAGCTCCTGAGAAATCAATACCCAGAACAACCACCTCTGGCCGCAATAACGGCCTTGAGACACCTGAGCATTGAGTCAGGGCTTGGATGGCATGTACAGGTATAGCTGCCCATGCAGCTTCAATACGATACGACAGTTCATCAAGAGTAGTTAGTGACTGGCATATTGTGACGAGCCAGTTACTCGACCACCATTGACCAGACGTTTTCAGTTGTTGAGAGATCTGGAGAATGTACTGGTCAGGGCAGCAGTTGAACATTTTCTGTATCCAGAAAGGCCCGTACAGGACCTGCAACATGCGGTCGTGCATTATCCTGCTGAAATGTAGGGTTTCGATGGGAACAAATGAAGGGTAGAGCCACGGGTCGTAACACCTCTGAAATGTAACGTCCACTGTTCAGAGTGCCGTCAATGTGAACAACAGGTGGCCGAGACGTGTAACCAATGGCACCATATACCATCACACCAGGTGATACGCCAGTATGGGGGTGACGAATACACGCTTCCAATGTGCGTTCATCGTGATGTCGCCAAACACGGATGCGACCATCATGATGCTGTTAGCAGAACCTGGATTCATCCGAAAAATTAACGCTTTGGCATTGGTGCACCCAGGTCTGTCGTTGAGTATACCATCGCATCTGCTCCTGTCTGTGATGCAGCGCCAGGGGTAACCGCAGCCATGGTCTCCGAGCTGATAGTGTGGTCTCACCGCCAGACACCACACTTGCTAGGTGGTAGCCTTTAAGTCGGCCGCGGTCAGTTAGTATACGTCGGACCCGCGTGTCGCCACTACCAGTGATTGCAGACCGAGCGACGCCACACGGCAGGTCTAGAGAGACTTCCTAGGACTCGCCTCAGTTGTACAGCCGACTTTGCTAGCGACGGTTCACTGCCTACTTACGTTCTCATTTGCCGAGACGATAGTTTAGCATAGCCTTCAGCTACGTCATTTGCTACGACCTAGCAAGGTGTCATTATCAGTTACTATTGATATTGTGAATCATGTACCGTCAAAACCGACGTTCATCATTAATGGATTAAAGTTAAGTATTCCACCAGATACGTCCTTTTTTCTAAAGTCTAATTTCCTTGTCCTGTTCCAGACCTCACGCCAGCCTGTGTAAGCTAAAACGCGTGGATTTCGGCCTCTTTTAGCAATACCATCCACACTGCTGCTCACAGACTTAACGTGTTACGTGTCGGGGCTTAATAGTGTTATTTCTTCTGAAGCCATTTTTTTCTAAGGAAGCCAAAACTTGTCAAATAGTCCACAGTATTGAGAATATCTATGATGTTGTTGTCTCAAAGCTCGATTTCCTTTACCACGTTCCATTCCTTCTCTTCGAAAATTATACTCGGATCTACAGCAGAATAAATTTTCACAGATTTTACGTAGCTCAAATGTGTCATGAAGTGGAATATACCGTCAAATATGTCTATAAAAATCCCTGCTATATTCGTTGAGCTAACTTACAATGGCCTCCACGTATAGCGTGAATTAAAAAAATTGTAACAAACATTGAATAATACCATCTTCGACTTTTATCACATAAAACACTTGTAAAAAATTAGTAGGGCACGTAATATAAAGCAACACATATAGTGTGCATTGTATGAGCAATGTCATCCTATTAAAGGCCAGCAAATTTATGACTTGCTATGAATCACTCTACCTTAAAAACATGGTTCCAATGGCTCTGAGCACTATGGGACTTAACATCTACGGTCATCAGTCCCCTAGAACTTAGAACTACTTAAACCTAACTAACCTAAGCACGTCACACAACACCCAGTCATCACGAGCGCACTGCCTCAAAATTCATTAAATTTGCACCATAAACAAGCCTAAAAGTGTACATGTCTATGTTGTGTACAAAAGGCGTTTTGGGACATTGCCATCTGCTTCTGCGCAGATGAAAGAGCGGCTATTGAACTGACTCCCAAAGAATTGCACCTGTTTCAGTTCTTTTACTGAAATACTATTAATCAACAATACATATTCAATCTTTCTAAATTTAGTGTTAATGAAACCTTTAAGTAGAGCCACTCGTTAATTCAAATAGCACTGTAGCACATTATTAATATTATGTGTTGTAACTGACAACAATAGCTCTGTACCAAAGAAAAATTCTTATCAGATCCCCTGCAATGTAATTGCGCTGAATACTATTTCGTTAGTACAGTCAATACAATAAAAGATTGTGGAAGGGCCATGAGTTATTGCACTGTCGTATATATCGTGTTTGTGCTTGTACTGTGTGCACTTCTGTTTCGTTAACTGTATGGCGTGAAACTGCTGCTACGAACGTATAGCGTATGAGTTACTCATTTCCAGTTTTCCCTGAATTCTACCAGAGTTTTAGTTGCTGCAGTGATCTGAGTTCATATCTGAAGCGTAATTACGTTTGTTGTAAGTGGATATTGGTATTCTGTTAAAACGTGCTCCTGTCAGTCATCTGTGGTAGCCACCGATATCGCCTGCTTAGGCTGCTGCCATTGTACTTGAATTGTGAAATCCTAGACTCGCTAATGTGGAATTCAGGTGAGAGGATATAGTTTCCGATGTAATAACAGACAAAGGACACGTCTGTCTTAGCCGTAAGGTCAACTGAGCATGTGAAGCTCTGTTTAACGTTAACCATGGCACTGACTGTTTAGGGAAACAGTCCTCAAAGGTGGTCGCTATCGCACTAGTGAAAGCCATTGCATTCAGTGCGGCTGAATGACGTTTGTGCTCTTCCCCATTATATGCGACATCGACACTGGCCTCATATATTGAATCCCACGTTTAATGCACAAGATCAGTGTGTATTACCAAAATGACACGCATGCGATCTCTGTGATATATGCTGTCATCAGGTCCATTTCAATCAGTTTTCCCTGTAATATTCCACAGATTTAGAGGCCAGATTTCCCTTCCATGATACATCTCTTATGACTAATAAAGTACAAAGTCTGGTATGGTATGTTGCCAGAAAAATACATGGCCCAGTTTGAGCTACGACTAACGTACTATTGGACCCGAATTATGAGTTTAACAAGTCACGGTTTCAAATTCTAACACGAATTCCTTACAGATGAAAGGAAAAACTGGTAGAAGGCGACCTCGGGGAAGATCAGCTTTAGTTCCAGGGAAATGTAGGAAGACGCGAGGCAACACTGACTCTACTACTTATCTTAGAAGATAGGTTAAGGGAAGGCAAACCTAAATTTATAGCATTTCTAGACTTAGAGAAAACTTTTGACAATGTTGACTGGAATACTCTTTCAAACAATAAATCTGGCATGAGTAAAATATAGGGAGTGAAAGGCTGTTTACAATTTGTGCAGAAACAGGATGACAGTTGTGAAAGTTGAGAGCGAAAGAGAAGCCATGGTTGAGAGTGGAGTGACACACGATTGTAGCATATCCCCGATGTATTTCGATATGTATACTGAGCATGCAGTAAAGGAAACAATAGAAAAAATTAGGAGTAGAAATTAAAATCCAAGGAGAAGAGATGGAAACCTTGATGTTAGCCAATGACACTGCAAATCCGTCAGAGACAGCACGGATCTTGCAAAACCAGTTGAGCGGAATGAACAGTGTATAGAAAGGAGGTCATAAGATAAATGCCAACAAAAGCATAAAATGTAGGCTGGCTATGGCAAGGAAAGCGTTACTGAAGAAGAGAAATTTGTTATCATCGAGTAAAGATTTAAGTGTCTGGATGTTTCTTCTGAAACTATTTGTATGGAGTGCAGCGATGTATGGAAGTGAACCATGGACGATAAGTAGTGTGGACAAGAAGAGAATAGAAGCTTTTGAAACATATTGCTACGGAAGAGTGCTGAGACTAGATGAGCAGATCACGTAACTAATGAGGAAGTATTGAAGAGAATTGTGGCGAAGAGGAATTTGTGACGCACCTTAACTAGAGGGTATCGGTTGTAGGACATGTTCTGAGGCACCAAGGGATAACAAATTTAGAACTAAGAGGAAGCGTCGAGGGTGAAAATGGTACAGGGAGACAAAGAGATGAATATAGTAAGCAGATGGAGAAGGATGTAGATTGCAGTAGTTATTCGGAGACGAAGAGGCTTGCACAGGATAGGATAGCATGGAGCGCTTTCTCAAACCGAACTGAAGATCACAACGACGTACTGGAAGAGGTTTCATTGAATGTCTCAGCACATAGAGACATCAGATGTTAAGTTACACACGTCGTTTCACACCACTGGGCAACAAGAATGTAGGAGAGCGGTACATTGTCAAACGAGAGTACGGATCCACGTTTTCTAACACACAGTTCAGCTGTGGTAGGGATAACAGGTACACCACCGTGTGCGACTGAAGTAACGTGGCAAATGGAAACATTTCCAAAACTCCAGTACGCGAGTCCGTAAGATTATTGTGGGAGATGCGTCTAAATGGCACATTGATTCACTATGAAATTCAGACGATAAATAGACCAAATGAGTTGCTAGATCCTGCCTTAGCGGAATATGGACCAACCATTCAACCAAGTACGCACGGACGTCGTTGATTCTGACTGAGAAGTCCAAATCTTGCACCGTAATATTTCAATATTTTCGGCATTCTTGTGGGGGCGGATAGGCCGGGGGAGGGGGAAGGGGAACAGACGTTTTTGCATGATAAGTAACTCAATGATTAGTAGGAAAATCCGAATATTTTATGCAGACTTGGTGACTAGAAAACTACTCTGGTGTAAATGTAGTCCAGCACTGAATAAAAGTTAATTGGCTTTGCGTATTATGTAGCTTCCTTTATGAGTCACTCTCGAAAATGCTGTCCAGTCGGCTTGCAGCTCCGTCTAACACGAACAAGGAACTACTTACAGAAGGTGGAATTCTCTCCAAGTCTCTCTGTAACTCAGCTGTTGCCCTGCATTGTTGAGTTCTTCGTGATAACTGAAATATGGTGTCTATCCCCTCCCAACAATAACACAATATAAGTTACAGCTCATTATAGATGGTCTGGTAGGGGTTACAAAAAGGAAGAGAGAGAGAGTGAGGGACTAATCACATCAAGGCTAACCATATGAACACTTTGTTCTGAGTAATGTAACTTTCTGTCCCACTCGTAACATCCCTTATACTTTTGAACAAGATCCTGATTACATGTGCGTGGTATCTGAATATGTCCACCATTTTAAATTGTACGAGAGGAGTTCACTAGTAACGCAACAGAATTTTTTCTGAAAGCTGGTTTGTTTTGTTCAGTATTGCAGTACACCGTACTACTCCCCTCTCTTTTGGCATAAGAACGCTGTTTTTCCACATTATAACCATTCAATGGGACGGCGTTACGCCAACTTTCTGAGGAGGCCTGTGTTCCCGAATGGTAATACTCTGCTGATAGATGTCGGAGTAAACGTCTTGCTGCATCAGTAACCTCCTCATCACCCACGTACTGCTTCCCGCGGAGTGAAACCGCGAGGTCCGGGCTGCAGGGTGGATGAGGGAGAACAATTCATTGAAGTTTTGTTGGCTCCTCTCGCAGAACTTGTGTGAAGCCTTGCGTTGTCATGGAGACGGAGAGGTTCATTTGCATTTTATGTCGACGAATATGCTGAAGGCATTTTCTCCGGTTTCATGAGGGTATAACAATACGCTTCAGAGTTGATCGCTGCACCGTGAGGGAGGACAGAAAACAGATGACTGTCGCCATGGCTTTTCTGGCCGAGGGTGCGGCTTTGTGCATCTTCAGAGGTGGTGTGGGACCATTCCATGGATTGCCGGTTTGTCACTGATTCGAGATGATGAACCCATGTTTCATCGCGTTAGAGGAGGTTAGACAACAAAATGTCACGGTCAGCCTCGTAACGCTCAAGCAATTCCGCACGCGTGTCCTAAGTTACTCATAACTGCCTTCTGTAAGTTGGCGAAGAACCCAGTGGGCACACGAGATTGAGTACTCCAACTGGTGGACGGATGTACCAACAGAGACGTCCAGCGGAGCAACGATTGTTTGGTTGTGATCCATCGATCACGACCAATGGGAGTGTCCTAACTTTCCAAAATTGCTGAAATCACAGCTGTGTGTGGCCGTTTGGCACGCTGTAGATTGGACATGTTTGCTGCGACCTTGTAGCGATGATAACAGACGCCTCACTTAACGTATCACCGTGCATTTGTTCACTACCTCTGGAGACGTTCTGAGAGCGCCTATGAATATTTCCGATGCTCTGTTTTTCCGCCAAAAGAAATTCAATGACAGCTCTTTGCTTGGAATGCATCTCCGTTACAGACGCCATGTTTAAAGCTACATTTAGCGCTGCCACAAAGCTATAGAGGCTGAAGTGAGATTATTCCACGATTACCCGCAAGAAAAATCCGTATTTTTTCATCCGAAACTGGCAGAGAAGAAAAATGTATTGCATTGCTTACGGAACGCCTCTCAAATTTGCGATTTGCTGTTTCGTTTACTTTGGCTTTTTGTCTAGACCTGTCTGCTCTCTCTTTCGTGTAGTTTTGCGTCCTGGTGGTGGCGTAAGTACCGCTTGGGCTTCCTATTAGCAGTTGATTTCGCGAATCGTTGGGTCTGTCACCTAGTGCTTGAATACCCGTGACGAGATCGCTCCCGATGCTTCCACACAGTTCCTCAAAATTGAGTCTTCACTGATAGGTGTATTTTTTTCCTTTCGAGTTTCTGTCTTTTCCTTGCATATTGCTAAACCCTCTTTGTTTGACTGATCGAGTTCATCATCATTCCTGTTTGGGACTAAGGCATTTACAACAAATGTTCGAACTGTTACGTGAAGGACGAGTATCAGCATGACAACTGAAACATCCCCTTGAAAAATTATAAATGACTGTGGTGGTAAGCTTCTACATTATATGATTTTCAAACAGCTGAGCAGAACTCAACGTACTCAAACAGTTTCCTCTTTACTTATTCTGATCATCACTAAACTGACACACAATATTTTAGCGCAACGCAATCTAACTTTCAATATTCCCTACAAAAGAATGGACCTGACTGACAATAACCTATACTTTTCATGATTCACTTACCTCACAAAAATCTTGGTTACTCGAACTACTGCAATACACCGAGCGCCAATACTGCCAGCTAAATAAAAGTTTCTAACTACTAAAGGCACTACCTACTGATGGACATAGTTAGCAAATGAAAGATTTTGATAGAGAACAAACAATGTGTTTACCTTAATAATGTTTAAAAGTCATCATATATATCCATAAATTCATAACAACCATCTTTAGAAATTTACTTTTTCTAGCGGACACACGTCGAGATCGTCCGCTTCAAAACTCTGGCATCGCTGTCTCCACATCCACAACTGCTGGCGGCCTCCCTCCAACTGCACAACGCTACCTGCTGTTCACATCCAATAGCCCAACACTACACAAGCAAATATTTCAACAATGCCAATCAGCCACAGACTCCATACAACGCAGTCAGCGATTTTCTTACAGAGCGCTACGTGGTGTTACCAACATAAAAACCTAAACAGCCTACTTACACAACGCACTTTCTGTAGCAGACTAAAACTCTAAGTGAAGTGTGCACTCTATATGGCAAAAAGACTGAAACAGCCAGATGACATAGTTTTGAATTCGTCCAGGTTCACTACACTGGTGGGTACATTAATAGTGAAATAGTGGATCAGACAAATTAAGAAATTAATCGTAAAAATCGCCCTTTCGTGATGTCTAAGCTATCAGACAACTTTCCGCAAATAAATAAATAAGGTATTACACAGGTTCTGTACTCTGAGTACAGGGACAAAACTTCATATAAGAGGCGGCTCTCTGAATAAAAGGTATGGTAAATACTTGTGTATGATGGATTGCTCTCTAGGGAAGCTATACAGCGACGTCGTTTAAGATTTTTCTAACACATTTGCTTTGTTATTTAATGTACAAAATGGTCTAGTGCAGTGGCAGTCCAGCGCGCGTTGCACATTTCACTGTGGGCGGTAGGCGGTAAGGCTGTTCATAAAACTTTGAAATATGTATTTATTAATTACTGTTACGTGCTTTAAATTGCTGTAACTGTAATTTATAAATTTTGTAAAGTTAAATTACTTCCCTACGATGTAAATCACTATTAGTGTTCAATCAATGGGCGGCTAGATAACTTTACTATGAACAGAGATACAGACGGAGGCGGTGGGTGTAAAAGTCGGCTACCACCGATGTAGACATTATTCACTATCTTTTATGACTCATTTCGACCGAGTTACACCACCTTCAGGATTAACACCAAAATAAAGCTGCCGCTGGTGTAAGCTAACACTGTTTTTCCATTGTGGACATGGGACAGCGGCTGGTCAAGTTCACTGAACAGCCATGTAATTTGAAATGTTATTTTATTTTATTTTCTCTACCAGTCTCGGCAAATGTTAATACCATCTTCAGGCGCCATATACACCTCTCAAAAGGAATTAAGTGCTTCGATCGGAGACTTGGCCGCAACTGAGCACACCTGTGGTCCAAGACCGTTGAGGTTTGCTCAGTTGCGGCTAAGTCTTCGAACGGAGCACTTGAGCTACGTATTCAAGAGAACGAAAAACATACGGTTCCAGTACGCCAATATCAGGTTAGCAAAAATAAGATAAAATAACATCTCAATTGGATGGATCTTTGGCGAATTTCATTGTTAAAGAAAAGGTGTCAGCGTATGCCGATTTACGTTGTGAGGCTGGTGTTGCTTCTAAATCACTATCATCCATCCACTCCTCCCTCCCTCCCTCCCTTGTTGGCGCGTCCGTTAAGCTCCGTATGACCTAATTTCTCTATCTTTTCCCTCCCATTCAAGGAACCTACCCACTTAAGTAGAACCATCTCTCTGAAACTTGTAGCGTCTGCCCCTGGAGGTTGTTGAGCATCTCCGGAACGCTCCTACGTCTAGTGAACGATCCAGTGAAGAAAGGCAGCACTTTCTGTCGTATCTGTTTTATGTTTTCTATTGATCCTACTTCTTAAATGTCCCAGAACCGTGAGCAATTAATCGATAGAACGAGTGTTTAGGAGCCCCTACGCCACTCGTATCGTAGATAAAATATATTTCCTAATCATTCTCTCAATTAATTTGACGAGGGGATCGCACCTACTCGCCATAACCGATCTCGTCGAGACTGATAGTAAATGCAGATCTTGACTAGAAACAAAAGTGGTGGAAGTGAGAGCTCAAAGCGACCAAGCGTTTAGATAAAAGTAGTATTTTTGACGCTGGTCGGTCGATGCATGAGCCATTTGTGTTAGCGTATTCTGCAGACAGCGAGAGGCGCAGCGGAAAGAAAACAGATCGATAAGGCAAGGGTCGTGGTGTAACTTCCTACACGGAAAATTATTAAATTTTAAATTTTTACGTACCTAAACTGAAATACTGGTGAATACATTGTACTTATTAATATTTTTATAAAAGTCACGAATATGGAAGGCAAAGAAAATTTGAAGTTGTAAATTAATTTCCGAAAACATGATTGTACTTAAGACACCTAGGAAGACTCAGCAGGTAAATTTCCAGGAATCGTTTATAGAGCGTACTCGAGAACTTCCTGTATAAAGTTAGGTTCTTTTGTTATTTTTCAGCTAACGACATTTATCGTAAAATCATCTTACACTCAGTATAACAGCCGCATGTTTTCAATTATGTGGTTCCTTTAAATTTCCTACAGAAAAACAAACATGACTTACATTTACACAAGATTTTCTCGCGTAGCAGAATGTGGCAGGAAACCACGCGTAACGCTGCTCGAAGGTCAAAATGAAAATAATGGAATACGAAAACCTGTACGATTTAAATATAGTCCCTTCTTTTAAAATTATTGCCGGAGTGTTAGTCGACGCTAAACACAATCCTTTCCTATAAATTTATTTGCTATCCCACCTTGTCCTTCACCTTTACTTCTCACGCCCTTTACTAAAATATTAACGACTACAATGTACTCAGCGTTATTTCGCCTTAAATCCAGCGTAACGTACATTGGAAACAAAAGTTGCCGCATAAGGACTTGGCCACACTATACTCGGGTTACCGTTCTGCACTGAATCCGCTGCCTCGAAATTAAATTAACCGCAACCGCTTATGCCTCGCCCGGCCCACGCCAAAAATGCTATTTTCTCCAAACATTAGGCCACCTGGAGCTCCCACTTCTATCCCATCTGTTCCTGGTGAAGCCCTGCATATAACGCAAATCTGGACTGAGTCGGGGATGACCAATACGCACAGTCCACTTACCAGTCTAGCATCTAATTTTCCTACTATTTGCCGTTTCAGATGGGCAGTACTAGCTATTTTGCAGTCGTTACTGTGTACAGTGGTTTTTCGACAGTAATACGACAGAGTAGCAGTGGACCTCTTCGCCTGTGGATGCGCAATACGTTACATTTATTTACGTTCAGGATCAACTGTCACGACTGTAAGGCCTGACAAAAACTGCTGATTCTCTTTATGTCCATTCTTCTGGCGTTCCAGCTTTCCCAAACACAACAACTAACCCGTGATTGGTCTGATGGAGCCGCCAAAGTTATCTCCTAGATCATCAACAATGTATGTATCAGAAAGGGCTTTACAACTTTGTAAAATCATACAAACTTATTCATGCCTCTTACAGAGTTAGTATTAGTCTCACCTTGACGAAAAAATGGATCAAGTTTTGACTCTTTCGTAAGACATTCGAGATTTCCTAAATGTACTTTTTCTGCGTTATGTGAACGTGCCGATGTGCGCCAATCACTTGAAACTCCACGTTCACTTGACCAGACACCTCTTGAGCTCTTCTCTTGGGGAATCATCAAAGATAACTGCCTATCTGTCAGAGCAGAGGGCGAGTATCTACCACGCCTGACATGCTGCAGAGACTTTGGCAAGAAATTGACTTGTCATGGTATGTGTGACACATAACAGTGGAAGTCACTTTCTGTTACGTGATCAAGGAATTATCCGATGCTACAGCTAGACAACAATTTATATTTGACACAAACTTCTATTATGGAGACGTCTTGACCGCACAGTTCTTTATTAACTGCTACGCGTTTCATAGCATCATCATCAGACATAAGCTGTAGATCATCGTAAAGAAATTATGACAAATACCAGCAGAATACACAACGAGACAAGCACTGCATGCACCGTTATTTCAGTACTTACATGTAGATCTAATTTTAGGCTCAACAAGCTGAGCACATGGTGGATTATGCATAGTAGTGCAGTTCTTGTTTCATAAGGGCTGCATCCGGCATTATACACTCCTGGAAATTGAAATAAGAACACCGTGAATTCATTGTTCCAGGAAGGGGAAACTTTATTGACACATTTCTAGGGTCAGATACATCACATGATCACACTACAGAACCACAGGCACATAGACATAGGCAACAGAGCATGCACAATGTCGGCACTAGTACAGTGTATATCCACTTTTACAGCAAAGCAGGCTGCTATTCTCCCATGGAGACGATCGTAGAGATGCTGGATGTATTCCTGTGGAACGGCTTGCCATGCCATTTCCACCTGGCGCCACAGTTGGACCAGCATTCGTGCTGGACGTGCAGACCGCGTGAGACGACGCTTCATCCAGTCCCAAACATGCTCAATGGGGGACAGATCTGGAGATCTTGCTGGCCAGGGTAGTTGACTTACACCTTCTAGAGCACGTTGGGTGGCACGGGATACATGCGGACGTGCATTGTCCTGTTGGAACAGCAAGTTCCCTTGCCGGTCTAGGAATGGTAGAACGATGGGTTCGATGACGGTTTGGATGTACCGTGCACTATTCAGTGTCCCCTCGACGATCACCAGAGGTGTACGGCCAGTGTAGGAGATCGCTCCCCACACCATGATGCCGGGTGTCGGCCCTGTGTGCCTCGGTCGTATGCAGTCCTGATTGTGGCGCTCACCTGCCCAGCGCCAAACACGCATACGACCACCATTGGCACCAAGGCAGAAGCGACTCTCATCGCTGAAGACGATACGTCGCGACACCACTGGAGGCGGGTTGCACGATGTTGGGGCGTGAGCGGAAGACGGCCTAACGGTGTGCGGGACCGTAGCCCAGCTTCATGGAGACGGTTGCGAATGGTCCTCGCCGATACCCCAGGAGCAACAGTGTCCCTAATTTGCTGGGAAGTGGCGGTGCGGTCCCCTACGGCACTGCGTAGGATCCTACGGTCTTGGCGTGTATCCGTACGTCGCTGCGATCCGGTCCCAGATCGACGGGCACGTGCACCTTCCGCTGACCACTGGCGACAACATCGATGTACTGTGGAGACCTCACGCCCCACGTGTTGAGCAATTCGGCGGTACACCGTATGCCACGGCAAATTGGCAGACATTGACGGCGGCGGTGCACAAATGCTGCGCAGCTAGCGCCATTCGACGGCCAACACCGCGGTTCCTGGTGCGTCCGCTGTGCCGTGCGTG
This sequence comes from Schistocerca gregaria, assembly GCF_023897955.1. Lineage (NCBI taxonomy): Eukaryota > Metazoa > Arthropoda > Insecta > Orthoptera > Acrididae > Schistocerca > Schistocerca gregaria. Next base: position 297,512,427 of record NC_064924.1, on the reverse strand, counting down.
TGATCATTGCTTGTACAGCCCTCTCGCAGTGTCCGGAGCAAGTATGGTGGGTCTGACACACCGGTGTCAATGTGTTATTTTTTCCATTTCCAGGAGTGTAGTTGTCAATTCAATGAATGCAAGTGTCAGACCGGTTTTAGCGTACTCTGGTACTACACCGACAGGTAGAGTAAGCATTAACCAAAGTCAGTCCTCATAAACAAGCAAATATTCTAAGATTACATTTTTCACAGAACGACGTAAGAACTATGACGAGAAAAAAAATCCAAGATGCTGCTGACGAATAGAGACTAGTATGTATTTGTCTCCTGTTATGTCATATAAAACATACGTGTTGTAACTTCAGGTATTAGTTCACTTATTGGTGTAGCAACATTTGTTATAAGTGACACCGTTTGTATATAAACCTCATGTACTTAATAGTTGCGACCTACTCTGTTGCCAGCCGGTGTGGCCGAGCGGTTCGAGGCGCTACAGTCTGGACCCGGGCGACCGCTAAGATCGCAGGTTCGAATTGTGCCTCGGGCATTGGATGTGTGTGATGTCCTTAGGTTAGTTAGGTTTAAGTAGTTCTACGTTCTAGGGGACTGATGACCTTACAAGTTAAGTCCATAGTGCTCAGAGCCATTTGAACAATTTTGAACCCTCTCTGTTATTGCTATATGCAGATGTTATTGTCATTTAATTTTTATCTGTGTCATTGTTTTTACATTTCGTTGCACAGTTGTCAGCTAACTTTTCACTATTGACGGCATTTAAAATACCTCCTTTCATAAAAGTTCTTACGTCGTTTTGCAGTCAAAGTGATCTTAGTCGGCCGCTGTGGCCGAGTGGTTCTAGGCGCTTCAGTCCGGAAATGCACTGCTCTTCGGTCGCAGGTTCGTTTCCTGCCTTTGGCATGGAAGTGTCTGATGCCCTTAGGTTAGTAATGTTTAAGTAGTTCTAAGTCTAGGGGACCGATGACCTCAGATGTTAATTCCTATAGTGTTTCGAGCCATTTATGTTAAAAAGTGATCTTAGTATATTTACGGGTCAGTGAGAATTGGTTAAAATGGCTCTGAGCACTATGCGACTTAACTTCTGAGGCTATCAGTCGCCTAGAACTTAGAACTAATTAAACCTAACTAACCTAAAGACACCACACAGATCTATGTTCGAGGCAGGATTCTATCCTGCGACCGTAGCGGTCGCTCCGTACCAGACTGTAGCGCCTAGAACCGCACGGCCACTCCGGCCGGTCAGTGAGAATTGACTTTGGTTAAAGCTAACCCCATCTCTCAGAATAGTTTACGTCTTTGACAGTGTAACATGCTACAGTTTGTTTGGTACTTGCATTTATTCAATTGACAACTATACTATCATATGCAGTCTTTATAAAACGAGACTTGCATTGCGAAACATAGTGCATGTGCTCAGTTTGTCGAACCTAAACCTACAGCTACATGTAATTACTGAGGTAATTGAACCTACGGTGTTTGTCACGATTGGCAAAGGCATTGTCGCAGAGGAAACACTGGTTCCCGCATGATAAACGAAGTTCAGCGCTGTCGGGCGTGCGCGGCCCTTGGGTGGTTAACTGTCCGGGTCGCTATGCGCTGTTGCCAATTTTCGGGCTACACTCAACCTCGTGATGCCAATTGATGAGCTACTCGACGGAAAGGTAGCGGCTCCGGTCAAAGAAAACCATCATAACGACCGGGAGAGTGGTGTGCTGACCACACGCCCCTCCTATTCGCATCCTCAGCGAAGGATGAAACGGCGGTCGAATGGTGCCGATGGGCCACTTGTGGCCTGAAGACGGAGTGCTGTTTGTCGCGATTATCCATTGTACTCGTATGTGTTACTTGTTTCTCATAATGTCTGAAAATTTTCCCTCACTTTACGTCTGACGATGTTTTTTCGAAACGCGTTACATTTATTAGGGTATTGTACGATCAAGTAGCTGCAAGTTGTGCGAAGTCACTTTCAACTGTGTTACCTATATGTTAAGAAACGTGTGAATTTTGCTGTAAAATGACACGTAAACGATATGTGTAGGTTAAATGAATAAATCAGAGTGAGTTTTCAATGTTAAAATGCTTTTGTATACTCCATATATAAATTGCGAATAATAGTGGTTTGCGATTATTCTTCTGACGTTCTCCCTAAATTAACTTCGCCTTTGTCAGTTCTCTTCCGTTGGGAACGATGTGTTGAATTCCATCTGTAAAGAACATAATCGAGTAGCAAATCTAGTCCGATACTTAGTAAGCTCGTATTTGACCGAAGTTCTTCAAAAACAGCGTAATGCTTGAGCATAAAAGATGTTCCATAATACAACAGATGAATGCCAACGATGTAGGCCTTCAGTTAGGCGGGTCCGTCCGACGACCGTTTTTGAACGCTGGGATTTGTTAACGAGGAAAAGCCGTTACAGTGTAAAATGGTACAAGATGTTCTAAACCTAGATAAAAGCTTTCGGGAAAGACGCGTAATACACTGCTTATTCAAGAACCAAGAGAGAATGTTAAGAGTGGGAGACCAAGAACGAAGTCCTCAGATTAAAAATGGTGTAAGACATGGATGAAGTCTTTCACAGCTGCTGTTGAATTTGTACGTCGAAGAAACAATCAATGAAATAAAATAATGTTCAAGAGTGGGACTAAAATTCAGAGTCAAAAGATAGCCATATTAACATTCGCTGGTGGCAGTGCTATCCTCATCGAAATTACGGAATCTGTTGAAGGGGATGAACAAGATAATTAGAACAGAATGTGGACTGAGAATAAATTGGAGGAAGACAAGAGTAGTGAGAAGTAGGACAAATGAGAAGGACGAAAAACTTGTAATTGATGATCACGGTGTGGCTGAAGTTAAGAAATTCTGCTGCATAACCAGCAAAATAAACAATGACGAGCGGAGCTAGGTGGACATAAAAATGAGGCTAGCAAAGGCAAAAAGGACGTTCGTGGCCAAGATAGTTCTACGTTAAACATAGGTCTTAATTTGAGAAAGAAATATATTAGAATGCACATATGGAGTGCAGCATTATTGGCAGTGAATCACTGTCTGTGATAAAACCGGGGCAGAAGTTGATAGAGGCATTTGAGATGTGGTGCTACAGAAGAATGTTGTGAATTACGTGGACTGTTAACGGAAGGAAAGAGGAGGTTCTCCACAGAACCGGAGTTGAAAGGATTATGTGAAAAACTTTGACAAGAATAAGGAGCAGGGTGATAGAACAACTGTTGAGACATCGGGGTGTAACTTCTAGGGTGCTACAGGGAACCGTAGAGGGTACAATATGCAGAGGAACATAGAGCATGGGATGCATCCAGCAAATACTTAAGGAATAGGTGGGCCGTATCAAACCAGTCAGAAGACCTGAAGACAGCTGACAAAAATATATGGTACACTACGTGAGTAGTGCTACAGCGGCACTAACCAGCTAATGCCTGAGGCAGTAACAGTCTTCTCAATAAGGGAATCCCACAGTTGGTGAACTGGACTTTGTTTGCTTAACAAAATACCATTTTTCTGTAAATTTGTTTTAACTGTTTTTGTATTTTATTTATAGCGTAATGTTTCTTATAGGGAAAGTACTGTGCTCGGCGTCTTCGCGAAAACACGCCACACGGGGGTGCGATGTTCGCTTCCGTCCTTCGCGCCTGGCGGTGAGCGCGCGACTGCGGCGGGCCTGCTGCTTTGGGCGGGGCTCGTTGCAACAGCTGCCGCGGGGCGCGCTGCCTTCGCGCCGCGTCGCTCCGTCCCGACGCCACGGCGCCGACGCCTTGGGACGGCGAACGCAGCGCAGCGTCGCGACGCCCGTGTCCGCCGGCGCCCAGTTCGCGCGCGCTCCTGCGACGGCCGCTACCCGGGTGACTGCGGTCCGCGCCTGTCCGGTAGACGAGACGGAAGGGCTATCCGATCTCACTGTGCGGTCAACACCTGGTGGGACACTCTAGTGGGGGAACGGTCCGTGCCTCCTTCTCTGCGACTGTGTCACACACCTAACAAGTAGCAGCGGCACTCCAAGGTACTTGACACCACGTTACCTGTTTAGTTAGCCACAAGATTTCGCAGCACACTTTTTATCTTCGCCTGCGGCTGTATTCCGCAAGTACTTGTAATCGTGCCCCACTGGTGTTTGTTGAAAATTTTTGTCACATTAAATAAAAAAAACCAGCGTTCAGCCATGCATTTCATTCTCGAATACATAGTTATATTCCCACAATAATTATTTTACTCAAATACATTCAATTGAAGACGTTGCAATGGACCCATTCGTTCTACCATTTTTTTCCGACTATCGGTCTGCAATACGCCATCTTCAAATATATTTGTTCGCTCCATTCACCTTAATTCTGTTTGCCAGATCCTCCTAGTTATCAAGGACTTGTTTCATGTGGCTGATGGCATTCGCACACTTAAAGTATTTCGGATGTTCCCATCAATTTGCATGTACTACACAACTTCGTTTTAGGTGAAATCTCACTTGATTTCCTTCCCAGAAAACGCTTCTCATCTGGACGTCTTTCTACATACCGCAGAAACTACCTAAAAACGCGATGTCGCTGTACGCAACTACTTCTTCTGTGAGTCAGTTTCAGAGGACTGCAAACGCTATTAACCGTATAATGTACATCCTCCGAGTACTGTAATGGTCTATTCACATTTTCCTTAGGCGTGCTGGACGCTATTTTTCAATTGAACGATCCCCCTCTTTAACCCCCGATTACTAAACCGTCGCAAAGTATATGACTGCAGTTGTTACCAATTCGCGGTTTCATCCAATCTGGTATTGTTAGTACAGGGTATAAAACAGGATATTTTGTACTCATTTTGTTTGAGACCTAAGTTTCAGACATTAAATTGTAATTAAATAGAGCATAAACTATAAATTATTACTTCCTTTGAATGAAACACGGAGTAGTAAAAGTTAGGATGATTTTGTAACAACGTAACAATTTCTCCCGCTTAGTGCCCCGTAGTTACGAAGCATGTCGTTAGTTATATTAGCTAGTACGTCTTCTGTCTGAAAACATATCGAATTCCAACGCCGGCCTAGTGTTTTCTTTTCTTTTTCAACGAAAGTAGGGGTACGTTTTGATGGCAATAGCACACCAAAACAAATATGTCCGTTTATTCGGTGATACACAAATGTATCATTGTGTGTATGAACACATTACCATAAATTCCGTAGACGCTTGGAACGTCCCTTGACGATAAAAAAAGAAACTGCATTAAGTTATTTGCTATGTCAGCATCACTTTAGTTAACAACATTGTTTGATTCTCTATACACAAGTGTTTCCTCAACATATATTTGGAAATGGAAGAGTAATTAATCACATCTTCGTCACTTGGATGTAGTAAGCTATCGTGAATTCCCAGGTAAGATCTGCTGATCTGCTCTCTGACTGCGTCTATAGCGATCGACAAATACCTAGTAATTCGACAACTGAGATTAGGATATAGATGACATTCATATACGTCCTCTAGATCGAGAGAGATTTACACTTGTTGTAGTAAACTGTAACTGTGTCTGTGCATATAATTGTGCACAGTTGGTGGCCCTCCATTTCAAAGTATTTAGAAAAATTAACCTGACCGACAAGAATCTGACAAATGACTTTATTTTATCAGTCTTTTGTTTTGAAAGCATTGTGTTTGAAAAAGTGTATCAAGTCAAACGGGCTTGATACGGCCAACCATTTAGCTTTAGTAGATTTACCTAGCACAAATGTTGGAGTCTGCCAATTACAACGTACATTCATGAAAAAAGATTGCTGCTTCTAGATATACGATGACAACGGCTCGTCCAAGCCAGACAGAATAAACTGGTTACTTCTCCCAGAAGGTGATAAAATTAGTTGAAGTTGACGTGAACTACTGAACTTATATACCACTTCTCAGCGAACAGGCTTCTTTGCATATAAATGTCTTATGAGTGCAAAGGTATTCGATGACGTATAGGTACTTGCACTGGGAGCTTCATTTGAAGTTTTTTTTATGCTTTATAGAGGTATTTTTTCGTTACCGTAAGCGGTTATCATGCAAGATTGGCTGTTCGGAGTCTAGTGATTACATGAGAAAATTTTTAATGAGTGTCTGTCATGGTGGAATCGTCCATAAGTTTAGAATTTAGAATGTTACGGATACGTATTTATTATATGAGCCTTATGAACTCAGAACATCCAACGTACTTCAAGGTCTTCTTTGTGAGGAAATACTGCAATAGTAATATTTTCAGTCCTATTGTGTTCAAGAAAAATTAAAAAACCGAGAAACATAAACATAGTCATCATGTACTCATAGTTATCTCGTGTCCGCAAACGTTACTATTCGCACAAGAGAAATGAGCAAAAAAATAATGTGGTTTATTTCTTCCCGTCGGCAGACTGACAGAGTGATAGTGATGGAGCATGACATAATTAAAAGTCTGTCAGATACCAACGGAAATGGTAACAGCGTTCAATGCAAAACGCTGTTACGGAAGCGAAACCGATGCTTACTTCAGCAGGAAAGAACGCGCCGAGTATACAATGTAGCCGCGAATACTGCATATACTGAATTTACATTTGACGGAGGAAATTCAGCAGGACCCGCCGTGACGCACAATGCCTCTCTTGTAGCGGCTGCCATCGGGGTTTGTTGAGCATATCCATACCATGGTATTTGCCCCCTGGATCAAGACTATAAGCTAAAACTCTATAATAGGTACGAAACAACTTAAACAAGAGTTTTTGAAACCATGGCGACATTTAAAATTTCATGAACTAAGAAGCAGCCACACGAAAGAATTCACTTCGTTTTTAGTTTCTCCTTCTTCTTGTTCTTAGCAATGATGTATATAAAACATGACAGGGCTGGCTTTCAGCTGCAAGAGGCAGTCAGCAACTCGTTTGAAGTTTCTAGTAGATACTGATATTTACCCTATTCCCAACAATGGGTTGTGGCTCAGTTATTAATACACTCGACTGACGTCGATTGGAACATGATGAAATATGGCCCCTCTATTCACATTTATGTCAGCCGTTGTTTCTCCAAGGCCCTTAAAGGCCAATGTTGGGATATGCCGTTTGGAAAAGAGGCGGCTTGTTTCATTCCTCAGTTTTCTCTAATCAGAGATTACGCTCTGTTTCAAACGACGTGTCCATTGCACTCGCGAGTGACACGTTTGAAGAATGATTGTCGGTTATCCTCCCTGTCAACTAATTTCTTGAATGTTCAACTTCATGGTTTTCGTGAGATGTATGTGGGAGGAAATAACGTGTTGTCTGACTCTTCCGGGGAGTACTCTCTCTAAATTACAATGGTAAACTTCTCCTTGATGCACAACGCCTCTGTTGAAGCGTCTGCCACTGGAGTTCTTTGAGCACCTCAGTAACGCTCTAGCGATGGCCAAATGATCCCGTGACGAAATTCTCCGCTCTTCGTTGGATCTTAGAAAAGATATCTTTTGTCACTCCTATGTGGGAAAGATCCCAAATTGACGAACAACATTCAAGAATTGGTCGCACAAGCGCTTTGTAAGCAACCTCTTCCGTGGATTCTTCACTTTCTCTGAAAGATTCTTCCTATGACTCAGTATCTGTTTGGCATCTGTTTTTCCTACTACTTGTTTAAGCTCGCTCTGAAGAGTTACTCCTACATATTTCATTGTGGTTATTGTTTCCAGCAATTTTCCATCTATACTGTAGTTCTATACTAGTAGATTTCTATTCCTATTTAAGCGTAATGTGTTATACTTACTTACGTTTAAGGTGATCTGACAGAGCCAGCGTCATTTATCAGTCCTCTGTACGTCAATTCCGTAAATCAGTACTGTCTTACTTTCTTATACACAACGTTTCTACTAGATCGTTTGCATACGTTGTAAACAGTAACTGTCCTATCGCACTTCCTTGGGGTATTCCGGAAATCACCTTCACAGCTGTCGGTTATATTCTGTTAAGTGCGATCTGGGTTGAGTTCTGTCTTCAAGGAAGTCTGGGATATAGTCGCAAATCTGGTCCGTATCATTACGTATTAAGTACACTTCTTTTCCACCATTCATTCTGTTGATCCAGAGCGTATATTTCTCCAACATCAGCTTTTATTTCGATAATCCCTACGTTATCTTGTTAAGAAAACTAGGTTGATTGCCTTCAACAGAAATGTTACTCATTTGGAAAAGTTTCTCGAGCACATATAGAACGTTTTCAAACTCTCACACTGTCACAGGAACAAGAAAATTTCGCTTTGGAACCGGTTTTGATGAAAAATTTTTACCGTGATGTTTTTCTCTAACTCACCCTCATTTCCAGACGGTATGTAAGGAATAACAATTGCCAAAAGTACATTTGGGTTATTCGACATAACAGAAAAGCAAAGTGGAAGCCAAGTAATTATCGTTTATAATCCGTCAGTTCGGATGTCGCTAGAGACAAAACACAGGCTATGATATAGAAACATAAAAGATGACTGTCGTACGCTTCTCAACGGAACCATCTCGGAATCTGCCATCAGTGATTTATGTAAACAGCGCGAAAATAAATAAATGACCTGATTGGACGTTCTGGATTCTAACCAGAATGCTCTCGAATATGAGTCTAGCCTGAAAAAATTGCGTTATATTTTTCGTTTCTTTATCGTGGCTGACTGTAGATTTTTAAAGACGATACGAAAAAGAGGTGTTCATTGACCAATACCAGTCTTCGTGTGTCTGTCGTATCATGACCTAAGTGTACGTCCCCGGTAGCTGAATAGTCAGCATCACTGATTGTCAGTCCTCTGGGCCCGGGTTCGATTCCCGGCTGGGTCGGGGAATTTTACCCCCCCCCCCCCCTCCCCAGGGACTGGGTGTTGTGCAGTCCTCATCATCATTGTCTCCGACATCAGGTTCCCGAAGTGCCGTCAAACTGAAAGACCGGCACCCGGCAATCGGTCTGCTCGAGGGGGACCCTAGCCATACAATCGAATTAAAAGAAATGAGGTAATTGTAACACGTACCAGAGAAAAAACTTTGTTGCCTATATATTTTCACCCTGCTTAATCTTTTACTACTATGAGGTCACATGGTTCGGCGCATTGTGCGAATAAATTTCTTCTCCAACTCATAGAAAGGTGCAATAAACTCTATTCGGGTAGAAACTGGTTTATTTTCCATTGATACATGGACGCTGATGGAGAGGAAACATTGACTACTGCAGCAGAAATAGCTCTCTACGTGTCCATATTTAAACTGAGAACACAATTAGCTACCGTGTCATACTATACACGTTTTATCGTATATGCGACGCGCGTTTCAAAATAATTCAGAGGACGTATTTAAGCGCGTGAATTCTCCCATAAATGAGCTGCCGCGAGTAGGCCAGATATATACATGTGACATCATCGCCTGCGCAGTGTTACGGCCCAAGCCAAATTAGATTCCTTATCGGGCCTAAGGCAAGCTGCGTTGTGTCGCGGAGGCGCGGCTGAGCAACGCTGTTTGTGTTCTCAGCGAGCTGTCTGTTTGTTCAAGGCCGTGAGTACACTGGCTGGCTGAGAGGGCCCGGTCCCACTGTGGATATTGTGTTACTGAGGAGGACTAGGCAATCGTATACCACAACATAACACTGTACTAGTGCTGCTTTTCCGGCAGTTGCCGTTTATTAACTTGATGCCACTACGCCGTGAAATTATTACTCCCTAATCGTCTCCTAGGAATTATAAGAAAACATCATTCCTATGCCATTATCCTGGTAATAATACTCACAAGAAGACCCAGCGGGAGTTTCCTAAGGTGTTAGATTTATGGTATGTGAAGTACAGAACTCAAATATCAATAACACAAAACAGTTCAGTACTACACTCAGAAACTCTAGCGAAAATCGATTTTCAAATTTTATGATTCTCGTTAAACTAAGGTCTGTTTTTCGATAAGCGTTATTAATCGCGGTAGAATGCTTGTCTGCCTAGCGGCTAGTCTGGGTTTCATCACTGACCTATGCTAACTTTTATCAAAACTAGCTTGTTTTTTTATAATTTCTGTGAAGAGTAAAATATGTAAATACGAAAAATATTTTAATGCTTTTCATGCTAACGATCTTTAGTGAAAATCTTTTATAAAAGTTCTGTAATTAAGAATTTAAGTTCGCAAAAATCGGATTTTGGTCTATGGTATATAAATAGAACTAATAAAACATGTGTGATTCATAAAAATGACAGATATGTATTACTTAGCACATCTTTGACCCATTTTGTGCTTAAATGAAGTAAATATTCGAACTAAAAGAAAAAAAATTAACCAAGAAAAATAATAAAGCTAGACTCGAAGCAGCGAGTACCGGTCTTGAACGCTGCCTTTTTTTCCATCTTTATTCATTTCATGCTTCACATAAATTATCTTATAATATGCATCTTTCCTTAGAATTTTACATGAGCTGCGTAGAACCGATGGTCCCGTTTTGCAAGCCAAGCTTTCCATCGCATAGTCACATTGCCTGTCGAAAATTCGATATTAATTTACGATACTAATGATTTTCGGCTAATTTTAGAGTCAGTTTTTCGAGAACTGTTGAGAGTTGCATCGAACTGCTTTGTGTTCTTGATAGCTGAGCCTGAACCTCACCCCCCGTGCGGTGATCACAAAATCCAATTGCCGTGTGGTTTCCTTGTCACTGAATTGTGTGAAATCACTCTCCCATCCCCTAATAATCAAATGGCCTATTGTTTTCATTACTATAACATTTCAAGAGAACAGTGCTATTCACCAATAAAGTGGTGAATTTTTTATCCTAAAATGCCCGCGGGTCATCGAATTGTTAAAAAAAATTAAAAGAAATACTGGCTGTAGGCTACAATATAGCTGTATAACTTATAGTTTATAGCGCGTAGTGTACAGTCTACAGGTACTATTACTCTCTCAAGGTGATATTACATTCATTCTTGTTACGTACAAATACATACTTTTCTTACTGTCAACTTTTGTAAATTTTAAATTCTCTTGCAACTACAAGAGGAGTGATGGTGAAAGAGGCACTCTGCAAACGAGGTTAAGTTACTTCAACGGTTCCAGTTCCACATTCCACAGAAAGTTACACGAGGGAGTATCGTAAAATGTATTACATCTTGCAAATCGCATGGCAAATTCGTTAGAATCTGTAATCTTTCAGTCTCTTTGCTGAGAAATACTGAAATACCGATGACGAAGAGGATGATGAGACAACGACGGCGTTAGAGACGGAGCACAAGCTCGGATTAGGAAAGAATGGGGTAGGAAATCGGCCATGCCCTTTCGACGTAACCATCCGCATTTGCCATAAGCGTTTTAGTGAAATCACGGAAAACCTAAATCCGGATGGCCGGACAGGGGTTTTAACCATCCACCCGAATGTGAAATACCGAGACGCGAGCCTTCATTGGTCAGAGTCATTATCATGATAAGCTGTTTGACACCGGATAAAAGACTCCCTCGTGACTTTTTGATGTTGTGTAGTTGCTGCTTGTTTTATAGCGTTCTGAACCAACCTGAGTACCCGTCTTATCTCTTGTAATCCGTCCATGTCCATGGCTACAGGTTTCATTTTCATTACAGTTATCATAACTTCGTTATATCCCAATTACTATATGAATCGCCGGGCAGAGTGGCCGTTCGGTTTGAGGCGCTAAGTCACGGACAACGGTGCTCCCCACGCCGGAGGTTCGAGTCCTCCCTCGGGCATAGGTGTGTGTGTTTTTCTTCGTATAAGTTACTTTGAGCAGTGTGTATGTCTAAGGACCGATTACCTCAGCAGTTTGGTCCCATAAAAATTCACGCACATTTAAACATTTCAATACGAATCATCTGTTTCATTTCACCTTCCCTCTACAAGTTTTCATCCGTTGCTAACCGAACAGACCCCACACGCATTATGATTTGATGGTTGTGTGAAATGGAGAATTTTGCCCGGACCGGCCTTCGAACCCGGGTCGACTCATTCTCATGAGTGGTTGCCCACTTCCTCTTTTTTTAATCTTATTTTTTTCCTTATTGTTCGTTGATTAACAACCGATCAAGTACATCGTTTATCCATTGACTCGGTTTTTTCTATTTTTTTCATTTTTTATTTTTTATTTTTTTTATTAAAGAGGGCAGCTAACGCTCTGTCTTACCGCACTGAGCTACCTTGCCGGCAAACCTTAACTGCTTCGGCCATCGGGACACAGCTCCTACCTACCTCAAGTTTTTAACTTATCACATGCTGCAATGCAGCATTCCTCACACGTTAACCCATTACTTGCAAATCATTGATTCCCTTAGGATTTCGGACGATATTAGTACATCCGCACTGGAACAAACATCAAGGAGTCGTTGCGCTTATGTATCTGGCGATATGCACTGACGCTACCCTATACTTTCACGACAGAGCTAAACTAAGGTTTTAAACCGCTGTTCAGTTTGCCTAAGGCCCTGCTGACATGTTTACTGCTTATTCCGTCCAGCAAATATTTTTCGATTAGCCTAACCACAAAACCCCATCAGTTGCTTCTACGACTTCATTGTGTATTTGTTCTATTTTCTTTTCCACAATAACACTGTATATTATTTCAGGCTTATTGCAATCGATTTTCAGGGCTGCTCTTCATACTGGTTCTACTACTCGCTTCCATTACTAGCTCAAATTTGCCTGTTCAAGAGGCAAACAGAAGTATGTCATCGGCTAAGGAAGTCGGCTTCTTCTTGATGTGCACCGTACCCTCGGCATACAGAGCTGCGTGGTTTATGGAATCCACTTCTGAGGTTGCGTCCTTTGACGATCATGATAAGAGTGCCTGTGCGTAACATATTTTTGAAACACTCATTCGCATAGCATGAACACATGCATTTGTGCACTTGAGAATTAGCACACGCTCGAAACAAGCAAGCAGGATTCAGTAAAACACACATAAATCAACACCCTGGTGGAAAAGACATAGCACGTCAGAATGTAGGTGGTTGTGATCTGTTTCGGCTAATACGCATTCTTTCCTTCGTTTTCTCGGTTTAAGGTTCAAAATGGTTCAAATGGCTCTGAGCACTATGGGACTGAACTTCTGAGGTCATAAGTCCCCTAGAACGTAGAACTACTTAAACCTAACTAATCTAAAGACAACGCACACATCCATACCCGATGCAGGATTCGAACCTGCGACCGTAGCGTTCGCGAGGTTCCAGACTGTAGCGTCTAGAACGGCTCGGCCACTCCGGCCCGCCTCGGTTTAAGGATGTAAAGACCTTATCGAGTGCTGTCGAGAACTGGTGATACGCAGCCTCCTTCCTCAACTCCTTTTTCAAGTTTTAATTTTTCGTGACCTAATAGGAGTTCTACCATTGAAACCCTCAATACGCTAACATATTGATAATCAATGCCAAATGTAAAGATAATACGAGTAAGGTCCATTCTCAGAGTAGTTGGTAAACATACTTTCTGCAGCTGTCAGACGCTGTTTTGGCAGCTAGTGAGAGGAAACATTTCGTTACTGTAAGGAACACAAGTCTCTTACGCCTAAACAAATGTCAGTCAAGCTCATTTGTAATTCCTGCTGAAGTAGACATTACTACGCCGCGTTTGCACATTAATGTAACGAGTAATTACTGATCATGTAATCATTTCCGTATGAGTTCAGATAGCAATATATTCCGCTAACGACGTTTCTCATCATCAGCCACAACGCCATTCCATCTATAGCTTTCATTAAATAACTAGCACGCCTTTGCGCCAGAAAACCGAATTAGAGAAATGTACGAGTACTTTTATCCTATGACCAGACGTAACACTTTCAATTTCTAATTACACTCTGTAGCAAATTCATGTTACCATTCATGCACGGCGCGGCTCCCCTTGACCGCACCATACACATTCTAAACGACACGCTGCGCACTGAATCGTTGATCACACATCCATGTTTGCAAATCACCCCAGTCTGTATTGCCTGGCCATCAAGAGATGTTGCATAGCGACATCTTTCATGGATCCCGCTATATGGCTCCTTCCGTGTATAGCGATTTTACTACTATGATGCATGGGGCCTGAAGATGGCATCAGTGTAATGCCGAAACTGGTTGCATATAAGAAGCTCATAAAATAAATTTCTACAACACATACGGCTGTTGGTAAATTATTGTATCAACAAACGATGCGCACTATGTCGGCGAGTAACCAGTGGCGCTGGGGCGTTGTTGCAAACAAAAACAGAAGTACCCCATCTAAGCGCACTCAGCTTCGAAAGTTCCAAAAGCCATTAATAAGTAAGGAGTACGGTGGTATTACGTCTTGATTACACAGATTGCAGTATTCCTTACGTCCCCTAGAAACGCCAGAAAACCAGTGAGAAACTTGAAGAAATATCCGAATTTCACAGTCTTGCGGAGGAAAATAACAGGTTTCTCAAGAAAATCTCGGTAAGAGTAGCATTGATCAAGAGTGCTTTCCAAAAGAAAAAAGAACGTTCTGGTCAATGAGCTTGTCAGCTTCCACACTAAGAAAGGTTTTCTAAAGATCATAATATGAAGTGTCTCGGATGTGAAACTTGGAAGGTAGCAAAGGAGGAGAAAGGTCGTCTCGCAGCTGCAGAAATGTGGTTCTGGGGAAGCATTACAGGAACGAATGGGATGGTTCTACAAGAAAAAGGAGAGAAGAGCTACTGAAAACTAAGCCAACGCGAAGCAAAACTCGTTGTGCATTACTACAAACATTTTCAAAGGCAAGTTGGTAGCGAAGACATCGAGGGGACTACCGAAGGCATCTTACTTCAAAATGAGATTACTGACGTCAAATGTTTTTTTATATCTGGAAATGAAGATACTACTAAAGGGAGGAATCTCTGGCTGTACTTACGAAACTCAACATTTTTTAAGAAGAAACACCGTTCTCTAATGAAGTTGTCGGCCTGCATGTACCCCATTGTGATGAACTCACTTCTGAAGCTGGCTTTTAACGCTGCTTGATTAAAATGTAATTTCGTTTTTCGATGCCGTGTGCGATACTTTTAATTAATATCGCATATATTACGCACAGGAGGGTATTCCTAAGAAATTTAATGTCTTGCCTGCCCAGTTCTTGTGGAATAGTGCGTAAAATATGTATACGTGACCTGTGGGTCGATAGGATGAGTTCTTGTGTAGTGTGGAGTAGCGTTAATATTGTTATGCATAGTTGCTGAGATCAAAGAACTGCCGGTGCTATTGCTCGTCGCCGGCACGTAGTCCACCGTATCCGATTAACATTAGGGATTCATCCAACACTATCCCTTCCATCCGGTCAAAGGGTCATAGTCAAAAGTTTAAAATTCCCTGTGTCAATGACAAGCTGTGGACAGGTTTTTAACCTAATCCTACAATTTGAGGTCTACGTAGTCGGTTGATGTCAGTGCATCATCGATTTCCCATGTACTTTTGTGACGGAAATTTGTTGCAAAACCGGCGTGAATCCGACTTACGTGTTAAGCAAATTTTGAAATTTTTGGTACGGTTTTATTAGACCAAACTGCCAACGTCATTGGTCCCTACGTTTACGCACTACTTAATTCAACTTAAACTTCGCCAAGGCCTACACAAGGACTCGAATCTCCGATGGGGAGAGCCACAGGGACCGTGACAAGGCGTCTGAGACCGCGCGGCTACCCCGCGCGGCCAGGTTAAACACCAACGCTCTAACGAGCATTAGTAACATCAGTCGCGGAGAATGGTTATATGCAACAATAAGGCGCTGATAGCACGAGGTAACCGTATTGAGCCAAGTTCAAGTTTATCTTAATTCTTTTGTGCATTCTTGCCATGCTGATACAGGATATAAAACTATTCCTTTCTACTTTTGCTATTTTCTGTGTAATTTCTAAATATTCACCTTTATTGACACTAAACTAACATGGGTGTATGTTGCGTTGAGCAAATCGAGTAATGTATTTAAAATATTAATATTCACAAGCACAGTAGTTTCAAAAGAATGATCTTTAATTCGCAGAGAATTTAAATCAGCAATTAACATCAAACGGCTTCTCTGTTTGTGTGGTTCTCCCTGCGTTTCCTGCACTAAACCCAAATATAGTCACACTCCGTAGTTGCATCCCACCTTACTTGGTATTTTGTTTCCACAGACCAAATATCTTTGTGGAAATGTTCGCAATATTCTTCACTCACATCTCCAAAATTCTTTCTGATGAGATCAATATTTGAATGCACTAGAGCACGAATCAGTTGAAATTTTTTATCCAGATGCATTGCAGCTTTGAATTAAAACATGTATTAATTCTGCTTAGTTTTCACTCATTTGATTTGCTAGAAACCCATGTACCACCTTTCTAAATGACTCCCGTGCATTTCGTTCTTCTGGAGTTATTGCTTCGTCCAGATCTTTCGATAGGTAAAAATTCCATCTTCCTCTTTTGCGTCGGATACCTGGGTAAAAGTTTATCTTATAATGTGAAGGGCTGCAGGATCGATAGAAAAATCTTTAATGAATCTTTAATTAGTCCCAATTTAATATGCAGAGAGGTATCCAAATTTTTCCCTGCATACAAAGGTTCTCGAAGTACATTATTTGTCCCAAGAATTAACTTTTCTCTCACGGGCCATTGTTTCCTAATTAGGCTGTTTTCCTGCTTTCTCAAAGAAGGAGGTAACGTGAGTACTTTGTTATGTCTCTTTAAAGGTTTACAAGGATTTTTACCATCATAGTACCTCCAAATAATAACCTGGAAAACAGTGGAATAACTTTGCATTTGAGAGTTATGTAGTGGAAGCTTACGGTACTAATAAGGACAAAGGAGATAAAACGAATAACCAGCATGAGCCTGGGTGACATATAATTAGCATTTGTAGAAGTAAATGGACGAAGGATTTTCTATTCTGTGTTTGTTGAATACAAGAATATCCTACGTATTTTAAAAAGTAATTTATATTTGCTCAAATATATTCTCATTTACTTGTACTACTGGTCAATTTGAATCATCTAGTATTGTTAAAGTGACATAAAAAGCTTATTGTTACACAACGTAAAAAAATAAGTGTAGCGTAAGAATGTCACCTACAAAAAGTCAACGAATACCCTCATGAAACTATTCGTAACTAAATGCAGTAACTGTAGCCCAATACCACAAATTCGTCACAATATTTCATCAAATTTTTTGAAAGACTGCATAACAGAGCAGGGTATTGCAAAGTTCCATATGATCTCTAAGGAGAAATCTCTATCGCCGCTTCTGTGTCTCAGGACAACGCACACCTAATATAATGATAGCTTGGCTCATACTGCAGCAAAAGTCGATAAAAGCAAACAAGATCTATATGGAAGGTACTGTACTGCTAGAAGAAAGGGATTATGGGCACTAAAGTAAAGCAGAATGTATCGTACAGATCTGTCGATATGTTGCCAAGAACAAACCCTTGAGTTTTACATAGACTACCCCTATGTACTCTCTGACAGAGCAAGGGAGAGCATCTTCTTCACAGACTGCACAAGAGTCAATATAATTTCTAAAAAACACTACACTCGCGGTATAATTACACATTCAGGGAAAGTAAATTTTGTTTAAAAATGCAACTAATTCTTAAGAATTTAGAGGACGGAAGACTACTCGGAGCATGGATATGTCGAAAGGAGGAGTTTTGGCGCTTAATCAAAGCACGTGAGGACATCAAGCTAAACTCATGTCGTTCTCTCTGAACTAACAAGGTTCTTCTATTGTTTAAAACTTCCTTGTCACTTTACTGTACAGAGAAGAGGCATGGTTTCCCATCTTTTTATCCTCTTTATAGACTCCTTTATTGATAAGTAACATAGTATTAAACCTGGTTATCTCTCCACAGAAATTCGCTAAATTAACCGTACCAGTGTAATCGAATCCGATGCCAGTGCAGATAATGTTACATCTGACTTTACGGCACAACTTCGGGTGTCCTTTCGTTCTCATATTTCTTGGCATCAGAAAAGGGCACAGAAAAAGAAGACGCACTGGGGTGCTTCGCGTCACCGTAAAACTGTCGAAAAGTGATAAAAATGATTACAGGATACCTTAATTAACAGCACATTATTTATAGCGTATTAGTGTTAATTTCAAATTACAGTTCATATGAAAGCAAAATAAAAAATACCATTGTCCACTGTATTACATGCAACGGCTCATGTAGACAAATTGTACCATGATGCTCTGATGTGCGTCTTACAGACCTAAAATTTATCTCCGAGTGTCTGTATGGGTGACTATGCGTGCGTGTGTGTGTGTGTGTGTGTGTGTGTGTGTGTGTGTGTGTGTGTGTGGGTATGGTCTCTCTCTCTCTCTTTCTCTCTTTCTCTCCCTATCTCTCTTTCAGTAGTATAACGTTTTTATTATCTATTTATTTTCGTATTGGTAGAGCTTTTCGTGAAATGCGGTACATTTACGGAAACGGCAGTAGCGTAGCTGAAGATGGTTGGAAGCGAGGGGCGAAACAATTTTCTTATATTGTTGAAGAAAACACCACATATCGACTAAAAATAATTGTATGCTCTGTACAGTTATGTGTATGCACCGCAAATGTTCATTGCACATTTTCGACATCTTCGGAAATATCATTATCGACTATGTTATAATGCTTTGTAAATCGTTCTCCGCCTGAAACTACTCATAGAGTGAATTGGTTTTTAGTTCTACTGACTAGCAGAAGTTGCTGACACAAGCTACTCCATCCTGCTGTAAGTTCGTAAATACAATAATGCAAAAAATTTCTCATACTTCCAATTATGGAATTGGCAGACAGCTTATTAAGCACCACTCCGTTAACATATTAAATAACAGCGGAAATATTCTCATAGATGTTTCACTTTCAATCACGATTGTATCTTACGAGGTAACGAAATGAAAAGAAAATTGCTTGGGACTTATATGTATTAGAGGATACCTTCCATTTGTGTACATGTTTCATCTCAAAATTTATACCGTTGGTGCTCTTTAATGATTAATTCACTCATAGTAATTTTTTATTCTCGTTTATCGATCTTCAAAACGAAGTCATGGAAGGAGAATACACTGCTCACTGGAAACGGAAAGATATCTCTCTCCAGGAAGCTCTTTACTCTAAGCTGGGAGAATTAACAACGTTTACTAGCAAATTTTTGGTGATTATTATAAAGGCAGTACTCAAACATCCGAACTGTACAGCAACCGTAATGTTGATAAAACATCAAGAAAACCTTAATTTCGTGATGCATAATTCTCGGGAATACTCTATCCCCGAAGAAAATGGGACGAAGAGCTGTGTGTAAGGGATGTGGGTAGAAGTGTGGTTAAGTATTAAACAAACATGTTCTATTATGCCGCCTCGCACCTTAATTAAAGTTACACTGTTCCAGACTGGAATATTAAGAGGCGGGGTGTATTTTAATTTTTCGAGCTCTAGTTAACTCTCCGATCTTTGCGAAAATGAGATCTCCTAATTTTTTCATGTAAATGGCGGAATGTTTCCTTTGAAAGAGCACAGCCGATTTCCTTACTGTCGCTGACATCCGCGTTTGTACTTCGTTCGTAATTATCATGTTGGCGATACGGTGTTGAGTGGTACATCCTAATTGAAATAATAAACGAAATTAATATTATGAATCGGAGAAATTAATGAAGAAGTGACCTTGAAGTGAAAGACCGTAGTGTGTTTCAATTACAGTAACTTAAGTAACTGTTTATAAGAAACGTATAATATACTCGTAAAATGGCAACACACTACAAATATATCTGCGTTATATCAGTAATTTAGCATCATTAAAGCTAGATATTACTATGAGTTGTACCAACTTGGAGGAGATGTACATCCGCTTAAATGTGGTGTGCTACCATAAGCCCTGCATGTGAGGTACCTGCAATACTGTCTTGGTTACCTGTCTGCAAAAAAAAAAAAAAAAAAAAAAAAAAAAAAAAAAAAAAAAAAAAAAAAAAAAAATTAATAAATAAATAAAACACAAATGTCTTTATACACACGGTTCATAAAAATTTGAAAGACATCTGGAATCTCCTACATATGAACAGAATATGGATCTAATTAACTTGAAGCTTGTAACCACAAGAAAATGGAGGAGAATCAGGCTCGCACGTCCGATGTACCTCGAAGATTATGTAGACCAAGTAATAGAGATAAAGAAGAAACTACATGTGTTTCTAAGTACAAATGTGATTGTCAAACAGTTATTTCCATTTGCTTTAGACGCCATCACGTAACAAGTTCTCAGTCGCTACCAATTGTAAGACCTCACTCTCGTGTCTCCTTAGCTCCCGAGCAAGTACATTCAAGAATTAATATTTTACAGGTCGAGGAAGAAAGTAATCTTCAGCTCATAGAGTGGGCAGCAGTCACGGTCGCTAGTAGCATGCGAATTAATCTTGTTAACTTAGCACTACATTCTTTCACAGATATATATTAGACAACAAAAATACATCATAAGCGATTAACGCAGAGGCCGCTGTGACGAGCGCACACAGGATCGAAAACGTTGTATCGACTCGGAACCGAGTTGGTCTCTGCTGTGCACGCGTCAAACAATTCTTGCTGCAGCCGCTACATCGAGCGCATTGTTGCGTAACAATCCTGGCACGGATCCAGCCATATTTTACTGGTATTAACCCTAGAACCAGACTGTGCCTACGACACGCCATTTAGTTATTTCTAACTGCATATGCACCTCTGGCTGGTAGCGCGCTGTGTTTCTGTCTACCGTCAGCGTTCATATTACTCAATGAAGTGGCAGTACCAATAGAAGGATTTTGTATTTTGTCTGGTATCTTGCTTGTGGCTAGGCCACGTGCGTTCCCACAGCATATAAAGAGTATGTCATAAAATGTAGGTTGTTTTATTTTTAAATTCATCTCATACACACTTGTTACAATATTAGTCAGTGTATAAGACACTATCCTCCCCATTTACTTTTCATTGCGTAATATTTTTAGGTATCAAAATGGGGATAACGTCTCGGCTTTTCGGTAGAGGAAATTACGCAAATGATGATGCCGGAACTGACAATATAAACTACAGTGACTTCAGTGGTTTTGAAGAAACTAGAATTGGTGAAGAAGATGGTACCATAAATAAAGAACATGATTTAGAGGACGAGTTTGAAGGGTATTCCGATGGTGAAAGTGAAGAAGACAATGTGTGAACTATCACATAATGGCGTAGGAGAACATCTTGTTTGAGTCTTTGATGCTGCCCACCACAAATTGCTCTGCCTGGCAGAGTAGCAGCTGCAACAAACGTCCTCTATCTTTATCTTCCTTTACAACTTTATCCTCAACAGCTCCGTATGGTACCATGGATGTTATATCCTGATGTCTCAACGGATTTCCTATCATCCGGTCCCTTCTTCTTGTCTGTGTTTCCATGTATTCCTTTCCTCGCCTATTCTGCGGAGAACCCACTAATACTTACCTTACCAGTCCCAATTATCTCTGATATCCCTTCACCCAGAAATTGAACTCCACTCTTGAAACAGTTTTTTGTTTATGTCATGGCTTCCTTGATGTACAGTAAGACTACATCCCTGTCTTACAGCTGTTTTAATGCGAGTCCTTTGTTCATTGACCTCTAGTCTTACTGTTACCTCTTGGTTTTTGTACGAAGTGTATATTATCCGTCTTTCCATACGATTTACCGTTATTTTTCCCTGAATTTCGAACAGCTAGCACCATTTTTCATTGTCGAACACTTTTCTCATATTGTAAATCCCTATGAAAATTTCGTATCTTCCATATTGCTTGCATTATCAACCGTAACGTCAGAAATGCCTCTCTGGCTTTACCTTTCCTAAAGCCAAATCAGTCGTCATCTAACAGATCCTCAGTTTTCTTTCCATTCTTCTGATACTATTCTTGTCAGCAACTTGCATGCATGGGCTTTTAAGTTAATTGTGCGATAATTCTCACACTTGTCGGCTCTTTCTATCTTGTGAATTGTTTTGATGATGTTTTTGCGGAAGTCTGATGGTATATCGCCACACCCCTACAATCTACACACCAATATGAATAGTCGTTTTGTTCAATTTCCCCCAATCATTTTAGAAAATCCGATGGAACGTTTTCCATCCCGTCTGCCATATCTGATACTAAGTCCTCCAAAGGCCTTAAATTCTGATTCTAATACTGGATCCCGTAGCTGCTACCTATCGACCCCTGTTTCTTCTTCTATCACACCATCAGACAAGTCCTCTCCCTTATAGACGCCATCAATGTAGTACTTACACCTACTCGCTCTCTTCTCAGCATTTAACAATGGAATTCCCATTTCAATCTTCACTGTTTCTAACATAGCTTCTAATTTCACAGAAGTTTGTTTCGACTTTTTATACACTGAGCGAGACCTTTCCACAGTCATTCCTTTTCGAAACTTTCTCTGGTTTTATTCAGCCATTTCGCCTTACTTTTCCCGCAGTTTCTATTTTTTCGTTCCTAATTGATCTGTATTCCTGTATTCCCGAATTACCCTGCACATTTTTGTACTCCCTTCTTTCGTTAACATCCCCATATACTTTCTCTACCTCATCATCCTCTACTTGTGCGTCGACATGTATACCTGAAATATTGCTGTCGGTGTTGGTGTGCTGTCGATTCTGATGAGAAGTACCGTATTACTGAACTGTTCATAGTAACCCGCTTTTTGCCCTACCTTCCTATTCATAACGAATCCTACTCCCATTCTTCCAACTATCGCAAATTTTGATATTACGCTTTACTCGTCTGGCCAGAGACACTTTTCCTCTTTCCATTTCACTTTTCTGATTTTCTAGCTTCCCTGGCACGTTCATACTTCTGACATTCCACGCTCCAACTTGTAGAACATTACCCTTCGTTGTTAATTCAGTCGTTTTCTCACTGCCATTATGCTCTTCACAGATTTCTCCCAGAGATCCGAATAAGGGAGAGACAGCCATGACAATTTTTTCTATTACGAGCCACATGTCATGCGGACACACGTTATGTGTTTCTAATGAAGATGTTTACATTGCCTTTGGCCGCTTCATGCCGTAGATCGCTGGTGATTATTCCGCCTTTTAGAGACAGTTTCCTACCCCAAGGTCCGCCCCGATAGCTGAGTGATCAGTGCGGCGGTCTGTCACGGCAAGGGGTCCGGGTTCGATTCACGGCTGGGCCGGAGATTTTCTGCGCTCAGGGACTGGCTGTTGTGTTGTCCTAATTATCATTTCATCATCTTCAGTGGAAGGCAACGGGAAACCACCACTGGAATCACTTCCCTAGACGCTCATGCGTTGGATCTCTCTGACGAGGCTTCCCCCATGACAAGACCTGCCGTAAGGCAGAACACAAAGGCTTTTTTTCCACTTCAGGACTGAGAGAGTGACCTGACCTCCTGTCCATTCCTCTGCCTACTTTAGCAGGACGAAGGCGACTTCCTGTTCTGGAAGTCTTCAGCAGCAGTTGCTGATGATTTTTATTTAAATATTTACGCAGTGTCGAGGTTCGAACCAGTGAGCGAGGACGTTTTGATTTGCTAGTAAAAGAGTGTATCTATGTACCATGGGTGAGCTTTATTTTCAAATTTTAAAAGTATGTAACGCTGTGCATCAGAATTGTGTTGATTTAAGAGAACGAGAGCTTAAATAGAGATGTTCAGATAACAGTAATTTCTATCAAAAGATCAACCTCAAACGATTAAAGATATAAAAGCTCTTAGTTGATAGAGAAAAGAGTTTATACTACTCTAAAACAATTAAAATAATATAGAAATAAAAATTTTTAAAATTGAAATACATTAATTTACTAGAGTCTTCAGTGGGTCACCAATTACCTCACAATGAGATTCGTGTCATGGGCCTTACTGTGTGGTACTAGAGATAAGAATCTACATGCCGTGTACGATTTAACAGATTGTGAAGGTGCCCACTGTGTGGCCATAACCAGTCGCGGTTTAAAATTTAATTAGCAGTGTGTTTCGGGGAAATAAAAAGAAGTGTGTCATGTAAGAGGTAACCGGTCTCCCAACTTTCGTATGTAGTGCTAAATCATCACTGTCGGAAAAGAATTTTCTATACTTCACCTCCTTAACTCGAATCAAGTGCAATCTCGTTCGGTGGTTCAACAAAGTAGGAAGATTACGGTTCAAGGACCAGTCTTCGACGAGGTTATTAACTCGCATTGGGGAAAGACATGGAGGGAAATGGGCCTTGCCCTTTCAAAGGAACTATTCAGGCATCAAGTATAAGTGAAATTTGTAAATCACTGAACATTTTGATCCGGATGGGTGGACAGGAATCTGAACCACCCTCTACTTGAATAAAAGTCCACGGCCTTGCTTATTGCCTCACCTCGTTATGTCTAAGTGCCAACAGAGGAGTGCAAAGTATGCCACTATGAAATTTAAATTATTAGTTGAATAGTTGCCTCATCTCCGGGTGCCGGACACATTCGAGAATTCTGTATGAAAAATAGGCATCAGGTACCAAAATTAAGCATTACTGTGCTCCACAGTCAGAAGGTAAAGAAGTATATGTGCACGAAATATCTTTTTTTATATTTCGCTGCTGCCATTGGTTGGTATGTTACTCATTTTCGGATAGCGAGCAATGGAGCTGAATTTTTAATACAAATTTCATACCCTGTTCACCAACTCAGCGACTGAATGTTTAAAAATTCTTCTTGGTGCATGACTTCGGTAGACAACAAATGTATCTAGGGCCAATGATTTATTCTGGCGTCGAGTTCTGAAATCGGAGGCGTCCCTGCGTAACCCCTCCTAATTTTTTCCTAATAAATACCTGAGCTAAATGTGATGCTTCTAGAACCAATAGTTTTGTATCTGAAGTAGACACGAAAAATAGAACTTTCTATTCTCTATTTAGCAATCTTTGTGGTTGAATTTTGAATTTTAAATAACCATTTGGTAGCTATCTTTTAGGTCGCACAAAGACTATTTTCTCCATATTCCAGATATTTATCAGCAATGATTTAGGGTGGGTGTGGACGAGGAGATGACGCAAATGCACGTAGACGAGGAGGTGACGTTGCTTCGTGGAATTCCACATTCCACAACACTGCGAAGAGGAACGTTGCCAATGAGACGTGACACTGTTTTACGTTACAAGCAGAACAGAGAAGCTGCCATATTGTATGACGTTAAACATCTATTTTGTGGGTTTGGCCCGAGTATTAGGTGTTTCAAAGCGTCTGCAAATGGAGGATTTCTCGAAAACGTGTCGTTAGCTACAGTTTCTTATTACAAAATGACAAGAATATACATATCGGTAGATAATGGCTTCCTTTAGTTGGTGTTTTAAGTGTCACAACTTTTGTGTTACGAAAGTACGGCACAAAACGATCTGTCAGAAGCTCGTCTGTTTGGTACAATTTGCGTACTGAGTACCACATGATGTAGATACAGTCTTTACACAGTACATGTCGTATACGGAGACATGCGAACTATGTCGAAGTTATAGCACAGATGACATGATCGTGAGCTGTAAGCCGTAAAGACCAAGGTAGCAGTTTCGCGTCCAACTCCTTCCAGTTTTTTCACAATTGTTCTCTAAGAGAGACTCGGTTTTTCTTATTCATTTCGTAGCTCTGGTGTTTCAAAAGCTGGTGTTATTTACTGCGAAAAAAATTGTTTTTTCTACTGCTCTTGTTGCCAAGGCCAACGACTGGAATGGTTCTCCATTGACCAAAAATCTGAACGTGACTGCCAGCCCATGTCAGAAAGTAAACACGGATTGTACACTGTAAGTTTCTGATAATATGAAACTTCCTACATATAAAGTCGAGAACGGCCTCTGGAGAGCGGAGAGAGCAAATCACGTTAACGGGCTCGTTCTGCGTCCCGACGGTGCTGTCACGAGTGGACTCGGATGTCTCGTCCGTGTCCACGTCAAAGTTAGCTGCATCGTCCCGTGTGATGATGGCTTCAGATTATACCACGTCTCAAAACCAGGAGCTACATGGAGAATTTAATTAAATCTTTCGTCAGTGTAAGTACACGGTAAATAGTAAAAATCGCCAGCAAATATAATGTTTCTATAACCAAAAGTTTGAAATCACTTTAACACCTTTACAAATTACGTTTATTAAACATATTTTCTAGGGAGGGGTCTATGTCAGCGAAAAAACTTCCCTCTAAATACCTTGTTTCCACAATCAGCAATTTAACTTGTGAATTGTCGTGTCAGTCACTCAACGTAGCTAAGCATATCCTGAAAACAATAGACCAAGACAACGCTTAGAGATTGTAATGTCATAATGAGCTGGTCGCAGTATTTACTTTTTAAAATAAACAACTACAGAAGTAGAAGACCCTCACTATTGATACAATTACGCAGAATGACTTTTTTCTTTTTCCTGGTCGCCTTAACAGTGAGCAAGCAGTGTTCTTTGACATCCTTGACCTAATCAGCTAGTATAATTGCAGAGATGTATAGCAGCATATGTATTAAAATAATTTAGGAAATTACGACGCTTTCACGTGGTAGCTCAGTAGGTATCAGGTGTAGCTGACGGAGGACATATAAAAAAAATTAGAGAAGGGCAGCTCGTTTTGTACGAGCCTCATAGCGAAATAGGGGAGAGCGTGTCACGGATATGACATGCGAGTTGGGATGGGAATTATTAAAAGTAAGCCACTTTTCGCTGTGGCGAGATCTTTTCATGAAATTTCAGTCACCAACTTTCTACTCCGAATGCGGAAGTATTTTGTTGACGCACGCTACCTAAGGAGACACGGTCACTGTAATAAAACAAGAGGAATCAGAGCTCGCACGGAGAGATTGTGTGTTTATCTTTCTACGCGTGCTCGGGAGTGGAACAGAAAAGAAATAGTGCGACAGTAGGTCGATGAGCACTCTCTTAGGATATGAGTTTGATCCCCAGTCCGTATTTCTTTCCCTCCTTGGAGGGTTAGATCAAAATTGCCAGGTTCGGTCCGGAGTCAGTCGTAATTTGCTCCCATTTACCGTTGCTTAGGTCTGCTGCATACGTCTGTTTGATTGAAGAATGTAGAGTTATGTCGTAGTTAAGTGAACACGTTAAACTGCCGTTCAACACACAGCCGGCTGCGTATTTCCATTTTAAGTTTGGAGGAAGGTAAGTCTATAAAAACGCCAACATTTCTATATCTAGTCATTTACTCACAAATCATAACGCAAGGAAAAACATGTTCAAATGTGTGTGACATCTTATGGGACTTAACTGCTAAGGTCATGAGTCCTTTAAGCTTACACACTACTTAACCTAAATTATCCTAAGGACAAACGCACACACCCATGCCCGAGGGAGGACTCGAACCACCGCCGGGACCAGCCAAACAATTGTTGAATGGAGCGCCTCAGACCGCTCGGCTAATCCCGCGCGGCGGAAAACCATGGAGTAACGTAATTAAGAGGAAGCAATAAGTAAACAGGAGATATCCACCGAATTTCAATATACAGAATTCCCCAGGTCAGGGGTTTCATTCCAGTAACAATGACTGTTCAGCGGTTGAAAGAGCGGTGAGCGTCATATTCCCGCTGCCGCGTTTGACGTTTTGCGCTTGCCCTAAGCTTTCAGCGAAGACCAGTATGTTTCTATTTTGGACGAGACGCGCGGCTAGGAAAGAATGTGGGACAAAGCGCGCTATTTCGAACGTTTTGGGCGCGGACCCACGCCGTGTAATCCAGTGCGTTCCTCCGGCCGGCCGGCGCCTTTGATGTGCGCTGCGCTATCAGCCGAGGCGCACAGAAAAAGCGACGGCCACCCTGCCGGAAGTAACGTCCGGCCACAGCTGGCTGCCCGCCGCTCTCACCTCGCGTCCGCTCGCCACTTTGCACTTGGCGTCACGGTCGCCACCTAGAAAACTGCTCGCTATGCTTTAAATAACGCGTGCACGCGCAGCTCCACGGGGCTGTTTGAACCCGCAGTTGACGTCAGCGAGGGCTAAATGTGTTGACTTCGCATTCTGTTCCAGTCATTAGAAATGCGTCACCGCTAACACTCCTCCGAAGCCCTACATTCTCCTTCAGTTTCATTACATTTAGAGTCTCATGTTGTTGACACAACACACACACACACACACACACACACACACAAACACAGATGTAAACAAACAAACACTTCGCCCTTTTCTTCAGTTTCATTTGAAATTTCCTGAACGCAAGTAAGCAGCAGCCCACACCTACACACACATAAAAAAACACACACACACACACACACACACACACACACACACACATACATACATACATACACGCTCTACACACAAAGCAGTTTTCTATTGTACCGTATGAAACAAATTCAGTCTTACCTGGAAGAGCAGGGTACAGAGTGCAGAAATAACAAAGGCATCAAAGAGATCTACCGTTTTAATGAAATACATAAATGATGAAAAACTGACATTATAGTGGTCCTTCGTGACTGAACTGAATGACCAATATTATTCCAGGTGTACATTAGTTATTTACCAGGAATCGTTTCGCACAAGGGAAAAGTTTTCTTTCCTGTAAGAAACCTCATCGTAATGATCGTTGAGACACCAGTCTTCCGAGTACGGAGAGCAAATGAAGGTATCGTGGTTACATACCGCTGATAAACTTGGATTAAGCAATTACTGAACACAAAGGTAACATTTTCTTAACAGCACCACGCTGTTAAAGGTTTTTGTTTTATTCTTCTGCAAGTAATTCCGACACAACCGGTCATTTTCTGGAAGAATTTTTAAAATTAAGAAAAAGTTATCTTGACCACTTAGGTCGAAACTAGTTGCACAGCAATACTATACAAATTTTTAACTGCTCGATTTGGTTACTTTGCAAGAAAATGTCATTTATGCAAGCTGTGTAGCACAGCTGTAAGAAGCCTGTTTGAACAATCAAACAACATGAATTTCTTCTTATAAAGGAAAACTACGTAGCAAATTGAAAGTTGACGATAATTAAAAAAGGCAAGACGTAAACTATGTGATCAAAAGTATCCGGACCCTCCCCCTCCTCCCCAGAACATACGTTTTCCATATTAGGTGCATTGTGCTGCCACCTACTGCCAGGTACTCCGTATCAACGACCTCAGTAGTCATAACACATCGTGAGACAGCAGAGTGGGGCGCTCCGCGGAACACACGGACTTTGAACGTGGTCAGGTGATTCGGTGTCACTTGTGCCATACGTCTGTGAGCGACATTTTCACACTGATAAGCATGTCTAGATCCACTGTACCCGATGTGATAGTCAAGTGAAAACGTGAAGAGACGCGTATCGCACAAAAGCGTACAGACCGACCTCATCTTTGACTGACAGAGATCGTTGATAGTTGAAGAGGTTCGAAATGTGTAATAGGCAGACATCTATCCAGACCATCACACAGGAATTCCAAACTGCATCAGAATCCACTGCAAGTACTATGACAGGTAGGCGGGAGGTGAGAAAACGTGGATTTCATGCTCGAGCGGCTGCTCATAAGAAACACCTGATTGCGGTAAATGCCTAACGACGCTGGCTTGGTGTAAGGAGAGTAAACATTGGATGACCGAACAGTGGAAAAATGTTGTGCGGATTGACGAATCACGGTACACAATGTGACGGTCCGATGGCAGAATCTGGATATGGCGAATGCCCGGTGAACATCATCTGCCAGCATGTATATTGCGGCAGTAAAATTCGGAGGGGGCGGTGTTATGGTGCGGTCGTGTTTTCGTGGAGGGGGCTTGCACCCCTAGTTGTTTTGCATTGCACTGTCAGGGAACAGGCCTACATTGATGTTTTAGGCACCTTCATGCTTCCCCCTACTGAAAAGAAATTTCATGATTGCGTTTGCATTTTTCTACGCGATCGAGCACCTGTTCATAATGCACGACCAGTGGCGGAGTGGTTACACGACAATAACATCCCTGTAGTGGAATGGCCTACTCAGTCCTGACCTGAATCCCATAGAACACCTCTGGGATGGTTTGGAAGTTGACTTCATGCCAGGCCTTACCGACCGACATCGATACCTCTCCTCTGTGCATTACTTCGTGAAGAATCGGCTGCCAGTCCCCAAGAAACCTTCCAACACCTGACTGAACATATACCTGCGAGAGTGGAAGCTGTCATTAAGGCTAAGGGTGGGCCAACACCATACTTAATTCCAGCATTACGATCCAGGGTGCCACGAACTTGTAAGTCATTTTCATCCATGTGTCCGGATACTTTTGATCACTCAGTGTATATATATTTCCGTCTGGTTATGTGAACACACAACGATGCTATCGTTATAAATGCGTTTTCAAGCAAGCATTTAAAAACGAACTTACTACGGAGCGAAGACTGACTTACAAATTGATAAGGAATGAACAAAAATGAAGACCTTTCTCATTTCAACACAGTATCAATTAAGAGAAACTCCATCGAATTCTGTGACGAATGGTGCAGTAATGTCATTGCATTTCATGCTTTAGACAATAACTAACTTGGTGTATTAAAACTCAAATATTAAATTTACATATACATACTAAGATGGTATCTGTTCTTTCGGACATGTCAGAAAGAACAGATACCATCTTAGTATATATATATATATATATATAGTTAAGTCTCACCGGCCACTTGACCATCTTCCTCTTTTGTACGAATGCACAAACAGTGCCCGAACTCTTACTGGAATCGGTAACGTGCTGTGACTACTGAGTATAATGGGCGGGGGCACTACGAATGTAGTGCGGGACAATACGTTGAGAATGTGGGTTTTCGCGGGAGTCGTGCCAGAGATAAATCCTTGCAGTCGCGTTATTCTCTTTGTCCTCGGTGGCTCATATGGAAAGAGCGTCTGCCATGTAAGCAGGAGATCTCCTGTTGGAGTCCTGGTCGGGGCACAAATTTCCATCTGTCCCCGTTGACATATGTCAACGCCTGTAAGCAGCTCAGGGCGTTCATTTCATTAAATTTACAGATACATGTATCACTGCAAGGTTTATTGTGGTACGTTATTCAAACACTTAAAAGTTGTCAAGGAAGTTAGGAGCCAGTTCGGCTTCAATCCTGAGATTGTTAATGAACACATCCTGATGTTTTCGCTCCGTTATGAAGTATAGTACCTCAAGGTATTTTACAAATTTGAAAGACCATCAAGTTGCCATTCTATTATACCGGAATCATTCGTTGAATGTTAGACAAAAATGTAGGAGGTCCTATCCAACTTTCCTACAGATAATTCTTGTTTGGAAAATGTGGCGTGTGATCTGAATACTCTTCGGCACATTTTGTGTTTGTGACTTAAATACACGAATCTCCGTTGCACAAGTTGGAAATTTGTGGTAAGGTCTTATGGTAACAAGCTGCTTAGGTCATTGGTCCCTAAGCTTACACACTACTTAATCTAAATTAAACTAACTTACGGTATGGACAACACACACACACACACACACACACACACACACACACACACACACACACACACACACCAATGCGTGAGGGATTACTTGAACCACCTGCGATGGCAGCGGTGCGACCCAATTAGTTGATTCATAAACGTAAATACCTCTTTGAATTATCAAGGTAAGGATGAAACAGGCCAGAGTAGAAAAAAATTCCCTATTTGACATGGGCTGAAACTCGAAATTAGGCTGTTGTGCTGAATGAAGCACCTATGTTAACAAAACTGACTGTTAGGGAAGACGCTTCTATTTGAGTATGGAGAAAGTAAATATTTTAAACATGGATGCGCTTCAGCAGCGGTGCATGTAGAATCTTGATAGGAATGAAAAATAACAGCCATCCAGTTGCAGAATTGAAGATTTATAAATCCTTTACCATGGTTTATAAATAAATTTGTCTTCGTCGAAAGGAAAATAGACTATCACAAATAGTTACAAATATCAACCAGAGAAGGAAACAAAACCGAAAAATTAAAAAAAAAGCAGATGAGGATACTCGATCTTAAAATGGCATATTGACAGAAACGGATGTTGAAACCATAATTCTCGTTTCCAGTACAATGTGCACGTCACCCACAAATATCAGCATTTAAAATGCGTAATGGAAGGCAGTAGCCCAATACTGTAGGGCATGGTCGTAAGACTTTAGAATAAAACACACTCTACATTCGCTGCCACAGACATTTAGTTTGGGGAATACAAGACTAGTGATATGAGGCGACTGACTAAGCTGTGCAGGTACTGACGCTTACTGCGAATGCGAGTACTCGGATAGCCACACTGAGAAGGCAAAGTCTGATTCAGAAAATAAAATGGTTTGTAGCTAACATAAAAACTAAATAAAACTAATGAAAATAGCATAAAAGGAGGAAGAAGTGGGAAAAGTGTTAATACCACCTCCGAAGCTTATTCGTGCCTTTTCTGAACGGTGGTGCGTGTTGAATGTTTCTCATCGGCTTCTCATAAGAAAACCGCGTGTTTTCTACTATGGGCGTCGTTGTTCCACCTCCATCACAGTGGCGTCAAAAGAAGGGTTAAAATGTAGGTAAGGCGGGCCATGACGAACTTCCTATAGAGAGAAACGTCCACGGTGGCGCTGGGCAAAACTGAGGTGACGTTTGGTGCTAACGAGACATCAACAACCCACCTTATGTCACATGGGCTACTGAGCTGTGACGTTTTCTTCAAGTGTGACGACATGTTGGTGTTTGAAGATTTGTCGAGGCCGAGGGTGACGTCACAGGGTATCACACATTTGCACCATCAGGGAGGAGGGCTGCAGGCACCTTTGAGACAATTTTTAAACTTACAGCTCGCAGCGGGTGGGAATTACGGTGTTTGGAAAAAGTGATACTTTGATTCTGTTGCTCTGTGTTCTAACATGGTGACGTCTCGTGTCGCGATGTGGTGCTTTCTTGTAGTAATGAATATGAACTTAAATCAATCAGTTTGTAATACAGCTCAATGAGTAGCTGACAATGAATTTATTAAACATGTAACTCCAAGCCTCATGTCACATACTTCGTGTTCTTCGCGTTTTTTTTTCCTTCTTTTTTTCCCTCCTAATTCTTCTGGAAGTCGACACTGTACGTGACTCTGATGGGCCAGTGATACCTTTACTACCATTCATCCCTAACTTCTTTGTTAACTTATATCAGACACACGTTCACCGAGCAAAAACACTGCAATAGTAAAATATAGGTACGGTCCGATATGATAGATGTGTACTATTTCAAATCTCCGGTACCAACTTGTTCCAATTTAAAAAAAAAAGAAAAAAGAAAACTCCCTGGAAGTTTTGGTCCCAATTAAGCCCTGGTTTACTGCTTCTTACAACACGTTTTGTATCCCGTTTGTTAGCCAAGAAATAGCGCCTTCTTTGATAACAAAGCAATCTGCAACTTTTTCTCGTATACGGGAGGCATGGCGCCTTCTTATAGACGTCTTGTATACCAGCTATTTTTGAAATTTTATCCAACTTTCATCCACCTCTTTTGCGAATAGTGTTGTCGAGGACACAGTATGCTGTAATTCCTATCACACCGAATTCGTCTTATCGAGCGAGGTGGTGCAGTGTTTTGGACACTAGACTCGGATTCGGGAGTACGGAGGTTCAAATCCGAGTCTGATCATCCAGATTTAGTTTTTCCATGCTTTGCTAAATCGTTGCAGGCAAATGCCGGAATGATTCCTCTGAAAGGCCGGGGCCGATTTTCTTCCCCATCCTTGACACAATACGAACTTGTTTTCCGCCTCTAATGACCTCAGTGTAGATGGGACTGTCGACGGTACGTTAAGATAAATATTTCTTCCTTCCTTTCAAGATCACCTTCCCCATTTTTGCTCTGGAATATTCGCGATTTTGCTGCCAATCGTAACGGGCTCGCACGAGCACACTGCTCTTGTCGCAGAAACACAGCCAAGCGCCTCAGTCGCGTCTGTGTTGATCCAATCGTCCGATCCAACCGCGCGATTACAGGTCATGGCAACAATTATACCGAGCGGCTAAATCGGCGCGACCAGCATTAATCTCTCGTTACAGGGTACGAAAAGAAGTTCAATTCGTGTTAACTGCCTACGGTTCCAGCACCGCCGACATAAGTAGCTTCGTCACTTTTCGCACCAAAGGGGCGGGGTAGGGGGTCTAGTAATGGTTAGTATGTTTTTCGGAGTGTTATTTTCGTTGGCAAGTTAGGGATTATCATCCACGATTGCAGTAAGTAGCATTTCTGTAAATGATTAAAGTATTACTTCCTATATTCTTGGTAGAGGTATTAATATTTTCTACTGCTTCATCTAGTATAAAATGTGGTGTTACCATTAAAGACATGCCACCCCCTAAATAACACCGAACAGACAGAAAACTTTATAGAATATTAGTTAACGGAATTTATTTTCTTGGATGTCATTTCATGAATACCAAAAATGTCTTTAAGCAGCTATTGGCAGTTGCACCAAATACTAATCAATCCAAATCGAAATATGTTATGATCAACTTTATGATCAATACACAGGGGTCTTCGCTTATTTGCAGTGAAAATTGCCAACAAATATATTCGCACAATGTCTTGTAAACTGAAGCAGACTAATAAGAAAGAATGCAATTTTTCGTCGCTGCTACCCGGAACTTTCTACTGCCTGCATACCGGATCCCTTTTCCAACCACGATTTAAAGGCAGCTTGTATACTCTGTTATTTTACGCTTAGCCTTGAGACATTTCACATTGTAGTGGTATGCTCTGGATTCGCACCAGCGGTCTTCGTTGTATAAGGTCGCAAAAGTCAGACTGTAACACTTATGTTTATTTTGCGATTCTAAAACATTATAGTCCAATTTTAATAGAAAAACCATTTTGTGCCATGCAGTCAGGACCCATAAATAAAAGTATTGTCCTATCAACAGCCCTCAAAATATGTACGTCCGCCATGAATGGATACTAAGGACGAACTATTGATGTCCAGTTCAAAACCGCTATAGATACAGACTCATTACATCATGATATGTGAACAGCAGATGACAATAAAGAATTCAGTTAACCACCACAAATGCAAGTAGATCCATCTGTGTTGCACCTTATACGCCGTCTAAGACTGATCTTCAATGATTAGAACATGTTGAGCTACCATTAACAGATGTGCTATTGTATATTTTGTTGTATACTGTGTTTATGTTGCGTAACAATCATCTGTGGGCGTTACGTATACAGTCATGACCACGTGTACAAGGCGTTTCTTGATTTTAAATGCCGGCAGAAGCGTCCGAGTGGTTCTAGGCGCTACAGTCTGGAACCGCGAGACCGCTACGATCGCAGGTTCGAATGCTGCGTCGGGCATGGATATGTGTGATGTCCTTAGGTTAGTTAGGTTTAAGTAGTTCCAAGTTCTAGGGGACTAATGACCTCAGATGTTAAGTCCCATAGTGCTCAGAGCCATTTGAACAATTTTTTTTTAATTTTAAATATTTTATTTATGACAAACGTTTGTGTTAAGTGCTATATTTTACCTACGTGACACCTTCACTAGATGTGAGACACAGAATGAACACATTTTGTGGCAACAGTTTTTGTAGTCCCTAAACGACAGCAATGTCTGTCCATCCACTTGATTGTAAATAAGGAAACGTGTATGCGCTCTTGGCTTGAAAAAGTTTTTACCAAGTAAAGCAGATCGCTCTTTCTAATTTCTCAGCGTCAGGAAATTCGATCACTGAGTTTGAACGAGGTCGTGTAATAGAGCTACAAGAAGCTGGATGTTTCTTCCGCAATACTGCAGGAAGGTTTGGCACGAGTATGGTCACTGTACGTGACTGCTGGCAGCGGTAGTAGGGAGAATGTACGGACTCGTGAAGGCCGAGCTGCGGACGGCCACATGCCACTACCGAGGGGAAAGACCATCGTGTTAGGTGTATGGCTAAAGCAGCAGTTGGCACCACAGTACTCAGCAAACTGTGACAAATAGCTTACTAAAAGGAGAGCTCCGATCCAGACGTCGTGTAGTGTCCATTAGACTGACCCCAAACCACTGTCATTTGCAACTTCAGAGATGACAAGCGAGAGCTCATTGGAGGGTAGGGTGGAGGTCAGTTTTGTTTTTCGATGAAAGCTAGCTCCATCTCGGTTCCAGTGATGGCCGTGTTGGGTAGAAGCCAGTTGAAGTCCTGTACCAAGCAGTCCGCACGCTAGACACGCTGGACCTACACCTGAAGTTGTGGTACAGGATGAGATTTTGTATGAAAGCTGGAGCTGTCTTGTGGTTATCCCACGCACCCTGACTGGAAAGTGTACGTCAGTCTGGTGATTCGACCTGTTGTGCTTCCCAGTAGCATAACTCTCGCCAGCATACCGTCGTTGTAACCCAGCACGCTCTAAAGAGTGTCGAGATGTTGCCTTGTCGTGCTCGATCACCAGATCTGTCTCCAATCGAGCACACATGGGACACCATCGAAAGACAACTCCAGTGTCATCCCCAGCCATCATTAACCGCCCCTGTGATGACCGACCAGGGTGCGACAGGCGTACAACTCCATCGCACAACCTGACATTGTGTAAAAACACAATGCATCCACCTTTGCACGCTTGTACTAAACGTTCTGGTGGTTAAGCCGGTTATTAATGTACCAGCATTCCCAATTTTCAATGGCTTATCACGTGTTTAAGTTAACCTATGATCCTGCAATTTTAATCAATTGTCATATGCATTCCAGAAATTTTATTACGATACATTAATTATTTTTGGTGTAGCAATTTTTTCCAGACAGACAGCGTATTTATTATACTGAAACTAAGCATTCTACATCCTCATTGTAATCTCCGTGACAAATGAAATTAATTTAATTTGTCAAAATTTTTTTGTTACTCTACAATAATGAGGATTTTGTCAGCTGCAAGCAGCAACGTTTGTGACTAGTTCAGGAAACGGAAATTATTAAGTCTGCCTTTGCAGTAACGAAAGTTTATTCAAATGTGAATGGTGTTAATTGAATCCTGCTTATCTCTCTGATAGTATTTACAACCCATGTTAGGCAACTGAGTTATTATTAATTATCTGAACCAAACAGGTTTCACCTTATTATATGAGGAACCTTTAGTAGTATACACTAATTAGTAGAAGATATACTTACATCCTTAACAACATTTTTTTGTTTAGTTTTTAGATATATAGTGACAGATGTCAGCACCTTTATAATAACTTAACGTTAACATTATTTAAAAATACAGGAATGTATTGTACACTATCTGACAAAAAAGGGAAGCGTCCAGAAAAGGAGGAGAAAACGAAAAGAGACTTACTGGGTTTAGAGGGTATGTGATGTTATTTCAGTGACTGCGAAATAGAGTCAGATTTACACAGAACTTCGTTCTATGATCCTACTCATCAGTATAACTTTGCACCTCCTGTAAGATTGATTCACGCTCTGATTCTGTTGGAAGGGGTGCCATTAAGCCGTTGTATTCTCTGCTGTGCAAGTTGGCCCACAACAGTTGCAACATTGTGCTTTATATCCTGTATATGGGGATTAGAGCGGAGATGACGTCCGACCTGCTTCCACTTAGTCGGTATTAGGGGTACAAGTTCACTGCGTAAGTTGTACTTTTTCTGTGACTACATCTTCCCAAAAACACGACGCATAATTTAGCACCTGATGTTTTTTGCATCCTTGTAATTTTCTGCATGTTTGGTACTGCACCACCAAGTTGATTACGCCTGTCAGTATAGTCTTATTGTTCTGCGTCCACGTGTCGACAATTCACTACTTGACCCTCTGCGCAGGGGAAAGCATTAATGGCTTGCTCTTGCCACATGTACGTGGAGCTCCTAACCAACCTAAAAACATACTTCTCCCAATAATTATTAGCCTGAAAATGAAGTAAATACAGGCATAATGCTGTTCATTACGCTGTCTTCGGACACAAATAAAATATCTGCACTTTATGTTCTAACACCCTGTACGCCCCGATGTGGACAGATGTTGGGATCTTGCTAACCATGTGAGCACATGAACAGTATGTAGTCAGTTCATAGAGATGCGTGGTACGTGCGGACGAGCGTTGTCCTGTTGAAATATGGTTCCACGACAGTGTCGTATGAGAAGTAACATATGAGAATGCGCGATACTCGTGACGTACCAGTCTCCACAATGACGGTAGCCTCGCAATTCAGGAAGTCTCCCATATCCTTATGTCAGGAGCATTACCGCTGCGTCTCTCCAAAAATATGGAAGAATGTGACCTCTCCCCTGGTCGCCGCCACATTCCGCGACGATGGTCGGCCGACATAGTACAGAACCGCGATTCTTTGCTGAACACAATGCGAGGCCATTTACTAACAGTCCACACTACCTGGTCGAGGTACCTCTCCAAACGCAGCCATTAATGGTGTAATGTTAGCGGCAGACTACGCGTGGGACAGTAATTCACTAATCAGGCTGCTCTTAATCTCTGACCAACGATGTTGTATGATGAAGAATGTAGCAATGAGTCCATTACTTTTTCTCTAATTATGAACACAGTTGTAAAGGGGCTACTACGTGCTTGGTGTTGAGTACAACGCTACACGAGGTAGACTGGAACCTTGACGAAGAGTATGCCTGCCACTAGAGGGCCATTGTCACATCCGAATGCACCGCAAATCTGGACACTGAACGATCTAACAAGCCGGCCAAATGGAGAGCCACAGTGAGGTCGCTTTCAGTCTTTGTCAGGTATGACTAAATATATCTGACATTGTCAGAATATGAGAAAGCGATCGTAATCACATTAAAAATTGTAAAATTTTAAAAGAGAAAAAGAAAAGCTCTGTATAAAGGTAAATATATATTTCTTATTCCTGTTTGCCTCACAGTACATGATATACACTCCTGGAAATGGAAAAAAGAACACATTGACACCGGTGTGTCAGACCCACCATACTTGCTCCGGACACTGCGAGAGGGCTGTACAAGCAATGATCACACGCACGGCACAGCGGACACACCAGGAACCGCGGTGTTGGCCGTCGAATGGCGCTAGCTGCGCAGCATTTGTGCACCGCCGCCGTCAGTGTCAGCCAGTTTGCCGTGGCATACGGAGCCCCATCGCAGTCTTTAACACTGGTAGCATGCCGCCACAGCGTGGACGTGAACCGTATGTGCAGTTGACGGACTTTGAGCGAGGGCGTATAGTGGACATGCGGGAGGCCGGGTGGACGTACCGCCGAATTGCTCAACACGTGGGGCGTGAGGTCTCCACAGTACATCGATGTTGTCGCCAGTGGTCGGCGGAAGGTGCACATGCCCGTCGACCTGGGACAGGACCGCAGCGACGCACGGATGCACGCCAAGACCGTAGGATCCGACGCAGTGCCGTAGGGGACCGCACCGCCACTTCCCAACAAATTAGGGACACTGTTGCTCCTGGGGTATCGGCGAGGACCATTCGCAACCGTCTCCACGAAGCTGGGCTACGGTCCCGGACACCGTTAGGCCGTCTTCCGCTCACGCCCCAACATCGTGCAGCCCGCCTCCAGGGGTATCGCGACAGGCGTGAATTGAGGGACGAATGGAGACGTGTCGTCTTCAGCGATGAGAGTCGCTTATGCCTTGGTGCCAATGATGGTCATATGCGTGTTTGGCGCCGTGCATGTGAGCGCCACAATCAGGACTGCATACGACCGAGGCACACAGGGCCAACACCCGGCATCATGGTGTGGGGAGCGATCTCCTACACTGGCAGTACACCTCTGGTGATCGTCGAGGGGACACTGAATAGTGCACGGTACATCCAAACCGTCATCGAACCCATCGTTCTACCATTCCTAGACCGCCAAGGGAACTTGCTGTTCCAACAGGACAATGCACGTCCGCAGGTATCCCGTGCCACCCAACGTGCTCTAGAAGGTGTAAGTCAACTACCCTGGCCAGCAAGATCTCCAGATCTGTCCTCCATTGAGCATGTTTGACACTGGATGAAGCGTCGTCTCACGCGGTCTGCACGTCCAGCACGAACGCTGGTCCAACTGAGGCGCCAGGTGGAAATGGCATGGCAAGCCGTTCCACAGGACTACATCCAGCATCTCTACGATCGTCTCCATGGGAGAATAGCAGCCTGCATTGCTGCGGAAGGTGGATATACACTGTACTAGTGCCGACATTGTGCATGCTCTGTTGCCTGTGTCTATGTGCCTGTGGTTCTGTCAGTGTGATCATGTGATGTATCTGACCCCAGGAATGTGTCAATAAAGTTTCCCCTTTCTGGGACAATGAATTCACTGTGTTTTTATTTCAATTTCCAGGAGTGTATTTCCCTCACATAATATATTTTACCTCGAGATTTAAAATAAGATGTTTATCTACAATGCAACGGTCCTGCACTACTGCGAGTGCATTATAATACAGCAATTGGTATATTAATTCAACCCGCCAGTTTAGCCGAGAGCGCAAATGCACTGCTTCCTGGACTGGGATCGTATCCTCACGGCGCATTAACGAAGAGGCATGGTGTGCCAGCCAACCTAGATGTGGTTTTTAGGCGTTTTTCCACATCCCACTAGCTGAATGCTCGGGTGGTCCCCACGTCCCGCCTCAGTTATACGACTCACAGACATTTGAAACATTTGCACTATTTCATGTCTTACACTAGATGCAGACAGCTGGGGTACAGTAATTCCATCCCAGGGGATGCGGGGTGGCGATAGCAAGGGCATCTCACCACCCTCTGCCACTAACATCGCCAAACCTATAGTTGCTGACCACGCATTTCACTGGGACAAAGAACCTAAGAAAATGATGATATGGTATGATAAGTCCCTGTGCTGACCACGCATTTCACTGGGACAAAGAACCTAAGAAAATGATGATATGCTATGATAAGTCCCTGTCAAAAATAAATAAATTAATTAATCGAAAATATAAAAGTAAGCCAGTAGTAATTTTTACACGTCTTCATTACTTAAGACTTCTGGTCTGTCTGTTTTCAGATCTGAATACGGTAGTTAAGCTACCGAAACTCATCACATTGTAAATAATTTTTAATTTTAAATGCAATTGAGGCTACTTATAGAAAAATTTTTGTAGTTTTAAAAAGTTTTATAGAAGTTTTTAACATCTTTTTATAATTTTACAATATATTAAAGAAAAGCGCTGTCTCACGGGAGACTGCAGCATTTCCGTCTCCTTTAGTGATCATTCGACCCTGAGACGCTTGGTAAGAACACTAATGCACTCAAGTGACTTTCCTTCGAATACAGAGAATTGTAGTTCTAGTCATACACATATCAGCCACTGGTGTGTACGTACACAAAGTTGCACGGACATTCAATCATGTCTTCTCAGCGATTCACTTTTTGTTTTCAGGCAGTGTATTTCCTAATTTTATGACTGTTACATTTCAAGTGTATCCATTCAAAGCCACTTTTGTACTTGTAAATAATTAATCGTCCCTTTTATTTCTTTGTAGACTTCTGAAAAGGCCTAATACAATTAGATGGACTTGTTTAGTTAGAGATAAAATTTAAAGTCTGGTAAAAAATATCTCTAATAGGTATTTAGATCGACAAGGTAACAGAAATAGACACCATTGAAATAGCAATAGGATATGTGGATATAAAATGTAATGTTACACTCGTTTTTGAAAGGAGCTTATAGAACACGAGCTTAGATAGATAGGCCATGTTCCTCCCAGGCGAATGTGAGGATTGTGTGCCCTTGTCACCTCGCTGCGGTGTTCACTGAATCCCATTAACTCTTGTACTGCCACGACGATATTTCCCGATTACTGGTCCCAGATCCACGACGTTCCACTCAATCACTTCGATTTCTTGCTTTCGAAAGCAGCGCCACCAATTAAATTACATTTATTGTTTGATTTATGTCGCCTGTCCTCCACCAGGTGCATCGGCAAACTTCGATAGTAATTTGTTACCGTTCATTAATTAACGTGATGGGACAGCTAAAGCGCATCTGTCAGCGCGCACGAAAATTACGATTGATCGCCTGGTTGGGGCACACAGAGACTCAGGACTGGGCCTCAATTA
The DNA here is from genome assembly GCF_023897955.1 of Schistocerca gregaria. Classification (NCBI taxonomy): domain Eukaryota; kingdom Metazoa; phylum Arthropoda; class Insecta; order Orthoptera; family Acrididae; genus Schistocerca; species Schistocerca gregaria. Next base: position 297,470,613 of record NC_064924.1, on the reverse strand, counting down.
CGTATTTTGTGCGTGAACCTGTCCGTGAATATCAGAATCGCCGGAGCAAACTTCGAACAGTATGAGAACACCCTTTAACTTATCGGATCTCAGCTACCTATGGAGATAATTTGTCACCAGATCTGAATATTTCGTAGATAATTTATTGTACCACGCTACAGTTATAAATTTCACTAGTCTCGTATAAACTAATTGATTGGTATGGATTAATACCCATCCGGTACACATTTATAGACGACGATGACGCTTAATGCTCTTGAGAGAGCTATCTGCATATGCAAATCCCTGGAAAGTACTGGAGTGACTGCTATTAACATAAAAAAAACTGTTCAGTCATTGCTTAATTTAGCAGGTCTGCAGAAGGCCGACATTATGCAGCAAGATGTAATTGCGATCTTGTTGTGCAATTTTATTAAAAGAATTCACTAGAGATCACGTTATTTCAACTGTAATTACTGCTTCACTCGAAATATTCATATTGAACATATAGTAGGGATGTTCAATAATTTGGCCGAAGCGAAATTCCAGCTAAAAATGTGGACTGTGTTTTGTATACAAATTAGCAAGTTCGTTTTACTTCACATCGACTATCCGAGAACAAATCTATTTCATCTAAAGACCTTTAAAGATATAAGATCATATTTAATAATGGATGCAGCTTATGTTCCAACATAAACCTGGACATCTGTAATAATTCCAACCAGGTTTGATAGCCGTATTGATAACTATGAGGAGCCAAATATTATTGTATTCCACACATTAACACGAAGTTGATAGTTACTGAGTTCACTGAACGCGTTATGGGCAGTACCGGTGACATTTAAGTCCAAGTATAAGCAGAATCTCTTGGAGCGTTCCACAAGAAATGATTTTTCAAAGCCATGTATTCTGAAACATCTTATTATTCAACTATGAAACACTAAGTATATAGGTAATACTCTCATATTGGGCTTGAGATGTCGTGCCAATTATAACAGATTTCTTTTTGCCAGAAGTATTCATCTTATGAAAATCAGTAACTGTGTCGATGATAACTCCTATTTATTGTTCCGTCTCAGTTACAAATTTTTACTTCGGTTAAATTTGATATCTCTGAAGATAGGACGCGATGGGGAAAATGGCCCACAATTGTCATCATTTGTCACTACCAAATTCACATTTATCTTTAATAAACATCATACTTTAGCAGAGAGCTGCTGAAGTGTGATCAATACTTGCTAATTTAAATATCATCTGGAATGCAAAACTGAATCTTAATCATTAATCAAAATCAGTGGCAGCATCCTGTACATCAATAAATTCTTTTGATAATTTAGAAAAGTATCAACTAAAATCAGCCCTTAAAGGTGTAACCATCAAAATAAAATCTTGACATTACGGTAGGTATGCACAAATAGCCTTAACATGCGATCTTTGTTTGGGCAAATGGGGCATTAGACGAACTATATTCAAAAATGAAACAATATTTACATGACGTTACGTTAAAACATTAATTACTAAAATTCAGGAACTTAAAGGTAACACTCAGATTAAGCAAACACACTGCTCACTAGCAATCTGAATGAAGTAAATATGCTTGCCGCTGTGGTCGAGCGGTTCTAGGCGCTTCAGTCAGGAACCACGCGGCTGCTACGGTCGCAGCTTCGAATCCTGCCTCGGGCATGGATGTGTGTGATGTCCCTAGGTTATTTAGGTTTAAGTATTTCTATGTCTAGGGAACTGATGATGTCAGATGTTAAGTCCCATAGTGATCAGAGCCATTTGAACCATTTTTTTAAAATAATTATAAGTGATGGTATGTAAAGCTCACAACAACCTGAAAACATGACTTCTACATAACAGGCAACCGTTAAAACCATAACCAAAAGGGGAGGAAAGAGAAAAGGTAGTAAAGCTCAAACTGTAGATAGACGACATAAACAATCTTCTGCACCACGGTGCAGCGTTGCCCCAGACACCAGCCGATACCGCAGACACCGTCGCGTCACAATTACACGCCTCTCGCTCTTGACAAGCACGCTATAATCACCCGACGGCCCGAATTTCTGTGACACAGTTACGGAGCTCTGTAGTTAACGGTATTGAGCATAATCTTTTAGCCACCAAGAAATACATCACAGTCTTAGGCTTGCACAATAGGATCGTTGCACAAGAAGTACTGTCCAATTCAAACGTTGAAAATCTCAGTCAGCGAACGGACGGCCAAATTCGAAGGTACGGCAGTCCCACACAATCTCAGAGTCCCATCAACAATAACGGGGACGATTCCTCCGAGCTTCACACTGGCTCTCTCGGCCCGCAGCGCTTGTTTTTCAAAGAGCTGGCCACAGTCAGGCGGCGTTGCCCTCGAGGACTCGCCCGAAGGGCGCACAGGACTTGTTTCTCACGTCGCCATGGCAACGGTAAGTCCTGAGACACTTCACTACAATCCCTCCACCCATCGAGATGCACAATGAAACGGCCAAAGATTAGACTCGAACTGACTCTTCTCAACATGTTTCGATCACTGAGAATTATCTTCAGATCTAAGTACTGCCCCAATATGTCGTTCTGAGTAGATGAGACGGGTTGCTAATACCACTATTTACATCTTAAGATGATCCTGAGTGATCTAAACATGGAATCTAATTAAAAATATGCAACTAAGACCGAACAATAAATGAGAATTACGTGAAAAGTAACTTTAAATTTTCATTGGTTATCAACAAAAAACTGAACAGCACAACAGAAGGATTAAGTAATAATCAAATGAACATAGCCTGTGCTTGTTCTACAAGAACTACTGTAACTGAAGTGGCACCCTCTAATTATGATACTTCTTTTCAATTTTGTTTATACATTTTGAAAAGTAATCCTACCTTTTTACGAGTACTCAATGTGTGACACACGGAAACAATGTAATTTAGGCAACGTGCCAGTCCGACCAGTTCCACTTTTTCAACAGAATTTCTTCCAACAGACCAACTTGTAAAAGAACACAATACTCATGAAGCACAGAAGGTAAAATTCTCTCAGTTGCGTAATTCCTAAATATGATTACTTTTACGCAGCGTCTACATAAATTAGAATAACCACGTATTAGAGAGGTGCTTCTCTTTGTTTTAGCTCCATTCACCAGATGTAATATGTCATTTATCGTGTTACAAAACGAAAAGAGAGCTTCTTCCGTCCAACATTTGCGGGCAGACGCCTCATTCTTGAAATATAAATTACTCGTTACACAGAGGTTTCATTTGGCCGAACAGGAAACTCAGAAGAAAGAGAAAACACCTGTTCAGCAAACGATCGCTTACTTTATTAGCTGTGCATACTGCATACATACGTATTTCAAGTTGCCCATTCCCGTTGTAAAATAGGCTTCCCAAAAAACTGCTATAGGCAAGCATATTCGGATACAGAAATATATAAACAGGCAGGATACGGCGTGAAGTCGGCATCACATATATAACACAACAAATGTCTGGCACAGTTGTTAGATCGGTTACCACAGCTACAGTAGATGGTTATCAAGATTTCAGGGAGTTTGAACGTCGTATTATAGTCGGCGCACGAGCGATGGGACACAGCATAGGCGAGGTAGCGATGAAGTGGGGATTTTCCCGTACGACCATTCCACGAGCGTACCGTGAGTATCAGGAAAGCGGTAAAACACCAAATATCCGACATCTTTGCTGCTGGAAAAGAATCCTGCAAGCACGGGACCAACGACGACTGAATAGAATCGTTCAACGTGACGGAAGTGCAACACTTTCCAGAATTGCTGCACATTTCATTCTGAGCCATCGACAAGTGTCAGCGCCCGAAACATTCAACGTAACATCAACGATTTGGGCTTTAGGTGCCGGAGGCCCACTCACGTACCCTTGATGGCTGCACAGCACAAAACTTTACGCCACTCCTGGGTCCGTCGCACCGACATTGGACTGTTGATGACTGGAGACATACTGTCTGGTCGGGCGAGTCTCGTTTCAAATTTTATCGGGTGGATGAACGTTTAAGGCTAGTGAGACAACCTCATGAATGCATGGACCCTGCATGTCAGCAGAGGCTCTGTAATGGCGAGGGGCTTGTGCAGCTGGGGTGAAATGAGACCCTGTTATGTATAGATACGACTCTGCCTCCAGGAACACTCTTCTGAGATTAAACACTTCCGCTGGCCACCAAACTCCCCGGTCATGATCATTATTGACCATATCTAGAATGCCTTGCAACGTGCTTTCCAGAAGAGATCTCAGCCTCCTCGTAGTCTTACGGATTTGTGGACAGCCCTACCTAATGCATGGTGTCAATTCTATCCAGCAGTGCTTCAGACATTAGTCGAGTCCATGTCACGTTGTGTTGCGGTACTTATGTTTTAGACTCGAGCTGAAAAGATCAAATCATACAACATAATTAGAGTATTTATGCAACAATTACAGTGTAATGTCAACAAATTGTATGTAATCACCCAACAGCTTATTTAGGAAGCCGGAAGAATAAATTTAAAGAAATCATTGTTCAATTGTCTTTGATGGAATAAATATAGCTTCTTATCTGGCTCTTCAGCGGGACCTCTGTCCCAAAAAAATCTTTGTCCCACATGGAAATCGGTTAGCTGGTAGGACAAACCAAGTGACGAGATCTGTTGTTCGAGTCTGTTACTGAAATTTTCATTACAGGTAACTAAAAACTATTTTATCGTCATATGTGGTAATACTGGAGTCCACATATTTGGTGCTAAGAGTGGAAGCTATCTGAATAATTATGATGCGACCTGCACTCTATAAGTTTATTTTTATTGCCTTGTTTTGTTCGCAGTCGCAGTATTTTAATGTTTCACACTTGAAAACTAGGGCTTTTATACACTGATACTTTAAGGGAAACACCACCACTAGAAGTGTGTGAAGCGTAGCAATGGTGGATTTTGTTTCAGTTTTATAACTGATAGACACCAATTATGCCGTCTGATTATGGTCCCATACACCTGAGCAGCGGTCAAAATAAGCCTCCCGAACGTGTTTATGCACTCTCCTTTGTGGATGAACTACAATTGTCCAGTATCCTAAGAGGTTGGCTATTTGGTTTTTCGGTTAGTAAATCCATGAGGTTGACACTGTCCTCTTCTCTTCACGTTGTACTTCCGAACGTTTATATCACATGCCTGACTAGTCGCTACTGATCAGTTCCATGCTTTTCCATTTTTCCCTACTGAAAATAATTTGCAAGTCACTGAACGAGGCTGTAGTTTTGTTGAGATCTAATCGGATGTTAGACATTTCGCAGATTGTGCAGTCAATTCTGAGCGGTAAAAACTGTGCTAGGATTGTCACTAACATTATTCACTGAGTTCTTAATATGTGTCAAGAACAGTGATATGCTCATTACACTTCCACATATTAGTTTTAATCTGTACTTACCCTTTTTGCCGTGGGTGTTATATATTAACAGAAAACAAGCTCCAGCAGAACCGTAATGGCAAAAAAGAATAAAAATAGTAGTGTACAACGAATAAGGTAACTGCTGCAAAATAATTAATTCAGCTGTTCATGAACCGGAAATTCAAATGTCTCTCATACCTGTGCGCGTATGTAGACATTATGCTCTCTCTGTGGACAATGGAGCACGTAGTTCATTAGCAATATTCTATAGAACCATCTCTCGTAACTTATTAATACCTGCCTTCAATTAACAGGTCGTCGCTGTTTATCTTCACATAGAATAGAGTTTAGTAACCAAGTTACAAGGCGACAAGCTGAGCTGCAGCTTCTAATTGGGTTAATTACTTGCAGTGGCAGGAAGTCGCTATTCAGCACTTAACTTCGGGATTATGGAAACTATTTAATGAATCTGATTCACTTGTAAGTACATAGCTGAATTCTGTACTAGCTTGCTAAATAGAAGAGATGGCGTAGAGGATACACCACACAGTTAAGAAAAGTTGCTGTTACCCCTGTAACTTTGCTGCGGCATTGAGGCTAGTTTTTTTATCTTCCACCTAAGATCAGCCTTTTTTCTGGCTATGGACTTATAGTTGCGTTCAGGAGAATCTTCACCGAATCAAAAGCTATCAATATCTAAAACGTAAGCTATTGATAAAAGAGGAAGGATTGTTCGAAGATGCCGGTTACAGTTTCTTTTAACAACTGGAGCAGCCGAAACCTGCATTAGCGTACGGGTTATGAAATCGTACATGAGAAGATTACAGAGTGGACAAGATTGAAAATTCAAAACATTTATTTGGCTAGAGAACTGGACTGTCAAATCTCAATTTTAAATAATATAAAACAGAAAACGCAGTTTATAGTGGCTATACAATATGTATTCAGGTTATATTATCATCGATTACTTTCTCACAAATTCATGTCACGATAACTGCGAAACTTGTGTCACTTACCTACGCATTCTCCCTGTTGCCAAACTCGTTTTCCGCAAAGTCGACAGTATGATTTTGTGGCCTCTGCGAATGCCTGTTTAGGAGTGTGGTTTGATCACTGGAAAACCGCTTATGCAATAGCGGCATAGATAGTGATAGTCCGACCACGGATGGTTTTCATCTGTAGAAACAGCGAAATGTCGCTAGGATCCGGAGCGGATCAGCGAGAAGCATGACAAATCATTTCAGTGTGGTCGTCACAATGAAAATGTAGCGTCGCATTTCGCCGATGCGCATGCGTTATCTTGTTGAAAGAACTCCGGCTGCTCCTATTGTTAACAAAACCTGTACCCGGCATCTTCGAACAATCCTTCCTATCTTGTGTGTTGGAGGCGTGGTCTAGCCGGCACGGAAGCTCAGCGTGTTCGGTCAGAGAGCTAGCTGGTCTAGGTAACAAGAAACTGAGTGAAGGTATCAAAAAGGAACAGATGTCACGTGGCGTCCGCTACGACCAATTACAATGAACGAAAAAGGGGGGGGGGGGGGATATAGCGTCTCTGATTCATAATCTAAACGTCCCAGGTCCCAGGTTAGAATCCCGCCGCTGCTTAAATTTTGATTAATAATTAGCATTGGCGGCCGAAGACTTCCTGCATAAGAAGTCACCCCTCATTCTGCCAACGGCCTTGTCAAAGAGGGAGGAGGAGCGGACAGAGGTTCAGGACATTCTCTTGTCTTTGGGGGGAGGGGGGGGGAACTGCCCCTAAAGACGGAAGAATCAGCGACGATCAACGACATAACGATGCAGAAGGCAATGGAAACCACTGCATTGAAGACACGTAACGTGTATCCGCAGGATATGTGGCCTGTAATTGGGGATATGATGATCTCTCCTTTGGCGAAAGATTCCGGAACAGTCCCCCATTCGGATCTCCGGGAGGGGACTGCCCAGGGGGAGATTACCAAGAGAAAACGATTGAATAATAAGCGGAAGGATAACGCTCTACGAGTCGGGGAATGGAATGTAGAAGCTTGATCGTGGTAGGGAAACTAGGAAATCTGAAAAGGGAAATGAAAAGACTCAATCTAGATACAGTATAGGTCAGTGAAGTGTAGTGGAAAGAAGACAAGGATTTATGGTCAGATGAGTATAGAGTAATATCAACAGCAGCAGAAAATTGTATAATAGGAGTAGGATTCGTTATAAATAGGAAGGTAGGGCAGAGAGTGTGTTACTGTGAACAGTGTAGCGATAGGGTTGTTATGGTCAGAATCGACAACAAAGCAACACCGACAACGATAGTTCAGGCATAGATGCAGACATCGCAGGCTGAAGATGAAGAGACAGAAAAAATGAATGAGGATATTGAAAGGGTAATACAGTATGTAAAGGGATATGAAAATCTACTAGTCATGGGCGACTGAAATTCAGTTGCAGGGGAAGGAGTATAAGAAAAGGTTACAGGAGAATATGGGCTTGGGAAAGGTAATGAGAGACGAGAGGGGTTAACTGAGTTCTGCAACAAGTTTCAGCTATTAATAGCGAATATGCTTTCAAGAATCACAAGAAGAGAAGGCATACTTGGAAACGGCCGAGAGATACAGGAAGATTTCAGTTGGATGAAATCATTGTGAGACAGAGATTCCGATATCAGATACTGGATTGTAAGGCGTACCAAGGAGCAGACATACACTCAGAACGCAATATAGTAATGATGAAGAGTAGTCTGAAGTTTAAGACATTGGTCAATAAGAATCAATATCCAAAGAAGTGGGACACGGAAGTACTAAGGAATAACGAGATACGGTTGATACTCTCTAGGGCTATGGATACAGCAATAATTAATAGTTCAGTTCAGTAGGCAGTATAGTTGAAGAGGAATAGACACATCTAGAAAGAGCAGTCACAGAGGTTGGGAAGGAAGACATAGTTGCAAAGAAAGTAATTGCGAAAAATCCATGGGTAACAGAAGAAATACTTCAATTGATCGATGAAAGGAGGTACTACAAAAGTGTTCCGGGAAACTCAGGAATATAGAAATACGGGTCGTTCAGGAATGAAATATATAGGAAGTGCAGGGACGCTAAGACGAAATGGCTGCAGGAAAAAGTGAAGAAATCAAAAAAGAAATGATTGTCAGAAGGACAGACTCAGCATGAAGGAAAGTCAAAGTGACATTAAAAGCAAGAGTGATAACATTAAGAGTACAACGGGAATTCCACTATTAAATGAAGAGAAGAGAGCGGATAAGTGGAAAGAATATACTGAAAGCCTCTATGAGGGGGAAGATTTGTCTGATGTGATAGAAGCAGAAACAGGAGTCGATTTAGAAGAGATAGGGGTTCCAGTACAAAAATCTGAATTTAAGACAGTCTTAGAAGACTTACGATCAAATAAAGCAGTAGCGGTAGATAACATTCCACCATAAATTCTAAAATCGTTGGGGGTAGTGGTAACAAAACGACTAGTTACGTTTGTGTGTAGAATGTATGACTGGCGACATACCACCTGACTTTCTGAAAAGAATCATCCACACAATTTCGAAGACGGCAAGAGCTGACAAGTGCGAGAACTACCGCACAAATAGCTAAAGATCTCATACATCCAAGTTGCTGACAAGAATAATATTCCGAAGAGTGGAAAAGATAACTGAAGAAGCGCTAGATGACGATCAGTTTAGCTTTGGGAAAGGTAAAGGCACGAGAAAGGCAATTCTGACGTTGCGGTTAATAATGGAAGCAAGACTAAAGAAACATCAATACATGTTCATAGGATTTGTCGACCAAGAAAAAGCATTAGACAGTGTAAAATGGTGCAAGAATTTGGAAATTCGGAGAACAGTAGGGTTAAGCTATAGGGAGAGTTGGGTCGTATTCAATAAGTACAACAGCCTAGAGGGAATAATAAGAGTGGACGATCAAGAGTGAAGTGCTCGCATTAAAAATAGTGTAAGACAAGAATGAAACCTTTCGCCTATACAGTGCAATCTGTACATCGAGGAAGCAATGATAGAAATAAAAGAAAGGTTCAGGAGTGGAATTAAAATTCAAAGTGAAAAGATATAAATGATACGATTCGTTGATGACATTGATATCCATAGCGAAAGTGAGGAAGAATTACTTTATCTGCTGAATGGAAGAACAGTCTAATGAGTATAGTGTAAGGATTGAGAGTAAATCGAAGAAAGACGAAGGTAATGAGAAGTAGTAGAAATGAGAACAGCGAGAAATTTAACAGTAGGATTGATGGTCACGAAGTACATGAAGTTAAGGAATTCTGCTACCTAGACAGTAAAATAACCAATGACGTACAGAGCAAGGAGGACATCAGAAGTAGACTAGCAATGGCAAAAAGGGCATTTGTGGCCAAGAGAAATCTATTAATATCAAATATCAGCCTTAATTTGAGGAAGAAATTTCTAAGAAACTACGTCTGGAGTACAGCATTGTATGTTAGTAAAACATGGAATGTGGGAAAACCGATACAGAAGAAAATCGAAGCATTTGAGATGTGGCGCTGCAGACGAATGTTGAAAATTTGTTGGACTGATGAGGTATGGAATAAGGAAGCTCTGCGCAGAATCGGAGAGGAAAGGAATACGTGGAAAGCAATGGAGACGGAAAAGGAGAAGGAAAATGATAGTTGGACATCTGTTGAGACCTGAGGGATTGACTATCATGGCACTAGAGGGAACTATAGAGGGAAAAAACTGCTGAGGAAGATAGAGATTGGAATACATGCAGCAAATAACTGACTACGTAGGTTGCAAGTGCTACTCTGAGCTGAAGAGGTTAATACAGGATAGGAATTCGTGGTGGGCCGCATCAAACGAGTCAAAAGACTGATGACAAAAAAAAATTAAAAGGAAAAAAAGTGCTGGAAGGAACCTGTTCTTCAAAAAATCCTCCTAAGTTTCACTTATCGCCATTGTGTCCTTTGTAACGAAATGAGTAAGGATTATTTCGTCGCTGCCGCAGAATATGGGCCTGATAGTTTTTTCAGCACTGGCGCTTATCCGAATTTTTTTGGTGGTGATGTGTGTGTGTGGTTCGATTTAACTAACTGGCTTTTCATTTCAGGACTCAATAAGGAGTCTATCTCTCATCCGTTGTCACAATCCATGAAAAGATAATCTTATTCCTGCCGTCATGACGCGTCAACATTGCCAGGCATCATGTTAATCCCGCAGCCTTGGAGCGTCCTCCAGCAATGGTCACACCACTTGGAGGCCACTCGTGGCTTATTCAGGTCTTCATGCAAGATCGTGTCCACAGATCCTGCGGAAACGCAACGCGGCGATCCTCCAGAACAACTATCTTTTCTCTCTCGATCGTCACGTGAGACAGGCTGGTGCGCGGCCGAGATTCTCTTGGTTTGGTTTCAGACGGCTTTGAAGGAGGAGTGGGTTTGACCTTGGGTTATGGAGTATTTTTAATACTTTGAGGACGAACGGCTATTTGGAAGTAGCCATAAAATTTCAGTTTCGACCCAGTTAAAACCTGCGTAATACCTACTTTTAAGTCGTTTTCATGAAACGAAACCACCTGACTGAACTAAAGTTTCTTTTTCCCTTCTCAGAGTGATACCCCATCCCCCCACCCCCTCCCCACCCGCCCTCTATTCCACCCATGCCCGCCGGGCCCACGGGTATGGGCACAATTCATTGCACGCTGTTCTTGTAATTAAAACATCGCGTTTTTAAGTATCAAAAGCGGTCCTCACTGTCGCCACTACCGCTAGATTCCTATCTGCCGTACAGTGGCGCCACCTCCGCCAGTTATTTGCGAGCGCACGCGTGTTTTAAGACAAACCGCTTGTTTCTGTCGGTATGCAGACCTGCGAAACTCAGATCTCAGGTGTTATACCCTGAATGCAACTCCTAGCTGGGCGAGGAAGACGTAGCTTCTTCCCTTCGCACAGGTACGTGCAGGATGGCGCTTGTTTCTTACGTCACCAGCAACCCCTCAATGTAGCGTTCAAGAAACTATACAGCACATACAATGCAACGTATGTACAAAGAGTTTTGGTGGAAAGATGAAAAATACGACCAAGAAGTGTTCAACGTAATACTAGGGTTCAGTTTGTCATTCTATCTGCTGTTTTTTAGGGAGTACATCGACACTAGCAATACTAACGCATTTAGCATAACGCGTAATACCAAGGGAGGGTGGGAGGAGGTGCTTGTTAATGCCCACCACAAAAAAAAAAAAACAAAAAGAAACAAATTTAGTTTAATGTATTTTACTTTCATCATCAATATTTTTTTAATAAATAGATACTGATGTATAAGGGGGTACAGAATCTGAAAAACCTTTTAGCATAAAATTAGCAACACCATGCATTTTATGTAATGTTTACATCAAGTGGGGTGGAATATTACGACCATCAGAACAAATTTAAAAATACAGATTTCGTCGACGGTCGCTGATTTTTATTCACAAAATAAAGTTGTTTAGATATGTAAGTGTCGTCCTAACCATGTAAAATATGAGTATGACACTTGTTGCGAAAAGTCACATTCACTACTAAGACTTAAATTTTTAGGCTCAGCTGTGCTGAAATCTTTAAAACCGTTACGGAATCTGATATAAGAAATCAATGATAGGAATAAATAATTTTTACCAAAATTTTTAAATATGAAGTAACAGATTGCATTAAGATCTACAGCAGTAGACCCAGAAGAAGGACGTCGTGACCGTGGCCGAAACATTGGCATTCTCCAGCAGTTGTTTTATACTATATGAAGCGGTACCATAACCAGAAAACGTTTATGTCGACTGAATCTGTCCGCGGAAGACTACGAAATTGTATTGTACTACGTATTAAACCGCTACTGAGTTGGCCGGCGTAGTGGTGGGAGAGATAGTTTACGCGTATTCTGGAGGATGACATTTAAATTTCCCGCCCAACTACTCGTACTGAAATATCTCATGCTCTCCTCATATCAGTTGAATGCTGAGATATTTCCAGTGGGCTGGCTGATTTCATTTCGCACCCTTCACCAACCCGAGCTTGTGCACCATATCTAATATCCTCGTCGTTCACGGGATGATGAAATCGATTCTTCCTTACGTCGACTGACTTTATCGCACGTTGTTGCGTCATTAAATTTCTTTCTTTTGTATAAAGGCAAAGGTATGTCAGTGTTGGGATCAGCCTTGCGGTCGGAGGCGCTGCAGTCATGGACTGTGCGGCTGGTACCGACGGAGGTTCGAGTCCTCCCTCGGGCATGGGTGTCTGTATTTGACCTTAGGATAATTTGGGTTAAGTAGTGTGTAAACTTAGGGACTGATGACCTTAGCAGTTATGTCCCATAGGATTTAACACACATTTCTTTATCTCCGTGTTCTAACTAATATTTGTTAACGTGCCGGTTTTGGAATAAATAAAGCTACTTTCACTGGGTCGATGTGTGCCGAGCAATTACTACCAATGTGACATATTCAGTAACAAAAGGAGAGAATACTAAAAAGTCGTGACGCCGGATTGCACTATTTCTTAATCCCTGTAGCACTCCATCCCTTCCCTCAGTTGCATCCTCCCACCAATACTATCACTGCACACACTACCTGGGGTAGTAGTTAATACGTCAGTAACTACACTGCCCACTAGAATTAATGGATCACTTTTTCAAATCCCGCAATTCCCACCCGCTGCAACGCTTAATTTTTTAAATTTGCCTGATAGGCTCCTCGGAACCTTTCTCTGTAATGGTGTTAAAGCGTGGCGCCCTGCGACGCCATGCCCGGACTCGACGAGCTTCAGACAGTAAGGCATCGAGCCATGCGAAAAGAGGCCACAGCTCAGATGTCCTGTAAGGTAAGTGTACGGTGGGTTAATTTTATCACTTTGGCATCAAATTTTACCACAATTCCGCCTAATGCCACTGCTGACGTGTCACACGATGGAAAGGTCGTCATAGCCACTCCTGTCTAAATGTCACCCCTTCTTTTGACTCTTCTCCAATGGAGGTTAGAACCATGAAACACAGCGTTGAATTCACGTTAGATTCTTACACGGGGAAGCCTTCCGGACACATCAGCGCTCAGAATCGGTAGGAAAAAGCCTTAGGAGGGAGCATGAAGGACTTTAATAACACTACCCGTTACCTGAGCCGTTGATTATCACACATTTCGTGCTGTAAAACGATTTTTCGCTGTGAGACGACCAACAGAAAGACGTTCGTCGCAACCTTTGGCACTGCTGACACACTATCAGTACTTCTACAATGACATTTTGGGCTGGATCTCAATTAAATATGATCTGACCACTTTGGCGAGCAACACGACCGCTATTTGTACTCTCGTGTACGGTTTAGAACCACTAGAGAATGTTTAACACCATTCGACGAAATTAGAACGTGATCCAAAGTAGCAAAGATCCTTACGCTTTACCCCTCCTGTTTCGCGTCCTCCTGTGTGACAACCACTGGGTGTTGCGACATGTAAGGGTTCTCCTAAGACCATCGCCATCCAGTTCGGCACAACTCTCGGTCATAACTACCCGCCTTTGCTCAGCATCTTAAAATGAACCGGTTCAGATAGAACCTGTGACGAGAGTACCACGATCCTGCAACCTAGCTACGCCGCAGCACTTTCGCAGCTACAGTGCTGCTCTTGCGCTTGATAGTACACCGTCCAGAGTCGGAAGGTGTCGAACGCTTTCGACACGGATTCTGTCTGTACAGGTACATTTTAAGAATTTTCAATAATGGTGCCAGGGTGCCTTTGAGGGTTCTCCCGAAGTACGATCCTTCTTCATTTTACCCACGTTTGTGTCAATGTCGATTTCCTCTGCAATAACGAAAGAGGACACAAGATAGGAGCGCTGAAAAAGCTTAAGCACACATAGCAGTTTCGCATCACATTCAAATTTCGTCGGAAGATTTTAAATGATCCCAAGTGGCTCCAACCTGTACAACATACCAAATATTGCAGTCTTCTTCGGTCCAAACGGGTGCGATCATGTTCGATGCGGATGCAGCTTCATAACGTCCTTAAAGAAGTGTGGAGACATCGAGTGCATCATCATCAGTGTCAAAGGTTATCATGAACCTCTTCCAGTGCCCATCGCACAGTGGACCGTCGTTTTCGATCGCAAAATGGGTGGTGGCAATCAACGCCTTAGGGGAAGGGACGGCTTTGTGCATATGCTGAGCGCTGGCGTGCATGGAATGTTTTCCTCAGCCCTCATAAGAAAACTGTGTAATTTCAACCCAGGGCTACCCGGTTCTAACCTCCAACGCAGAGCGGTCAAAGGGAGGGATGAAATGTAGGTAAGACGGTGTGTCACGATCTTGTGATCGTCTGACACGTCCATGATGGAAATGCACAGAATAGGTGGTGAAATTTGGTCCCAATTTGACTTCATTACCTCACCTTACACGTCCCATGAACATCTGAGCTGTGGCCTTTTTTTACGTATGTGTCGACACGGCGGTATTTGAAGCTACGTCGAGCCCGAGCGTGACATCAGAGGGTGCCACGCTTTTGCACCATTACAGAGGAAGACTGTAGACACCCTTAAACCAAATTTCAAACATAAGCAACGTAATGGGTTTTGAAACAGTGATCTCCTAATGCGGATTCCCAGTACAGTAGATTGTACACCTTCGGTTGCGTGCGTTACAATCACGAACTTGCACGAGGATCAGCAATGGCTAATTTAAAAGACTTTCTGAAATATTCACAATGGACATCACTCTGAATACTTTCTTTCCCTCACTACTTAAATAATTATTATCATTTCAGTGTTACATCACAGACATGTTTTTTGTCCATTACCGTATGTGACATTTCCAAAGGTTTTGCTATATTCATGCTACAGTTTTTATTATACCACTCTCGCAGATCATACAGACCGCCATATCTGAAGCCAAATATATACACTGCGTTGAGACGAACATCCTGTAATGCGTTTATTGCTTCTGTTGATAACATGTTTTACGGTTGATTACCCATTGTTTCAGGCTATTTATCATGGATGATGCGATAGGTTGCTAATGAGAGAAACTATACTGCTAAAATCAAATGTTACTTTATATCAATTCAAACAGTTTGAAACTTGTGTTTACGCTGTAAAGTGGACAAGCTGACTGTTTGGTATCTCATTAAGGTGATCGATTCTAATAAAAGTGTAAAAAACTTACTATATATGAAAAGTCCCCCCATGAACCATGGACCTTGCCGTTGGTGGGGAGGCTTGCGTGCCTCAGCGATACAGATGGCCGTACCGTAAGTGCAACCACAACGGACGGTTATCTGTTGAGAGGCCAGACAAACATGTGGTTCCTGAAGAGGGCAGCAGCCTTTTCAGTAGTTGCAGGGGCAACAGTCTGGATGATTGACTGATCTGTCCTTGAAACATTAACCAAAACGGCCTTGCTGTGCTGGTACTGCGAACGGCTGAAAGCAAGGGGAAACTACAGCCGTAATTTTTCCCGAGGACATGCAGCTTTACTCTATGATTAAATGATGATGGCGTCCTCTTGGGTAAAATATTCCGGAGGTAAAATAGTCCCCCATTCGGATCTCCGGGCGGGGACTACTCAAGAGGATGTCATTATCAGGAGAAAAAAAACTGGCGTTCTACGGATCGGAGCGTGGAAAGTCAGATCCCTTAATCGGGCAGGTAGGTTAGAAAATGTAAAAAAGGGAAATGGATAGGTTAAAGTTAGATATAGTGGGAATTAGTGAAGTTTGGTGGCAGGAGGAACAAGACTTCTGGTCAGGTGATTACAGGGTTATAAACACAAAATCAAATAGGGGTAATGCAGGAGTAGGTTTAATAATGAATAGGAAAATAGGAATGCGGGTAAGCTACTACAAACAGCATAGTGAACGCATTATTGAGGCCAAGATAGATACGAAGCCCACTCCTACTAAAATAGTACAAGTTTATATGCCAACTAGCTCTGCAGATGACGAAGAAATTGAAGAAATGTACGATGAAATAAAAGAAATTATTCAGATAGTGAAGGGAGACGAAAATTTAATAGTCATGGGTGACTGGAATTCGAGTGCAGGAAAAGGGAGAGAAGGAAACATAGTAGGTGAATATGGATTGGGGCTAAGAAATGAAAGAGGAAGCCGCCTAGTAGAATTTTGCACAGAGCACAACTTAATCATAGCTAACACTTGGTTTAAGAATCATGAAAGAAGGTTGTATACATGGAAGAACCCTGGAGATACTAAAAGGTATCAGATAGATTATATAATGGTAAGACAGAGATTTAGGAACCAGGTTTTAAGTTGTAAGACATTTCCAGGGGCAGATGTGGACTCTGACCACAATCTATTGGTTATGACCTGTAGATTAAAACTGAAGAAACTGCAAAAATGTGGGAAATTAAGGAGATGGGACCTGGAAAAACTGAAAGAACCAGAGGTTGTACAGAGTTTCAGGGAGAGCGTAAGGGAACAATTGACAGGAATGGGGGAAAGAAATACTGTAGAAGAAGAATGGGTAGCTCTGAGGGATGAAGTAGTGAAGGCAGCAGAGGATAAAGTAGGTAAAAAGACGAGGGATGCTAGAAATCCTTGGGTAACAGAAGAAATATTGAATTTAATTGATGAAAGGAGAAAATATAAAAATGCAGTAAATGAAGCAGGCAAAAAGGAATACAAACGTCTCAAAAATGAGTTCGACAGGAAGTGCAAAATGGCTAAACAGGGTTGGATAGAGGACAAATGTAAGGATGTAGAAGCTTATCTCAGTAGGGGTAAGATAGATACTGCCTACAGGAAATTTAAAGAGACCTTTGGAGAGAAGAGAAACACGTGTATGAATATCAAGAGCTCAGATGGCAACCGAGTTCTAAGCAAAGAAGGGAAGGCAGAAAGGTGGAAGGAGTATATAGAAGGTTTATACAAGGGCGATGTACTTGAGGACAATATTATGGAAATGGAAGAGGATGTAGATAAAGACGAAATGGGAGATACGATACTGCGTGAAGAGTTTGACAGAGCACTGAAAGACCTGAGTGGAAACAAGGCCCCCGGAGTAGACAACATTGCATTAGAACTACTGACGGCCTTGGGAGAGCCAGTCATGACAAAACTCTACCAGCTGGTGAGCAAGTTGAATGAGACAGGCGAAATACCCTCAGACTTCAAGAAGAATATAATAATTCCAATCCCAAAGAAAGCAGGTGCTGACAGATGTGAAAATTACCGAACTATCAGTTTAATAAGTCACAGCTGCAAAATACTAACGCGAATTCTTTACAGACGAATGGAAAAACTGGTAGATGCGGACCTTGGGGAGGATCAGTTTGGATTTCGTAGAAATATTGGAACACGTGAGGCAATACTTACCCTACGACTTATCTTAGAAGAAAGATTAAGAAAAGGCAAACCTACGTTTCCAGCATTTGTAGACTTAGAGAAAGCTTTTGACAATGTTGACTGGAATACTCTTTTTCAGATTCTAAAGGTGGCAGGGGTAAAATACAGGGAGCGAAAGACTATTTACAATTTGTACAGAAACCAGATGGCAGTCATAAGAGTCGAGGGGCATGAAAGGGAAGCAGTGGTTGGGAAAGGAGTGAGACAGGGTTGTAGCCTCTCCCCGATGTTATTCAATCTGTATATTGAGCAAGCTGTAAAGGAAACAAAAGAAAAATTCGGAGTAGATATTAAAATTCATGGAGAAGAAGTAAAAACATTGAGGTTCGCCGATGACATTGTAATTCTGTCAGAGACGGCAAAGGACTTGGAAGAGCAGTTGAACGGAATGGACAGTGTCTTGAAGGGAGGATATAAGATGAACATCAACAAAAGCAAAACGAGGATAATGGAATGTAGTCAAATTAAATCGGGTGATGCTGAGGGAATTAGATTAGGAAATGAGACACTTAAAGTAGTAAAGGAGTTTTGCTATTTAGGAAGTAAAATAACTGATGATGGTCGAAGTAGAGAGGATATAAAATGTAGACTGGCAATGGCAAGGAAAGCGTTTCTGAAAAAGAGAAATTTGTTAACATCGAATATAGATTTATGTATCAGGAAGTCGTTTCTGAAAGTATTTGTTTGGAGTGTAGCCATGTATGGAAGTGAAACATGGACGATAACTAGTTTGGACAAGAAGAGAATAGAAGCTTTCGAAATGTGGTGCTACAGAAGAATACTGAAGATAAGGTGGATAGATCACGTAACTAATGAGGAGGTACTGAATAGGATTGGGGAGAAGAGAAGTTTGTGGCACAACTTGACTAGAAGAAGGGATCGGTTATTAGGACATGTTTTGAGGCATCAAGGGAGCACAAATTTAGCATTGGAGGGCAGCGTGGAGGGTAAAAATCGTAGAGGGAGACCGAGAGATGAGTACACTAAGCAGATTCCGAAGGATGTAGGTTGCAGTAGGTACTCGGAGATGAAGCAGCTTGCACAGGATAGAGTAGCATGGAGAGCTGCATCAAACCAGTCTCAGGACTGAAGACAACAACAACAACATATGAAAAGTAGAAAAACTGTAACCACATACGATTAAAAACTCTAAGGAACTATTGTATCATAAAATATGAAACCTCATGAAGCAGTTACATCTTGAAATGAGTCAAAACTCGCCCCACTTTAAGAGATTCTCGCATTTGACAGACATGAATAGCTCAGTGCCCTATGTTTCGATCTTTTCTTTTTGTCTGTAGTCATTCGAGATAGAAGTCATTTGAGATAACCGAGAAACAGAGATATCTTATAACCAGTGAAGGTGGTGACTCTATTGATGCTCATTTCCTTCTTCTCTTCCCTGTTATCTCCAAGGGTTTCTGGACTTCCTATTTCCTCTTTCACAACAAAACAAAATATTATTCAGCTTCGCATTAATAAAGTAAAATAATATTGGCCTCCAGTTGCTCGTAAATGTAAAATATGTCTCCGCAGAAACACAACGCATAAGCATTGATGTATTTAAGGATACAAATAAAATCCAGTTTCACGTCATTCTCTTTGGTTGAAAGCTAACGACGTAACTATTAACGACACTTTAGCACCGTTCCCGCAGAAAATCAAATTGAATTAACAATACTAGCTTTTCCTTCATCAACCTATTCTCGAACTTTAGAAGAAAAGTCTTATTTTTTTCCTCACATGTTCTGATAATAACAAATAGAAATCGTAACTTTCTACAGGAATGACCGAAAGAGGAACAAACAGCATTCATACAAAAGACACTGAAATTTCCGAACGTGTCTCAAACAGTTGTACCAGAAACCCAGTGTGCCTGAAAAGTTTCATAACTGGATTACAAAAAATAGAGAAGAGTTAAGCTGATGGTTTTAATTCTATACCCTACTTAGCCTCTGCCCACTTGAATACATCGCACAGAACGCTCATACAGTTGCGTGGAACGGTCAAAAAGGCCCTTCTTTCGGCTGTTGTTCAACTCGCACATTATATTCGCACCTACTTCTGTCTTGACGAACCATCGGAGACTTTGCCGTTTTCCAATAGGTTAGTACGGATAACACCAAGTCTCGTGCCCCGTGATGTTATTTGCACCTTGCACACAGTTTTATGTTCTTCAAAACATTCGAGAGAATGTTGTTGATACTTGATTTATAGATACTGAGTTAGTCATTCCGGTTCGATGCGTGACACAACTACGTTGACAGACTACGGTCGCTAGTACACTACTTAACACTGTGTGCCAACGACTGACTAGACGAATCCACATGTGTTTGCGAACGAACGGTGTATCACGCAGCACCTTGCGAGAAGTAGCTGTAGACCACGTTGAGTTGTAGCACAGCCTTAATCGTGTAAATACCTTTTCTCCTTTCTTTCTTTTTTCCGCCGGATTTCTATTTCTAGTAAAGGGCCCCTACAATAGTATGCCGGTATTATCTCTCACAGTATGAAATAATTACTATGTCCACTAGTACAGTACAAATACAAAAAGCCCAGACTATGATTAAAATGTGCACAAAAATCTAGGTCTGTGTCCTCGTCCATTTACTGACACAGTTGCACAAGGTCTCACCTGAATTCCTTGATTAAACATTATTCCATGGTTGGCACAGACTCTGGCTCGTAAGCGACGCTCTGGTCCGCATGCCACAGCGCTCAGTCGGACTGCACGTTTCCTCCACCCCTACACTACTCTGCCTGAGCGGCAGCAGAGGGAGTAGGAGTAAACTGCGAACGCCCCGTATTTAAATGCATGCTTCTTGGTTTCATATTTATCGACACCGTAGATTACAAACGAAACAAATTTTCAGTACTACTTAATTATTTTTGCACATTGATGATATAATATTTTTTTTTGTCTGGTACAGACTGTAGACATACAGACAGACGGCGACACTTCACAGATTCTAGCAGTCAGGTTCCCTCATATCGTGTGTTATTTCGTTTCATAGCCTTCCACACATATTATAATCGAGATATTTTATCACATTTGAAAATTCATTATGGAGATATGGAGACTCTCCACGAAGAAACAATGTGGACTTCCTGGACAAACGTAAAAGGATTTGTCTTTAAAATGGAAATTACACTCCAAATCAATCAGCTATAGAAATAATTCAAAAGCCAAGTTCGCTTAAATACTGTTTACTGGATAACCGGTTTCAACACACTAGGGGCGCCATCATCCGGTCTGAATATAAATAATTTGGAAATAACTGTTAAGCTACATTCAGATCCGATGATAGCACCTTTGGTGTGTTAAAACCGGTTATCCAGTAAAGAGTATTTAAGCGATCTTGGCTTTTGAATATTTCTACGACAAATTGATCGCCTCACTACGCACTATTTGTTCAATCAGCTATATCTGCACATACAAAGCGGTTCTTTCATCTGGAAGAGCAAACGATAAACGGCCTAGAAAACATTTAGAACAAGGATACACAACTGGCAGTGTCCTCAAAACGTTTAGAAAACTATTTTTGTAAATCTTTGGCGGCGACAATGAACTCTTCAAACTCCACCTTTTTTTAAAAAAATCTATGAGCTTGGGTAAATTCATACTGTATATTTTTATTTTAATTCCTGCACTCCTTTTTCCTTCATAAATTCAAAAATAGCGGGTTTTAAATCGAAGAATCGTTCCAGACATGCCCTTGACTTAAACAACAGAATTCACACTAAGGTATAAACTCTCAGTAATCTTCGCTCAGTTCCATCGAAAACAGATGCAACAGACAGTGGAGTAACGCGTATGACTCCAGAAATTCAGATGAGTTTCTTCGCGTGATCCTTGCCTGCAAATGCGGCACAAAGTACTTGTTGATGTATGGAACTATGAACCCCGTCTGCCGATCGTTGTAACTTTTTACCTCTCTCATTATCTCAAAGGCTAGTAATGTTGTTTGTAGGGAAAGCCGATTAGGCAACTGAATAACTCATACTGAGAATTTTCATCCCTCTCTTCTGCCAGCAACATCAATTTCTAAAAGCGTTTGACGTTAGAACGCTAGACTGCTTTCTCTTCCCACACACACACGTCCGTCACATCACAAACAAATAGCTAAGGGTAAATAGTGCTGACTCCATGATTCTGCCGAAATGAAAAGAATAGTGCCGACCGAAAAATACCATATCGTAATACTAACGAAATATGGCACTGTATCGGGTACTTAGGAAAAGCAAAGAGCGCAGACAGGCCGAGACTTGGACCGTCAGCTGCGCGCACGCCACGCCATACGTACGTTAAGTTTGGCACGCCGTGGCCAACCCTGTATTACTCGATTCATGGCCGATGTTGGTGGTGATGTCCATTGCCTTATCCCACGTTGCAATAACTGGATAACCTCACCGCCAGAGCATTGCAACAAACGATCCTCTGGTCACCGAGTAGACAGCGGCGATTCCTCACGCTGGACTCGCCGCTCGGTTGGTCGCTGGCAAATGGTTCAAATGGCTCTAAGCACTATGGTACTTAAAATCTGAGGTCATCAGTCCCCTAGACTTAGAACTCCATAAACCTAACTATCCTAGGGGCATCACACACAGCCACTCCCGAGCCAAGTTTTTGAACCTGCGACGGTAGCAGTCGGGTGGTTTCGGACTGAAGCGCTTAGAACCGCTCGTCCACAGCGGCCGGCCCTTGCTGGCAGATATGAGGTTGTAGGGAGGCTCGGCGACTCACCACTGGATATTTCATTCGCTAAGAGTGTTTTGGCAACAAAGTTGCTTGCTACGACCTGATTGTATAAAATATTCTTGAAATTCTTTGCTCCTCAAGCAAGAATAAAAACTACATATTTCGGCGACGCTACCCATTTCCTTAGCCTGCAGCAACAGACTGTCGTGATTGCTACTGTAAGAACATTACAGTCTCCCCGTGATTAGTCGAACTAATCGAACCTGAAACTAACGTACCTTGTCAGAGCCAGAGTTACTAAATCTGTCAGTGAACCCGTACAGTTTCTGAACGGTATACAGAACACCGTGGACATTAAAAACAGTGGAACACTGAAATCAAAGTCTGCTAAGCACATCCCCACTAACAAACGTAAAATCTGAAGAGTAGGAGATGAAGTATTCGTGGGAATAAAGCTGTGAGGGAAAATCGCGAGTCGTGCCCTGGTAGCTCCGCTGATAGAACATTTGCCCCCGAAACGCAAAGCTCCCGGGTACGATTTCCGGTCCGTCAGACATTTTAATCAGCCAGGATACTTCAACGTAAAATTGTGTTTGATGGAACAGAATTCTTACTACACTCATATACCTATCGGAAATACATTAGAGATCAAAATGCTCGAGTATAACTTTAACTGGAACGGTGGCCACACTGCTAGCGGTGCATAGAAGCAGATTCACAATATTGAGAGACTATACAGAAACAATTTATGTAGTTGTTTGCATTAGAACGGGAGCCACTAATCATGCAGCAAATGACATGATTTTGACGTCATAGTGACGCACGTCAACCAACCACAGTGCTCTTACGGCTATCGAAAAAGCAGTTACGACATGCCGTTGTTCCCGAGGGTCACTATGCACGCTAATGTTGGCAGGTCGACATTTTCTTTCAACTTTACGAACCGAGAATATGGAAGATGATTTTACAAAGCCTCCAAGAGTGAAAGTTTGAGTTCCGATAAGTCACACTGTTTTTAGGTGCCCACGCTCACTCCCGTTTACAAGATTTACTCGTTAAAAATGCAGCATTTGATTAGAGTCGTTACGGCTTGAAATCAACCAATACGGAAGAAAGAACAGAGGAGCAAACAAGAATATGCAAAACCTACACCAGAGGAGGAGACAAGTTAGTGCTATGTGTGGTAAGGCACGGAATACTAATTCATCACTGTAAGGAAGTACAAGGTGACTGCTCCCACTGTGGACAAACTCTAAGGATTGATCGAAGGGAGGATACGGAACAAAAACGGTCTCACGTCCTTATGGTCAGAAATGCGTGCTTTACATGCTATAGACCACCTATTCAGTCATATTTTGTTACAGAGACTGCTGTCTAATAGGCGTTGTACCACGCTGCCACAGTTACAGTATCCATGGTTTCCTCATACGTCATGCTGTAGGGCCCTCTCGTGACATAGTAATTGGTAACGTTGTATCCGATTCACTTCTCGTGATGACTCAGCTTGTAGTGGGTATGATACAGCGTTGTATACAATGGTTCCGTATTCTAATCGAGATAGGCAAATGGCAACGGGCGGTGGGATGAAAGGTTGTATCAGGAGGCCTATCCCCACCGATTACAACTACATCAGTCAATGTTTGCAGCGCGGGGTAGTCGCGCGGTCTCAGGCATCTTGCTTGGTTCGCACGGCTCCGCCCGTCGGAGGTTCGAGTCCTCCCTCCGGCATGGGTGTGTGAATTGTCCTTAGAGTAAGTTAGTTCAAGCTAAATTAAGTAGTGTGTAAGCCTCGGGACCAATGACCTCAGCAGTTTGATCCCATAGGAACCTACCACAAATTTCCAATTCTATGTTTGCAACAGTATATCGCTGTTGGCACTGAGACAGGTTCATTTCACGAAGCAGGAAATCATGAAAGACGCACCCACCCTGTGGAAGGCGACCGCCGTGTCAGTACCAGGCAGTTGGTCCATCAGTACAAGGTAAGACAGACGGACCTGTGGAACATTCTCCGTGACAATTGTTACGACGCTTATCACTTAGAGCGTTAAATATCGTAAAATATGCTTTCAACATGTGAAGACATATTTCGTTTCCTCCACTCATTTTGGGTGTTCACTTTCTTGTAGGGCAGTGTTTGTCAAACGGATTACCAAATAATGCTTCCACTGCCGGTGTTTACTTTTTTAACATTTCCGGGCCGAAGTGCCGTGGCCATTCGACTTGTCTGCGGAATACATCTTCATATACGAATCTGTATTAACTACACTGACAGCCCTACGAGCTGCGTAGAGGTCACAAAATGTCATTATTCTCGCAAACAGTAGTTATTCCCCTTTTTAAAATTGGCATCTGTATTTCATTTCATCTATGCCTTTTTCGATTCTATTAATACACCTCAACAATTAGCAAGTAAAAAGGAGCTAAATAAACTGAAACACGGATGCTGGCATCGCTCAATTCAGTACTTCTGTCGATGTCATCCGTAACAGAAAATCAGGGGCATTTCTTTTCGTGAGGTAGACCGTGACACCCTGACATCTTGTTGCGACAAACTTCGAAAGGCTGTAAAAGATGATCTGAAAAAGAAATGCAGGATAAGAACCCGTATTCTGGTACGTTATCCAACGATGCTATGGAGCATCTAAGTTACTGGCACCAGCATGTGCCAATAGCCCACCCGTTAGGCAGCAAAAGTGAATTTGTACGCTGACATACCGTAGGTGGAACTACTCGCAATGTTGTTCGTCATTGAATGATCGCGACTGAGTGCCACAACAGGCAGCGGACAAGACGGAGCTATCTGCTGAGTACGAAAGCATTGTCTTCTATGAATACGATACTCTGTTGCCTTGGCGGATGGCTGTTTTAGACATAGGTTTCATTTTCAATTTATTTTTCTCCTTTATACCAAAAAACATTTGAAATCTTAGAGGGTTTCAGGATAAAAATAAACTTTGTATGCAAACCTGTGTTACAAACTGTCACCCACCGTACCTGTACGAGAAGACAATCACTTTGATACGAGACAAGGAATATCTGTGCAACAGCTAGCTCCATCTTCTCTAATGGCGATCGTGGCAGTCAGTCGCGATTACTCAATCACAACGATAGTGCGAGGCGTTCCCCCTGCGATCTGTCAGCATGCAGTCACAGCTGCTGTTGAAGGACTGTCCTAGTACCAGGCACAGGCACCTGTAACTTAGACGCTATGTGACGCATCCGCATAAACTGACCTCTCTTCTCCTGCTAACTTTTTTACTTCTGGAATACTACAGCAGGGTACTCACACTCATTCCCAGTATCTCACATTAGTCCATTTCGCATTATCGTGGCCCCTGTAAACACCTCTGGATGGGGAATGTTACAGCAAACATTGCCGATCAGCAGTGACCTGTAATGACGCTGACCTCTGGCTGCAATTAGAGTCCACACAAACTCGCTAGACGACATTCGCAGCTATATTACTGGCAATTTGAAATTTTTACGAGCTGTGTAAATGTACCTTCACATATCAACATCACGTAAAAGGCGTAAACACTTAGAGAACAACAAACACACCAGCATAGCAATGTCGTCTTATGGTTGTTCACCGTCAGAGCAGATTGACTATTGAATTAATCACGAGGGAATACGTATCGTGAATGAGCATGTTTGAAATTTCTAATCCTGCCGAATAATCCAATACTGAACAAAGAAATTAGTGTGGACTATACAACAAATCATGACCCTTAATCAGAGTGTGTGTAGCTCTCATGAAGTATGGTTTCTTAGACGTAAGTGTTCGGACATGACTGATTTGATACGGCCCTTGACGAATTCCTCTCCTGTGCCATCCTCTTCATCTCTCAGTAGCACTTGCAACCAACTTCCCGAATTATTTTCTGGGTGTATTACAGTGCCTTCCACTACAATTTTAACATTCTACATCTCCCTCTAGTAGCATGGGAGTTACTTATTCCCTAATCCTTTAACATATGTCTTATCATCCTACCTCTTCTTCTTGTCAGTGTTTTCCATATATCCCTTTCCTCGCCGATTCTACAGGGAACCACTTCATCCCTTACCTTATAATTCCTCCTAATTTTCAAGGTTCTTCTGTAACACATCTCAAATGCTTAGTTTCTCTTGCGTTCCATGCTGTGTATGAAGCGGAACTATGGGCCTCATGGAAAAAGGGTGACCCGGCTAGGTCACGCAGTTTGACTCGTAGTCTCATCTCGAGATGTGGCCATTAATTGCACGCGTTGATCACGTAGGCTGGCCTGAGGATCCATGAACTATACTTGACGGGATGTGTCTGGAACATCTTAGGTGATTAGAAAGTTAGTAGACAGGAATATATTTAAATACTTAGCTTTAATTCAGCATCAGCGGTGAATGTCGATCTTGACTTTGTACAATTATAATTACAAGTGCAGTTATAGACTGAACTGCGAATACATCTTTACAAATCTGATTGCTTCACACATATAGATTAACTGTCAATGCGTGAACTGTATGTGGTGCCTGGCTAGGTCGTAGATACTGACTTAGCTGAAGGCTATGCTAACAAGCGTCTTTGCAAATGAGATCTCTGAAGCTACAGCAAGTGAACCATACCTATTGCAGTCGGCTGTAGAACTGGGCAGTGCGCTAGCTTGTAAGACCAGCCGAATGGCGGTGCACGGTCTGCTAGCGTCGACAGCAGCGGCTCGCGGGTCCGATGTGCACTGACGGACCGCGGCCGATTTGAAGCCAACAACCTAGCCAGTGTGGTGCCTTGCTGTGACACCACATTCCAGGTTACCCACAGTCCGTTTTTCACTATCATACAATGCTGTTCTCCAAACGTACGTTCTCAGAAATTCCTTCCTCAAATTAAGACCTGTGTTTGATACCAGTACTAATGTATGCTCGGACCCAACCAGCCCACCAACTGGCGCACGCGCACCCTGACCGTGACATCGCTGGCCACGGTTCCTGTCGCGGCAGTTTTTTTTTATCTCATTTTGTTCGCTTTGGTTCGTTGCATCTGCTCGGGGCGGACGTCGTAAGACATCCATTGAAGTTCGGTGTTGATCGATGAGCTCAGTGTTTTTTATTACAGAGGGCACGTAACCCTCTGACCGAACACGCTGAGCTACCGTGTCGGCTGTCAGTCGGCGTCTCAGGGCGTTACCGCCGACGGAAGAGGTCGCCCCATGGCTGAGCTCGGGTCCGTAGCGCCCTCCGCTTTCTGCAGATAAGGAGGAGCGCTGGCCCCTAGATGGACAGTCTATTATCGATTGTCTACTACTAGCCTTCCGTAGAGTCACAACGGAGCCATTGGAGTGTGATAGTTGCTATTGTATTCGAATAGGCAGAGTACACACATTACTCTTGGATATTACTTGGACTTGTATTGCTGGAGCACGTTTCGTCAGAAATAAAGATAAGTTATCTCTTCATTATAGCTGGCGCAATTCTTGTCATTAATTATTTTTCGGCCAACAGACGTAGCTACATCGGGGTCACTACCCAAGCTTTATACAATTCGTGGTGGATGCCCTAAAAGTACCGCCGAGGACCTTGGGTTGGCGAGCCGTCACAAAAAATGTATTCTGAAACTGCCTGGCAGATTACAACTGCATGCCTGATCGAGAGTCGAGCTCGGGACCTTTATCTTTCGCGGGAAAGTGTTGTACCATCAGAGCTACCCAATCACGGCTCACGACCCGTCCTCACAGCTTCAATTCTGGCAGTACCTCGTCTCCTACCTTCCAAACTTCACAGAAACTCTTTTGCGAATCTTGCAGAACTAGCACTCCTGGAAGAAAGGATATTGCGAAAACATGGCTTAACCACAGCCAGAATGAGATTTTCACTCTGCAGAGGAGTGTGGGCTGATGTGAAACTTACTGGCAAATTAAAACTGTGTGCCCAACCGACACTCGAATTTTGGACGTATGCCTTTCGCGGGCAAGTGCTCTACCAACAGAGCTACCCAAGCACGACTCACACGACCCCTCCCAACATTTTCAATTCTGCCAGTACTTCGTCTCATACCTTGAATCGTGCTTGGGTAGCTCAGTTGGTAGGGCACTTTTCTGCGTAAGGCAAAGGTCCTGTGTTCGAGTCTCTGTCCGGCACAGAGTTATCATCCGCAAGGAAGTTTCATATCAGCGCACACTCCGGTGCGGAGTGAAAATCTTATACCAGTAAATTCTCTTAGCTAGGAACGCACTTTATGCGAGTGCTAGTCTGCTTTTTATGACCTCCTTGCTCCGTCCGTCATTGACTATTTTGCCGTCTCGGTTGCAGAATTGCTTAACTTCATCTACATCGTAATCATCAATTTTAAAATTCATTTCCTTTTTTTTTAAACTCTCAATCCGTATTTATAATCTTTAGGCTGGTCATTCAATTCAATAAAGGCTGTAACTTTTTTTTCACTTTCACTGCGAACAGCAATGTCATCATCGAAACGCGTCTTCGAATAATTCCCTTGAAAGACCAAAATAAATCAGCTATCTGCCAATCAGTTTTTTGCCTCCTAACAAATCGTGCTTGCCGGTTCTAATTGCTACAGTCTGGAACCACGCAACTGCTACGGTAGCAGGTTCGAGTGCTGTCTCGGACATGGATATGTGTGATGTCCTTGGGTTAGTTAGGTTTAAGTAGTTCTAAGTTATAGGGGACTAATGACCTCAGAAGTTAAGTCCCATAGTGCTCAGAGCCATTTGAATCAAATCGTGAACCTGAAGTCACTTGACACGGGCTGAACAGGCTGTCGAGACTCAGGATGTTTCCCAGCAGCTCCGGCCTCCAGGCTGCTGCCAGAGCTCCATATGAAGCTCTTCGTCTGGCGACGGCAGTCGGGCGGGCACCGCAGCATCGATTCCCGGCCGAGCTGGCCGCACAGTGCGGTGCAGCGTACTGCGCTGCGGTGCGACGCGGGGCCAACTCCGGCCTTCGTACCTTGCCACACACACGGCCCTCTGTCGTGTCCCAGCTGCAGTCAGGCCGCACCCGCACACTAGTGCCGTCCGTATTGATCAAAGGGGGGCTCGGATTTTGGCCAGAGACTTGCGAACAGTCGCCGCGCCAGCGCCGTGGGGTGAGTTGGGCAGCAGCGAGCATTGCCAGCCGAAGGGCTGCGCCATTACACCGACCGATGATTTAGGCTGCGGCATT
This sequence comes from Schistocerca gregaria, assembly GCF_023897955.1. Classification (NCBI taxonomy): domain Eukaryota; kingdom Metazoa; phylum Arthropoda; class Insecta; order Orthoptera; family Acrididae; genus Schistocerca; species Schistocerca gregaria. The sequence goes on along the minus strand of NC_064924.1, from coordinate 297,441,061 downwards.
AGCTGTAACGGCGGAACATTATTTCTGGAGACAGACCGGGCCGCCGGATTTTCTGTGACGACGGAGGCAATGGGAGGGGGGGGGGGGGGGAGACCGGGTGGAAAGTGGGCTTAAAAATATGCCGCTACACCCCTGTCGGCGACGCTCAGACCTAGTTGGAGGGGAAAGAGGAAGCAGGGAAACTGGCACAGGGAATCAGTGTGGGAGGGGGAGAGGGATGGGGAGGGGCTGAAGAGGCAGACGATTAAAGCGTTGCGGATCCGGCGTGCCGCGCTGATCCAACGACGCTGGCCGCCGGCCGCCAGATTTGGCAGGACTCGCCGCGCCCATAAAAACCTCCTGCGCAGGCGCGTCTTTTATTACTCGCCTGCCTTTGCTGTCCTCGTTCTTATTGGTTTCTCTGTATCCACCACAGAGTGAAATGTGTGCTGTTTCTTTCTCTCTATACGTGTATGTGTTTTACACAAATTACACGTAATATAAACACAGTCCCTTATCTAAACAACAGTGTACACTAACTGCTTGCAATAATTACTAAAAGAATGAAAATTTTGAAAAGAAAAGTATGTGGGCGAAATTAGCTACGGAGCATCAACCCGAGGGGCGAAGAAACAAAAAGAAGGTAATAATAAGGAAAATCGAGGGTACCAAGCAATCGGTAGTATCTAACAATTCTCATGCATCACGTCAAACATAAAATCAACGATTGAAGAAATGCTGAATGAGAAAATCTTGTACGAAATATAGTGCCTCCGAATAGTTCATGTGAGAACTCTTAATGTTTTAAATAAAACACGTTATTAATATTCTGCATCTTTATTCTCTACTTCTACATCTATATTTCTCAATATAGTCACCCTGGCGACGAACAGGTTTCCCCAAACGGGAGAGCAGTTTGTTGGTACCATCACTGTAGAGCGTTCGACTTTGTTGACGGAGCGACGATGTCACCTCTGCTAGCACAGCTTCATCACCATCAAATTGAAGTCGTCTAGAGCGTTCTTTGAGTGTTGGAAACAGATGAATATCGGATGGGACCAAGTCGTGACTGTATCGAGGATGATCGGTGACAGCGAACCAAAGGTGTCGGGTTCTTCCAGATGTTGACACACACACACACACAGACACACACACACACACACACACACACACACACACACAGTGCCATGTTATATGCTTAAGTTCGGAACCCTCTTGCGGCAGAGACTTGCAAATATTTGGACATTAAGAATAAAGATCTGAAATGTTAATGACATTTGTTTTATTTAAAAACGCTTTGTGGATTTTCACTCCAGAAATTCGGAGTCACTACTTTCCGGTGCGCCCTAGCATATTTGTTGTTCCACAGCTTCTATTCCCCATAAGACATCTTGCTATTCGCTATGAGTCACATGTAAAATATTTAATTGGCTCTCAGTTGTCTGGTATACAGCCCGTTGTCTGGTGCGTCTGACACATAGGACAAACAAGCAAATTTGTGCAATCGCTATCTATAACTTACATGCACTTGACAGTAGAGGAAGGTTATTTACATATTGCGTACCACCATGTCAACCAGTTCTACTGTTACAGGATAATTGTCCAACCACGCTGATCAACACATATGTGCCTGTATATCATATCTGTATCGAGAGGGCCGGCCGGTGTGGCCAGGCGGTTCTAGGCGCTACAGTCTGGAACCGCGCGACACTACTGTCGCAGGTTCGAATCCTGCCTCGGGCATGGCTGTGTATGATGTCCTTAGGTTAGTTATGTTTAAGTAGTTCAAAGTTCTAGGGGACTGATGACCTCAGATGTAAAGTCCCATAGTGCTCAGAACCAGTTTTGTATCGAGAGGCCAGCAGACAACAAGATACACGTAATACAGACTCTTTGACCGTCCACTAGTTCTTCCTTTTCGTCCCGAGAGGTTGACGTCCGGTGTGACTTGTAAGTGTGTGGCCGTTTGGCATTTGACAGCTGTAACATGTGCTGAAGACGGCCTATGTACTGTAAGGTGGGACTGATGTTAGATACTACCTAGACCATATAAACATGGTGACAATAGCATTTAAAACATATATGGGGCTCTATCTTCCTAGATCCGCAACATTTTGTCATCATAGGAGTTTTATAACTGACACGCACTATGGTTGGCATGGACTTACATAATATTTGAACAACCTGTTTTCCTGTGGAGCACACAAATCTTTTTAAACTGTAGACATAGTTTGTGTACTTTTGTTTTTTGTCCTCTTTACCAGATGTCATTGACGATGAACTCAGTCTCCTAATACCTGTCCAGCCCTGAAATATTTTACATGAAGCCCATTCTATGCAGCAAGACGTGTTTTAAGAAATGCTGAATGTAGTTTAGTTAAAGAAAATGAAATGTTCCAGACAAAGGAGAAGCTTATAATCTCGATAAATTTTTAATGAAGAAAGATACGCAAACGCTGGACTTCATCAAAGTGTTGACTTACAATCCACAATGACATACTGTAGGGGGAATTTACCTAATGAGTACCTATGGACAGCTTACATACGATCCCCATAGGTGGGTAACAGCCTTTTGAGGGGCAACAATCTGAGTGACTGATGTATCTGACGGTGTGAAATGAGCCAAGCTAGGTTGACAGAGAGGCAAGACAGAAATCAAAGGGGAAAGTACACCAAGTACAAAGAGTATTTAAAACACATTTGTTCAATTTCACAAGACTAAATTGTCTCGATTCTCTGCGTGAATGAACACACAAACTTCGAGTCCATTGTAAATTCCGCATAGGACTTCCAAGCTTTAATTTCAAATTACTCTTCTGTTTGTACTAGGGTATTTATTTTAAACGCATGGACATACGTGATCGAAGTACTTTGAACAATTTTATTTAAGATAAAACTTTAATTTGCTGTTAACAGAGGCTCAGTGTGCCTCCAGCGGAAGCGCAAACAACTTCCAGAAGATACGGTTACCAACAAGTCTGCTGTTAATGCATCAATCGCTGTTCGTATGCGGTATTGCTGTTCACCCACAATTACCAGAAAGGATTCTTTCGAGAAACATCACCAACAAAATGAACATGTAACACGAGATGAGGGTGCCTTGGAAGCAAGTGATACAATACGAGATAGTATATGTTTCGCACTGTAGCAGATCAATGTACAGAAGCACTGTATTTTGTACACAGAAGTTACCCATATACACTTTAATTTCAACTTTTTGTGAATGGCTTGTGGATGACAGCTTGACTGTCAAGCTCTCATTCTAGTAATGTAGCAAACTCGCCAGTTGCTAGCTGGTCTCATCGCTATTCGTAGTTCGACACAAAATTTTACTCACATTGTGACCAGTGATGCTGTGACAGGCTAGATTCCCGTTCAACGTCTCAACTAACTAAAAGAATGGTCTGTTGCCAATAGGACTGGGAGTCGGAAACTATTTATAAGTGCTGAAATACAAGTAACTAAATGAAGTTTATTTTTGAAACTTCTGTTACCAAACTCTATGTGACTGAAGTTCCTCATGATGAGAAAAAAGATGGAGTGACCTGTGTGTACTTCAAAGAAACATTTTATAGCTCAGATTGCATACAAAGGTGTTTTTACTTACGAGTTTCGTTGTATAACTGCCACCTTCAGATATTCAAAAATTTTTTTGGTTGTACGTCAGGTTCCATTGTGCACTGACGGAACATGACGTACAAACAAAAGACTTTTAAAGATGTGAAAGTGATAGTTGTACCTGTCGAAAATGGTCAACGAAAAACAGTTTTGAACGTCATCTTAGCTATAAAAAGTTTCTTTGAAAAGTATATCTACTACAGACAACAGAATAAATTCTCCTTCGATTAAAATGGAGAAAATTATTTGCTGTACCGTCCTGTCAGTGATACTACATTCGCTGTTCAAAAGATCTGAGTTAGGTTCGTCTGAAAATTTACTAGATTTAATTCGTACTGACTGAAGAGAAATTGCCTAATATCGTGAAGGGCCCCCGCGAGAACGCAGACATGAGGCAACACGACGAGGCATGTTCTCGACTAATGTCTGAAGTAGTGCTGGAGGCATCTGGCACCATGAGCCCTTCAGATCTATCCATGAATCCGTAAGACTACTGAAAAGCACGTTGCAAGGCATCCCAAATATGCCGAATAAAGCTCGTGACTGGGTAGTTCGGTGGCCAGCGGAAGTATTTAAACACAGAAGAGTTTTCTTGGAGCCACTCTGTAGCAATTCCAGACATTTGGGGTGTCGCATTGTCCTGTTGGAATTGGCCAAGTCAATCTGAATCCACATTGGACATGAATTGATGCAGGTACTCAGAGAGGATGCTTCCGTACGTGTCACCATTCAGAGTCGTATCTAGACGTATCAGAGGTCCCATATCAATCCAACTGCGCACGGCCTACACCATTACAGAGCCTCCACCAGCTAGAACAGACCCCTGCTAACATGCAGGGTCCATGGAATCATGAAGTTATCTGCGTACCGTAGACGTCAATCAGCTCGGTGCAATTTGAAACGAGACTCGTCAGACCAGGCAACATGTTTCCTGTCGTCAACCGTCGAATGACGGTATTGACGGGCCAAGGCGAGGCGTAAAGCTTCGTGTCGTGCAGTGATCAAGGGTACACGAGTGGGCCTTCCGCTCCGAAAACTCGTATCGATGATGTTTTATTGAATGGTTCGTACGCTGACACTTTTTGATGACTCAGCATTGAAATCTGCAGAAATTGGCGGAAGAGTTGCACTTCTGTCTCGCAAAACGATTCTCTTCGTTGGTCCCATTCTAGCAGGCTCTTTTACCGGCCGCAGCGATGTCGGAGATTTTATGTTCTACCGGATTCCTGATATTTACGGTTCACTCGTGAAATGGCCGCTACGGGAAAATCCCCACTACATCCCCAACCCGGAGAAACTATCCCATCTCTCGTGCGTCGATTATAGCACCATATCCAAGCTCACTTAAATCTTGAAACCGCTACGGTCGCAGGTTCGTATCTTGCCTTGGGCATGGATGTGTGTGATGTCCTCTGGTTAGTTAGGTTTAAGGAATGATAAGTTCTAGGGACTGATGAAATGGTTCAAATGGCTCTGTGCAGTATGGGACTTAACTGCTGCGGTCATCAGTCCCCTACACCTTAGAACTACTTAAACCTAACTAATCTAAGGACATCACACACACCCATGCCCCAGGTAGGATTCGAACCTGCGATAGTAGCGATCGCGCGGTTTCAAACTGTAGCGCCTAGAAGCGCTCGGCCACTTCGGCCGGCTAGGGACTGATGACCTCAGATGTTACGTCTCATAGTGCTCAGAGCCATTTGAACCATTTGAATTTGAAATCTTGGTAACCTGCCGTTGTAGCAGCAGTAACCGATCTAACGACTTCCTCAGACACTGGTCGTCTTATGCTGGCGTTACCGACGGCAGCTCCTCATTCCACCTATTTACATACCTCTGTATTTGAATATGTATGCCTAGTTTCCTTGGCGCTTCAGTGTATTATTGTTATTAGCCGAGTATGTTCCAGCACGGAAAATAAAACCAGCTACAATATTCAAATGATGATGACGGTATTCCGTAGCTTTAAAAATATGAGTGTAGTTCTCTTTTTTATATAAAGAAAAGGAGGTGAAAACTTATTGGAGGTGCTGGTTTACACTGATTTTGCTCAGGAGTAATGCTGTCACAACAGCAGGGAGCAGTGTTGCAGAGACAGTGCGTAATTCACAGGAAGGCTGTCCTTCGCGGGCCGCCACTTGCGGCGGTGAGTGGCAGCCGCCGCGCGGGCGCCGCCGCTGTTCATTACGGCTGTGCCGACGCCACGCGCAGCGGCGCCGACGCCGACGCCGACGCCGACGCCACCGGTCGCCGCGGGCAGGCGGCGAGCGGCGCGGGGCAGCGCGGACGGCCAACTTCGTTACGCGCAGGCGCTAATTAAAATAATTAGGCTCTCCGTAATTATCTGCGGTCGCCGCTCGCATACGTCCGCGCGCTCGCGCCTCTGCCGCGGCCGTTTCGTGATCTGACGGCCGCTGCTCCCCACGTACGTGTTTCCGCACGTGATGAGTCCCTGTGTATCAGAGTAATCTATTACGTGTGTTTATCAATGAACGTGCAAAAATCACACACGCGACGTCACGGTGGCGGGTTGACGACCCGTTTCTTTTCCCCATTCTGATTAATGTCTTCGGAACAATCGGTTTCTGTTACTCCAGTCAAAGCGCCACAACATGAAAATGCTTAACACGAAAAATCGCTTAAAGAGAAATAATAGTCTACTGCTGGAACGAGTACAGTCGCACCGAAAACTATTGGCACACGTGCGTATTTATCGTTGCTGGTTACAAACGCCGCACCTTCCGGTACATAGCATATGTACGTGCTACCTCACATACCAGGTATTACAATTCTGCCCACAGTGCCAACCATGTTGTCCGCAGTTCGTGGTCGTGCGGTAGCGTTCTCGCTTCCGGCGCCCGGGTTCCCGAGCGGGGTCAGGGATTTTCTCTGCCTCGTGATGACTGGGCGTTGTGTGATGTCCTTAGGTTAGTTAGGTTTAAGTAGTTCTAAGTTCTAAGGGCCTGATGACCTCAGATGTTAAGTCCCAACTGCTCAGAGCCATTTGACCCAATTGAGCCAACCATGTTGAAATGCAGTGTTAAGGGCAAACATGTATCTCCTCTGTACACAAGAAGTATTGACACAGAGCGTGGCTTCTCGGTATACTGCTGCGTTTTCAGGTACCGGAACGCCTTCTGCTGACGCAATAGACAATGCGTGTTGTTGACGGCCCAGTCGCTAGCATGTTGTTGTATTGCGCCATAGTGGTCAGCATGGGGCCGTTGCGTTGCGTGAGAGAGTGGTATTGCTCCATTCACAAGGGAGTCGCTATCGAGAGTAGAGGTGTCTGTTAGCTACACCACGGCACGAGCCATTATTCATAAATAGAAAGAGACTGAAACAACAGTGAAAAAGTGTTGCCCTGTACGTCCTAAAGTGCTTACAACCCAAGAGCGTCACCGTACCATCGCACTTCCTCGGAAGGAACCAAATGACTGAGCACTATGCGACTTAACTTCTGAGGTCATCAGTCCCCTAGAACTTAGAACTAATTAAACCTAACTATCCTAAGGACATCACACAAATCCATGCCCGAGGAAGGATTCGAACCTGCGACCGTAGCGGTCGTTCGGCTCCAGACTGTAGCGCCGAGAACCACACGCCACTCCGGCTGGTTCGGAAGGAACCTGCTACAAGTGCAGCAACTATTGCTGAGGTTGTTCGGACAACGTCCGACAAGACAGTGTTCAAACTGTACGACATGAGTTGAATGAGGCTGACATGCATGGACGTTCTCCCAAGAAAAGCCATACACATTGGAAATTAACCATCAAAAACGCCTGCAGTTTGCCGAAGACTATATGAGCAAGCCGATGGAGTTTTGGAACATTGTGATATTTATCGACGAATCAAAATTCGATGAGTTCGGATTTGATGCAAAAAAGAAAGTCTGGCGCGAGCTGAATACGCACCTCGACATCAAACACATGCATCCCGCAGTCAAACACGGAGGGGTGCTTTCGTGGTCTGGGGCTGTATGGCGGTGTCTGGCGTTGGAAATCTAGCTGTAATCCACGGTAGAGTGGATCATATGAGATACATCGACGTGTTGCGAGGTAATTTACATGCTGGCTCACAGACATTGTTCCTTACTAGGGTGTTTTATTTCCAGCAAGACAGAGACCCAAAACATACCGCCATGAAAACTCGGAAGTGGTTACTGTACAACGCCCCCACAAGGGTTCTAACACCACCTCAGAGCCCTGCTTGGAGCCCAACAGAGAACCTGTTGGGCACATCTTGACACGCATGTCAGAAAAAGACGAGAAAAGTGCTCCTGGAAGAATGGTCGAAAATTAACCCTGATACCACACGGAATTTAATACAAAGCATTCCTAGGCGTTTATGGGCTGTTATAGATGCTAAAGCGATGTACACTAGGTATTAGATGGTGAACATCAATGAAGAAAACGAACACACTGTCCGATTCATACGCGTGTGCCAATATTTTTTTGGATGCAGAGGAGCGATGTTTATTTTTATAACATGTATGTTACCTTACGGACAGGTGATTTGGACATATTTGTTGAAATGGTTAAAATGGCTCTGAGCACTATGGGACTTAACAGCTGTCGTCATCAGTCCCCTAGAACTTAGAACTACTTAAACCTAACTAACCTAAGGACATCACACACATCCATGCCCGAGGCAGGATTCGAACCTGCGACTGTAGCATTCGCGCGGTTCCGGACTGCGCACCTAGAACCGCGAGACCACCGCGGCCGGCGGACATACTTGTAACCTATGTAATGTAAGGTGGCACTTACTTGGGTTCTGTTATGAAATATTTGTTTCGTTTAACCTACAACCACTAAATTGTAACTGTGCCAAACTTTTTGGTGCGATTGCATATCCTGTGTTATGCGTTGAAACCTTCCGCAAAGGTTTTGAATTTTTCGACTTTTGTGCCTCTGTGGTTGATTCATCGGTTGTGAAGAATCTGTTCGCCGGAGAGGCTTGCGATGGAATGTGTTTCGTTAGGCGCCGTGTGACGGGCACCGATGGATCTTCATTTAGTAGCAGCGCGAGGAAAGTGGTGAACGTGGCCCTGTGCTGTGAGCATCCCGTGTACGACTTGGCCGCACCCGGAGTGATAGCGCTGGCTAGTTGTGGTTGAGAGCCGTTGTTTGGAAAGCTGTAATTTGGCAAGGAGATCACATTCTGCATACATGAGCACTTAGGTTGCACAACACTGGTGTTGCCCGAAGGAGATCGGCAGTTAAAGCAATGGTTGTAGGTCTGTACTGTCGTCGCTATACTGTCTTTGCGTGCTGGTTGCATTTAGCGCGAGTACTGGATAACTCCACGTGTAGCTGAGTAACTTTATTATCGAGTACTTTTCCATTTCTGTGTTTTAGATTTTAGTCTAGCAAGATTGTTATTGTGTATGCCCCTGTGTGGTGGCATTACTTCGACTATTTCGTGACTGGTCATGCTTGTTTTAATTGTTCATATCACAAGGTCGTAATTGAGTTTGCCCTGGTGATGGCCATTTTTTTTAATGCACGTGTGGTGCCAGTGGTAACCGATTTACGTTTCAGCTCTTATCACGCCATTTTAATAGAGTGTGAAATGTATTACCAGGAAGTGTGCGCAACACTGCCATGTGAAATCAAAATAGCGTTGCAAGATTACCGCTCTATACACCTACTAAGATCAGCTCTAATACTCCAGATTTGTTCTTGAGTAAATTAATTATCTTTCGTAATTGAACAGATCACGTCTCTTAATCTGGTTTTCATATGAAGGAGATTTGCACCTAAACGTGTTTTGAAATAATCCAGTTCTTTTGTATCGTAAACGAGAAAATTTTAAATTGTGGCACGAAAAATCTGGCTTGTACAAAACCTTTGATAAGGCGGTCCCATTTAATTTATTCTTGTGTATTTCAAGTGTTTTCGCTAAAATCGATTTATCTAAATACTGTTTTTAGGTTTGAACTACTCTCAGTTTGTTGTTATAAATTTGTTTATGGGGTACTACATGCATCGCTAAGATATCATTCGGATTTTAAATTTGTTATGACAGGTAGTTATCGAGCTGGAGTTGAAACTTTAAATTGGTTTCACAATTGCTTTGCGCCCAAATTTGACACTAGTGCATCACCGGTATTTTACTATTGATATTCGATCTGTGTAAAAATTGTCAATTAAGAGTAAGCCTTTTAACGGGTACCCCTTGAGAGAAGAGAAAAAAAGAGCCCAGAACAATACGTTTTTAATAACTGTTAAGTAAGAATATTTTGTTAAAAAATTTGTTTTAAAAAACGTCTGAATTATTTATAGCCTGGAACCTTACCACTCCCTCATACCTCCTGCCTTACCACGTTAATACTTTTTTTTTTAGATAGGACATCGGCACAACGAAGAGAAACAGCATCCAGGAAAAACTGGTTATAACCGTCGTTAATCCCTGCGCTTGGTTTTAAAAATACGTCACATCATGGATTTCGGTCAATGACACCTTCTCCAGATTTGAATGAAATTAACCGAAAAAGTTCGTGGATTACAAAAACTTAGCTTCAGCGTTTTGTGGTAAGTATATTGCTTCGCTTCCTGAATAAGTGTATTTATCGTGCAAATTGACATTAGGTCTGTAACAAAGAGCTATATGTGGCCCAATAACATTTGCACTCTACACTTAAGAGCTTGAAAAATAATTATTCCTCAGCAAAAATCCTTCAGTATGTGCACGATACTTCTATTCAAGTGAAACCAACAGTTTGCTCCAGGCACTGGGTAAACTATCAGATGCAAAACAGGTCTTCCACCGTCTAAACAAACTCTGTCCCTAAGTACATAAGCAAATGTTTCTTCACTTTCACACACGTTACCTTTAGAGTAGCCCCGTTTGACCAAGTTTATTTTACATTTACGACTCATCGTCCCCATCTAGTTCTGCTTTCCATCATCTTTCTGTGTTCACTATGGTCCAGCCCTCGACCCTTTTTTTCCAACAAACTCCTCCACATCTTTCAGCAATCCATCCCTTGGCCTTCTTCTTGGTCGTTTCCTTCGCATCTCCATTTCATGTCCCACGGTGGAAATCTTGTTTCTAATCTCTTTAAGTGCCCTTACAGTTTTAGCCTTGATATTTCAATATAGCTCTGCAAGGGTTTAACTTCCACTATATCGCTTACCCTTTTATCCTATCTTCCCTTATTTCTCCTATGCTATTTTCTATGATACTTCAATCCACATGTCTATAATCTGCTTACGTCTCTTGCTTTTCATTGCCCGGGTTTCAAAGTCACAGATCATTATTGTGGTGTAGAAACTTATATGTATTACATCTTTGCTTTCTTGTGAGACGTCTTTGTTCCAAACCAGGCTAGTAACTCTTCACAGAAATGCTGCCACTTTCACCGATCTTTTCCTTATTTCTTTCATTTTCCTCTATCACACTTCACAAGTAGTTAACAGCCTCCACCTTCTACAGGTCTTAACATTCCATCCTTATTCACCTAGTTTACCTGTCTTTCTTTCTAGTTGTAACCAATATCTCACATTCCTTTACATTAATTTTCATTCCATACTGTTTCACCGTCCTTTGCCAAGCACGCAGCTGTTTCTGAATCTCCTCCTCCCTTTTTCTCCAGATCATCGAGTAATCTGCAACCACCACTGCCTTCATCTTGTCATCTCCAATTTCTTCTGCCCCGTCAGTCGTTATCTCATCCATAACCACACTGAAGAGGAGAGGTGATAATGCACTGCCCCATTTAACACCACTTGTTTGCTGGGAACAATCTGTCCTTCCATTTCCCGCTTCTACATGACTCAGATTTCCCCACTATATCTTCTCCACTCTCCTTGTTGTTTCTTTTCCCGCTCTTTTATTTTATAATGGTTCACAGACGCTATCAAATGCCTTTCTACACTGAGAAAGACCATCATAAGGTTTTCTCCGAATTCATATTGGTGCTCCTAAGTCTGGTTGTCATTTCCCCAATGATCTTAGAAATTTCGATAGAATGTTATTTGTCATTTCTGCTTTATTTGACCTTAACTCGTTCAAAGCCCTTTTAAATAGTGGTTCTGTCTCTAACCTGTCAACATTTGCTTCTTCTTGTTCCATATCATCAGACAGTTCGTCCCGTGATACAAGCCTTCAGTGTACTCTTTCCATTTACTCTGTGTCTTTTCTGCTTTTAACCAAGTAATTACCATTGCACTCTTAATGTTACCACCCTTGCTTTTAATTACACCGGAGATTGTGTTGACTTTTCTATGTGCTGATTCAGTCCTCCTACAATTGTTTCTTTGTAGATTTTCTCACATCTTTCCGGAAACTATTTTGCCTTGGCTGTCCTACATTTCCTATTTGTTACATTTCTAAGGGATTTATATTGCTGTATTCCTATCTTTTCCTGGAAATAATAATTTAAAACAAATTCGAAATCATGGAAACATCGGACTCGTGACGTCGAGGTAAACACAAGTGCTGTTTTCGATATCGTTTACTCCTTATCACCTCTGTCTTCGCATTTTTATACATAAGAATGTTGTCAATTTCTTTTAGTAGGTCATTGAATATCACTTTTCTGCGTTTTATGAATTGTAGAATTTTACATTTCTGAACATTTAGAGCAAAACACAGTACCGATTCGAAAACTTATGTGACTTAGGCCTATGCATCATGCGCATAAACATTATCTGTCAGCCGAACATGCTTCTGTGACATACACCAGCAGATACTTGGATCTACAATGTTTGGCGTAAGTAAAAGTGTTCTTGTCTGTCAGAATGGACCAGGAAACAACCTTTCTGAGCAACGTATCCCATTGATGTAGTCTTTATTACTTGTACATATAGTTGTCTTTACTATTTTGTAATAATTACATGTGACTTTCAATTCGTTGGATCTTCCCCGATTCGTGGATGTTCACTGTCTCAATGTCTGTTTGTTGTGTAAGCTTTCTAAATAGTCCTCAAGTGAGTATTCCATCTCAGTACACTAATTATACATGACAAAGGATTTTGGTAGGCAAAAGCTTGTGCATTCAAGTGAAAGACTAGACGAGTTTACCGGATGTTGACACTAGAAGTATTCACAATCCAGTATTAATGTAATTGTAGATCTTAAAGAAAAGCTCCTGAAGGGGTGGAACCAAATAAAAGATGAATGAAACAATAACTCTGACTGCTGTGGATGAACAGGGAGAGGAAAACTAATGGTTAATGAAACTCACGGAATTGTTGCAAAAGAGATTTAGTAAACGAAGCAGATTAGTTACTAGAATTGGAAATGGCATAACAGAAGATGTCGTCGATAACAAATGAGAGAATGAAACTTATAGACGAAAAGACTGCTATTTATTCAGAAATATAAGTAACCGGAAACATAGAAAAAACAGCGGGAAATGGGTGGAAGATGGATGTAACTATATTCAGTTTTTGTTGATACAACGTGACGTAGTTGTTGTAACCAGTGTCTTGAAATCACTGGTGCCATTGTCGAATCCTCGGGCCTATAGGATATCACGCCGAAGAATTTTAAATGAATTTCACCTGTTGAAACGGTGAAATAAGTACGCCGTTTGTTAATGTTTTATCGGCATCTCTACTGACGAACACCAACTATTAGTCACTAAACATCAGAAACGTTTCAAAATTGTAATAGAGACTTAAGAAGACTAACACACATTGGGTAATCAACGAGCGAACGAGCGTGTTAACTGCATCAGGGAAATCCCTACGGGCAATTTCATTAACGGACAGCTTACTGATGGTATAAAGGTACACTCCAGTCTCGACACGCAAGCTAAAATTCACCCTTGCCTTTAATATTAATCCGTGTAAAGAATACAGTAGTATGTAATCAGATGAATCTCACTGGAACAGCCAGCACTCATTTGAACCAGACTGTGGTGCTGTAAGGTAGATGGTGCAAAAAAACTCTGTCCTTGGACCTCATACATTCTTTACTTGCTTCAATAGTTTGTTACTAAATATGATTAACGGTGCAAAATTATAGAAAATACACTACTCCGAGCTGCTGATATGATGCATCTCCCTTTCAGGAGTACTCTTGGGAGGCGTTATTATTTTCTTTCTGCATTCTGCGAAGAAACGATGCACTCCTTCTGGGCGTCTTAGGTCACGAGGTCCGCAATTAGCGCGAGAAGCATGGCTCCGCGAGAAGCAGTTGCTAGGCAACGGAGCGTGCGCGCTGCTGCTGAGGCAGTAGGCGGGGAGAGAGGTTCGTGATTAGTTGTCGCATCTCGCAAGCACGGACGATACTCGCTCGTTCGTTCAAAGCAAGATCTCGAGGGAACCGTAATGCACTGTTGCCGCCTGCGAGACAAGTTATCTAAAGTCTTACGGAATTTGTACTCCAGTGGATGACGATTCAAGCAGACATAAAAATGACTACTGTTGTCAAATACGTATTGTTCGAGGACCTAGCTTTGAAGCCGTTGTACGTTCATCATAAGATGGGTACCTTAAGAAATTTACTACGCATTGGACGATCAGGGTATCATTTAACCGAAAAGCTATAGCCACACTCTGCATTACGATTGCTTTTATTATTTCTGTTACATTGTAACTTGTTGAATTTTTTTCCCCACTTGGTTTGTTTATGAAATTTTGTGTCGAAGCCTGAACTTATGTACCTTTTCTGCGATTTTTATTCTGTTTATCAATCATTTTACAAGTACGTCTTTTTTTGTTGGTAATATTTTCTACGAAACTGTAAACGTTAATTCTACGTTCATTTTATTACTCAACTTCGTACATTTTTGTGAAAGTTTAAATATACTACGTTTCATACGGAAATGAAAAAAAAAACTGCTTTTTTCACTATGTGACACCACTTTTATATTCTTCACGATACTCTGGTGGCTTAAATTGTCTTACTGATCATCGAATGGTAGCTAGACGGATAGTCTACCACGACAGCATTGTTTGTTACATTCAGAACATCAAAATGTTCATGGTGGGTATTTTAGCTGTTTTATTATGAGTCTTACACTGAAGCGCCAAAGAAACTGGTATAGGCATGTGTATTCAAATACAGAGATATGTAAACAGGCACAATACGGCGCTGCGGCCGGCAACACCTTTCTAACACAACAAGTATCTGATGCAGTTATCAGCTCGGTTCAAATGAGTTTGAAAGTGTTGTTATAGTCGGCGTAGGAGCGATGGGACCCAGCATCTCCGAGGTAGAGATGAAGTGGAAATTTTCCCGTACTATGATTTCACGATTGTACCGGAATATCAAAAATATGGTAATACATCAAATCTCCGACATCGGTGCGACCGGAAAAAGATAGTGCAAGAACGGGACTAACGATGACTGAAGAGACTCGTTCAACGTGACAGAAGTGCCAGCCTTCCGCAAATTGCTCCAGATTTCAATGCTGGACCATCAACAAGTGTCTGCGTGCGAACCATTCAATGAAACAGCATCGATATTGGCTTTCGCAGCCGACGGCCTGCTCGTGTACGTTTGACGATGACACGACACAAAGCTTTACGCCTCGTCTGGACCCGTCAGTACCAACATGCGTGACTGTTGATGACTGGAAACTTGTTGCGTTGTCGGAGGAGTCTCATTTCAAATTGTATCGATCAGATGGACGGGTACTTGTATGTAGACAACCTCATTAGTCGATGAACCCTTCATGTCATCAGGGGACTGTACCAGCTGGCGGAGGCTGTGCAGTGGTGTGGCGGGTGTGCAGTTGGAGTGATGTGGGAGCCCTGATACGTCTAGATACGACTCTGACAGGTACCACGTACGTAAGCATCCTCTCTGATTACCTGCATCCACGCGTGTCCGTTGTGCATTCCGACAGACTTCGGCAGTTCTAGCAGGACGATGCAACATACCACACGTCTCTAATTACTACAGAGTGGCTCCAGAAACTTTCTGAGTTGACACACTTCTGCTGGCCAGCAAACTCCCCGGGACTTTAGAACATTATTGTGAACATTTGGGATGCCTTGCAGCGTGCTGTTTAGAAGAGATCTCCACCCCCTCGTACTCTTACGGATTTCTTTACAGCCCTGCAAGATTCATGGCGTCCGATGCCTCCAGCACTACTTTAGACATTAGTTATGATGCGGCACTTCTGCATGCTCGCGGGAGCCCTACACGATATTAGGCAGGTGTACAAGTTTCTTTGGCTATTCAGTGTATATTCTCCTGTATACTCTTTGCATAGTTAAATTGTCTGCTTTTTCTATGAATCTTTGCTTTGCAGATAATTTTAGGATGAATTCCTCTCAATATGTGTTAAATAAAGTCATTAGTTGATCAGCTCGTTGCTTCTTATTTAGTGAGTAATACAGCAACTGTGCAGTACTCCTATTGATTTGCAATATGGTCGCATTCTTCCAGCGTGGCTTCACCTCACAATAACAATTTATGTGTAGTGCACCCTCTTTTTTCATAAACGTGGTAGCACAATACTGGGCAATGCTAACCGCTTATCCGATGAAGCCCCCTCATAGTTAGATTAATATTTTAAGAAAATAAACGGCAAACAATTCCTGTTTTCGATAATTCCACCTATTTTTACTTTATAATAAGTGCACTGATCTTTGAACGCTACACCGTAATATTCTTCAAATTGGGCGGGAAACTAGCTTTAAGGGGATAATACTCTCTACAAAAACGTTAAAACCAGGTAATAAACCATTTAAATAAACACCTCTAATGATTTTACCTACCGGCTTAAGTGTAATAGTATACATTCATTTGCTGTTAGTTCCAAGAATTTCACACTAAGCACTATTGGCATGAATTATGTAATCGTATCATCTGTCGCTGAGGCGCTAAGCTGGAATTTTATGAGGCATACAGTGAATTACTGAGGAAGCTACATGCCTGTTCAAAAATGGTCCAAACAGCTCTGAGCTCTATGGGACTTAACTTCTGAGGTTATAAGTCCCCTAGAACTTAGAACTACTTAAACCTAACTAACCTAATCACATCACACACACCCTAGCGGTCACCCGGTTCCAGACTGTAGTGCCTAGAGCCGCTATGACATACCGGCCGGCTACATGCCTGTGTAGTAGTTTCAAAATCGGATTATAAATACTCAGAATATACATGTAAGAATTAACCAGTGACTGATACAAGGGCATAGTTGTTCATATCAATCCTATAATATAGGCTGAACCACCTTTCACAATGCTGTATCATCAGAATTGACCCGTTTCAAAAGAGCAAGCCTCCAGTAACAGAATTATTGTACAAGTATCATACAAATCGATAATTTTAAAAATTAAATAATATCCTTAAAAATGTAAATTTTATTAGGCAGTTTCCAAGTTGAACATGAGTTCCATACAGCTACGCAAAGAATTACAAAAATTCTAGAAAATAACATTTATGGAATACGGACAAATCATACATATTACAAAACGCAGGTGCTTCCCAAAATTGAGCCCAGAACGTCAGAGTCACGGAACGTACTCTGATAAATTTGTAAATGAAAGACTTCACCAAACAGGTTTAAAGAACCTTAATAGGCAGATTATCTGAATACAGGGCAATTATGCCCACATAATTTTAGTTAACTTATCTGTAATACTTGGCAGTGCTAATTTACAGAGCCCAATGAACTTCGCTAGTTTTCTGTTCTATGTAGTAGACCGAAAAAAAAGATCGTATAAAATCTACAAAGTGAATCTGCATTGTGCGCGATACTAGCCGATGCATAATACTTGGCGGATCTGCATGGTGGCCGCTACTGAGCGCACCAAAATTTGGCAGCTATCTGGATTGCCCACACGCCGCACTACACCAAGCTCTAACGATATGAAGCTACGCCCGAAGATCACTTTACAGCTGCAGACGACTTGCGTCAAAGACCTGCGGGCAGTTATCTGGTTTCCACTAGTTTAGAAAGATAAAAGTTAACCTCGTGCATGATGGATGGACGTGGATGGTCATGATAGGAGGGAAGATTAAGTAGAGTCCTGTCTCAGAGTGGCCCCTTTTCTCTGTGGGAGAACAGTTTGTAGCATACTTGGATGCAGCGACATCAACTCCCAGTGTTCTACACTAGGCATTATGTGAAAAAGAGGGGAAATCAGCCTCACACCTGGACGTTAATGGCAAACAACTGTCAACGTTGCTTCACAAACCAGAATTGCGATAGTTTTAAAGGAAAGAAGCACCAGAAACGGGAACATGACTATAACTTCGCAAAATGCGCCACAACCGACTTCCGCTGTGAAAGGTCTAAGGCTTCATGGTAATGTTTATAACGTAATGCCATCGCATCGAGATGCCGTTTGCATGTGTGCCAAACGACGTGTAGTACTTTTTCCTGGATCGTAGTTTCATAATCACTAATTTTATCCTACCACTGTTCAGTTGAAATATTCAGAAGTAGGAAGTGCTTTCATTGTACAACGGAAAAGTTGAGATGGAGCTAGAATAAATATTAGGAAGAATGCCAGGCAACGACTGAACTTTGTAAACCCCTGGTGTGGTTCGTAAATGTGAAAGTTTCGTTATAGGTAGATCCCATGTATTTAGGATTTCAGACCTAATTTTGGAAGACTAACGCCTATCCATAAGAGGAATACGAAATGTAACACGCCGAACATAGTCTGAAACATCTTGAAATCTATGAATCTTGCCAGCAATGGCACATTACTGGCTGTCAAATCGTGAAAGCAATTTAAAATACACCTGCTGATAGAAGATCTGTTTTGGGCTAATAATTCCGTTGAAGGTAGAATACTGATAATCACTTGTCCTCAGATGAAACAGTTTCAGGTAAAAATGCGAGACCACCCTCAGATCAAACAGTTTCAGGTAAAAATGTGAGATCACTCGTGAACACTTCGAATGTCGTACAAACATTGTATATGACTATGGTTATGAGAAAGTAGCACTATTAGCAATAGCTACAAAAACTAAATTTGTCCGACGATGGACCAGATAGAGAAAAATTCCACTTCACAAGAGAATCAGAACAAAAGGAAACACACACTCCAGAACACAAGGGTCAATATTAGAACAGTGGGAAGCTAACAACCTATATTGATAAAGGTTGCTAGCGAGAACTTGGAAGTGGTGAGGTGTCAAGCGACAAAAAACGTTTCACTTCACCCAGAAAAGATGAACTGGTACTATTTTACGAACTGTGTAAACTGTTATTCAAAAATGGCTCTGAGCACTATGGGACTTAACATCTATGGTCATTAGTCCCCTAGAACTTAGAACTACTTAAACCTAACTAACCTAAGGATAGCACAGAACACCCAGTCATCATGAGGTAGAGAAAAAAAACTGTTATTATGAATTCTTTTAACACGTAAAACATGAAAAACTCAAATGAATGCGGTTATTTGCCACAACCCCAGAAAATCAACAATAGATAATTAATTTTTCAGCTTTTTTCAATAATAATTTGTGTCCTCAAATGGTGAAACTGCGTAGAGCTTACTCAGATGGTTCTGTCTCAAAATAAATTGAACAAAGAGCAGTATGAATTAAGGTACTATCAGAACATACAAAACGTTTGAATTACCAAATGTTCCAGAGTAATACATCAAGCATCGATAAACAGTTAGCTTAACATCAGTTTGCGCCTGTAGGAACGTCAAATCACAAAAGACATGATCAACTATAAAAAAATGTGAACTATTACATTCACATTCCACGGATCACAATCAAACACTACACTGTTCAAGTGGACGTGTCTGTTGGTTATCCACTTGGGATACTCACAGGGGTGTGCTCGCTGACTTCCTCTCCGCCTAACAGAAGACCATAAAGAGAAACGAGGAACAATCTGTGCGAAACTGAGTGCGCATTACTACGGTGGTCGTGACAAATTTTAGTCGAACGTCGACCCAGGCGACAATACCTCGGTTCATCACCTCGAACCGGAAACAAAAGAGAAATCGATGGAGTAGCATCACACTACCTCTGTTCACAAAAAATAGTTCTAAACCACACTCTCAGCCGGTAATGTT
Source organism: Schistocerca gregaria (assembly GCF_023897955.1). Lineage (NCBI taxonomy): Eukaryota > Metazoa > Arthropoda > Insecta > Orthoptera > Acrididae > Schistocerca > Schistocerca gregaria. The sequence goes on along the minus strand of NC_064924.1, from coordinate 297,421,508 downwards.
ATGGCGACGGTCTTCTGGGATTCTGAATGGTTTATTTTGTTTGATCTCCTCCCCTATGGTTCAACGATCAACGACAAAGTGCATTGTGCTACCCTCAGGAGATTAAAGAAACGACTTCAGCTTGTTCGTCACGACAAAGCGCAAACGAACTACATCTTCTCCATAACAAGGTAAGACCTCACATATGTCTGCTTACCCGGCAGGAGCTCACTTAACTTCACTGAACTGCACACTCTCATCCACCGTACAGCTGGCACCTTACTCCCTACACCTTCCGACTTCCAACAGTTTGGCCTAATGAAGGATGCACTCGGCGAAAACCAGTGCGTGGATGATGGAGAGGTTATTGATGCAACAAGACGGCGGCTCCGAAGTCGACCAGTATAGCGGGACCATGGAGCATACAGATCCTCCCAGTAAGATGGCGTAAGGCCGTCACATGAAACGGAGATGACGTAGAGATAAGGTTTGTAGCCAGAGCAGTGAGGAATAGTGTGATGTATTGGAATCCTGAATGAATCCAACATGCTTCCAAAAAACAAATGAGTTACATTAGTTAGTCAACGTTCCTTGTAAAATAGCAGGTAGTGAAACTGAACTTACATTAATGCTCAGTAAGAAATATATTACACATAACTAGCACGTATATCATTCATAAATTACTAATAGCGCTCAAACGCCCTGCCCGAATATGTGTGATATAAACAATGTTAGCAATCTAAGTTAGCGAAATTTGAACTGGCAAACTTTTTAAATAAAATGGTGGTTTACACTAATCTAAATCAACACAACACACATAGTTTAGAGAACCCTAACGCAGAGCGGATAGCTGCGAATAACTTTCCGTGCAACCTGCATAGTATCGTGTTCACCAAATAAGTTCATCAAGGGCCGATGACTACGGCTCACTGATCCAACCTTGGCCCGTGATTTCCGTACAGACAAATAGCAAAGCTCAAAGGACATCTTCCACCATATCGAAGCGACGTGCTTCTCCGGAAATTAAGTTGGTACACCAGAGAACCACACACCTGCCCAAAGTCAACTCTGGCAAACGCTCAAGGCCACTTCATGCCACCTGACATGTCCTTGGGTGGCCATCCCGCAAATATCGGTGGTTAAAGACCGAGAGAGTGCTCACGGATAACGCCGCTACGTGGGAGCGGTGGGGAGAGTACATGCAGTCTGACAGGATGTGAAGGAAGTGTTTGCCTATATACACATGCAAACAGCGTATTCCACGCTTCTGAGTTCACATCGAAGCACTGGAGGGGTTGGACATTCTCTGTTCCCACGTATGTACAAGTGAAACACTGACACTGCTCCGTAACTAGAGACCAAGGTCTCTTATTTCGAACAATGGAGCTTCAATCTGGACATGACAAAATGTACATCTATAGCCCTGGAAGCATTGCAAAAAAATGTTGCGCCAAACTGCGCTAGTATTGCCACGACCTCGCCATATTTCTTGTTGTTTACAGCACGGGAAATTCCACCGCAACATAGCATCATCTAAAGACACAGCGTCTACTGACCAGCCCTTTCTAGTGTGAAAATCAAGGAAACAAAGCAGATTTCAGAATGCCGAAATCATGATGGAGAATAGCTCTTGTAGAGCGTTCAACACTGGTACTTCGTACAAGCTCTGCCTCTTGGGCGTGTTACTGATCAACCCACAATACTTCCAAAGTATTGAGTAAATATATACCCTCACTTTCCAGCTTAAGACTGTAGTGTGCTTAACGATCAAATAGCCAGGTAGGTATACTTTGACCGCCGTCGTTATTTTGACCACTCGTACACCAAACGTTTTGCAGCTCGCCGCTGGCTCTCAGTTGAGTGTTTAGTAAACACTGTTTGGTGATTACGTTCCATCAATGTATGCTAAATAGTGCCATATTGTGCCGATCTTCTTGCGCAACAGTTAGCGAACGTATTGCGACGTATAGTTGTATACGAAAAAGTACAGTACTATCTGATTGTGAAAAGTCCACCAATATCCTGTCCCTGGAAAGGAGTCGGTGTTTTCAACTAGATCGTGTTTGTTACTCGATTAATACTCAAAACAGATGACTGATCAGTTTTTTAGTAGCAAATACTTATGTGCCAGTATATTACGACTTCTGGCGTCATGTGAATGATTTCGCTTTTTCACGGTTACTTTGACCATTAGTTGTTGTTACCCTAGGATTACAAATACAGAGTTTATTAAACGGTGTCGATGATAATGAGAATACTGAACTAAAAAATACAAACGCTAATCATGATATATAGGCTAAAACTCATTTGTAACTTTTAATGTGCCTACAACGAAGAGAAACAAATGTCAGTAAAATATTGCTCAAACTGGGAGCTATTGTGGTTCAGGAAGTGATTCAAGTATATCACATAATGTCAAATATCTCCGGAAACAAGAAATGAGGTTTCTTTGGCCGCAGTGCCAAATATTGACTCGATAAATGAGGAACAGGTAACCTTAGTTCTGACTAGAGGGGATGTTTTGAATCGAAGATTTAGGCTAAGAGGGATGAAATTGAAAGTATTATGCTCAATTAAATTTGGAGCTAAGTGTGTGGTACTCAATCCCAGGGCCTTCCCTTATATTTATAATTTTGATGCCGATCACAATGGTTTCATTTACATATTGGACTAGGTCTTTTTCTCTTTTGAGTTGTAATAAAGCACTTGAACAAACTTTAGATTAGTGCATTTATCCCTGGGTGGTCAAAATTTCATTGTTCTTTTGAAATATTAATCACACATGGAATGGTAGTTCACATTTGTGGTGGAAGTGTAGGCTGGTCAGTGCTTCTCCAGACCCCCGCCAACTTTGACCACCTACAGATTTTTCTGTTACTTGGCCTACGTTTTACAAAATATATTGTACTCGTTGATATGAAATTCTTTTATGAAATCCCCAATGTCCATTACCATAAATATCACGGACATTAGACAAACAGTCACAATAATCACATTTTAATCCAAAAATCGCTCAAGGTACACCCGGTTTACAGTAAATGCAGAATTTTAACTAGTCCAAACAAACTCGAAAACGAATAAGTCGAAAGGCATCCTTTAATAAAGAGCAAACAATAAGTATGTCGATTTGGGGCAAAATTACAGTAGCCACCACTGGAAGTTTTCCTGTTGTGATAGCCGTTCCAGAAATGTCTCCGGGATCACTACCAGAGGGACTTGGCGCAACTGCTATGTGGCACTATCAGTGTTTGAGGCACAAGCGGAGTAGCGTGGGTTTGTGTGGATTCTGAGTAACAGTCAGACTGTGGACGAGGAAGACAACACATTGCCTGCTGGTGTGCACAGACTCACCGAGGTGCGACTGCTGGGCCACGAGGGCAGTTCCGAGCCTCTGGCAGCGGGTCAATGCTGTCTGTGTGTTACTTGCTCCGTGTCTTTTGTGAAGAGTAGTGACAGGATAGATGGCGGAGCCTGGCAACCTGAGTGCCTGCCTTGTTCCCTGTGGTGTTTGGAGTCAATGCGATGACCGATGCTGTGCATTACAAGCAACGAGTGCAGCTCCCTGCCTGTCATCTTCTCACTGCCAGATACGAAGTACGGTGCTGGCGTTCATGGTATGCTGCTCACGTCTGAATGGACTCGCGAGTGACGGGGACGTACCAGCATGTTTCGCGGCTGTGGTTGCAAGAGGAAAAACACTCACCAAGCCTACCTCTGATAGAGGCTATTTGTCGGTTTCACGCAGTTATTGCGTATGGTGAGGTGCGCACTTAGAGTGTTGGTTAACAGTGAACAAGCGATGTCCTTGGAAGTCACTGTGTTGTTCAGTCTTCAGTGATGTTGCTTAGGAGGCAGTGCGGTTCGTCGTTGTGTGAGCAACATTAAGTTCTCTTCTCTATTACTGCGTGTCCTTTAAGTTATCTTTGTGTCAAGTATTGCGTTGTGTTATATAAATACTAAGGTCACAAAAGTGATAGGAAAAGTGATACGTACATTTACAGGTGGCGGTAGTATTGTGAAGACAAGGATAAAAGATCAGTGCATTGACGGAGCTGTCATTTGTGCTCAGGTGATTCATGTAAGCAGGTTCCCGATGTAATCGCCGCACAGGGAATTACACGAATTGGAGCTACACGCATGGAACGTTACATTTTGGAAATCATTAGGAAATACAAAGAAGACGAAAATACCTAATTTCTGGCATTAACTCTCAGGATGGACAATACAGAGGTTGAAGACCCTCACTAAACGGCCCAGAGTAGCGGCTTTACCGTAGAATTGTCAGTGCTAATAGACAAGCATCACTGTGTAAAGTATCAGTAGAAATCAATGTGGGACGTACTACGAATGTGTGTGTTAGGATAGTGCGGCGCAATTGGTGTGAATGGCCTACGGCAGCGGACGACTGACGGGAGTGCCTCTGAGACCAACGCGAGTGCCTCTGCTAACAGCAGGACCGGCTGCACAACCTCGCTTGGGCTTGAGACCATATCGGTTGGGCCACAGACGACTGCAAAACCACAGCCTGGTCTGACGAGTCCCGATTCCAGTTACTAAGCGTTGATGCTAGTGGTAGAGTGTGGGGCAGACCTTAGGAAGCCATGGACCCTGTTTGTCAACAAAGCACTTTGCAACCTTAAGGTAGCTCGATAACGGTGTGGACTGTGTTTACATGGAAAGGAGTGGGTCTTCTTTCCCAAATGAGCTGATCATTGACTGAGAATGGTTATGTTCGATTACTTCGATACCATCGTCAACGACTTCACAAACGACGATGGAATTTTTATAGATGACAAGGCGCCTTGCCACTGGGCGACAATTGTTCGCGATTGATTTGAAGAACATTATGGACAATTCAAGCAAATGCCTTAGGCCACCCAGATCGACAGACACGAATCCCATCGAACATTAATGGGCAGTAATTGAGACGTCAGTTCGTGCACAAAATCATGCACCGTCAACACTTTTGTAGTTATGGGCGGCTATAGAGGCAGGATAGTACAGTGTCTCTGCAGCGTACTTTCAACGACTTTTTACGCGCATGCCACGTCGACATGCTGCACTACGCCGGTAAGGTGATGTCCCACACGACATTAGAAGTCATCCCACGACTTAGGTAACCTCAGTGTGTATATACCTGTTAGGTCAATTCTATCGGTCACAAGTGTGGTGCCTGTCTACGATGACAAGGTTTTTCGTCATCCATCCACTAATTTAATTAATATTAAGTTTTGCTTTTCTTTGTTCATTAAGGATTTCTATAAATGATGTAAGCAAATCTGAGGTTTCTTGTGTAATGGAAGGAGTCACTGTTTCTTTTTGTAAAATAGTTTCATGCACTGACAGCGCCAAGAATGTGTACATGATGAAGTTTAATATGGTGGCCACCACGTGACTGTTTCGGCAACATTTAGATTGCGTTGAGGTCTGGAGTGCTTGTTGAACAAGTGCTGCATGAAGCGTTTAAAATTTGTGAAATAATTTTATACTGTGTGATTTCAGTGCTAGGTGTCGCGGTTCTGGCCTCCATCATTGAGTCTACTACACCTAGATGAGTACCCTGCAATTCACATTTAAGTGCTTGGCAGAGGATTCATAGAACCAAAATCATATTATCTCTCTACCATTCCACTCCCGAACAGCGCGCGGGAAAAACGAACACGTAAACGTTTCTGTTCGAGCTCTGATTTCTCTTATTTTATTTTGATGATCATTCCTACCTATGTAGGTTGGGCTCAACAAAATATTTTCGCATTCAGAGGAGAAAGTTGGTGACTGAAATTTCATAAATAGATCTCGCCGCGACGAAAAACGTCTTTGCTTTAATGACTTCCACCTCAGCTCGCGTATCATATCTGACACACTCTCTCCCCTATTAAGTGATAATGCAAAACGAGCTGCCCTTCTTTGCACCCTTTCGATGGCAAGGATCGCACACCCCGCAGCAATATTCTAACAGAGGACGAACGAGTGTTGTGTAAGCTGTCTCTTTAGTGGGCTTTGTTGCATCTTCTAAGTGTCCTGCCAATGAAACGTAACCTTTGACTCGCCTTCCCCACAATATTATCTATGTGGTCTTTCCAACTGAAGTTCTTCGTAATTTTAACACCCTGGTACTTAGTTGAATTGACAGCCTTGAGAACTGTAGTATTTATCGAGCAATCGAATTCCAACGGATTTATTTTGGAACTCATGTGGATCACTTCACACTTTTCGTTATTTAGTGTCAACTGCCACCTGCCACACCATACAGCATTCTTTCCTAACTCGCTTTGCAACTGATATTGGTCTTCGGATGACCTTACTAGACGGTAAATTACAGCATAATCTGCGAACAGCCTCAGAGAACTGCTCAGATTGTCACCCAGGTCATTTATATAGATCAGGAACAGCCAAGGTCCCAGGACGCTTCCCTGGGGAACTCCTAATATCATTTCAGTTTTACGCGATGATATGCCGTCTATTACTACGAACTGCGACCTTCCTGACAGGAAATCACGAATCCAGTCGCACAACTGAGACGATACCCCATAGGCCCTCAGCTTGATTAGAAGTCGCTTGTGAGGAACGGTGTCAAAAGCTTTCCGGAAATCTAGAAATAAGGAATCAACTTGAGATCCCCTGTCGATAACGTCAAAAGAAAGAGTGAAATGTGGGTAACAAGTCGTTCGTCGACATTCCCATGTCATATGACCAAGTAGCGTGGTGGTGAAGTTTGTTGCCAGAGGGTGCGACGACCTACCCATCTTGGGACACGTCCACGGTGACGCTGGGAAGAACTGTAGTGAACATTGGTGTCAATGTGTCATTATTAAATCAACACACATCTCACACATGAACTCCTGAACTCTAACCTTTTTATTGCATGTGTTGACACATTGCTGTCTGAAGCGTCGGCGAGCCAGAGGGTGACGTCGCAAGGCGCCAGGCTTTTGCATTATTACACAAGAAGGTTGTAAGCTCCTTTGATATTAAGGTGGGCGTCATTTATGACCGCGGCCGAGTTTAGGTTCGTTCTGCGCATCTGACGTCACAAAACACAGTCAGCCAATGAACAGAGAACGATGTTGCCAGAGCTCGACTGCAGTGCAGAGCACGGACGAGTGTCGTCAGTTTTAGAAACGTTCAGTCATAAATAAAGTAATTGAACAAAAGCAATGTCTTGATAGCAGACTTTCTTTTATAGAAAGTTTGGAAAAAGCATTCTTTATACCAATTGCTTCATATTCTATTAATTAATTAAACCAAACAAGCAATAAGCCTCCTAATTCAGGCGATAGCAAGGAAAGGTGTTTATATCATTCTCACTAACCGCTTTTTCGCAATAAAGAACAGCGGTAATTGTTTATTTGCTATTGTACTTCGACGGAACGTGAGTAATTCATAATCATATAAACAGTGTGTCGGTATTTTGCGTGAGTGTTTAAAGTTTTCTGGGAGACATACTGAACGGCGAGCTGCGTTAGCGTAATGGTTAAAGTGCGTGACTTCTAAGCGAGATGTTCTGAGTTCAAACCTCGACCGGTTCTCAATATTTTCGTTATTTAAATACAATACCAAAGTGTCTTACTTCATGTATTTTATTCGTTTGAATGTAATTTTCTGAAATTTGTAGTGGCATTTAAAATCGACCATAAGGAAAGTATAAGCTGTGGACTTTTACCTCTGCAAACTTTGAAAATTTCGTGGAATGGTTTACTACATCTAATGCTGCACTATAGCTGAGTTGAACATCGAAAGAAAATTAAGACTTTTATGGGGGGAAGGTATCAGTGAAGAAGATGTGTAAAAATGAAATTTGTGGTCCTAGTAGTTTTTATGAAATCGAATGATAACGTGTGTCAAAGCAGTCGAAACACCATGTGCGTGCACAGGCGAGCACTCCAATGATGTCAAAATCGCGCACATCGCGGAATGCGGGGAGCACGTCTCTGTAGCAGAGAAAGGGTGAATGCGGCCGTGGTGGCTTTACTTAATAAACTGCGGGCTCCCCCTTCAATGTAAGTTTGCGAACTATACAGGGTGATTCAAAAAGAATACCACAAATTAAATGTGTATTTAATGAAAGAAACATAATATAACCTTCTGTTAAACGTCATTACAAAGAGTATTTAAAAAGGTTTTTTTTCACTCAAAAACAAGTTCAGAGATGTTCAATATGGCCCCCTCCAGACACTCGAGCAATATCAACCTGATACTCCAACTCGTTCCACACTCTCTGTAGCATATCAGGCGTAACAGTTTGGATAGCTGCTGTTATTTCTTGTTTCAAATCATTAATGGTGGCTGGGAGAGGTGGCCGTAACACCATATCCTTAACATACCCCCATAAGAAAAAATCGCTGGGGGTAAGATCAAGGCTACTTGGAGGCCAGTGATGAAGTGCTCTGTCACGGGCTGCCTGGTAGTCGATCCATCTTATCAGCTGCAGACAGTGCTTGAACCAATTTCAGACGATAAGGTTTCATAACTAACCTTTTTCGTAGGACTCTCCATACAGTTGATTGTGGAATTTGCAGCTCTCTGCTAGCTCTGCGAGTCGATTTTCCTGGGCTCCGAACAAATACTTGCTGGGTGCGTGCTACATTTTCATCACTCGTTCTCGGCAGTCCAGAACTTTTCCCTTTGCACAAACACCCATTCTCTGTAAACTGTTTATACCAACATTTAATACACCACCTATCAGGAGGTTTAACACCATACTTCGTTCGAAATACACTCTGAACAACTGTCGTCGATTCACACGCCTAGTCAACAGCGCCTCAAGCGAACAAATGTACAACTAAATGAAACTTTATAGCTCCCTTAATTCGCCGACAGATAGTGCTTAGCTCTGCCTTTTGTCGTTGCAAAGTTTTGAATTCCTAAAGTTGTGGTACTCTTTTTGAATCACCCTGTACTATGGCGCTGCTTCTCTTGGCGCGTACAACTGGCAACGCAGGCATCTCCGGCGTCTGGTCGGGCATGCGCGAACCGCCAACATAAAAGAATTGAACCATAGTTTCAAAGTTCACCCATAGAAATGGAAAAAAATGCGGTTTTTCGAAGAAGTAATCCTCTATTTGTGTTTCACAGTGCAGATATGGCTGTACAATACAGATTTTGCTCGTATTTCTCGACTGTAATTTGCGCACTAGCGCACACAGTAGTCTATTGTCCCGAACGAAAGAACTGTGCTGCGTGGCTATCCAGCCTGCGGTGTCAGGTTGTGGCTTTGTAATGGCCAGTAATTAGTCAGAGATTCCACACGTTTGAGAAGCACCACCTCTGCCGGCACGCAGCTTTAGCCAGCAGCGCAGCGCCGCGGCCGGCGCGGCGTTACTGGGAAGGCAGCAGCCGCAGGCGAACAGCCCCAGCGACACCCGACACCCGCCGGAGTGCGCTGCCGCCTCCTGTTTCAGCCGCTCCTCGACGTCTCACACTTCCCCACCTCTCCCCCCCCCCCTTCCACGGGCTCACACACCCATCCCGTCGAGTTCCAAACAGCACTGTCCACACAATGGGCAACAGCATTCTCTGGTCTTCCTCAGTTGTCCACCAATGCCGCGTTCCTATGGCTCCTCATTCACTGCAGCAGAAAGCAGTGATCCAGTTTCCATTTTCCCCACGAAAGACTCTCCTCCCCGTTCTCTTTTTCAAAGCACATTATTTTGACAAGTATTTCTAGCTAACCGTTTCGATACCACTCTAAAATTCATTAATACGTCGTATCAATATCGTACTTTTACCATCAGAATAACTCCCACTTTGCGTAAACTGAAGACAGCGAATTAAATTATTTTACGTATTTTCATTCACTATCAGCTTCATTGGTGTGTATATCTAATGTAATACAGCTACGGGTGTAAGTTTATTTATTATTTCTGAAAACTTTAGCTGTAATTTTGGCCCAAATCGGTTGTATTGGTTTGAAATGGCAGTGATAAGGCGGCAGTGTAATGCCTGTATGATAATATATTTTTGCCCTCTCGTCGATTTTGTATCTGGGTAAACTTGTTTCATGGTCGGATATAAGGTCTACAAGTTCCATGTTTCTAAGCATATCACTAAAATCCATCTTGCGGTGGTGTAGCCAAGTGAACACCTTCTGCTTTCACTTTGCCATACTACGCGTCTTGTCAACATCAACAGAGTGCTTGGGAGCGTTATCTACAACGTTGACGGTATCGGCAAATAAAAGCCAGTTCCACAAGAGCGTTCCGCCAAGAAAAATATGTGGCAATGACACAATTGTAATGGAGACATCAGTAGCGATAGGGGACATGTTGCTTGCGACACGGTTTGCGCATGTCGAACTTTTCCGCTTGACACTGTACGCAAAGCAGCTTCGCGCTGCCAGTCACAGAAACCATCGGACGTAAAGTTAGCTACGCTCACAGCTGCAGTATGAATTGCATCGTTTAATTTTATAAGGATCTAAGTATCCAAACCATGTTTTTTTTTCTGCCGTTAATTCTAAATTGATATGTATATCCAGGCAAAGGGTCATTATCCCAAAGAAATTCATGTTGGTTCCAATGAATTCCAAAAGATACCGCTGTGTCTGTCTCCGACAAAAGTTTCTTTGGATCTGTGCACCAATGCGTACATTCTTCCCACCGTATCTACTCTTCCCGCTTACTGCATCAGCGGAATTGTTGCGTGACGTACCTTCGTTGTGTGTGACGTCGTACTATTTCTATGAAAATTGAAAAATAATTGTGATACGGGGGGATATCTTCGAAAAGGAGGAAAGGAGGAGAAGGAAGTTTGTATGCCTTAAAAATGAGAACGAGAAAATCGGGAGCAGGAAAATGCCCATCGCACGTGTTAGTTGATAACATTATTGGCCATAGATAGCGATTAATTTCCAGCTTATAAATGCTACTACTAACTTCCAGAAGAATGCTGAAGATTAGATGGGTACAGCACATAACTAATGAGGAAGTATTGAATAGGATTGGGGCACAACTTGACCAGAAGAAGGGATCGGTTGGTAGGACATGTTCTGAGGCATCAAGGAATCACCAATTTAGTATTATAGGGCAGCGAGGAGGGTAAAAATGGTAGAGCGAGACCAAGAGATGACTACACTACGCAGATTCAGAAGGATTTAGGTTGTAGTAGGTACTGGGAGATGAAGAAGCTTGCACAAGGTAGAGTAGCATGGAGAGCTGCATCAAACCAATCTCAGGACTGAAGCCCACAACACTATTGGCCATCGATTGCGATTAATTTTCAGTTTATAAATGCTACTACTAACTTCCAATTTATAAAGACTATTTTAAACCTTAATTCAACCGATTGGGTAAGTGTCATCTACTAACAGAGTTGATCTAATCTTTGGCTTCTTTATTAGTGTGAAGTAGATACCTTGTTTGTGTCCCCCCAGCTGTGTTCATGTGAGCTCTGAGCATCTTCAAACATTATTTGATGAGCAATATGGACTCGCTGATAAGGCTACTATGGGCCATACTAGATGGCACTGATTAAGATTGGCGCAGGCACAGCATATCTGAAACTCCAGGTCAAAGTGGGCGTCAATGCCGTGTACACTGCTATTTGCCTGATTGAAAGGGTAAGCACCTAAAGAATTGTAGAGCAACTTTCGAAAAAACGCTTCCCATATTTCTCAAAAAGCAGTACAGGTTCTCACTGATCAACAAAAAACAGGAGCCGTGACCTACATTGTGGCATGGGGAGGTGAAAAAACTGATGAAATTCAATATAGAGGTAAGATTATGAATTAAATAGCGTATCGACTCATTCCCACTGATATAAAATCATAACTGAAACAAGTTCAGTGAGAAGATTTAGAGGCCTCATCGTTGCATGAACAGAATGTAAAAGGTATTGACATTACTAGCAGCGATTACTATAGTAAATTAAAAAAGAATATTCTCTACACCTTGGGAGGCCAATAACTGACGCTTGTTCAACTTTTGACCTGTTAAGGTCTCAGATAAAAACCAGTCCCTATTTTTACAAAAGAATGTCTAAAACACAACTGAAACTTCATCATCACCAAGCAGAACGCGCACAACAACATAACAGTCAACAGATATTAGTTGAACTTCTTTATTACATGTTTTGGGCATACCTATCAGCAAACTAATAGCACTAATCACGATTTCAGATTATTAAGACATTGTAGCAAGCGTATCTTACTTAAAATTGCATTGTTTTGTCAGTGTAATATTATGTGTACATGCTAGTGTCCTCTGATCTTTACAGGCTCTTGATGGCTAGTAGCTGACAGGCGCCTCATTCATGGGGAGGCATAACGTTACATCAAGCAGCTTTAGTCGGGACTGTGTAAGAAGATACGTGATAGCTGGCAGCGCTGTTGTCAGCTTGAAACCGCGACGCGCCTACGCCTCCAGAAGAAAACAGTAACTATCTACAGAACAGTGACGACAATGAGGCTTTGCGATAGAGACGATTACAAAATCACGTAACGTTACTGACTGACGTAGGCCCGCGAAGGTTCGGCGTGCATCCCACTGCAACTGTTAGGGATGACCTTAGTCAGACTCAGCAGTAGGTACCTGTATGGACAATTGTTTCCATGGAGGATTTTGACAAAACACATTACGTTTCAAAGACTTGATGACCGACTTCGTGAAACAAGCTCTCTTAGGCCACACCATTAGGAAACGAGTTTATGTCACCTTGTGTGAACTGCCTAAGGTATTTTAAGGAGGAAAGTACCGTATCTCTCTCCGTGAAACACTGTGTTGCATAATGTCCCTATAGCGGTCAGAGAGCGACGGGTCCCACCACTCTTTCCTGTTGTCGGAGGGCATTGGGACGTTTTCCAGTATTATTTGACTGGCAGCAACGGTCTAGCACCATCGTCACCACATTCTTCCCACCTCACTACTGTGGACATCTCTTTTTGTCAGGAGATGAGGCGTTAGGAGCAGAGATACAGATAAACATCCAGAAAAAGCTGTTGCCTGTTTAGCGGAATCTGCAGCCATTATTCGTGAACTTGTTTTCTTGGGTGTTTCACATCATTATTAACACTCACACTTAATGTTGTAAGACATCGTGGTCTCCTGACCTTCATTGCTAACATATTCCGCCTTCACAATTATATTCCGTACATCAAGACGCTTCATTCGAGCCCCAACTCGATAAGATAAAGTCAAAGTTGTATGAATTTATGTAAACGATATGTAAATAATAAGCAAGCACACCGTGGGTATAATACTTGAGGCTGGCGTACACACATACATTCCAGACACGACAGTCACAAAAGCTTTTAGTTCGGAAGAGCAACCGCTTTCGAGGAGGCCGGTTCAAACCTATCTACATCGGCCGGTGACCGCCCGTGGAGCGGACAGCGTGTGTCCAAGTGAAAGGGGGAACGACCCCATGTTCGACTTAAAAGCAAATTCCACTACGTTGTGTGGGAGCGCCCAACCAACACGTTCTTTAAAAACAGAGCACCCAGTTTCAGAGATTTTCACAAGGAGACAGCAAACGCCAAACGCTGATGCTACAGACTTCTGGATTGTCGCCTTAAACGAAACGTCATTCTCCCGTTTTAGAAGAGCAATGCTGATTGGCACACGATAGTTCTGACGCCTTGAGCTGAAGGAGTAATGGAAGAGACAGAAAGATATACCCCTACACGTCTGGCGTGGAGAGGGGCCGTTCCTTTGTCGCTCTTGAAGTGAGAACACGTAACGAGAGCGTGCGCGCTCATACGTGTACTCAAAGAGCGAGGAACAAGTCTCTCCTCAGTACTTCACTGGGAGAGCACCGCTGTTGAGAGCAAATCGGAATGCGACCCTATATTGAGTCCATGCGATTAAGGATTGTTCACTGTGTTCGCCGCCACACTTACTGCGCGGTGTGAACGGACAGAGTTAATAGTTAAAGTCCTGAGAGCGAATTTTTGAGTGGCATCATGGCGGACTGGTTATCTGACCAGTGTATCACGCCAATTGTTAGACTAGGGGTAAATTGGAGTCCTTAACTTCATCAGGGTGTAGGGATAGTTTGATTATCGAAGGTAAATCTAGATAGAACGAGGGTTATCTTATTTGTCAGGAGCGAGCGGCGCAGACAGCAGTCATCCCAGCTTACGGTATTGTGCGCTACAGCTCTTGCAAGCCCAATATTTCCTCCACAACAGTACATTTCACTGCATTTCACACGCAATAGCCTCAACCGTACCTAATAACATTCTAATGGATAGTTATTCAGGTTGCATAGGCACGGCTCTCAGCCATTCTGCCAAGTCAATAACAATCTTAAACTTTGCACAGAAATTTCATTAGAAAACCCTATCCTTAAGAGGTAACTTCACATTCCGAAAAAACCTGGAAATAACGTGTTAAGTTCATACGTGAAAGTGCCATTGTGATTTCTCAGAATTTTAGCCAAATAAATGGTAATTTTCGTTAGTTTCATGTTTTTCATACCCTAACTAGCACTACACTGCATTTCACACGCGGCACCCTCAACCGTACCTAGCAACATTCTAATGGATAATTATTCAGGTTGAGTAGGCACGGCTCTCAGCCATTCTGCCAAGTCAATAACAATCTTAAACTTTGCACAGAAATTTCATTAGAAAATCCTATGCTTAAGAGGTAACTTCACATTCCGAAAAGAATCAGGAAATAACGTGTTAAGTTCACATCTGAAAGTGCCATTGTGATTTCTCAGAATTTTAGCCAAATAAAAAATTATTTTCGTTAGTTTCATTTTTTTTCTTACTCTAACCAGCACTACTCCGGTACCCAAGTAATCCATTAGTTACATTAGCGATTTTGTGAATTTTTGTGTCATTTCCTTACAGCGGACGACTCCAGACGATATTTATTGCTGAAAGTTTTTCAATCATTTCTCTTTAGAACGTTAGGATCGTCTGTATGACTTCTGTAGTAGTGTGGGAGTGGAAATTTCATCTTTCAGAAGCCACAGGGTAAAGGGTACATCTCAGATTAATCCATTACGCAGAATGACATTATAGCACCCCGCCGCTCAGAATGTGAAGTGACAAAATATCATTTTCTATAAGAACAGAAGCTGAAGTGAAAAGTTTAAATTGGTATTAAGTCTCGAACTTGTAGGTTTGTTTCCTCATTCCAATGCGGCTGTGCCAGCCACTACACCAACGAGGCATTGTATGTCACGCACCTGCATGGACTACCGTAGTCCACTGCCGTTGCGAACACAAACTTCAGTTCACGCTTTCACCCATTTCCCTTTTTTAAATCATCAGTGTTACTGAGGCACTCTGATACTGGAATAGCATAGAGCCTTGGCAATACTGACTAGTTTAGAAGGGGAAAATGAGCTGATGGCGTGAATTGAAGTTTGTGTTGGAGGACATTCGACTAGTGTAGAACGTGCAGTTCGCTGAGCGACAGTATTACAGTGTGTAGGGATTAGAACGTCTATCTAATAACAACAAACACACACCCCGCCATTAGCACAAATTATAATTCATTACTTCAGCTTCTATCCTTATCGGCTTCTATCCTTACCGAAGATAGTTATTATTATATTCTTTACACCACAAGTGTTACCGTATGTGACAAATCCTACATTTTTATGCAGTAAATATGTAAATGACCTACCTAATCAAAGATTCTTTTTTCTGACCTAATCATAGATTCTTTTATATGCTGATGGGTTGCGTTAGCCGGTAAGGAAATTCGTCTTACTACTGTTATGGTCTTGGGCCGAGATACAGACCTTGACTCCTGACGGATTCCCGACAAACGGACCCAAATGGAAGATCAGGAAACCACGGATTTTCTCTTCAACAACATTCATCGTTTGATAAAAATACAAACATGTCCTTATAGTGCAAATAACATGCGCTAGTAATTAACAAATAAGAAAAATGAAAGGGCCCACTAAAATTGGTATCTCAACCAGATCTGACTACAAGCAAAAATTTTAAAGCCACGCAATATTCCTCCATAAAACTAATGAGGAACTATACAATGCCACAATATGTCTCCAGAGAGGCTAAAAACAATAAATGGTAAAAAAATCCATTAGATCATTGTCTTTATCAGGACACTAACAAGAAATTATTTACTCCCACTATTTATTAAGCATTCAGTGCTACTTCAGGAAATAAACGTTCCTCCTATAAACAAAGAAGTAATTAATTAGACAAAATCCAAAGAGATCCTATGATACTGGCACAAACTTGCTAACAAGAACAAAAACATCCAATATTATAATTTCGGCTTTAAAGAAACTATCAATTTCAACAACTTATTTCGCTGATGCACTATAACAGGAGAAAACATTAGTATCTGATGAGATAGCAAGTACACTGTTATATCAAATCTCAAAAACAAGGGGCCAAATGTGTACACGATAATTTTTGAAAGTAAATTTGACAGAGTATTGACAGAGACAGGCTCTATGCACAGACTGAGAATCCCGTGCGGGCTTTACATACACCACCTATCATACCGAGCATATTGAATGGTTTTGCAGGACACCATTCAGTTCACCCTGAAAAATCATGTAATGTAAAATCATGGCCAGAAGCGAAACGAACAAAAATTTTCTTTAGGCCTCGCTTTGTTAAATCAGTTATAACCCAATATGGTATCTGTTCTTTCGGACATGTCCGAATGAACAGCTATCATCTTCATATTGATATATAGTTAAGTCATTTGACCATCTTCTTCTGTGCGGTGCACGAACAGTGCCCGAACTCTTACAGGAATCGGCAAGAAGCCATGAGTAACGAGTATATTGGGCAGGGGCACTATTAACATAGCACGTGACAATAAGTTGGGAATGTAGATATCACGGGAGGCGTGTCCCTGCAGTCACACTATCCTCAGTTTCCTCGGTGGTGCAGATGGATAGAGCGCCTGCCACGTAAATAGGAAGTCCCCGCTTCCAGTCCCGCTCGGGGCACACATTTTTAACTGTCCCCGTTGACTTATATCAACGCCTGTATGCATTTAGGAGTATTAATTTCATTGTAATATTATCACTTTCTATAGTTATCAGTAAACAAAAATCCACTGATGGTACCACAGAGGTACTATACATGTTTGGGTAAAAAGGAAAAAGTGTGTTAGCAAAAATATACCTTCAACTGGAATTAGATTTGAACACACCGCTCTTTTACAGAAAAACATTTTTCTTGCTGCTGCCACTCTGCACTTAATACCATCTTGTCATAGTAAGCTATACCGATACTTACCTCTTACTGCTAATGCCGTAGTGCGTTCTCCAACACCTTATTCTGCTTCGACTACTTTCCATTACCTTTGATTTACGTTTATTAATACGCACCTCCTAACTTCTTTTGAAGACGGTATCCATTTCAGACAACTGATTTCGGAAGTCATTTGCCGTCTTTGGCGCAGCTGCAGTGCCACTGACAAACCTGAAAGTTTTAATACCTCTCCATGAACTTAAAACCCGGTTTTATCTATCTTTTCCTTCGTTCCTATAGTGATGCTCTACACGTAGACAGAAGAACATGGGATAGGTAGTAATACCACCTCACTTCATTTTCAAATATTTCCATATCTTTCCACTCCTGTAACTATAGGTCGGTTTCTGTACCAAGTTATAGATAACTGATACCACCATGAGTTAAAGTTGTGTGGACCTACTCATGTTAACTCGTCATCAATCTCATTTTCTAGACATCTTTATTTCCTCTTGACTACTACCTTTCCTGCCCATTTATACTCTCTGCTTTTGTATATCAAATTTACAAAGTATATCTACCGGAATTTGTCTTTCACTTACGCCCGCCGGTGCCTGCACAATATCATCTAGCAAAGCTACTCATTCCTCTTTTATTGTCTACTTCGTATTCGTTTCTCCCGTTCCAATTCATTGCCTAATTGTGCTACTGATCACCTACGGTTCTTTTGACTTGTGTATGTCATGTAGCGTAGAATTTGGGTAGGTTGGGGTTTGGGTGGGAGCTGTGCAGGTTTGGGTTAAATTTTACTAACAGCTTAATAGACATGAAGTATTCTTCACAACACCCATATTACAACACAGCGTAAATTACAACCCAATATAGTTCTCGAAGGCAGTCTCAGCGAGAGAATAACAAAGTAAAATACCTTTAGCGTCAAGTGAAAAAATTCGAACAGACCCGACCTAAGCACAAATAATAGGTCCGATAACAGATAACTATGATAGTTCACAATATACTCCACAGGCGGAAAAATTACAATAAAATTATCTTTGGACATTAGCTGCAGAACCACGAACTATAAGACAACTGTCTGACTTAATTAAGGCTACTTACATTGTCACTCAATTAAATCAATTTCTATAACTACTCCCAACAGTGACTAGTCACTAAACAAAGCTACTATCAATCACCAATAGGTCTACCTATGCCGTTTTCGCAACATAACTTCTTTTTTCCGGTGTGT
Organism: Schistocerca gregaria; assembly: GCF_023897955.1. Taxonomy (NCBI): domain Eukaryota; kingdom Metazoa; phylum Arthropoda; class Insecta; order Orthoptera; family Acrididae; genus Schistocerca; species Schistocerca gregaria. The sequence goes on along the minus strand of NC_064924.1, from coordinate 297,403,146 downwards.
CATACGAACAGGTCGCTCTCATGGGGTAAAACAATAGGCTAACTTTAGTTACAGTGACGTAACAAAATCAGTCATATTCACTGTCTACTGTAAAAATATCATCTTCTGTAAAATGGCACATACAAAATGAGTGACGCTCGTGACATGTAAATAACAAATGAATATGGCTCTTACTTTTAGAGAATGCATTTGAACACCCTTTATTGCCAGGACACAACAACCATAGCACACTGCACTGTACTCACAGACCTTCTGTGTGTAATATTAGTGATCATCAAGGACACTCAATGCATACCTAGTATTATTTACTGTCCACTTAGTTGCACCACATGACAGACCAAAATGCTCCTGTCGGTGATTGAGCCCCCAGTTAGTGTTTCTCTTGAAGCATGAGAGCCCGTATCTGGATCCCAGGGCAGTCGTCGCTCTCGCACCAGCTAGAAGACAGTGGGTTGCTTGTGTCCACACAGCGGCCATGCCCTAAGCTGACTGTTAGTGAGGCCTGGTAGACAGCTCCCTGACGAACTAATCTGTAGAAGGTTTCCTTCTCTTGGATTTCCACTAGCTCACTGCTCCAACTGCACTGTATGCAAACACCGGACGCAGGGATAGCCCTACTAATGGCCCACACAGTATCAGGAACAGCCCTTTTGCCCACAATACAACTACAGATGGCTACGCCTTGCCACCAGTGGAATAAAGTCCATTGTCCGTCATTGCTCGCCGTCCAAGGTCCCAATAGTAGTGCTAGAAATGTCGCCGATGGTATCCTCTATTCCATCTCGTGATCGAGAGTATCACCAGTGGGGCCATACGGGCAACAGCGACACATGCAGCGAATTACAAATCAATGGCACAGAACCAACTCCTTAATTGTTTCATTTTCAACAATTCTGTCAGTTTAAATCTGCAATTTACAACCAATAAATTGTGACGACGGGCCATATCTGTCAATTCTTAAAGCAGTTATTATCGGCGATCAGACTGCACTCTGAGTAAAACTGGAGAAACATTCCATTTTTGTTCCTGTAGTGCTTAACTGATTGTTCAGATTAACGAACTCTCTGTAATCAAAAGTGCTGGATACTCCAATGTAATGTGACATTCACCACCAGATGTGACTAGAAAGGAACTCGCCAGCATAAAAAGAGTCGTGGAGGAGTGTGTTGTCAGTAGACAAGCGGTAATAGCGTAAACGGTAGGTCAGAGAGCTTAGTATGTGGACTAATCGTGGAATGTTAACTGAGCAACAAATCCATCAGGAAAATTTCTACATTTCTAAAGCTTCCCATGTAGTTTTTTGACGTGACTGGGAAGTGGAAATGCGAATAAACCACCACAGATTAAAAAAAAGACTAGGTAGACGATGTATAGTGAGGTACTGGGACTGTTGGGTATTGCGAAAGGTGGTTGTAAGAAAACGCATGAAATCAACTTAGGGAATCACTCGTGAGTTGCAAAGTGCTATAAGCAGTCCAGCCAAATGAAGGGAGTAAAGAACAAAGGGGTACAATAGTCAAGCCGCTCCTCATAAACCACATATTTCCGTATTGAGCTTTAAATAACACTTGATGGTATAGAGAATGGCAGCACTAGACCATGCATTGCTCATAACGAGTGATATGGAGTGTTTACTCACGTCATATCCTGTGGCAATGTAATGGAAGAATTTGGGTTTGGAGATTTGTGGGGAACATTACCCACCATCATCAGTAGTAATAACAGTGGTTGTACATAGGAGGTGAGATACAGTGAGTTGTTTTCATAGTTAGGCTCTGGTGCTCTTATTGCTCATAAGGAAATGCCAAATGTGGAAAGATATGAAGTCATTTCACAGCATTGTGCACCATATATCCTACAGGAACAGTTCAGTGGAAAAAGCTGTTTGTATCAGCATGACTGTGCACCATGTCGTAAACCGACATTGGTGACGCTATGGTTTGTGAACAACAGCATTCCTCATATGGACTGACCTCATAATCCCAACCTAAATCCAAGAGAACACCTCTGGTATGAGTAGGAATATCGACTTCATTCCACATTCCAGCGTCCGACATCACTAACTTTTCTCGTTTTGGTTCTTCCGGAGCAACGACCTGCCATTCCTCCGCAAACATCCGAGTAACTGATTGAACGCGTCCCCCCGCCAGAGTTCAAAAAGTCATTAAGGTGAAGGGTGGCCGCACTTCATATTAAGGTTCACTAATAAGTGTTCAGACACTTTTGATCAGATGCTGTTCCTGTTTTTCAGGTTACAAATGTTTTTTATTACAAAAAAATGCTTCCTGCATAATACAAGTGTACTATCAGTGTAACAAACTTCAGTCAGGTATGGTGAATTGCAATATAAAAGTTGTCATGAGGGCACAGCAAGCTGTTCATCTGGAGTGATTGATTTTCGAATGTCGTCGTCTGCACTCCTTTGTATCCCGCCTGGGAGGCGACGCGTGGGTCTGCTCCTGTCATCACCAAAATAGGCCGAATGAAGGAAGCGAACAAGAACAGGTGAGGTAAGGCATTTCGGTACTGCGTGTAAAGTAAAAGCACATTTACTATAGGCCAAAACAAGTTGATAAGTGGTTACATAACTTCGGATGATGAGCACGTAGATACGAAGACGTATTCACGCCGTAAGTAGTACAAAGTCTATATAGCGAGCCCACACACTGCAGTTGAAGCGACGTTTCCAGGCCGTGTGTTCTTGGTGAAATGGGCACAAAGCAGAGGGACGCTCGTTGAGTTCCACAGCGTCGGGTAGAGGGCGCAGTGGTAGGCGTAGCTCGTCCGCTCTCGCAGGGCCAACCTACGAGCGTGCACTTACGCCGTGGCCTCGAAGCTATCAATACCACATGCATAATGATATAGACAACAGTTATCGAATCTATTCATGGTAAAACAAGAAACATATACAACAAGTAAATGCGAGAAAGAGTATATAATAAAGAAAAGAACTCCAAGAATCTGGTATGCCTTTACCAACTTCGTCTTTCTTTCTCATAATTTCATTGTATATTTAATCACTTGCAGTACCATTAACATAGAATCTCCAGACAATACGTTCGCTTTTAAAGTTACCGCAGCTCATATTACAAAATGAAGTTCTGGGCCATAAAGGTAACTTTACACCCATCTAATGTGACAGTTATTAAGCTCACTTCATTGGTTACGCATCCATAGCTCCGTTCTCTTTGTCACTGGCTGCTGCTCCAGATAGAAATTCCAATTCCGCCTGCCGCTTTGGTGCCATGGGAAGCCTGCCACTGCGGCTCCCGCGCCACCCTGCTGCACTGTACTGAGAATTTGTCTTATGTCTGTATGGCAGTCACAGACTAGGAAAGTAAACTCAAACTATTCAACTGAAAAACATTTTCAGAGCTTGCTTCTGATAGTAGTCAGTGTCGGTAAACACAACAAACCATTGTAATAATAGATGAAGTAATAACTCTTGAAATGTTACAAAGGAAAAAAAAAGAAAAGGTAATGACTACATCCAACGAACTATTCAACAGGGCAGCAAGCTGTCTGAAGCGTAGTGGATACAAGTATCCTAGTGGGGTTGGAGGGGGGGGGGGTAAATGTTGGGCAACTGCAGGTGCGGCAGTAGCACCTCCCGTGGCGTGGGTGAACGTCTGCTGTGCCTCCCGCGTTTATCTCTCCACTGATTTGTCAACAAAAGGTAAGAATTGGTATAATTTTGTAGCATTTCCGCCTCGTGCAACAACAACTACTTAATAATCCGAAGTAAAGCGCTGAGTTTATAGGCAGTGTTGATGTCACAATAAAGTATTGATCGCTGTTTGTAAACGAGGAAGGTCGCCACATGTCAGTTTGCACACAGCAGTAAAATTCTATGCTTTCCTGCATTTAAACAATGTAGAATTAGAGCAGCTTGCTACACCCTGACTGGAGAGTGGAGAATTATTCTTGCGCCAAAATTTACAACGTCGGTGGTATATATTATTTAAGCAAATCGTGAAATAGGATTTCACAAAACCGTAAGAAGCCTCTCATTTAATGTACTCATTAGGAGATACCTATAAAGTTAATCCGATTATAATATTTCCAAAATACTAATATATATAAATAGCCTAAAATCGCACTATACATTGTCAAATTGTCATGAGCAATGCCCGAAGGAGACATAGGAGCTATCAAATAATGGCGGAGCATTCACCATGTAGGTAATAGCGTAGTTTGATGTTTGCGCGAGTCTGAGAAAAAGTAGGAGCAATTACATTAGGAAAGTTTCTTTTTATTCTCTTCGTGCATGGAAAGCATTTTAGTTACAAGTGTGGATTATCTTAGACGTGGATTGTAGATCTTTGATCGTTGTCGGTACTCAGTTTTGCGATAAACGTGGTTTTGTTACTTTAAACAACGCCATCGTGCATTGAGTAACTGACATCCCTAGCGAAAAATCGATTACATCACATAAATGTCTGTCTAAGCCAGAATATCCATGTTACGTACACTAGCAGTCCATTTCAGATAGCAATATCTGTCAAGATCCGACACCTGACCTGTTACTTAGGCGGGGAAAATTATATGATGAGGCTCTCACATGGACCGTGCAAATGAAGTCAGTACCATGGGCACGCAGGTAATACTGCAAGAAGGCTGTCCAGATGTCTTTTGCATACATTTAGAATAACAGAGGGCCAGCAACGTCTCGTTGAGGAATGACATACATAACTTAAGGTTCACTAGTTGGATTCCCGCCAATAACTGAATTAATTGGCGTCTACAGAAATTTTTCTAAGAGGTTGGAATATTTGAAAACTGACATTTTTGAAAAATTTAACTGTAAATATATAACCCTCATTGTATCTTACACATTCAATAGTTATCCATTTAATAATCCAGAGGCAGCTTATTTTTATATCTTAACGGTAAGAATATTTCATTAGTATACCGTTAATACTCTACATAATCGACGTCGCCTTTTTTATTTCATGATTTGAAATTACACTCTCATATCGTTAAATTCTCCCGAATCAGCTAGTTAGGAAATAAAACTACAAATAAAAGCAAAAATTATTTTCATTCACCTAACAACAGCATTAAGTTTACGCAGAAAATTTAAAATCCGAAGCTGGTAAAGAAATCAGCTCGATTGATCAAATTGCGCTGAATATCAGCAAAAACATCAGAACGTTGAATGCCTTCTCAATTTTAGTGCTGTACAGCGTAATAAAAGTTTATTTGGTGAAGCACATATTGAAAGTTGAAAAACATGCTTTGAAAGTTACATTATTTAGTTAAAGCTTAGCTCAGAGACCGCACACGACGAAATGAATGTAGGAAGTTTTCAAAACAACCATAAAACTGGTCAGTAGAAGCGCTTTGTACCATCCAAGAACTGATCCAAGATAAACATCATCTATCCAATTTGACACAATATTGTGCAACTATTGCAACTAGATTTTATTTCCTGTCTCTATGACCTGCTGTTGTCTTGTTAGTTAGTATCATGTACATGGATCATTTTTACAATGCGCCCAGATTATTTTGAGCAGACCTCAACTCCTCGGGATAACGTATCTTCGATCTTGAAATTTCATTGCTTTCTCCTGTCTTCTAGCCGACAAAAATGCAGATCATCTTTAGGACTGCTACATTTGTGTTCATAGATGTAGCATTGTCGATCACTTCTACGCTGCAGCGTGTTCTCTACAATCGTTGCCCAACGACCATGACTATAGCCATCCATGCAGCTCCTCCTCCGAAGGAAATCGACGGCTACGAATATCTTCGATCAGGGATCCAAAAATATGGATATCGGATGGGGAAGAAAGGGTCTGCACGGAGGATGTATAACGGCTTCCAGTGAAACTTTTGCCGTGTATTCGAAACAACTTTGGCAACATAAGTGACAGTCCACACCTTGGTATATTCAAGACTCCTTCAAAGCATATACCTTCTTCGCTCACATTGGTGTAAATGTATTAAGATTTATGGCGATTATCTTTGAAATAATGAACAGTGTACTTACTTCTTCCCATATGTCTCATATTCATTTGACTCCCCCCTAAATTTCGCCAATGTTTTTGAAAGGCACATTCGCTTTGACTGCAAAACAGTGACGAAACCGCAACTGCGACAAGTGAATTTGGTTTTCAGTTTAAAGCCTGACAACAAAAGTAACCCAAGTAAGTAGTACTTGCTAGTCGAAAAGTCTCAGCCACCAGTCCAGTAGAATTACAACGAACATTTCTAGAAATACTTGAAAAGATTGTCATGTATAAAAAGTCTGTACTCAAGATAACAGGAGGGGAACTATCCCGCTCTTGCCCTCCCTCATCCCCCACGTCCTTTGCGGATCTTCCAAATGAGCTAAATTTAAATCGGTTACTTACGCATACGATGCCACTTCTATGACAGCGGAGAAGGACCTAGATACACTAAAATCAGAAAGTGAAAAGCAGTTAAGAGCAGCTAATAACTGGTTAGAAATGAATGGGTTAAGAATAGGTTCTGACTACAAATCATCTCTTGATTCGATGTAATATAGGAACAGATAATAATCCACCAAAGATCCTCGGTACTCACCTTGACTCACGATTAATTTGGGAGAATTTTAGGTAGAAAGCTACCAAGAATCACGGTTTTTTTTAGTAAACTTAGAAGTTTGTTGGTTATAATATTATACTTACTTCATATCATGCCCTCTTGCATACAGAGTTACCATATGGAGTGCGGTTATGAGGTAACTCACCAGGCGCAAAGAAAAGCTGTATTGAGAGAGCAAAGGCCATGAGGTTCATCTTACGAATTTCTAATAGTTGGTCTTGCAGAGTGCATATTCAAAAGCTGAATCTACTGAACATCCCGCCGTTGTTTATATTATGTTGCTTATTATACATAAAAGAGAATCAACGCGAATGTAATCTAAGAAAATAATTTCACATACATGACACTCGACAGCAGGAAAACATACACACTCCTGCAACGAGGCTTCAAAAGACATCTGACAGATACTAGTATTTAAGAGACAAGTTTTTTAATTCATTGCCTCCAGATGCACATGATGTTCCATTATCCGCATTTAAAACTGTTACAAAGAAGTGGCTACACGGTAAAACGTTTTAGACACTAGTAGAGTTTTGTACATGCTGTAAAGACGACCTTATTTACTGACCTCTTAACTGTGGGATTCTTAAAGTCAGGTACTCTTATATGCAAATACTTTTACCAACGTACTGCAGTTCATATTCTATGTATAAAATGTCCTCGTATTTTCTATGTATCTATTTTTATCTTCTACATTTAATGTATTTCTGTGTGATGACAAAAAGTACATTGAAAACATTTAATCTTGGAATACAAACCGCTTGGATTAGCTGAGCGGTCTTAGGCTGAGCAGTCAAGGACTGTGCGGCTGGTACCATCGGAGCTTCGAGTCCTCCCTCGGGCATGGGTGTGTGTGTTTGTCCTTAGGATAATTTAGGTTAAGTAGTGTGTAAGCTTAGGGACTGATGACCTTAGCAGTTAAGTCTCATAAGATTTCTCACATATTTGAACTTTTTTTTAAATACAGTAATTTGATTTCCATTTAATTTTGATTTGATTTGCGGGCGTCTATTGTATGAACTGCGACCTTCCTGAGAGGAAATAACGGATCCAGTCGTACCACCGAGATGATGCTCCATATGCACGTAATTGGAAACTGTTGATGAAGAACGATATCGAAAGCATTATGGAAATGTAGAAAGACGGAATACGCTTCCAGCGAAGTTATTATTTGATGCGAATGTAGACGCGTTTGTTTCACAAGGACGTCATCGTCATCGTTGTCATCGAGCCCACGCCACGTTTTAATTGCCTCGATTGTCACGGCTTCACTTCGGCGTTTATAAAGTGCTCACATGAGACGGAAACGAGCTCCAATGGCTGCGCTGAGAGCCCCATCCGGCGCAATAACGTCGCACAATGGGCGGCGCTGCGGAGACTGAGGTGTCCCGGAATGCGCCAGGCTCCTGCTGAATACCTGTCGCCTTTCCTCCTCCCGGGAACCTGGGCGCCCCGGGCGCGACTCATCCGCGGTGCGGCCCGTGCGTGGCGCGGCGGGGCACAGCGCGCCGCCATTGAGGGACCTCCCTCCTTTGTCCGCTCTTTGTTTCGCGGCCTTATTCAGAAACTGCCACGCGCGGCGGCCGCAGCGCGCACAATAGCTACCTTAACGCCGCCCCTACAGATGGAAACTTCCTACCTCGCCGCTTCTGTCTTCCACCGCCGTTACAAATTTTGGACACGTTCGTCCTTACTTGCGCACTTCTTTGCTTTTCCCAGGAGCAACTGCACCGCATAAAGACTGTACTGCAACACAGCTTTTAATAATTAGCTTTTGTCTGGTTAACATTACTTTAGGTGTAGTGTTTTGATATATGCAGACGAACTTCGTTTCTGGTAAAACCAGACGGCAGGACGAGGCCGTCAACCATAATCGAACCTACCTTCCCGTTAGGGTACGTTTGACAGTTCTGTTTTCTCTTTTTGTATGTTCCCTACTGGAATGATGATGGCTAGTTTTTATAGAACATCCTTGTTTGCGGCTAAATATCCCAGCTGGCTGGTAGAGGGACAGAGGGGATACCTGATATGTCATCTCAGATGCCTTCCTGGGCCCTGACCACCCACCTCTCTCACACGCGATCGTAGCTGTGGTATACACTACTGGCCATTAAAATTTGCTACACCACCAAGATGACATGCTACAGACGTGAAATTCAACAGACAGGAAGAAGATGCTGTGATATGCAAATGATTGGGGATGTTACCAAGACGACAACCATCTGCACGAACAATTCGACGACGTTTGCAGCAGCATGGACTATCATCTCGGAGACCATGGCTGCGGTTACCCTTGACACTGCATCACAGACAGGAGTGCCTGCATGGTGCACTCAAAGACGATCCTTGGAGCACGAATGGCAAAACGTCATTTTTTCGGATGAATCCAGGTTCTGTTTACAACAACACGATGGTCGCATCCGTGGTTGGCGACATCGCGGTGAACGCACATTGGAAGCGTGTATTCGTCATCGCCATACTGGCGTATAGCCCGGCGTGATATTATGGGTTGTCATTTGTTACACGTCTGCGTCACCTCTTGGTCGCATTGACGGCACTTTGAAGAGTGGGCGTTACCTTTCAGCTCTGTTACGACCCGCGGGTCTACCCTTCATTCATCCCAGCGAAACTCTACATTTCAGCAGGATAATGCACGACTGCATCTTGCAGTTCCTGTACGGTCCTTTCTAGATACAGAAAGTGTTCGACCGCTGTCCTGGCCAGCACATTCTCCAGATCTCACACCAATTGAAAACGTCTGGTCAATGGTGGCCGAGTAGCTGACTCGACACAATACGCCAGTCAATACCCTTGATGAACTGTGGTATCGTGTTGAAGCTGTATGGGCAGCTTTACCTGTACACGCTGTTCAAGCTGTGTTTGACTCAATGCCCAGGCTTATCAATGCCTTTATTACGCCTAGAGGTGGTTGTTCTGGGTACTGATTTCTCAGGATCGATGCACCCAAATTGCGTGAAAATGTAATCACATATCAATTCTAGTATAATGTATTTGTCCAATGAAGACCCGTTTTTCATATGCATTCCTACTTGGTGTTGTTTGTTTATGTGTGTGTAGTGCTGAGCCAAGTAAAATAACAGACCACAGTACGATCTCTCAGGCCCGTTTCACACAAAAGTGGGGTGGCGTCACGGACCGTTGAAGGTGGCGGGACATGGCCGTGCCACGGGTGGGAGGTAAGCGATGCACACTGAAGTGAAGCTTTCAGAGACGCAGGACGGTCGTTCAGCCAGCGAAAAATCACAAAATTCTTTGCTGCGGCGAACAGTAAGTGGAGGGCAAAGGCGCTTAGATGATGTAAGAACAGGTAAAGTTAAAAAAATGGTTGAAATGGCTCTCAGCACTATGGGACTTAACATCTGAGGTCATTAGTCCCCTAGAACTTAGAACTACTTAAACCTAACTAACCTAAGGACATCACATACATTCATGCCCGAGGCTGGATTCGAACCTACGACAGTAGCAGTGGCTCGATTCCGGAATAAAGCGACTAGAATTTCTCGGCCACACCGGTCGGCAAAGTTAACATTTATAAGAGGGAGGACAATAAATGCAAGGCACTGAAATATAGGGGAATCCAGAAGAACTGGTCCTGTGCCATGGAAACCCACCTGATGATTTGAGTAGAACAACAGTCCAACTTAAACGCGTAATGAAAAAGAGTTTTTCATGATTCTTGCAGACAAAAAGCTGTACTTACATACCAAATATTTTAGAGTTCTAATGTAGCGGACTCCTTGAATACTGCGCCCGCTCAGTAACACATACAGACACATACACATAATTTGCACACACACACACACACACACACACAGACACAGACACACACACACGCACACACACAGAGTATTTTAATTTCTGAATGGGATAGCGTCCTTACTAAAGCACGATGTGTAGAGAAAAATTAATATGGTTCCAGTCACCTCGGTTTCGCCGTGTTTCCCTTGGTTGTAAAGTGTAAGCTGGAGCTGCTGCCCCTCCCATTTGTTCCCAATTGGTAACTCCCATTTTCTCCAGTACCACCTTGTCTGATTATTGGCTGAATAAAACTGCAAATCTTTAATGGGCTGGGTATTAATATTAAATATCGCTGATTTTCTGAGAGATGATCAAAAGTACAAACAAACAAATTATTGCTACTTTCTGGCAGATTAAAACTGTGTTCCGGACCGAGACCAGAACTCCCGAGTTCGAGTCTCGGTCCGGTGTACAGTTTTAATCTGCCAGAAAGTTTCATATCAGCGCACACTCCACTGCAGAGTGAAAATCTCATTCTGGAAACAAATGATTACTACTTCATAATAATTTGATCGTTTATTTAAAACGAAGAGTTCCATAAACTGAACAAGTCAGAAACGAATAGGTCCACCTCTGGCCCTTATGCAAACAGTTATGGGGCTTGGCATCAATTGATTGAGTTGATGGGTGTCCTCCTGAGGGATATCGTACCAAATTCTGTCCATTTGGCACGTTAGAACTTCAAAACCCAAAGCTCGTTCGAGGGCTCTGTCTATAATGCTTCAAACGTTCTCAATTAGGAAGAGATCCAGAGACATTGCCGGCCAAAGAAGTGTTTGCCAAGCACGAAGACAATCAACAGAAACCCTGGCTGCGTGCGGGTGGGAGTAATATTGCTGGAACGTAAGCCCAGAATGGTTTACCATGAAGGACAACAGAACTGGGCTTAGAGAATCGTCGGCATACCACTGTGCTGTAAGGTTGCACAAATGACAACCATACGGGTCCTGGTATTAAGTGAAATGTCATCCGAGACATGGAATTCAATATTGTGTTGCTCTATCCTTAGTCTTGATGACAGCTTCCACTCTCGAGGGGAACATGTTCAATCAGGTGCTGGAAGGGTTCTTTGGGAATGGCATCCCATTTTCACGGGGCACTGCACTGAGAAGAGGTATCGATGTCGGTCTGTGAGGCCTGGCACGAAGTTGGCTTTCCGAAACATGATTAGCGAGCTGTATGGTTGGCGACAATGAGGGTTGTATCCCACTGCTGTCTGGGTCGTCTCCAGATACATCTTCGTCATGAAATCTTATTGACTGGAGTAGAACTGCCTTAATTGGTGAGTTCTGCTGATGAGTCCTGACAACCACTAAGTTCCTGTCTGGAGAGGCTACGTATCGATGATAGCGATGTACTGTATTACAAGTAGTGATATCGTCGATATACACTACGTCATAAAAAGTATCGGGGTACCTGGATGAAAATGACTTACAAGTTCGTGGCGTCCTCTAACGGTAATGCTGGAATTCAATATTGTGTTGCTGTATCCTTAGTCTTGATGACAGCTTCCACTCTCGAGGGGAACATGTTCAATCAGGTGGTGGAAGGGTTCTTGGGGAATGGCATCCCATTTTCACGGGGCACTGCACTGAGAAGAGGTATCGATGTCGGTCTGTGAGGCCTGGCACGAAGTTGGCTTTCCGAAACATCGCAAAGGTGTTCAATAGGATTCAGGTCAGGACTCCGTGCAGTCCAGTCTTACAAGGATGTTACTATCGTGTAACCACTCTGCCACAGTCCATGCATTATGAACAGGTGCTCGATCATGTTGAAAGATGCAATCGCCATCTCCGAACTGCTTTTCAAAAGTGGAAAGCAAGAAGGGGATTAGAACTTCAGTGTTGGCCTGCACTGTGATAGTGCCAAACAAAACAGCAAGGTGTATAAGCCTCCTCTATGAAAGACACGACCACACTACATTACTATTGACACTTCACCGGGCATTCGCCATACCCACACCCAGCCATCGGGTCCCCACATTGTGTACTGTGATTCATCATTCCACGCAAAGTGTTTCCATCGTTCAGTCGTCCAATGTTTACGCTCCTTACACCGAGCAAAGCGTCGTTTGGCATTTGGCGACCTAATGTGTGGCTTACGAGCAGCCGCTCGACCATGATATCCACGTTTTCTCACCTCCTGCCTAACTTTCATTGTACTTGAATTGGATCCTGATGCAGTTTGGAATTCCTGTAAGTTGGCCTGAATAGGTGTCTGGCTATTACTCATTACGATCCTCTTTCACTGTCGTCCAAGTACTCCGTATCAACGACCTCAGTAGTCATAAAACATCGGACTTCGAAGTCCGTGAGTTCCGCGGAGAACCACATTCTACTCTCTCACTCTGACTACTGAGGACGCTGATACGGAGTACTTGGAAGTAGGTGTCAGCACAATGCACTTAATGTGAAGAACGTATGTTTTTGGGGTTGTCCGGCTACTTTTGATCAGAACGGTTCAAATGGCTATGAGCAATATGGGATTTAACATCTGAGGTCATCAGTCCCCTAGAACGTAGAACTACATCAACGTAACTAACCCAAGGACATCATACACATCCATGCCCGAGGTAGGATTCGAACTTGCGACGTAGAGGTCGCGTGGTTCCAGACTGAAGCGTCTCCAGACTGCGGCCGGCCATACTTTTGATTGCATAGTGTAGTGAAACTGGTTATTACCATTTGATGAACTAACGTTCCTTTTTAAAAAGTATCTATGAAAGGCCGCTTTTGTTTATGTTTCGTCACGGCATTTTTTAAGTGTTATAGAAAAGAATCTTAAGATATTCACTCCAATTGAAGTGGAAATTAACTGTAACTAGTTTATTACCCTAGACTGGTGTTAAGTTTCTGATTTGAGAGTTTAAAGAGACCAAACAGTGGAGATCATCAGCGTCCCATACAAACCCCCTCCTCCCCCCCCCCCCCCCCCCCCAAGGAAAGAAGGAGGGTACCCTATCCGTCTACGAGTAAATTCCGTATGAAAACGTGGGTAAGTGTTTTAAATTGTTTACGTTGCATGTATCTGAGGTGGAAGCGAGAATCCGGTATTCACCTGGTGGGATGTGGGGAACCACGCAGAAACCACATTCAAAAGGTCAGCACGCGGATTCGTTTCGTGGCCGGTCGCTTTAACATGCGCGACTATCGGAGCTGGTCCAGTGAGTGTTAAGGCCAGTGTCAGAAGGAATAGCTCCACTAAAGTGAATAACAGTATTCGGAAACAAATCACATTAACAATCTTCAGTTACGCTCAACGTCTGACTTCACTACTGATTCAGATGAAAGAAATTCAAAATTAGTTTAAATTTTTATTAACTGAAAGCTATAACATTTATGAATAGATATGCCAAAAGTCATGTAACGAGTACTTCTAAAATGAAGAACCTTTTGTTTTGTTTTGTTTTCAAGAAAGGTTGATTTTTATTTCTTATAAATGTGTTACGTCATTATTGTGAACATTCTGTGACTTACACTGACAAGTGGGATTCGCTTACTCCTAATGTATTTGAGGCCCTAAAATAGGAAGGGGGATTTAATAAGATTGACAGACTGAGGTGAAAATAATCTTTCAGTTGGGGAAAAGTCGCAACAGCATCCAAATACTAGCACAGGTACTAGGAACGTTAACCGTAATTTATTGACAGTCACAGTTAATGACACACAAAGTAATATTTTTAACGATATCTCTTGAGTCAGGTTTTGCTATGCCTGAAGTGACATAGGTAGTACTTGGTAACAGACTTTTTTGTTTTGTTTTCATTGTCATGATACATTATTTTAAGGATTTCTGCCTCAACAGGAAATTAGCTTAATAATTTCCACAACGCTCAATACAGAATCAATAAAAATTTTAATATTTCCCCTCATGAACTGCAAGCCAAACAACGTTAAAACATCACACGCAAATAAGGTACTTATCAACTTACTGCATTAAGATAGGCACGAATTTACCGAATGAACATCTTCAAATACTTTGCAGACTAATAAGATACTTCCAGTTTAATACAGAGCGAAGGACAGGAATGTATGTGATACATGTAAAGTAATAATTAAGAACACAGGTAATTATTCATACTTATTATATAGATGAATTGAGCTGTTACATATTAACGTGGTACTTGAAACAGCCAATGAAGCAATCTTTTCCAAAGTTTATTTGACGAGATGTGCGAAAAACCGTGGTTACCTACAGTCGATACCAATTAAAACTATATATAAAACATTATTATGAAAATCTGATTCATCGGTGGAAAGGCAACGACATTGTCTATAAGTCTGGTACATAAATGTATCGTTACCATCTGTACATGAAAGAATACATTACATAACTCTCTGAAATACTGTGAGCGGATATCCTAAATCATTTAGAATCAAGCCCCGAAACAGAACGTAGCCTTCGTTTCGAAAAGAGGAAGTGATAAAGTGGCAGCTTTGTCCATTTACCATTCGCGTTTAGTGAGACGACCAAGGATCACCCAGGGTCTAAGATTTCTGATTACAAACGAAGGCACACACGGGGGTGGGGCAGCCTACTTATGCGTGTTCCAATGAGCCAAAACTGGCACACGTTTCTGTTTGAGGATATGACATTCGACCCAGTAACTCTGTACTAAAAAGTGGTCAGCCATTAAAGTGCAGATGTCGTATTTACATTTTTAAAACAACTAAAGCCATTTTATGGATTATGTCAATAACAAAACAGAAAATTCTTCCAATCTCTCATTTTTAATTACTGCAGCGTCTCAGCGCCACCTCTTGAGGTACTTCTGTATTAGGCTTCAGTACTGGCACACGACGCTGTGGCGCATTATGTTTAATACCTGAGCCAGCATCTTACAGTTAGTCGCTCCTGTGAACAGGAACGCGTTATGCAAATCTTGGTGACTCTCACGTCCATCTAGAAAACGTCATGATTTTACAGTTTTATATTTCTAGTTTTTACTGAGCTTAACGAAGACGATGTTGGCCTGATATATTCGACATTGCCCTTTGGTTACACTGACTAAAGGATTCTTCTAAGAAATACCAAATGAAGATATTTGCTCTTTCAATACGGGATCTGTTTATACTTTCAATAGGTGATCTGTTTATACATACTTATAGGTTATCCAAGTCTGCACAACGTGATCGCGATTCTTAAATAGATGTATTTGTTCTGTTTTCTATGTAGATAACCTGAAGATGCCTAAATAACGTGAAAAGCGTCGTTGAAAAATAAAAAGACTAAAATAGCAACCAAGACTGTTTTTAACCAATACTATCAACAGAAAATTGTTAACGAAATCCATTCGATCTCGAAAGAATTTTGTGTTTCTTTTAAATCTATCCGTCTTTATATTTAAAGCACTACTTGACAAGTTGACCATCTCACACTACAAAATGCGTTTACCCAAGTTACTGTCAGAAGCGAAGCGTGTGAGGTGGGGTGGGGTGGTTTGAATGGGTGGAGAAAGGGTGGGGGGTGAGGGGGTTGCTGTGCTTGCATGTGTGTTTGCGAAACATTTACGTTCATTCGTTCACTTTTTCCTTGGAACATTCATTTATTCTGTTCCGGAATGTCTCAAGAAGAACAATTCTGATTGCCGAGTCGCCGACAGTTGGCAAAGAATAGCTGTTAGCTATATTTAATAAGAATGGAGACTTATTTAGAATTAACACAAATTCAAAGTTAGTTATGGACCTATAATTCAATAATTTGGATCCGGGCACTGATTCGTAATTCAACTGTCATTATTGTGTTACAACTCCCCGAGTGCTGCAACACTACTAATTGTTTAAACGGTATCAACAACGTCTTCGACTCCTAGGAATGGATAAGAGAAATATGAACACTGATGACGACTGTTGCTGCCAGGATGAATGCTTAATACTTGAAAAATAAAATCACATAAATTATAGGAGTGGCAGATAAGATTACATTCAAAGATTTTTTCTTTTTTTTAATATGCAGAGATCCCCAGGTTTCAGTAAGACAAAATACGCTGAGAAATAAGCATGAGAACTCTAAGAATCTTTAAATAGCCTGTGCAAAGCGTGCAGCAGTTACCTATATTATAAAATATTATTTCCTGTTTTGTTCAGTAACTGAATCGTTATCATTAGTAGCGTTGCTTCCAGTTCATTAAACAAGAAGAATAGAAACTACACTAAATAAACTGGCAGTCTCTTCTGTAAGTCTACAGACTTATTGTTTTAGCTGTGTCTTGATAATGTTTTAGCTTGCTATTCACCGGCACACAAAGATATTTGAAACGTATAATTCCATTTATTGTCTGGCAGTAAATGTATGTTTATGAGAATGATGATGCACTTAAGAAACGTAGTTAAGGTAGAGTTTCTTGAAAAGCTCCCGGAAAAACGTTGTTTCCTCGTTAACTCTGTGACGTGATGTGCTTCTGATGCTCTGCGCCCGTTCTCTCTTGACGACGTAAATGGAGAGCAGAATTCATGTTATGGCATCACTGAGTACAGCGCTGCGAGCAAAGTGAGTGCTTTCGCATGCGCGTTTGAGAATTTGTGCAAATGTTTGTCGATCAGCCAGTGGCGTGATGGGGCCGGGATGAATTCATTTAATGTGTGGCACTGGTGAAAGCATTAGGCGGTTCTCCAACACCGTTCTCCACTACGCCTCAATTATCAACGCATCGCCTACGTTAAGCACTTCATTTCCAGTTCCAATTACGTGTAAGTTCTTTCACAGACATTTTGCTCTGTTTTTCCTTTCGTTAAGGACTAACTAACTGACCAATATCTGCGCCAACTTTGTACTCTCAACACGAGTAAGTGAATACATACGCGACATCTGTAGCATCATTGTGTCAGGTTTATTATATTTTATTACTATTGAGAAACACATAAGGTTTCCAGGTCCAGAAATAATAAAGACAGGGAGTCCATGCTATATTTATCCGGATATTTTTCCTTAAAAGACGGACTACCTATTTTAAATAGAAATAGTCAGGTCAGAATTTTCAGTCGTTTACTGATGAACAGCTACGGTTAGTATCCTTATATTATGTCATTACAGGATACAATATGTAATTAGTTTCAGGTTCTGTTAACAGCCTAGCTTATGTTATGTAATTCAACTATAAAAAATTTTATTTTGGCGGCAAGGTTACTAGAAAATCTTGGACCGAAAACAAAAACGTTTATTTTAAAACAATTTGAAAATGATTGCACGAAAAAGTCAAGAATGTTTAATAATGCTATGATTTTCTTTTATTGCAGTTCTTAAAGTACCTTCGGCCCACAGTTAACTTGTAAGACGATTCTCTTGGTTGTTATTAACCTACCACGAAAATACCAGAAAACATTATTTAGGAATAAGATCGGATTTCTAAAACTAAAAATGATTGCAGGTTGTAACTGATTTGATGATTAAATTAAAGCCACGAACAAAATCGTGAACCAAACGAGAAACTTCCGTATTTAAATTATTCACAAAAAAACGCTTTTCTACGATTTTCATTGGAAGGAATCTTAATAACACGGAGTTTATACCCAATAAAAAATTTGAAGGTTTTTTAATGTAAAACGATTAACCCACAACGCACATTGTCGTTAGAGCAACAATAAAAGCAACAGCAGTCGCCACAGTCAAGAGATCAAAGATATTTTCATCTCGGCATGGGTGTCACCAGCAATAAATTATTGATGAAGGGGGTGGGGGGGATTGAACAGTGACTCAGTAGATACGCTACAGATCTCGAAGAACCTAAATGGGAGATGCTCTAAAAAGAGTTTAAAAATTTACGACCTAAAATCACTTTTTAGAGCATTCTAGATGCCTCAGAACATGTAATTCAGTGGCACTTGAAATTCTAAAGTATGCCAGTTAAGCCTGAATTGAAAGGCATTTTGCGATTAAAAAACTGAACTCTACCCTAACGGGCCATGAATGCCCAGCAGAGCGACTGGCCGCCATGTCTTCCACATCCCACAGGCGTCACTGGATGGGGCTATGGAGGCAGATGTGATCAGCACACCGCTCTCCCGGCCGTACGTCAGTTTACGAGACCGGAGCCGATACTTCTCAGTCAAGTAGCTCCTCATTTTGCCTCACAACGACTGAGTGTACGCCGCTAGCCCAGCCCGACAGCGCATAACTTCGGTAATCTGACAGAAACCGGTGTTATCATTTTGGCAAGGCCGTTAGCATTTTGCGGTTACCGAACATAAAAAGTTACATAATATTACCATACGAATTTATGTGTGTATGATTTTGATGTCATAAACAACTGCAAAAACTGTTCCTAATCGAATAGTTTTTCAGACTAAATTCCGCTTGATTTTTATTGAAAATGTAAATAAACACAGTATTACCTACTCGGTCTCATTTAATTTATTTTCCAAACGTTAAAATATATTTAAAACCACAAACGGAAAACTTTGAAAAGAACAATTAAAAATGTAAGTAGTCAAAAAGTCAGAAACGATGATTAAAAACAACTGCAGAGCGTAAGGTAAAGTAACCTACCAATTTTTATCCTCTACTGAACCACATACATTACTCCTGTCGCTAAAATTGGATGTAAATATTGTAGCCTCATTACTGATTTCTATTTGATCCAACAGCAGCTGTGCTCGCTCCTAGCTACTACATGATTGAGACTCTGATGTGTCATCGTTGAATGCTGATAGTTCTTTAGTCGCCGTACAGAAATAAAACTGCATTCTGCTTCGCAGCTTGAAGCTATGCACACAAGTTTAAATCTTAGAAATACTACAACGTTAGCAAATAGTTTTCGAACCGAAACATCTTCTCTGTGTTTCATACACTTTCTTGTATTCCGTATCTTGGATGAAGGAGTCCTAGTTTTGTTTTAAAAGTTTCATACCAGCTTCTGGGTACTGTGCCAGCACATCATGTTCGTCTTTTCTCCAACGACACTTTTTCTTAAGATAACGTCTTTGTTCATGGCAGGTTGGTGAGGTATCTCATATTTAAATCTTTGGACAGACATATGAACGATTTCAAAACATTCCCGTCAGTAAAATACAACAGCTAACAAACTCCTTTTTTTCCTCAAAAGTGTGGTATTGGGTTCTACTGTTAGCCGTTCTGCCTCCCGACTACATTCCTACAAACTTACAGCAAACCAAGAAGATCTGTGCTTACCTACCCCGCTCCCTCATCATCTGTGGTGATAAAACAACAATTTATTAAACTAGAAATAATCTCTTTTCAGTTACTAGTTTGACTTACTAGCACGTTAGTAATCCGGCAAACCATTAATTCTTACCACTCAAGAGCTTACAGCATGTGTAACTATTTAAGCCTGGACATATTCGTTGAACGGTCTCATTTCTTGCCAACAAATTCTCAAAAAAATTTAAATTGCTTTCTCCCTCCCCAGCTGTGACTTTCATGCATCTCGGTACATGTATATTTAATCTACTGATAACAATATATTTGTATAGAGTTTTGGTCTTATCACTATAGATTACATACAGTGCAAAATTTCGTAGCTGCTAACGCAAAATAAAATTTATTACTATTTCATTCATGCGTATTGTACGCGATCATATAACGTATATTGTGAATGAGGGAATATTTCTTTTGGGTCCATCTCTGTCGTCACATAAGCCTCCTTGAATGCTACCTCTGTATACAAACATGTATCTGAGATCAAGATTCAACTAAAATTTTATTTCACTTGGAACATATAACACGTACGGTTGGTCATTGGCAATCTTTCATGACAAGATATATTATGGCTCACATTACATTACATTTGTTTGTCACAATCTCTGTTAGATACAGGTAATTTTTTAGAATTTCGTTTGTGAGGTGACTGATCACGGATCAAGGCAATTTAGTCTGTATCTTCAATTTTGACAATTATTTTCAATAATGATTGTTTCTGTCGCTTGATTGAGGCCTATGGTCTAAATTTGTGCCTAGAATGATTTTTGGTCGTAACCTATTTAGGTTTGGTCCACTGGATAACAGAACAAACACGAGGAATCGACGGACAAGCCTCAGTGTTTGTTTGGTTCTTGTAGTTTTCTAGACATTTGTAGGAGAATATTACATATTTCATGGAAACATTAAACCGATTTTATTAAATTTTTCTGACTTTATGTTTTAAAAGTCTAGTGTTTATCACTGTCATCGACTAATGCTTTCATTTTGTCTGCAACGGTAGTTTGCTGCACACTCTGTGTTAACTCGCGAGTGTAACTCGAATCAGGCACTACACCGTGGCTCTTTCCACACAAGAGCTCTTTCATAGAATGACGCACGCGCTCGCATGATTCGACATATCACACTAGTATCATCTTATAATTCAGTGTTCATTTCCTATACAGAGTCAGTGGACTTCCACTTTCTATGAAATTCTCTGATAATACTGACATCGACATTAAGCTGCGAACGATGTATCAATAAAGTTCTTTACTTATCTTGATGTAGTATCAAAATTATTCGCTTTATATAACGTCCAAAATAGCTGTTTCCGTGAGTTATGTTTAATTACTCACTTTATCATTTCACTAAATAGTTCGTCTTACATGCAATTCACCCGTGTCATTAACATACGTACATTATGTACAGTTTAATTCCTTGCCAGAACTCTCAATTTGCGCCTCGAATTTTTGTATAGCCTAGTTTCATTGAACTATGTGCCCGTGCTTTACATATGTCTATCATAGGCAAAGTATGTAGCACCCAGTAAAATTCAATAACTCAAGGAAACCATTATTCAAGAATTTTGTAAAATTGTTGCACATTTGAACAGCACAAATCACAAAAGAGAAAATGACTAACTCTGTTATAACCATAAATCAATGTCCATTCCACCAAAATGTCCCTGAGTTAAATGCGCATTAATCAAATGAAAATCTCCGAAAGCTGATGACTCATACCCCTTGGTTTTCTATATAAGATACATGCAAACTCACCAATTACTTAGAACTACAATTGGAAACTGGTTAATATTTCTGCATATTTATATATATACTTCGCATTCTGCACAAGGTGCCTACGCCAAATCCCTCGAGGCTCGCTTTTTGGCATTCATCCATTAACTTTAACAACTCACTTTTTATGCCTCACACTTTTATGTTTAGGTAGTTGTTCCTTTATTTACTATTCTACTTTCAATAATAAAGGAAAATGTATCCAAAGGAATAAAGAAATCCGCAACCGTTATATTTCTGGTGTCAATAAAACTTACATACAATGGATTCTTTCACTTACAACTATTATGTACACTCGTTTTGCTTTGCGTATTACTGTGTCCCAAACCCCCATCTGAGTCGGTGATACGCTTAATTTTGTACAGACTCAGAGGCAGATTATTCAATGAAGTTTTCTTGATCTAATAGTACTTGTATACATGCTTCAGTTATCTAATACACCTTTGAGTACTTGTACTTTAAATAGGTCATTCAGTGAAATATAATATCTGACAATACTTCCACATTTGCACAAAGGAAACAACAAAATATATACCTTGATTCTAAGAAATGAAGTTTGAAAACACAAGGAAAATCACATAGTTAGTTTAAGTATTCTTAAGCTTTTGTTAGGATACAATTCTCGTATTCTGTTTCACTCAGAGGACACTAGTAGAAACCCAATGCCTAAAATGCACCTGGCTGACAAATTATCAATGACCAGGAATATACTCTTAAATGCTCCGTTACGTGTAATAACTTCTTCTTTACCTGTAGGCTAAATTCTTCGATTTGGCTCCAACAGCACCTATATTTCCACACTTCATCGTACCAAATTGATTTGTTTGTCTGTCCTGTCTTCTACATAATTCCCAACCTCTGTATGGAGGTATGATGAGGTCGACTTCAGTTTGTTGTGTTATTGGTTGATGAGTGTTTGTTCTCAGTTACTTTTATTAAGCTAACTGGGTTGTTTTAAAGCCTCCAGTTTGGAATATTATCATTTGCTACTTACCTGTCTCTGGTTAGAACTCTGTTAATCTACAGTCGGTGGCATGGAATTTTGTTGCCAGTTATCCCATGAATTATGTCCCAAGTATTTGACATGTTATTGTCATTGTTCCCATAACCTGAGTTGTACATGTTATCGTGTTTCCATTTCTTCCTTGACGGTGGCCTATTAGCAACCTCACTGGCATGATTGCGCCAGAAATTTACCTGCAGGGTGACCACAGTCACAATTATGATTGTGGTTGAGCACATGATTATTATTATTGTGTTTACCGTAATGACGTTCATTACCTTCGTCCGTGTCGTTACCACTGCCATGGTTAAAAGTTTTCGTATCTTTGTGGAGCAAATCAGTTGTGTCTGTTATCGATGTAAGTTGGCCGCTAGGGATTACCCGAGCGGTCTCAGGCGGTGCAGTCAGGTACAGTGCGGCTGGTCCCGGCGTAGGTTCGAGTCCTCCCTCGGACATGGGTGTGTGTGTTTGTCCTTGGGATAATTTATGTTAAGCATTGTGTAAGCTTTGGGACTGATGACCTTAGGAGTTACTCCCATAAGATTTCACACACATTTCGTTTGATGTAAGTTGCTCGACATCTATCTCTGGTCCACGTAGTAACTTTTCCTTTAGATACAGGGGCAGTTTCACTTTAAGTATACATAGAACATTCCTGCTTGGTATCGGTTGATACCAGTGTCGAGTCTTATTTATGTACTTTCCAAAACACGTATATAAGGCCCGTGTTTACTAAGATTCTGGGTTGTATACCTCTTTCCTCAACCGTTCTTGTATACAGGCAGACTAGTATTAGGCCAGAAAGGCTCCCTCAAACTGTTCATATGAATCACAGTGATCTATTATTTCAGATTTCCAAAGAGCTCAGTCCACCTGGTTGCGTGCTGCTATACATTAAATGTTCCGTGTGTGTGCCAAGATTTAGGTAGTAACTTTTTACAAATATCACAGGATGTGGACCTTTCTAGGGTTCCATACTTAAGCCAACAGAAACAAAACACTTGTGGGATCAATTTGGTGTCCATTTTTCTGTCTGTCTGTCCAATTTTCGATTGTTCAACATGCCTTACGCTCATGAACGCGTAGACTTAACAATTTAAAATTTATGTCACGTATGGAAACATACTTCCTGCTTTTGGTGATGTAAAAACGTTAAGCTTCTAAATTGATGCAATGAAGAGACATGTCCATTTATGTCACATATTTTGATACAAACTTAGTCATCAAAACCTACATGGTACTTCCTGTTGAACTAGAATCATAGTATTTGCCAAGAAGCAAGATTTCACTCTACAACCAGAGGAAGAAATCCGAAAACTGTCAATCAACAATTATTTAACTAAAAAAAATTTTTCTTCATTTGTTGTCGGACTCTTTCTCTCTCCCTCCATCTGTTGTTTCTCTAAGGAATGGGTAGACGTACAAGGTTTAAATTTATATCGCATACTGCGGACTTTAGTCCTTTGGTATTGGAAAAATTTTAACCTTCTAAATCAAAAGCTACGGCCGTTTCTGTCACATATTTTGATACTCGGAAACTCATTTGCCAAAACCTATAAGGTACTTCACGTAGAATCACGAAATCATTAAAATTTGACGCTACAAATGAAGGAAAAAAAATCCGGAAATTGTTAATTTGTAATTATATCACACCAAAAAATAACTCTTTTGTCATTTGACATCCGACTTCAAGTTTTATATTAAACCATCCTCGAAAGTTTTGTAATCCCTGGGCCCCATATATTGCCAGTACCAATGTCGATAACAGGAAATATCGTCGAGGTCCTCTATTGCCAAAATAGATGAACCGTCTGTATACATAATTAAGTTTGTACGGAACCCTCCGTGCCGCCGTCCTACGCGCACATGTCCAACTTTTTTTTCTGATATGAAGATTTGGGACTGCCGGACCTTTAAACGGCTTTCTTACATTAACACACAACAAAGCATTCGCCGTCCCCATCGTTCGTTGCGAGTAGTTTGCATATGGAGTAATACTATTGCTTTCATCATGATGAAACATTTCAGACTGCGACGGGGCAAGGTACTCATTGTTGTTGCCACCGACCGAAGCAGAAGTCTCGCCACCATTATTGTATACAGCCAATAATTCGTGTTGCACTTTTCTCATGCGAGCTACCACGCTCTCTTCCCATTTAGGAACTTCATCTATAAGGACTTAAGCACATACTCTGATTCAGTCCCTTTGCTACCTTTATTGTGATCAGATGCAACATCTATACTTCCAATTTGCACTATGGCTCGTCGTTCATTCTATAGACATTCGTTAAGCTGTATGTCTTTTTCGTGTAGCCAATGGACGAATTCATTATTAATTTTGTTACTCTGAGTAGTTAGGCACTCGATAACTACCTCATCTTTCTCATCCAGGCAACTCATGAGCTCACTGCTCATTTGACTGCTCTGAGTAGTCAGTTGCTATGCAGTGTTTCGTAGTTCAGAGTGAGAGTCTTTTTAATCCTTACTATCTGACTTTAATTATATTACCGCATCAGGCAATCCTTTCCATCCATTCTTTAAATTCATTCTCTCTGTAGCTTTCTTTTTTCTCTCCTGAGTCAACCTATTCATATCAGAGTAACACTTGCAACCTACGTCCTCAATTATTTGCTGGATGTATTCAAATCTCTGTTTTCCTATACAGTGTTTGCCCTCTACAGCTCTTTCTAGTACCATGGAAGTCATTCCCAGATTTCTTAACAGATGTCCTATAATCCTGTACCTTCTCTTGTCCATGTTTTCCATACAATCCTTTCCTCTCCAATTCTGCGCAGAACCTACTCATCCCTTACATTATCAGTCTACCTAATTTTCAACATTCATCTATAGCACCAAATCTCAAATGCTTCGATTCCGGTTTTCTCAAAGTCTATGTTTCACTACATACAACGATGCTCTTCAGACGTACATTCTCAAAAATTTCTTCCTAAAATTAGAGCCAATGTTTGACACTAGTAGACTTCTCTTGGCAAGGAAAGCCCTTTTTGCCAGTGCTGGACTGCTTTTTATGTCCTCCTCGCTCCATCTGTCATCGACTATTTTGCAGCCTAGGTAGCAGAATTCGTTAATTTTATCTACTTCGTGACCATCAATCCTGATGTTAAGTTTCTCGCTGTTCTCAATTCTGCTACTTCTCATTGCTTTCGTCTTTCTTCGATTTACTCTCAGCCCATACTCTACTTATTAGATTGTTCATTTCACTCAGCATACCACGTAATTCTTCTTCACTTTCCGTCAGGATAGCAATGTCACCGGTGAATCGTATCATTGATATCCTTTCACCTGGAATTATAACTCCACTTCTGAACCTTTCTATATTTCTATAATTGCCTCTTCGATGCAGTGACTAAACAGTAGGGGCGAAAGACTACATCCCTGTCTTACACCCTTTGTAATCCGAGCACTTCGTTGTTGATCGTCCACTCTTATTTTTCCCTCTAGGTTCTTGTACATATTGTAGGAGGGTTGCCCAGAAAATTCTGTACAGCATTTTTTCTTCATTGAACATAACGAGAATTACACACAAGAAATGAGGGTAGTTTATGTGGACATTCTATTTTTCCACGTAATCTCCATCCCGTTCTATGCCCTTCCTCCAGCGCGAAACAAGGGCGTGTATGACCTGTCGGCACCGGTCCTTGTCGTGGCGGCGGAGCCATGCTTCACTATGTGAATCCCTTGCGGATTGAAAAATGCCGTGCCAACTGCCGAGAGGTAATGCGTCTGTCCTCGCGAATGACATCACCTCGCGGCAACATATCAGGTGAGACAGCTGTGGATGGTCTCCCCGACCGCTGCAAATCGTGGAGCTTCACCGAACCGCCATCTGATAACCTCACCCTCCTTGCCCACAGACTAACTGCATTTCTAGGGAACGTCTAATTAAACGCCTTTCGGCCGTCAATTTTGAAACTTATTTTACTGGGCAACGTGCTTCAGCGTTTCACTATGCCATCTTCAGGCTTTGTTATAGTGACCACATCAACCATCACTTTTCGAATGTTACTTGAGGAGACTTGGTGTACTGTACCTGTTAATGGGACAGTTCCTTAGATTTGTTGCTAATAAAATCAAGCTAATGAAGACAACAACATAGATCAACTTCAGAAAAATGTTTATCTAACATTCGCCAGGTGATGGTTGAAGTGGTCACTGTAACAAGGCTTGAAGATTGTGTAGTAAAACGCTGAAACTGGTTGCCAAATATAATAAGATAGAAAATTGACGGCTGAAAGGTGTTTGATATCTTCTATCGAACAGCCGTGTCGCTAAAAAGATGGATGTAGAAATTGTACTTCTGTCGACAGTAGATACTCCATAGACTTTGCACAAGCATTTTTGAATATTCTACACAGTTTCTTTCTCTACAGAGAGAAATTCCCTCAATGACGGCACGTTGCTTGTAACGTACATCACCTACACACACCATTTTGTAACTGTCCGGTATCTACGCTATCTGTCGGAAGTGAGGGAAACTTGGCTTGCACACTCAGGAGGCTTCAGATACAGTACTACGTACGTTACGTTTCGGATGCGTAGCGTTGTTTCCAGCCGAGAAGAAAAATGCAATACATTACTCACTACAGCTTACCCTAATTTTCTTCTCAGAATTGCGAAGATCTTGCACCATTTTACATTATCGTTTGCTTTTTCGTGGTCGACAAACCCTATGAACGTTTCTTGATTTTTCTTTAGTCTTGCTTCTCTTATCAACAACAACGTCAGAACCGCCTCTGTGGCGCCTTTTTCTTTTCAGAGGCCGAACTAATCGTCAAATCGTACATCCTCGACTTTCTTTTCCATTCTTCTCTATGTTATTCTTGT
Organism: Schistocerca gregaria; assembly: GCF_023897955.1. NCBI lineage: Eukaryota > Metazoa > Arthropoda > Insecta > Orthoptera > Acrididae > Schistocerca > Schistocerca gregaria. The sequence continues at coordinate 297,375,981 of NC_064924.1, read as the reverse complement.
CAGCAACTTGAGTGCATCAGCTCCTGAGATGGTTGTGCGATGTTTCTCACACTTGTCAGCTACTGCAATCTTCGGAATTTTGTGGATGACATTTTCCCGAAAGTCAGACGGTATGTACTCATACATTCTACACGCCAACCTGAATAGTCATTTTGTTGCCTATCACCCCAATGAATTTAGAAGTACTGATGGGATGTTATAAATCGCTTGTGCCTTATTTGATCTTAAGTTCTCCAAATCTCTTTTAAATTCTGATTCTATTACTAGATCCCCTATCTCTTCTACCTCGACTCATGTTTCTTCTCCTATCACTTCAGACAAATCTTCCCCCTCAAAGCGAATTTCAATGTGTTCTTTCCACCTATTCACTCTCTCCTCTGCATTTAACAGTGGAATTCCCATTGCACTCTTAAGGTCATAACCCCTGCTTTTAATGTCACCGAAGGTTGTTTTAAGTTTCCTGTTTGCTGAGTTTGTCCTTCCGACGATCATTTCTTTTTGAATGTCTTCACATTTTCCCTGCAACCACTTCGTCTTAGCTTCCCTGCACTTCATATTTATTGCATTCCTCACCGACTTGTACATCTGTATTCCTGAATTGCCCGGGTCATTTTTTATCTTCCCCCTTTCATCGATCAGCTGAAGTATTTCTTCTGTTACCCATGACTTTTTGCAGTTATCTTCTTTGTAGCTATGTTTCTCTGTCTAACTTCTGTGCCTGCCCTTTTTAGAGATGACCATTCCTCTTCAACTGTACCTGCATACTGATCCAGTGCTTATTACTGTACCTATACCCTTAGAGAACTTCAAGCGTATCTCGTCATTTCTTAGTTCTTCCGTATACCACTTCTTTGCGTGTTGATTCTTCCTGACTAATGTCTTGAACTCAGTCTACTCTTCATCACTACTACATTGTGAGCTGAGTCTATATCTGCCGCTTAAGATCCAGTAGCTCTGACCGTTATGTAAAGTAACTGAAATCTTCCCTTTTCACCCGATCTTTTCCAAGTATATCACCTTCTCTTGCGATGCTTGAACAGAGTATTCGGTATTGCTAGCTGAAATTTATTACAGAGCTCAACTAGTCTTTCTCCTCTCTTATTTCTCGTCCCAAGCCCATATTCTCCTCTGACCTTATATTCTACTTTTGCCCCTACAACTCTTTTTGATCCCCCCTGACTATTATACTTTCATCGCCATTTACGTAGTGTATTGCCCTTTCAAAATCCTCATATACTTTCTCTGTCTTTTCATCTTCAGCTTGCGACTTCGTCAAATATACCTGAAATTTCGTTGTCAGTGTTAATTTGCTGTCGTTACTGTTCGCAGTAACACGCTCATTGCCCTACCTTTTCTATCATAACGAATCCTATTCACGTTATACCATTTTCTGCTGCTGTTGATATTGCCCTGTATTCATTTGACCATGAATACTTGTCTTCTTTCCATGTCTCTTCACTAACCGCTACTATATCTAGACTGAGACTGTGCATTTCCCTCTTCAGATTTTCTAGTTTCCCTACCACGTTCAAGCTTGTGACATTCCACCCCGACTCGTAGAACGATATCGTTTCGTTGATCATTCAATCTTATTCTTATTGTAACCTCCGTCTTGTCAGTCTCCTATGTCGCTACTGATTCCAAACTCGCATCCATTCTGGTGAGCTGAGTGGATTGTTTATTCGACAAACTCTCGAAATCATTACTCATTTGCAGTTGAATGCAGGTCCTGATTAGTACCGTTAGCTCATTTGCTAAACGCTTAAAATATTCGTTGATTTGTACCGTTTGCTCTTCCGCGAGATTGACAAAATGTTGTTTAAACAACGATGCTAAACTTTGTACAATTCATCAAATGGGCCTGGTGCGGGCTCAATTAATTTTCATCAACTCCTGCAGGTAATCCTATATCATTCGCGACAGAACTCGTACCTTGTGTCGGCCGATCTGGAATTTGCTACTCTACTTCACTTACTTCCAGATGCCCCATATCCGCTTCTTTGGGGTTCTGCTGAATATTGTGTTCCTTTCCTTCTCTGTATTAGGACTGAATGATTACATTTGAATTCTGCTAGTATTCTCTCTACCAGATGTACCATACAAAAAAATGCAATTTTGTTAACATGAAAGAAAGAAGCAACCTAGCTGTTCCTCATCAAGATGCTATACACAACACTCCACCAACTTATGTCGCACAGCTTTAACAGAAAATTTCTATCAATTAAGATACGTCATCATTATTCAGACTGCTATCAAGGAAGGAGACACGTTGATCTAGTTTGCTTTTTCCCACCACGGAACACAAAGATTTTAGCCTGAACAGAGGTCTCCTTTCCTGAAGATTCGCGATCTGTAACCTCGCATTATTAGATTCCGATTTTATAAATTCTTGATATTATTTGAATTGGATTTTTCTCCTGATATTCTATATTCGCATTAGCTGTTGTTTATTTTCGACTCATTTCGTGGTAGACACAAGAAGAAGAGAATACATGAAAAAATTATGGGACGTTAGCTTGTAGAATATTTATACGATTTACATTTTATTGCAATGTCAGTTTTATTGGCAGTCCTTGTCTGCTATCGCTTTTTATAACATTATCGACCCTATGTGATTTGATACAGAACTTTACTGTTAATAGTATAGTTTGAAGTTACGTACCCTAAATAAACCATCGAAAATTCTGTCTTTGGTGGCAACGTTGTAACAAAACCTGGGGTCGAAAATAAAACTATTTGTTATCTAGTATTTGAGAAGTGATTGCTTAAAAAAGTAAAAAAAGAAGCTTTTGATGACGCTATAATTTTCTTTTGCCGCCCTTAATAAAGTATCTACTTGCGACAGCTCGTTTCGAAGACGATTTGTGTGGTACTTTTTAATCGACAGCTAAATAAAGTAATGCTTTCCATACGGAAAACATTATTTCGGAAAAATATAGGACGCCGGAAAAGAAAAATAGGTGTTCTAACGGAGCTGATCAATAAATTACAGTCGCGCACAGAATTGCTCTTAAAAAGAACGAGAAACCACAGGAAAAGCCTTTGTGTTTCAATTATTCGCTTTGAGCAAATACAAACTTTTCTTTCTAGGACTTTCAATGAAGGGTATCGTAATAAGGTGGTGTGTTATCCAACAAAATGTTTAAAGATATTTTAATGTAAAACGGTTAACACGCAACAGACAATATTGCTCCAGCAACAGTGATAGCATGATCTCTGAATAGAGATTTTATCTTGTTGTTTACAACAGCTTACATACATTTCAGAACTTAATAGCCTTTAACACAAAATAAAACTAAATATTACTTCGTTTATACTTATTAAACAGGGCGTATAATATGTATTGTTCGTGAAACAAGGGGAAAAAATATTTTTAAGTCCAGCTGTGATGTAACAGCCAGACCAAGATTAAACGCGTTTAAACTTAAAAACAATCAGTAAAAATACTAGTAATTTTGCAGTTATCATAGCAAGTAAGTGTTAAGTCCCCTTTATTTCTAAGCCTCCTCCCTAAGACAGTCTTATTCCAAAATAGTGTAAAAGTTCTTCATTAAACGTAATAAAGTATTATGTCTTCTTCTAGGGCGGAAAGCGAAAAGATAATCACTAACTTTGGGGATATCATTTGACTTATAAAGACATATTAATGGAATAGCGGAGGTGCAGCGCCGAATAACTCTTGCTCGCACTTGATAGTCTCAACAACAATAGGAGAACACCAAGTTCACTACATACGGAGCGACCAGCGAGCGCGACGGCGAAGGTTAATTGCCTCGATCGCTCTTCACGTAGCTTAGTTGTGACATTGTGTGTTCATATTCATTCGGTCTACGAAGAAAAACATACGCTTCACTAATAACAGTAATGTTTGGTATAATGGGCAATGATATGAAAAAGAAACAGATGAATAACGCAAGTAAACGGTTTATTATTACAACGGTAATCGCTGCAGCTCTTAATACATATATCCCACTGTGAGACAAGCGGCTCAGTGCGTTTATACAAAAAATTTTACGGCTGGCTTCGTAAGCACGTATCCAGTCGTGAACTGTTTAGTCCGGAAGAAATAGACGGCCAGGAATGTCTACCTTCAGTGCTCCAAAAATATGGAGATCACGTGAAGAGAGATCTGGACTGTGTGGAGGACTTCCCAATAAAACATCTGCAAGTTGGTCGAAACGACCTTGGAGACATAAGTGTCTGCCCATGAAGAGTTGACTGTCTTATCTAACATTGGAATACATGTTTTAACGGATATCGCTATTACTTTTGAAATAATGATCACTTTACTTACTTTCTTTAGAACTATGTCATTTGACTACTCTTCACGTATATGTTTATGATACACCATCTCATTCCCCCCTTATTCCATGCACTTATACAGTGAGGAGCCAAAGAAACTGCTACACCTGAATAATGTCGTGTAGGGCCCCCGAGAGCACGCACTCGGGCCCCAACACGACGCGGTATGAACTCGACTAGCGTCTGAAGAAGTGCTGGAAGCAACTTGACACAACGAATCCTGCAGGGCTGTTCATAAATGCGTGAGAGTACGATGGTGTGGAGATCTCTTAAGAAAAGCGCGTTTAAAGGCTTCCCAGATATGCTCAACAATGTCAATATCTGGGAAGTGTGGTGGCCAGCGGAAGCTTTTAAGATCAGAAAAGTGTTACTGGAGCCACTGTGTAGCAAATCTGGACGTGTGAGGTGCGCATTTCCTGCTGGAATAGTCCACGTCTGTCGGGATAAAAATAAACATGAAAGGATACAGGCAATCAGGATGCTTACGTATGTGTCACCTGTTGGGGTAGTATCTAGACTTATCAAGTGTCCCAAATCACTCCAACTTCAAACGCCCCACATCATCACAGGCTATTCACCAGTTTGAACAGTCCCCTTCTGACATGCAGGGTCCTTCAATTCATGAGGTTGTCTCCATGCACACATACACCCAACAGCTCGAAAGCCCAACATCATCACAGACAATTCACCAGTTTGAACAGTCCCCTGCTGACACGCAGGATCCATGAATTCACGAGGTTGTCTCCGTACCCATACACACCCATATGCTCGATACAATTTGTAATGAGACTCTGACGAGGCAATTTGTTTCCAGTCATCAACAATCGATGTCGTTGTTGACATGGCCGAGCGGTTCTAGGCGCTTCAGTCGAACCGAGCGACCGTTACCGTCTCAGGTTCGAAACCTGCCTCGGGCGTGGATGTGTGTGATGTCCTTAGGTTTAGGTAGTTCTAAGTTCTAGGGAACTGATGACCTCAGATGTTAAGTCCCTTAGTGCTCAGAGACATTTGAACCATTTCTTTTATTTTTATTTATTTATTTATTTTTGACATCCTCGGCTCTGTGTCGTGCAGTCATTAATGGTACATGAGGAGCTTCGGTTCCGAAAGTCAGTATCGATTATGTTTCGTTGAGTGGTTCGACGGTCACACTTGTTGATGGCCCATCATTGCAACCTGCAGCAATTAGCGAAAGGGTGGCACTTCCGTCACGTTGAACGATTCTCTTCAATCGTCGTTGTTCCCGTTCTTGCAGGATATATTTCCGGCCGCAGCGATGTAGAAAATTTTATGTTTTACTGGCTTCCTGATTTTCACGGTACACTCGTGAAATGAACGCACGGCAAAATCCCCACTTCATTGCTACCTCGGAGATGGTGTGTTCCACCATTTATGCGCCGTCTATAACACCACGTTCAGACTCACTCAAGTCTTGATAACCTGCCATTGTAGCAACAGTAAACCAGCCAACAAGTTCGCCACACACTTGTTGTCTTTTAGAGTCGTTGCCGACCGCAGCGTCGTATTATGCCTATTTACGTTTTTCTGTAATTGAATACGCATGCCTACACCAATTTCTTTTGCTCTTCAGTGGACATTAGCTTGGAATGGTCCTTAGAAGCGCAATCCTCCCTCCATCGTTAACAAGCCTAACAAAAACCAGATAGGCTGCACTTGCGTATAAAGGCAGCACACGACCGTAAAGTATGAGATATTTCCGGCTAGAGCCGGATACCTAAACATTCTAGATACACTGCAACCATTTAAATGTCAACACTAAATAGTATAGTATACGGAGGTAAAGCGTATTTTACAAAGGGATTATTTAGTGCACTGGATCAAAGTAGGCAGCAAGGAGTAATTATGGCTCAAATGGCTCTAAGCACTATGGAACTTAACTTCGGAGGTCATCAGTCCCCTAGAACTTGGAACTACTTAAACCTAACTAACCTAAGGTCATCACATACAACCATGCCCGAGGCAGGATTGGAACCTGCGTCCGTAGCGGTCGCGCTGTTGAAGACTGTAGCGCGTAGAACCGCTCCGCTACAACGGTCGGCAAGGAGTAATTACGTCTCTACGGACATACAAGTGAAAACGTTTTTCAAGGAAGTGATAAGCCTAGTCATTATTTGTTAACCGCTGATTGTTCTTGATACGCTACATAACATTAATATTCACCTTCAGCAGTCAAAGAAATGCTACTTATGCTGACCGGAGAAAGTGAGGAAATTCTGCTACCTTCGAAATAGTGTTATGTATGATTACGAAGCAAGGCTGATATGAGGGACAGGCCCGCAGAGACAAAGAAGGCATTAATCGCTAAAGAATGTCTACCAGTCCCGGAATTTTTCTTAATAACAGGGATACATTTTCGAAATTTCATGTCTGCAGCATAGCAATGGTAGGTAGTTTTTAATCTGCTGTGCGAAAAACCGGAAAAAAGAAAATCGAAGCATTCAAATATATTACAGAAAGATGTTAGCATATAAGAAAAGAAGGCGTTCTACGTGGAATCGAAGCTGACAGGAATATGTGGAGAACACTCATAAGAAGTGACAGGATGATAGAACATATATGAAGACATCATGGAATAACTTTAGTGGTAAAGCTACTCTAGTGGTGACAGAGACTGAAATATATGCAGCAAATTACGGAGGGCCCGAGGTGTAGGAGTTTCTCTGAGATGAAGACGGGGCCCAGGAGATAAAGTACTAGAAGGGAGCTACAAATTACCCACGAAACACATCAGCCCAAATAAGCGAAGCGAAAATTGTAGTGAAGAGATATCAAATACCACTCTGCCCAAATTCTCACTGCCATGATGCCAAATAACAAAGTGCTGCCTACATATTCAAAAAGCAGGAAAGTGTCATTCCCGCTGGCTCCAGGGGACTTTCTTCGTAAGTCTTCCGTTCGAAACGGGCCATACAAGGTGATAAAGTGCTCTCGAGATCCCATCTGCTGCTCAGAGAAATTGCCACTGAATAATGTTGAACAACAAACATACTCCTAATAAACTTTGATGAATCCGACAGACGATAGCGATTGAAGAGAGGGACATTATCAAAAGTTACTGCAATAACAGGGTCATCGAAATTCGTTTCCTCGGATCGACGTAACAAAACTTCTGAATTCTGAAATGATGTGCAAAATACCATAGTAGAGGGCGCAAGAGTGTGGCAGGGTGTTTTGCCGCACAACAGATCTGAGCACCTGTATAACTGAAGATAAGCCGAATCTAAAAATTGCCGTGCATATCGATCTCTTGCTGCATTCGTGTTTTGAAAAGTGTAAAAGGGTTAACATGTCGAGGCATGGCGTGTCTCAAGGTCGCAACCAGACTGATTTATGTGTATTATTTTAACTTTTAATATGTCAGGATATGCTAAAATACCATTTTCCACCCCACTACAATATTCAACCGTTTACATCTCACTTTCTGTGTCCTTGTGGAGTTACCCCTCTACGTGACCGAAAAATGCTAATGTCATCCTCAGTCGTATTTTGTTGTTAAAGCAGATACAGTTTCACATTGATAATAATCGGACAGCGAAGAATTTTATTTCCCCTAGTAAAAATTTCAAATATTTACCGAAGTTCAAAAATGGTTTAAATGGCTCTGAGCACTATTGGACTTAACTTCGGAGGTCATTAGTCCTCTAGAACTTATAACTACTTAAACCTAACTAACCTAAGGACATCACACACATCCATGCCCGAGGCAGGATTCGAACCTGCGACCGTAGCAGTCGCTCGGCTCCAGACTGTAGCGCCTAGAACCGCACGGGCACTCCGGCCGGCATTTACCGAAGTATATGTCGCTTTAGAGAAAGTGTACTGGCGTTTTATAACAGTAGCTAACGCAGAGAGGATGAAAAAACGGCAAATTCTGAGTGTACCGTGTCGTCTGAGAAGCATATTAATTTTTTATGCTCATAAACAATGTAGAGAGAGTGTATAGCTTCCAAACCACATATACTACGGACTGCTGTTAATAACTCCAACCTTTACTACATTTACCACTAGGCTACTGTATGGAGTACACTGACTGACAGAACATGCCGGAGAAATTATCGTTTAAATTTTACTGTCAAAAATTGTATTTCAAATAAGACATTAAATTTCAAGCCTACATACAGGCACAAAGTCAAGCCTGTACACAGGCATATTAACTCTTTCTAATGTGTGGCAGTCTGAAGAATGCGAATACCATAATTATAGCAAATCTGCATCCAATATTATGACTTGATGCGGCGATCATAGTAAACCGGGTTGACGTAGATATTAATGCACGGAACATGTATTTGGGAGTTTCATACAAGCCCCAACCATCACTAGAGTAGGGGTGGTCCAACATAAAGTTCTTTATATTTTCTTGAACTCTACACTATTAATCAAAAGGCTAACTGAACATACGTGTACCCACAAGTATGTTTATTTTCTACATCAGTTCCAAACTCTTAGACGCTTTGTAGAATATTTTTGCCCTATAACTGTAATTATGTCTTGTACCTTTTATTTTGGAAGACTACTTAAAGACAAACTAAATACTGGCAAAGAAAATTGTCATTGAAGGAGACATTTAATGTGGAACTGTTGGGAGAATAGCAGCTTAGCTGGAGAGATCTGGGTACAGTATTAAAGAATAAACACCAGATGAAGTTCTCACTAAGGAATCCTAATTATACTTCCGCCAAGAAAGCTATTACATTGCTTGTTAGTGAACGTAATATGCAAATTAAAGTCATTTGTCACGTGTGATAACAGCGTACTCTTGATGTTTCATTAGGACTACAAAAGAAATTACTGACTTATACACAGTGCTATTGCAGTAACACTATAGGAGTTCCACTTATTGTCCTGCTTTCGATCCACGGTTCACAAAAAACTGGGACAGGAGAGGGAGGAACTTGCACACAGATGGAAGTGAAATACTGAGAACAACATCCAGCAAATATACTGACTAACACTGTGAAAACATTTGATGTAATGAAACTAATATTTGATTGTAAGAACACACATGCAATGGACTTCTCAAATAATTGAAAGATTGCAGGGCACTGTCACTTCTGATTTGGTGTAGGGAATACGATCTATGGCGATTTGACTTCATATATTGTGATGAAATGGTGGGCAGCAGTTTATGGTCTGATTTGCGTGCTCTAGGGAAAGATATACAGTAAGCCTTACCTGCATTCAGAGGAACAGGATGCCAACTTAAACGACTGCAGTAAAAGCACAGCATTGGTGGGGGGACCAAGCACGTTGTTTCTGGAGAACGATGAAGAGGCATTTCCAGACAGCCCCGTGGTGTGGTCGTATTGTGCAGAAACACATTAGCTTTGGCGCCAGACGTTCAGGTATAAGGCCTGACGCAGAAAAGTCGCCGACAGCGCATTGTAGGCCTTGTTAGCGAGCAAGCCACCAAACGAAATGTGAACGTTCTGCAAATGTCTGTGGGACAGGTAATCAGACGTCCAGACTCTTTTGTCAATGCGAATTTATGGTCATTCTTTGCAAACTTTGAAATGGATACAACAGGGGAGATAACAAGCTGTTAATGGAGGGCTGTGCTGCCACCCTAAATTGTGTTCGCAAAAGAGACGGCAAACGTGTGTGAAAGAGGCCTTGTAGCTGAAATTTTTTCCCTTTTCAGCCAATTAGCTTTAAGTCTCTGATTGGTCAAATCGGTTTGCAGTGCCAAGACCATTCACCGAACTTAGAATGTGAGTCTCCAGCTAGTGATTGGCTTGTGTGAAAATAGGGGAAGTCAAGGAAGAGAAATGTGTTTCTAGAACCGAGCTGATGAGGAAATGGAGAGAAAGGGAGATCGGCACTCTGGTACAACACTCTTGTACAAGTCTAGTAAAGAACTGCAGGTCTCTATCTAAACAGTGAGACTTATGTCCTTTGCTAGGGGGCGACTTAGAGACTGTGCCAGTCACCTTCAGAACCATCTGAGGTACAGCTTATGTCATCATGGTCACAACAAGTGACACGTGGGTGTACTTATTTGTCTGGAGTAGGCTGTCTAAGCATTTGACGTATTCCGACATGCATAGTTGTGGCATGGTGTCAAATTGGTTTGGCAGACCAGCAAATGGGTCCACGTGCACACTGGAATCCGTCAGTGTTTCTGAGGCTGTTGGGGAAGTACATGTGTTCTGTATTAACCGAATGCGAGACCGTGTCCTTGCATTTTTCGGGAACATGCATTTAATAACAGATTTCCGCCGTCCATGACTTCAGTCGCCGAACGCATCGTAGTGTGCTGCCTTGACCAGTAGGATGGTGAAATATTAGCTGCTGCAAAGTAGGGCTATAATACCTATTTCTCAGCACCGTGTTTTCTGGAACCATATTTTTCCTCTATTTTTATATGGTAAAGATACTTGGTGGGGGCGTAGTTGGACGCCATAACCTGGATTCACGCGTATGATGTGAGATAGAGCAAGTAGTGTTCGGGTTAGTGTCGTTTGTCGATCCCCAGCAGATCACTTTGTCCACCATAGATCCATTTTAGTAAGCCTTGTGTTAAATAAATATTTTTTGTATGATGTTTCTTCAATAATTTTGTTGTCTTGTCTTGATTAAGATCAATAGATCGATAGTGAATTTGACTACAACTTCTCCCTGAGTTGTGATTAACACTTCCTTCACTTTTTTATGGCATTCTAGATCACAAACAGAAAGAGTAGTTTTTCATTTGGTGGCATCTGCGTGGATCTTTTACTTCATTAACAGTAATCGTCCTTCATAATAATTACAGTAAATTTCCGCCTGCAGAGATCCCATTAACAGCGACGTCAGCATATAAACACTAATCACACAGCTGATAGCTTTGTTATAATTACGATTATTTTATTGACAGTTATAAAACTGGTTTTTGATTTGTAATTATCACTGTTCTTCCTCGATCTGACTTTTGACTATATTTTTAGACCTGAAGCTTGGCAGGGCCTCCTTTTCAAGGGAACTTTGGGAAACATCTACGTAGACTGATGAGCCAAAACTTTCCGACCAAAGCTCACCTCAAGATTGAATGCCACGTACTTGCGTTTCAGAAACATGGTGCTTGAAGGGAAGCGTGTCAGTTGAACAGAGAAGAATAGGGAATAATTCTAGCCACGATATGAGCCGAAAATTGACTTCATATAGTTCAGCAAACGACAGGTTGTCCTGGTCTGGCGCATGGAAATGAGCATCGCGGAAATACGTGTGTTAGTGTTGCGAGTATCTGTGGGCGGTGATTTCAGTGTTATGAAACCATGAGTAGGCGACTTGAACCCACATCACACAATGTGGTGGTCGGACGCTTCCCTCCTCTGTAAAGCAAGGTAGGTATAGAACTGTGGTGGATCTGATGACAGAATATTAGGCCTGTGCATGAGCATGTGTTTAAGGGGGCATCGTTAAGCGCACAATGGTGAACATAGAGATCCGCAACAGACCACCTTCTATGTGGCCTCACCTTGGCCCAATGACATAGCCAATTATGACTGGAGTAGGCAATGGATCATCGGGGCTGGACCGTAGGTCAGTCCAATCGTATCGTTTAGGGGGATGAATTAGGTTTTCTGTTACACCAGGTCTGTAGTCCTGTCTGACGCGCCGTCATCCATGAGAACAGTTTGCTCGAAGCATGCACTGCCCACGGACGCCGGCCGGTGAGTAGCGGTGTTGCACTATCGGTGACATTCACCTGGCCCTCTATGGAACCTTTCAGCGTGCATTACGTGAAAGTTACTGGGGACCACCAGCACCAACTCTTGCTTCATGTCTCCCGCAACGGCAATTGCTCCTTCCTGCGTGATATCTATCTCTAAAGATAAAAAACGTGTTAAAGTGATCAGAGGAGTAATGTAGTCAAGTAACATTGACGTTTTTGTCATGAAATTAGCCTGAAGAGGCCCGCAGCAAGCCGGTCGAAACGTCGGCATGTTGGTTGGTTTAGTGTTTTACAATGACGCGGCCTAATACGTAAAACTACTTCTATGTCCCGCTCTAAAGCAGTGCTTAGCTGCAGGTCTCCACCTTTATTGGGAGTGTAGGCAGAATTTTTTAGCTCGATCACTTCTTTTACGACGCTTTTCCACAAATAATTCGTTCCGTTGAAAACAGATGTTTCGTCGAAAGCAATTACATGTCCGTTTTCCAGAGCATGTTCTGCTACCAATGATTTATCAGGATAGAGTACATGCAAACACAGGTTACACACGGCGCTGTTCAATACCACGCCCAGTCTGTTTGACATACAACTGCACACATCCATTCGGTACTCTATTTGGCCCTGGCATTCTGGTCTCTTCATTACTTTTTGAATTGTGATATTAATTGTAGGATTTTTGCTGAAAGGAATGGCTGATCTTTCCTGCTACTAAACCAAGGAACGGCGTGCTCGGTGGCTTCCTACTTACGTGTCTTTGGAGAAAGCGCAGCTCTAAAACCAGGATAACAGAAATCACACAACAACGGCCGAGGAGGAATCGGCCGAAGCGTTCATGGAGATTCAACCACTTGACGTGGCTAGAAGCTAGGGAAAATTTTACAGCTACACATCGCCGTGAAGGCATGTATTCAGAATGTTTATGTTTTTGGAAGTTTTGCGCCCTGGCAAGCTAATTTTGCGAGTGAAGCAGTTGATACTTCAGAGAAGGTCTGTCGTACTTCTCCTGCGTGAGCTCTTTGTGACCTTGTGCCCTTGCCTTTGTCGCCAGATAAGCAGTGCGATGTTCCTTCACAGACTAATTTCTTTAATTAGCCGATAGGAACTCTAATGAGCTGTGTCAGAGCCACCAGTGACAAAGGGGGGGGGGCAGAGAAGGGGGTGAAGGGGCGGGTGCGAAGGAAGGGGACGCGTTGACAGGTCGCTGACACTTCAGCACAATGGGAGCTGCTCGGCACAAAAACTATACTATTCATGCACCAATAAGCACGTGTTGTATAGCTTAAATTCTCTGTTGATTATGAAACAGTGTTAATTAACTGACAATTTTCGCAAAAATTTGATAAGAACAAGTACGTTTATAAATTAAAAATGCAGTGACCAACGATAAATCGCGTGGAATGTAGCTATATTTTTCTTCTAGTTGCATCCATTTACTATTTTTGCCATTAAAACTTGTAAATAATGTGCTAGAGAATACAATTTGGCGATGACTGTTACATACTCCGGCAGGCTCATACGTCTGCTTCACGTTTTACCAAGATACAAAACTGCCTGAACTCCATAAGCTCTAAACGTGATGACGTTAAGCGGTGGGTGTACGATAATGTCCAATGCAGTTGAAAATTTCTAATTTCAATGTCTAGTTACGCGAATATGGTAGAACGCTTAACAGAAAAAGGTTCTTTGCCGGTATTGAATGTTCTGATTAACCTGTAGAGTAGTGGCTCCCTCGGTCATACAGCTTAACGCTTGCTCTCTGACATGCATTGTTGTTTACAGTCATTGAGTTGTCATCACTTGTTGCAGGTTATGAGTTCTGAGAATTTCCCTGAGGAGTTCGCCTATATGCAAACAGCCTTCTGGGTGCATACTCTCCGCCCTCAGGGTTAATACGATATAAATTCGGTTTTTTTAGGAACGCTCCATTAAATGTCAGGCTGAGGGGGTACTCGTAGACCATATAGCACTGCAGACTTCGCTTCGGTGCTGAATGATTTATTTGGTGGAAGTTGGGAGTATGTTAAACACTTTACCAATAAAGTATCATTTACAGTAGTTTCTTATGCTACGTTTCCTACACCTGTTTACTGATCTGAAGGTGGTTGTAGAAAACATCCGAAACTTGACATCTGTCGCCGAAAATAGCGGTCTAGGCACAACGTGCTCCTTTCTTTAAAACATTTACTATTTAATAAAATACATGTGATTAAAGTTGGAGGACAGGCTGGCTAGTCCTTTCAATGAATATGGAGTGGCCTTGCCGTTCTAGGCGTTACAGTCTGGAGCCGAGCGACCGCTGCGGTCGCAGGTTCGAGTCCTGCCTCGGGCAAGGATGTGTGTGATGTCCTTAGGTTAGTTAGGTTTAATTAGTTCTAAGTTATAGGCGACTGATGACCTCAGAAGTCGCATAGTGCTCACAGCCATTTGAACCATTATTTTTTTTTCCAACAGCTCCTCCACTTCTCCATATCGATGCTGTAAAGCACTGTCATACATTCACACCCCATTAAGAGCCATGTGCCGCCGTTTTCAGTATCCAGAGGTCTATCAAAATACCGATATCTTCAGTGTAATTGTTGTCTTTGAATGAAAGTGTTATTTCTGTTCGTGTCATTGGGTGCTTCCTTCCGTTGCCTTCCACACTATCCTAAAGCACTTCCTGCGGTGTATGGTCGTCTAGCTATGATACTTGATAGTGATACAGCATGCGGAATTTACATTCGTCCTTAAGCTTAGCCCACCGTTGCATGTGAGCCGTCTTTGTGGGAAACAAATCCCAGATAAACTATATAGTAATGGACAACAAGTGGATTTCCATTCAAATTACAGATTATACCATTTTTTTATCAGCTTTTCATTTCTGCACTGGATCTACTTGACATCGTGTGCGTGAGGTTCAGCGTAAAATGAACATATTTTACAACAAGAAGATTTTTAAAATCTCAAGATGGCAGCAAAGACTATTGAAACCACTTGCCTTAAATAAAGAAATGTTTTATGCGAGCTTGGCTGTTGAATGGTTTTTAACAATTAAAACTAATCACCCTTCACTCCTCTGAAAATGAGAAAATTCAAACAAGTATGTGTCAGCACGTATGTGACATGGCCTTTTGCACAATGTGCTTTGTGTTTTTAAATATTTCAGCTGTGATACATCTTTTATAATGTGTTGATATTTTTTCCAGTTGACATCCTGTGCTTCAGGTTCAGCGTAAAATGTACATGTTTTACAACAGAGAGTTTTTTAAGACCTGAAGATGACTCCAATGTAAGTCGAAACTGGTTTCTTAAATAAAGTTATATTTTACTCGATCTTGACCGTTTAATGGTTTTTAGGAATGAAAGGAAACTTATACGCTACCTAAGGACTTTTCTGTGGCACCAGAATTCCGGTGCGCCTGTTCCGTCTGAAACAATAGGGCGACCGCAAACAGACGCGTGTCTGGAGGGCAGCGCGGCGCCAAAGTATACTCCGTCTCCACCGCCGCCCCCATCGATCGCAGTCGGAGGACCTGGGGGAGCGCTCTCCTCTGAAAGCTGGCGGACCGCGCCACACACCATATAGCAGAAACACCCACAGGGTCCAACATGTTCGGTCACATAAGTCCGAACTCACAAGAGCTGAACGTATGCAGAAAGAAATTCTCCGCAGAGAATAAAGAAATCATAATATCTGTTCTAATATACGACCAGCCTCCAAAGATATGGGATTGGGCATCAGGTTGAAACGGTATCTAAAACGAATGACATGGCATAAAATATCGAGAAATAATTTAAATTTTGAGTCGACAGGCTAGTACCAGTTTCCCAAATAACTAGCGATAAGAGTACCATATTTCCACGAATCTGAATTCTTATTAAACGAGGGGTATGTATCTGCCATTCAATACTAATAATTATTTCCCACCTCAGGAATATGCTTTGAAAAATTAAATTTGAAAAGACAGCAACAAGTCCTTAATACTCAGTGATTTCATTTTTACTTATTGGTGTTCGAATCATCAACCACCTTCATTGACTTACATTTTTTCTCTACAGTTTTAAAGCTCTAAGAAAACTCTATCACTGGTTCAGAATGGAGAGCTTCTGCTGTTATGAAAAGCAAGTTTGTGGTGCTGTAATTAAATTATTATGAATTTGTGTAACGTTGATTCTGATGGGTGAGGCGGAGAGGTACCAAGAGTAAATGCTTACAGTTAAAAGCGATTAGTTATTCCCAAAGTACGCTGAGAATATCTCTTGTACTCGAGCCGTTGTATCACATTTTGTTTACATTTATGTTTACGAACAACTGCCAATTGCATCACAGATTAAATAAAAATAAACTTGCCATGAGTGCTCACATAAGTTTATATGCGTTGCATATTCTTTTGTGAAATATCTCATTAACACTCACTTATACAAGAAACGTCTTAGTACTCTATCTGCAAATCGGATATGTCAGAATAACGTCAATAAGACCGTATTTGTCTAGAAGAGTTTGAGAAATCGATTGTAAACGAAACCAGGAATCAGACCAACGGACCTCAGTTTTCTAAATTATAGGTAAAAGATAAAGGTGAACCGCTAATCTGGCTTTACTGTACTATCAACACCAGGCACATTAAATTTAGAGCTCAACCTGTTTTGAAAGTAAAGTACGCCGTTTATGTAATGAAACGCTTGCTTTCTCAACTCGATCAGTGCATGTATCAGACCAGAAAGATTGAAGTGTCGTACTGATAAATGGGCTCACACTGCTAAGGTCTCATAGAAATCACATACATTCTCAAATCGTGAAGTTTGATTTAGCTTTGTCCTCAACTTCTGGGTGCTTAACTTTTCTTTCAGACAACGTGTTTCATTAATGTAAACTACAATTAATAATGAAAAAAAATTTTATGCCATCATTCTGTTACTTTTATCATGTCAGCTGTTCTTGGATTTAGTTATTAAGTTGACAGATACAAGACAGGTGCTCTAGTAGGATTAGGTCGACTATGAACGTAGTGCATTTCATCTATCTGGCGATGCGTGTGGAGCGGGTTACCCAGCATTCCCAGGTGTCAGACGCAAAAATACCTGAAACCACGTTCCTGTAGCTATGAAAAATAATTTTGAACCCTGCCAGGCGTTAACAGCAACGAATCTGATGGTCATTGAGCGTAGAATAATTATCAGAAGCAGTCTCCCTGTGAGAGTTTCAGTGTCTCCCATCCGGCTAAGTCACTAAGAAGCCCACATAAATAGGATTTCCTTCCTTTGATTCTGCAGACTACCACGTATCAGTTCCTTCAACTCTGAGGAACCAATCACATTACGTTTCTCAGCAATTTTCGTTGCTGTTGCATGACGTACGTTTCCCGCTCTACTGGAAACGTATATTTGTCAGTTTCACTCTAGGCATTGCTTCAGAATTCCAGTGATGTTCAGTTTCCCAGATATCTGCAGCTTACGTAGTCATGTTGACTTGTAAATGTTTTAAAAAAAAGTTCAAATGGGTGTGAAATCTTATGGGACTTAACTGCTAAGGTCATCAGTCCCTAAGCTTACACACTAGTTAACATGTCCATTATAATTATCCGGGCTGTTATGCCGTGGTCGGTTGATGAATTTTGTATCAATTCCCAACGTTTCGTCTCCGACTGCGGGAGACATCTTCAAGGGGGTCCGTAGGTCGATAGAAGGTCCAACACACCCACTGGCTCGCTACTGACTGCCGCTAAATTCCGTCTCCGCGAGCTCCCGCGCCGCGGTGTGACGTCACGTGTTTTGAAAACGTTAGTGCAATTGGCCGCTGTCCGTCGCCGTCGATCGCCGTTGCCATCACCCAGTAGTGGACGGGTGGTACACATCTTCTGTAACACCGGCATTCATATACCGTTTAATTTCACGCCCTCCTCCTTTCGGTTGAAATTATTTGGTTGTTTAGCGATTTCGATTGCCTCCCTGTAGAGCCTTTCGTAGTATCCGCTTGTGGCCGCTAGTACTGAGGACAAACACACACACACATGCCCGAGGGAGGACTCGAACGTCCGCCGGGACCAGCCGCACAGTCCATGACTGCAGCGCCCTAGACCGCTGGGCTAATTCCGCGCGGCTAAATGTTTTAGATCCCTTCAGCCGTCTCCACTGTAAAAATATCTTCCCAGCGGGCCAGCATTATCCATGCCCTTATGGTCTTTAAAAGTATCATCCAGTGACTTCCTCTTTCTCTCCTGGGCAATATTATAACACACGAACACCACAAAAGGAGGCCAAACAGTATGCCAGCAACCTTAGCGCGCTCAACATTGAGTGATATTGGGTCTTATGCAGTTAGATACGTTTGTCCTTCATGTTATTGTGACAGGATGGAGCCGATATAATTTCTGGTTGCTTTCTGCAAAGATTCGCCAACTGCAGCAGCCAATTTTTCGCACAAGTTTCTCCTCCGATCTGTCTAAGATGTTGTTCCGTATACGTTTAGTCGTTCTTCACCAAATGCTGCTCCAGCTACAGTTCGTCGTCAAAGTATGATGTTGACAACAAAAACCAAGGTTCCACTGGTGTCAGTGTAGACAGTGGAGCTACCCACAAAAAAAATCAATCATGCACACCTATAAAGCTATTGAAATGACAACAGTTCTCTCTCTCTCTCTCTCTCTCTCTCTCTCTCTCTCTCTCTAGGCCAGATGGAACACTACGCATTCCTGTAACTACCACACCTCAGATCAGGAGGTCAGCAGGTGATGAGATTGTATAGATGTGTTTTGGTTACAAGTTTCAGAGGCGTAGCTCTGAGTGCTGGTAAGTGTTTCAGTCTTACATCTCAGAGTCTCAGTGAAACTGCGGTATGTGTAATAATATTTTATTAACATCACTGGTGCAATGAATGCTGTCTGCTCCATGCGTGCAGGAAACGGGACTTGCTGCTCCTTAAGGCGTCCTTGAGGCGTGAGGGATGCTAGACAGTGCCTCTGCAGCCCAAGTGGCTTGCGCATGGTGAAGCATGTTGTCTGACAGCCAGGCGTCGCTGGGTGCTATGGCAGTGGCTAGCGATGTGGCCCGTGGAAGCGCCTCGGTAAATACGGTGGGTCTCAGTGGACTCAAAGATGTACGCTCGTTTTGCCTTACCCACAGCATATTTCGGCTGATGGCTACCTTGGAGACGGAACCATAAGGCTCCCTCAGCACACATGACGTACAGCCAGGAAGGTGATACACGTACAGCACAGGAAGTGGCACTCAAGAGCATCCAGCAAGCAGAAGATGGCAGCTAGCAAAGGGACGGTGTGGCTCTTATACAGAGGAAGGCCAAGTAGGTTCGATTTATCAGTCACTGTTTGTGACCCGTCGGTAGCAACTGTTCGGAGCTATGAAGTTACACCGCAGCTGGCTGGCTGCGGTCTTGGTTGCAGTCTTCAAACTGGAAGCATCACATCACAGTTCGCCAGCAGAGACTGGGGAGACTGTCATTCCGGCAGGAACAGTGATGCAGCTGGAACGATCGTTCACTGAGGAGGAGATGTCTGAAATAGGAACATTTAAAGACAAACATCACGGCATTGTAGCAAGTATGGGTGCCATTTGTCCTCATTTAACCAGAG
Organism: Schistocerca gregaria; assembly: GCF_023897955.1. Lineage (NCBI taxonomy): Eukaryota > Metazoa > Arthropoda > Insecta > Orthoptera > Acrididae > Schistocerca > Schistocerca gregaria. The sequence continues at coordinate 297,356,439 of NC_064924.1, read as the reverse complement.
GTGTCAGTGGTTCCATCCACGCCATGGTGCTGAAGTAACGTTTGTTTTTCCTATCTCTGCATTTATCATCAGCATTAGAACGCATTTCAGCAGTGGAGGTCCGATTTTGACGTTATTACTCAGTGTTAGAAACTTTGCAGAACGACGTTCTGGATGCCACCATACCGTTCCGTTTGCGGTAGTTGTTGTGGCTTAACTCACTGTGTGGTAGTGAGTTACTTGTTTTTCTCTGCTTTTGCCATACTGGCACTTTTTTCTTGATCTAAATTATGATTCTGACACACGTTCTGAGTCGATCTAGGTTCCCTTGGTTTCGGTGCCGAACGATGGATTCGAAAATTTGGTATTGCATCCGTTTTTGTTTATTTTGTGTAGTTTTATGGTGCGATAACCACCGACATCTTAAGCGCCCATGTCACAATCTTAGATCATCAAGAGGTAAAAGATCTTAAAAGCCACTATACGTTAAGCCCGTAAGCCCGATCGACGGAAGGAAAGCGAGCTAAGAACAAGGACTTCCTCCTGGAGAAAGGTCTACAAAATAAGCTGAAGAGACAGCGGAGGTCCCGAACCAAAGATTAAATGTCCTTCGCCATATTGCTATGACGGATAATAAGTAAAATGCGGTCGACAACACGCGCGTCGTTCGCAGATAACTCAAACGGCATACATACATCAGAACGTAAGTGGTTGAAAAAGAAAAAAAAAAAAAAGGAATTCCGTCAGGTAACTGCGAACCACCGAGGGTTGACGACGATGAGCACAAAGTGGGGGAGGATGACCACTTAACAAACGACAATGGCTAAAACGACAGTGCCCAACCTGACTAAAATTATCTCCTCGCAACGACGGGCCCAAGATGAGCTCGACAACACCGCTCTGAGAGCTTTAATTCCCTGGAGCTTGTTCCCGTGAAGACCAGTGATGATGCCAAAGTGACATAACCTGCCGACAGAAGGCAACAAGGAGTTCATCCGAAAGGATGTAAGAGCTAGCGGACCGAAGGAGGAGGACGCATATGAACATCAGAGCGGCTCCCTCAACAGTGAGGATGTAGGAGCACTCTTGGACCCGTTGCACTGAGGTATGAACCATGTACTGCACATAGAGTCTCTGAAGGGCACTCAGAGAATCGGAGCACATGACACAATTAAAAAGCCTTTGTCGGGCGACAATCTGGGCGTGATCAAGGAGCTCTACTTCAAATATTGAGCAGTGTTTCCGAAGCCGATACTGAACATCGTCGGTGCCAGTGTCGAAGCCAAACCCGTCACCACTTTCAGTGCGAGAGCTATGTTCCGTACGAAGCTCGAGAAACCTACATCGATAGATTGAATCTTCTTTAGGAAGCGAATGAAGTTAAAAATGAACAAAACGAAGCCAAGGCAGTAAAGGGTTCACACTCATCGGGAAAGTGTCAGGTAGCGTGAAGTTAAGCTTCCGGAGCAATAGCCGAAAGTGAACTCCAGGAGGTAGCAGAGGAGAGGGATACGCCCCACATTGCCGGTCAAAGGAGTCATCGAAGAAGGAGGCGTAGGTTGGAAGGTCGGAAATAGCAGACAAACGGTATTGGTATCCACTGAGGATAACGTCACGCCGGTAAGACAGCGGTAATTCGGCAACTTCTGTATAGAGGCTCTTAACTGCGCTAGTGTAAAGGGATGGACAGACCTGAAGGAAAAACGGCTTAGAACAAGTAGGACACTGAGGGACCACGTGCAGAGGAGCCTGGAAGACACATATGAGGACCAATAAAGTTTTCTGTCAAGCATGAGCCAAATAAATTTCTTAGTTTCAGTGAACGGTAGAGCAACACGCCCAAGATTTATAAACGGTGGAAAAAAACTCGTTGTGCCACCACAAATTCATACAAACACTTTTTGTCAGTGGATAAGCGACAGCCGTTGTCGATGCTCCAGGCTTAAAGACGATCGAGACCTCGCTGAAGATGCCACTGAACGATACAAGTCCGCGGAGAGTATGCCAGCACACCCATCGTCGTCGCGACTGCACAGATATCGCTTCGCCGTTTTCCCCCAGGCAGCGAGGCTCATCTCAAACGTTTGTGCATATATTGTTCCGATTAGTTAAGAACCATTCCCTGTAGTGTGAGTCGGGCATAAAACATCTCTGAATCACGTTGTGAATGTAGTCGTGTGAACTAGCAGTTGAAAATTGATCGCGTTTTCCAGAAGGATTTCCTACACTTTCAACCAGGACGGATCCAAAAACAGTTTTTTTATTATTATCTTGGAGTAAGATATAGACTGAATTCCAGTTTATTTTCACTAATTTGCTTTCCTGAGTAATTTGATTTAATTACTTTAGCGGTCTGTATGCATTCGTTGAATCCTATTAAAACTGTTTGTATAAAGATTTATCAGGTTCCTTCAGTAACCCTTGAATGTCCACAGATATTATTGTCTATGTACTAGCTGATTATGGAATTTAGTAAACACTGGAAACGTCTCGTATATTTCTTATTTACTGACACAATTAAGTTTCAAATTAATGAGAGATGACACTGGGGGATCATTGGAAGTAGAGTTGATCCTAGTGCGTATTGCTTCAGTATGATAACCGTCAGTCAGCACTACATTCTTTCGTGTACCTATCACCAAAGGTAAGCTTTCCCATGAAACTGTCCTTTGAAACTAATGTCCGATAAATTATAAATTTAAATTGTTCGTAATTGTAATTCCTAGCTATTTAGTTGAATTTACGGCTTTTAGATTAGACTGAACCTTATAGTGTCTGAGCTTCTCAATTCTCACGACACGATATTAATCATGGGTTCGAAACCTTTCCATGTCTGTTCAGCACAAGTTTAGTCTTATAACGGGCACTATTTGTCACTTCTCGTTTATTAGCGGAATCATCTTGACAATGAGATACTAGTGTGATAAGGTGCAAACTATTTTTGGTTCCAATATCCTTTAATAATTCGCATACAGCGAATAAAGTCCTAATTAAACATACGAATTTCCGTATTGTCAATAAATCTCTTCACAACCGTATGTGTACGATCGTAGCGTTTCGTTTAACACGTACAGTCACCATTCACTTGAATATCAATGTTCGTACACCCAACCACCTCTAACGTACTCCGTCTCTGAATTTATCCCAAAATAATCTATTCTCCACCACTCCAATGTCTAATCCAGTTCTGAGAAAGCAATTTAATTAGGCTTCTAGTCCCAAAATTCCGACTAGCACGGAAGAACTGCAACACACTCGCCACCGCTGAAAACAAACACTCAAGAGACCTTACAATGCTGCGCATTGGTTTATATATTACTTTCAAAACAAAACGCAGCTCTGTTATGTCTTTCTAGGATTCCCTTTGTACTACTTTGCCTTACTCTATTTCCAATATCTACTCTGTGTAAAATTTTAACTAACTATCACTTCGAAATACTGCTACCGTTTTTTGGCTCTTAGGTCATTTCGTATTACAGAATTGAATCTAATATTCGTTTCTGTATAACCAAAGTCGTCGACGAAAATGGAGTTGGAGATGGCTGGCGGGAGACAAGCCACAATAGTGTTAATGGCTACAACAAAGAGTACAACACTCAGGACGGAAATCTGAGGCATCTCGATCTCCTGGATGAAGGTGTCCGACAAGGTTGAAGCCACATGGTCTTTTAAAAATTCTTGAAGGAAACGGGGCAGGCGGCATCGGAAGCCCCAGGTGTAGAGAGAAAGAAGGATACCAGCCTCCTGCAGGCGTTGTAGGCTTTATCCAAATCCAGAAACACGGCCACAGTCTGGCACTTCTGCAGAAAACCATTCATGATGTGGGTTGACACAGTGACGAGATGGCCAACTGCAGAACAGCGAGCTCGAAATCCACCTTCTGCATCCGAGAATAGCGTTGCGCAACAGTCGTCTATGTGGAACAGGTTCTGTGGAAAATGGAAAATCTTACTCAGACAGGAGAGCTGCCACGACTAGAGCTGTGGCGGTGACTGCGACTGGAGACGAAACTGTTCCTTGCTGAAAACCTCGCTGGAATTCTGGATTAGACTGTCGAAGGCACTCTGCAGGTACTCTCTGCCGCTAAAGCTCCAGAGCGCAACTTATGTAGTAACAGACAGTGACATCTGCATCTACATTTGCATATATACTTTGGAAATTACATTTAAGTGCCTGGCAGAGGGTTCATCGAACCACCTACACAATTCTCTATTATTCCAATCTCGTATAGCGCGCGGGAACAATGAACATATATATCTTTCCGTACGAGCTCTGATTTCCATTATTTTATCTTCGTGATCGTTCCTCCCTATGTAAGTCGGTGTCAACAAAATATTTTCGCATTCGGAGGAGAAAGTTGGTGACTGGAATTTCGCGAGAAGATTCCGTCGCAACGAAAACTGCCTTTCTTTTAATGATGTCCATTCCAAATCCTGAATCATTGCTGTGACACTGTCTCCCATATTTCGCGATAATATAAAACGTGTTACCTTTCACTGAACTTTTTCGGTATACTCCGTCAGTCCTATCTGGTAAGGATCCCACACCGCGCAACAGTATTCTAAAAGAGGACGGACAACCAGTCTCCTTAGTAGGTCTGTTACATTTTCTAAATGTCCTGCCAGTGAAACGCAGTCTTTGGTTAGCCTTCCCCACAACATTTTCTTTTTAGCACTCATGTGGATGACCTCACACTTCTAGTATTTAAGGCCAACTGCCACTTTTCACACCATTTCGATATTTCTTCTATATCGTTTTCAGTTTGTTTTGATCTTCTGATGACTTTATTAGTCGATAAACGACAGCGTCATCTGCAAACAACCGAAGACGGCTGCTCACATTGTTCCCAAATCGTTTATATAGATAAGGAACAGCAAAGGGCCTATAACACTAACTTGGGGAACGCCAGAAATCACTTCTGTTTTACTCGATGACTTTCCGTCAATTACAACGAACTGTCACCATTCTGACAGGATATCACAGACAGATCCAGTCACATAACTGATACGATATTCCACAAGCACGAAATTTCACTACGAGCCGCTTATCTGGTACAGTGTCAAAAGTCGTCCGGAAATCCAGAAATATGGGATCGATCTGAAATCCCTTATCAAAAGCACTCTGTACTTCATTGAATAAAGACCTAATTGTATTTCGCAAGAACGATGTTTTCTAAGCCCATGTTGACTGGGTGTCAATAGACCGTTGTCTTCGAGGTAATATATTACCAATCGAACACTACATGTTCCAAAATCATACTGCATAACGACGTTAACTATATGGGCCTGTAATTTAGTGGGTTACACTAAACTCCTCACTATTTTCCCATGTGTTGCTTGAAGTGAATGGTTCGGCGTCACTAATGACCTCTGAAGCAGGTCTCTAAAATTTGCTGGTGGCCTCGATTTTCCTGGGTGTGCAAGCTGACCCGTTCACTCTCCCTTGATGAAGGAAAGTCCGTCTTGCTAGGATAGCGACTTGGTGTCACAACAATACCGTATCAGGAATTTCTGTGTTCAGGTTATAGCTGCAGTACACGGACAAAATTTGGAGAGCAATCCAGCCACATTTTCCAAGTTTCCAGTGTAATAATAGAATGGTTCAAATGGCTCTGAGCACTATGAGACTTAACATCTGAGGTCATCAGTCCCCTAGAACTTAGAACTACTTAAACCGAACTAACCTAAGGACTTCACACACATACATGCCCGAGGCAGGATTCGAACCTGCGACCGTAGCGAACGCACGGTTTCGGATTGAAGCACCTAGAACAGCTCGGCCACCACGGCCGGAGTAGTAATAGCGTAATTACGATCTAACCAGTATGTTACCCTATTATCTGCTAAGAAACTTTCACAATAGTTGAAAATAGAGTGTTACGTTATCTGCAGTATATGCAAAACCAATCACAAACTAATGCAACGATCTCCAGATTCAGTGCTTGCCGTGTAGAGCTTGCCGTCGCTGCGGTGGGGGTCAATATATCGTCGTCGCGCCGCTGTTGCATTGCATTCAGCGAACCCTTACACAAGGTGCACATCGGCCAACCCATCAACAGTAAAAAAAAAAAAAATGTTCAAATGTGTGTTATTTCCTAAGGGACCAAACTGCTGAGGTCATCAGTTCCTAGACTTATACACTTCTTAAACTAACTTACGCTAAGAACACACCCATTCACGAGGGAGGACTCGAACCTCCGAAGGGAGGGGCCGCGCAATCCGTGACATGGCGACTGAGACCGATCGGCCACTCCGCCCGCCTTCAACACTAAACGTACCCATACTGCTGTATATAACTGTTAGTGCAAGACCAACATTCCCAGGAAAACAAAGCCGACATATAGCCGAGCAATACTAAATACGAGCTTGTCTAGAAAGAGTAAAGTGGACATACTGTTGTTAACAGCAAGTAATAGAAGAATTTAGTTTCCTACAAGACACACATTGCATACACTCGACAATTTCAGTTTTGACCAAATATTTTCACTGATTTACCGACACAAAGATAAATGAAGGTAAGGAAATCGAAGACGACGGGCCCCATATTCCAAAATAGAGAAAATCTCTCTGAACAACTTCCTAAATTTTATATCAATGCGTGGTGTCTGTTCTTTCGGATATGTGGGAAACAACAGACCCCACCCATTCATGTAGTTGATTCACCTAGACGAGCAATGGATCCACCCTCTTCGGTGCGGATGCGGATGTATTCGTATGTCCGACCTCTTGTGGGAATCTCATAGCAGCGAGCATGGAGTAAGTTTCCGAGGACTGTGAATAGGTGGCACTCGGTGTGAATGTGGGTCCGCTGTGAGGCGTGCTGAGATAGCCAGCGCAGTTGCGATAACTCTGTGTCCCGGATGGTTCAGTGGCTATCGTATCTACCTAGTAACTAGGAGATCCACGATTCGAGTGGTCCGGAACACATTTTCACTCGTCGCCGCTGATTCTCCTTAATTACCTGATGCAACTGACATCAGTAATCCCTTTCCTTGCCTTTCTCCCCCCCCCCCCCCCCCCTCACCACCACATTCAATTTACACACAGCTCCTAAATTTTGCCAGTGGAATTTCGTTTAACATTGTGTATGTTGTAGTTACCTACTTCAGTTTAGAAAGGTCCCTTATAGGAAGTAAGTTCAGTTTCGAACTGAACTGTTAACAATGAACAAAAAGCTATTTTCCAAAGTGTTGTATAATAACGGTCTGGTATGTCTGTTACTTCATTTGCACAAGGAATCGTAAATACACATTATGTCTACTTTTAAAAGCCGTATAAAATACAAGGTTTCGAACTTTATTAGCGACAACTATTATTTACAGCTCGTACAAAAATAGATACGTGTTTCAAAGCTTTACTGACCTTCAAAGTAGTCACCAGCATTGTATATAGCCAATTTCCAGCGATGTGGAAGTCTTAGGATACTCTTCGCAGTGCCAGTTGTGTTGAAGTTCGAGCAGCCCGGTATATTGCCCGACGAATTTGTAGCACTTTGTTCATTTTTGGACCACAACCTACGACCAGCTTAGAGATAGCAGGACCTGACCATCATTTTGCAGGACAGTGCTCAAGCACGTACAGTTCAAGCTGTTACTGATTTGTTTCACTGGTGAGGATGCTAAGTGCTATACTACCTGATGCAATCTCCTGGCTTAAGCCCTCTTAAGTTTAACTCGATTTCTAAACTGAAGGAAACACTTCACGGCATTCGCTTCAGAACTGCTAAAAGTTCGTAGGGTGGCTCGAACTGTTAACACAACTGGTGTTGCTAAGAGTATCCTACGACTGCCACATCGCTGGCAACGGATTATACATAATGCTCATGACTACTTTGAAGGTCAGTAAAGCTTTGGAACACGTATCTTTTTTGTAGAAACTGTAAATAAATAGTTGCCACTGTTAAAGTTCTAACCGTCGTATATTAGTCCCTAGTTTGACTTTTGACTTACATTTTTGAACAACGCGTATCGACTTAACAAGAGAAAAGTTTTGTTGGAAGCTATATCATCTCTTTGCTAAGCCAAATTACAGCTCCTAAACGCTGTAATATCAACATTTATAAGTCTATTTATTACTTAAATTTTACTGTTCGTCTACTCATATTCTAGCCTTACCCCCACATTCTGGCTTCTGAAGGCTTTTGTAACAGAGGAAAACCTGTCATTCACTTTCGATCGTCTAACTGCGTGCATTACCAGCAGAAACTTCCACTAGAGACTTATTTGTCCACAGAATCTCCATAAGTGCGCGTACATTCAGTAGGTAGCTGTAGCGAGGAAAGGAAATCCACTTCGCTGTCAGGGCCGCAAGGTGACACAGTCCAACATAAAAATACTCTGTGCCTAAGCAGCATTTCTAAGTGAACGAGCGGCCGAGTTAGCGGGCCGCGACAGTGAGCTCTCGCCAGTGGGCCGCGACCGCTCTTTGCGTCACTAATTGCTCATTAGTAGCCGCAGCGGAATGTGGAGGATCAGCAGCCATTGTGAGTGGAAGCCACGCCCATAGCTTCAAACAAGGAACAAATCTGCGGGTCAATTCTGTTTCATACCGGGCCACTGTACACAGAAAGAAGATACACCCTACGCTGCTAGCGACCGCAGAAACACACGAAGCATTCAAATCTGCTGGCATTCTCTTGTTAGCGTAAATCAATGTTTGACTTGAATCTCAGATGTTGTATGCAGACATCGTAACTGGCGCCATTTTGGTGATTAGCACACCGGCTTCCATGTTTACCCTCTGTATCACCAGGGCGCGCTGACCGGCAACCTCATAATTCGTCATGTATTTCACTGCTGATAGAACTGGTTTATCAGAAACCAGAGCTGAAGATTTATTTATAAGAGATGTGACCTTTCTGCAGTGACCGAAGGATACTTAGACAGCTATGAGCAATTAACAACATGTCTTTTTTTATCTTTGTCTTGCACGACTGGGAGAATGTAACATCATCAATTCTTTCTGTGTTGTTTCGAATTTCTCTTGTACTCTTTTATCTGCTTCCTATGTTGCATGTTCCTTTCATCTGAGCTTGCTGCTCGCAATTTCTTATTTCACCTGTCTTGAAAGTTTAGTAAATTTAGTATTTCATTCTTAAAACAGATTTATCTCTGTTACTTCTGATTCCTTGATTTGTTTCTTTCTAATTATTTGATTTCTGTAACCCATGCGGCAATCGATTTATTTTTTTCAGAAATACAAGAATATTTCTTTCGTTAGCCTGTTCACATTCATTTAGTAGAGCTATACGAAAAGGACTAATCTTCACTTTTCCCTTACTTCAGGTATTTTCTCCAAGTCTTCATAAATCTCCTCATTAGTCCTCATTTTCAAACGACTTGTAGTTTGTATCGCACACATCATTTTTTTCATAAACCATTTTCAGCTATATCTAATTCATCCAGGTCGTATATGGGTCATCGTTAAACATTCACTTGCATACGAACGTTCTGTTCGCACCACTGATGTGTAGTGTTTTAGTGTTTTTTTGTAGACCTGCATTCTCTTTGTTTAGATTTTGCATTTTATTAACACATACATTTATTGCTATTTGTTTCAAGTTCAAACTGTTGTATGATTTTTCCAAAATTTTAAATTTACTAACTAACATTATTGTAGCGCCCTTTTCTTTCTTCTCATGACGTTTTTTCATTTGAAATTCAGAGACCCCTGGTATCTATTATTGTTTAAAGACTATTTGTTTAAGTAACTGCTCTTTCAGATTTTCTGAAAGTAATGTAAAATCGTCTGCAAAAGTCATCATGTTGACCTTAGCTCAATTTGATTTGCTTCCTACAATTATTGATTCAATCTACCGATTTCTGTATACAAATTTCATAAACTTACATATTTCTTCTCAAATGTAGTTCAACAATAAAGGTGATAGGCAATTCCCCTGCCTAACACAAGTTTTATTTCGAATGGTTGAGATATATCTCCATATATTTCACTATACATACCGTATTTTTAGAGTTACTAATTTAGTTTTAAGACAAATTATGTAATAACGCATTGCTCCTTTGTCTACAGAATGAAAAATTTCCCTGATTTCAGTAAATGACACTTTTATACCACTTGTTGAAAATACCGCTTCAGTTGTAAAAGTTCTTTTATTATCACACAACCGGTTTCGGGCTCTTATAGCCAATCTTCAGGTGTCGTAATTTGGTGCTGTGATCCCCGAGCGCCGCGGTGGAAGTGTCCTAGGCGCAGTGTGCTACCTGCGAGCGCAGAATAGGGAGTCAGAACAGGGACACATTTACAGATTTGCTGATATACATTCTTTGATGAATTATTAATTCTAATTTTAAAATCGGTTCTATGCAGGGTATTTTCTTTCTACCAGTTTCTAACATAACATTTATTGAGCTGTAATATTTTGCATGTCACTGGAAGAAGTGACATTCCTCTGTAACTGTTTGAATTTCAATTGTCTCCTTTTCTTGGCATTGAGTGTTTGAGAGTTTATCTCAACAAAATAATACTAGAAATTTTTGCCATTCTCATATTTCTATATTTGAAATTGTCCTTTGATTTTCCAAACTATTTTTGAAATGTTTGTTAAACAAGGTGACCTCTTTTTGAACATGCTTATTTACATTCCCCATTCCACCACGACAACGTCTTATTCTTGGCCATTCTAAGATTTCTCTGTCACTTTAGCAATTTTTGTGTGGAGTTTTAGCAAATTCCTTTTTTTAGTTGCGCCAGTTTCTTCTCTAAAATTTTCCACCACCTCTTGTAATAGTGCCTCTTCTAGAATTGTATCTCATTACAAATTGAGAAACGGTTCAGATCATTATGTCTCTGAGTATGAGTAATCTGTTCCAACTCACTGGAATGAAGACATAGCTTTATACGCAGACTAAAATGTATATTAGTGCTGTAAGAAGACAACAGAAGGCATGAAATAAATGAACACTAGGAAGCTAGAAAACTATGCAGACTGTGGGTCCTAAAACCTAATGGTCTCCTGGTTTATTTTGCTACTCTCAATCTTCAGAAATGTGTATGTAACAAAAAGCAGACATAAAATGTGTACAATAAATAAAAAGTAAACTTTGAGAGACGTAAAATTACAATCATGGGGATAATAATTAACAAGAAAAAGCGAAGCTAAGTATCTGTGACTGACTATGGATATTACACATCATGGTAACATCAAATAAACATCATAGCAAAAGCAAGAGGACGACCTCTAAGAATAGATAAAGGATGCATTAATGACGTTACAAACGAAAGATTTGTGCACACGCACAAGACTTTCATTAAACAAGTTCACGAATACTCAGCGCCTGTCTGGATGACTAAAATTAGCCAAAAACGTTATTCAGCACGGAAAAAAGACTTCTGAGAATAGCTACAAAATGTAGTGGACATAGCCACACGGCGCTACAAACGAAATAGCCAATATAAAATCTTTAAAATACCAGCTCATCGAGCTTGCTAGTAAAATCGGACCGAACAGATACGCTAACGGAGATCTACTCACAGATTAGATAATAACTTTCAAGTTGTCAAGATATCAATATAGTTACCTGCTGCATACACACAGGAGGGTACTACACCGCTCAACACCAAAATAAAAATCAAAGAACAAGCTCATAAACAGAATCAGATTCACAATCAGAAAAGGTCAGTAGACGGTAAATTGAAATTTTATTTGTTCTCTCCATTTGCAAATAAAGTGAGTCGAAACAGGACAACCGAACCATAGCTGAAAAAGACGTAAGCTCTTTCATCAGGCCACTCTGCTTCTTCAACAGAAAGAATGAAATAAAAATTCCGTGCCACCAGGGGCGAAGGTAACGTTCGAAGTGTCCCTGCAAATGAAACTTATCTGGTCACTTTCCTTATGTACATGAACTTTGCGTCACTTAAAGTACCATCACTGTATTACTAGAGGCATGTTCAGCATGGACAGACTTTTTGGTGCGATGGCTGGCACCGACTGCTTCAATATGGATAAATGTGGAAGACTAGGAGAAACATTCTTCTTATATTCCAATAGGACCGTTACTATTTATGACATACAATAGATGAACTAGTGGATAGCGTCGGATGGTGCATGAACTTGTTTGCCGACGATACTGTTGTATATGAGCCGGTAGCAACAAAAGAAGGCTATTTGCGATCTGCAGGAAAGACTCCACAAGACAGGTGCTTGGAGCAGTGACTGTCAGTTCACTATGAACTTACATAAATGTAACACACTCCGCACGCAAAGCAAAGAAGTCGACTACCTTACAAGGTCACTACCGGCGACAAATCGCTGGTAACAGTAACTACCGTAAAATACCGAGCAGTAAGAAATGTCCACTTACATCAAATAGTAGGAAAAGCAGATACCAAACTGAGATTATAGGAAGGAGTTTAAAGAAAGAAGTCGGTTACGAAACAATTGTTCACACGATTCTTGACCACTGGTCATCACTCTGGGAGTCTAGCCAAGTTGGATTAAGAGAACAGATAGGCAAGATCCAACGAAGATTGGCCACGGGATTGTTTAGTCACCACAAGGGCGTTGCGGAGATTATCTGCGATTCCCACTTGCAGATGGAACAAAAAAAAAATCAATTTGCATCACGTCAAGTTTACTACTGAAAATCCTAGACAGTTAATTCCGAGAAGAGTACACCTTTCTGCCACAGGCTTCTCGCGAACCGACCAAAACGAGAAAATCCAAGAGATTAGTGCTAACACAGAGGTTTACCGGCAATCATTCTTCCGAAGCACCTTTGGTATTTGTAACTGGAACGGGAAAGGGAAGTTCAGATTATGGTACAAGAAGTACCCCCCGCCGCATACCGTAAGGTGGCAAGCCGACCACAGATGTAGATGTAGCTGATAATTCTAGAGAGCAGGAGAAGCCATAGGTAATATGGAGAAGCAGCACATCGTTTCTAACCATCATGATTTAACTGGCATAAAAAAAATATCAGAAAAAACAAAAGGTTCACACAACCAATAACATTAATGAAACCAAATAGGATAGCTCTTAGTCGAATCATCTTTCTAGTTCTTAAGCCGTAAGACTTTTTCATGGGGCTTTAGCCAAATGCGAATTCCACCAAACAAGGGGACACATTCTTCAATAACTACAATAATACTTTATTGTTATGTAATGAGTTGTTTCCGGCAAATAGCTTCTTGAAGGAATCAAGTACTTTTCATAAAGTTGGCACTGTCCAACCGATAACTTACCTATACAGGGTGGTCCATTGATCGTGGCCGGGCCAAATATCCCACGAAATAAACGTTAAACAAAAAACTACAAAGAACGAAACTTGTTTAGCTTGAAGGGGGAAGCCAGATAGCGCTATGGTTGGCCCGCTAGATGGCACTGCATTAAGTCAAACAGATATCAACGGCGTTTTTTTTAAAATGGGAACCCTCACTTTTATTACCTATTCGTGTAGTATGCAAAGAAATATATATGTTTTAGTTGGACCACATTTTTCGCTTTGTGATAGATGGCGCTGTAATAGTCACAAACATATGGCTCACAATTTTAGACGAACTGCTGGTAACAGGTATTTTTAAATTGAAACACAGAACGTAGGTACGTTTGAACATTTTGTGATACATGTACCTTTGTGAACTTATCATCTCTGAGAACGCATACTGTTACGGCGTGATTACCTGTGAATACAACATTAAGCCAATAAATGCTCAGAATGATGTCCGTCAACCTCAATGCATTTTGCAATACATGTAACGATATTTCTCTCAACAGTGAGTAGTTCGCCCTCCGTAATGTTTGCACATGCATTGACAATTCGCTTTCCCCATAGAATGAAATCCGGGGACGTCAGATCCGGTGAACGTGCGAGCAATGGTATGGTTCTTCGAAGATCAATCCACCTGTCATGAAATATGCTATTCAATACCGCTTCAACCGCACGCGAGCTGTGTGCCGGACATCCATCAAGTTGGAAGTACATCGCCATTCTCTCATGCAGTGAAACATCTTGTAGTAACATCAGTAGAACATTACGTATGAAATCAGCGTATATCGCACCATTTAGATTGCCATCAATAAAATGGAGAGCCAATTATTCTTCCTCCCATAATGCCGCACCGTACATTAACCAGCCTAGTTCGCTGATGTTCCACTTGTCGCAGCCATCGTGGATTTTCCGTTGCCCAATAGTGCACATTATGCCGGTTTACGTTACCGCTGTTGATGAACGACGCTTCATCGCTAAGAAGAACGCGTGTAAAGAGTCTGTCATCGTCCCGTAGTTTCTCTTGTGCCCAGTGCCAGAATTGTACACGACGTTCAAAGTCGTCGCCATGCAATTCCTGGTGTATAGAAATATGGTACGGGTGCAATCGATGTTGATGTCGCATTCTCAGCACCGGCGTATTTGAGATTTCCGATTCTCGCGCAATTTGTCTGCTACTGATGTGCAGATTAGCCGCGACAGCAGCTAAAACACCTACTTGGGCATCATCATTTGCTGCAGTTCGTGGTTGACGTTTCACATGTGGCTGAACATTTCCTGTTTCCTTAAATAACGTAACTATCCGGCGAACGGTCCTGACGCTTGGATGATGTCGTCCAGGATACCAAGCAGCACACATAGTACACACCCGATGGGCATTTTGGTCACAGTAGCCATACTTCAACACAATATCGATCTTTTCCGCAGTTGGTAAACTGTCAATTTTAACAGGGGTAATGTATCACGAAGCAAATACAGTCCGCACTGGCGGAATGTTACGTGATACCACGTACTTATACGTTTGTGACTATTACAGCGCCATCTAAGTGAAAAAAGTGCTCCAACCAAAACATTCATGTTTCTTTACGTTCTACACGAATATGTAATAAAAATGTGGGTTCCTATTTAAAAAAAAACGCAGATGATATCCATTTGACCTATGGCAGGTCATCTAGTGGGCCAAGCATAGCGCCATCTGGTGTCGCCCTTCAAGCTTGACACGTTTAGTTCTTTGTAGTTTTTTGGTTACGCTTATTTCGTGCGATATTTGGCCCGGTCAGTATCAATGGACACCCTGTATATGGAGATATACCAAAAAATTGATTTTTAATACTACTTGAAAGAAATAATTTACCTTCACAGGATGCTACTCATTTTCGATTTTAGTTAATTTTTTGAGTGTGCTACCACGTTTCGGCTCTGTACAACTGCTTTATTCTTTGATTTTTCTTTTTGTTTTGATGCGGTGTAGTATCATACAGTGTGTGCAGCAGTTAACTATATTGATATCTTGACAACTTGAAAGTTATTATTTTAGCTGTGTGTATTTTGAAGCAATGCGCTTAAGAGCTGCAACTGTGATATTCGTTACAGCAGCAAGCAGCACTCAGTCAAGTCATTTATTAGGGCGCTACTGTTTGTGCTGTAACAAATACATGTATACAGCTCTCTAGTCTGTTGTTTTAAAACAGCTGCACTGTGGAAACATCACACTAGTACTAAAGAAAATAGTAATAAATCGGAAATGTATAACAGTTAATACAAGTTACTTAGTTCTTTCAGAAAGTATGTTAACGCTGTGGATCCTTTTGCAATAAAATTGCTATTTGATACAAGTAGATCTACTAATTTCTAAGTACATTAAAGCGTTTCAAAATCAGATAGTTACTTCTCAATCACCCTCTTCCTGGTCGACAGACAGGATGATACACGAGGGTTTAAGCTATCTCGGTACGTGATACAAACATTGTGTGTTGGATAGATGACTACCCGGCGGCTATCGATATCCTTCTTCGGCTAAAGATTTTTAGAAGATATCTGTCCGCCAGCAAACAAGTAAGGAGTGCGATTGGTAAGACTTAAAATGTACATGACATAATAAAGCTGACACATAATTACCTGAAGCTTTGTAGAAAAAAAGAAAACCGCAAAAACTGATAAGACTTGCCACTTTAACTCGTATGGTAACATGACACAGTGCGCATAAATATTGACTATATAGAAAAAATGGAGGTATAAATTGACCTGTGGCACTAACACAGTAAGCAACGCTGACATTTGTTCCCCTCTCAGCAGAGGAAACCTTCATTACCCTTCTTTTGCCAATAGTTCTCAGTGGTGGAGATACCTTTGTGGGAACTGCAGAACATCCTGTCTCATCAACATTAAAAATCTGGTGAGCTTCAAAATTTGTATTTTGTTCTTATTTCTCTGTAAAGGTTAAAGAATCCCTCTACATTAATTTTATTACATTCAGCCAGTCTAGGTGCCGACGTAGGTTCTGGTTTACGAAAAGAAAACTTGAACCGTCTCATGAAATTTTGGATGAAATATTTCCCTGCCATTTTTTTAGCTTCGTTCAATCTGTCGTCTACACTCTTACATTCAGCATAATCGTAGACAATTCGACCAAAGTCAGACCTCGTCAGTCCGAAAGCTCTTCTGTTGAAATCGATGACATATTGCTCCAGTTCTTGTAACTGTTCACCATTAAATGTATTTTTAAATCTGCCTGCATTTTGTGTCAAATCCTAAAATGAAATAAGGAGCGTGAATTATTAGGTTGACGATGAGATTTTCAAAAGATTAAATGACGAAGTTTTTATATTAAATGAAAAATAAACAAACATGATATTAATTTCAAATGATGTTTTTACATACATTTAAATATGAATGAAAGAAGAGCTTACTTAATCAGCATGGTTTTTTTTTTTTTTTTTTTTTTTTTTTTTTTTTTTTTTTTTTAGCGACGTTAAGTAGCTTCAGGGAGTTTGAACTTCCTAGCGGCAGCATTAACAGGATTCCCAATTCTTACATGCTGTATTGCCTCTTTCATTGATTCCTTGCTCCATTTCTGCCTATCTGTCTTCCTTATAATATATACTTACCCCATGTTTATTACTTAGACTGTAAAATGTAAACTTTCACGGCCGGAACTGTCATGATTAATAAAATTCTTTTCCGGGCTATTATGCCGTGGTCTGATGGATTTCGCATTGTAACCCAACGTTTCGTCCCCATCTGCGGAGGACATCTTCAAGGGGGTTCGTGGCTTCTGTTAACTTCCGAAACACACACTGTCTCACTACTGACTACTGACTACTGACAGTCAGTAGTGAGACAGTGTGTGTTTCGGAAGTTAACAGAAGCCACGAAACACACACTGTCTCACTACTGACTGTCAGTAGTCAGTAGTCAGTAGTGAGACAGTGTGTGTTTCGGAAGTTAACAGAAGCCACGAACCCCCTTGAAGATGTCCTCCGCAGATGGGGACGAAACGTTGGGTTACAATGCGAAATCCATCAGACCACGGCATAATAGCCCGGAAAAGAATTTTATTAATCATTACTTAGACTGTAATTAAAATTACACGACTATACAATAACAAGGAGAATAGATCATGGCAACAGAGAGCGGCGGGTAAGATGACGAACTCGCCGTCTCACAGAATACTTTCATTAAACCATTATTAAAGCATCAGTTATTCCATAAGTCTTAAGAGGAATCTACTATTATTTATTAAAATAAAAGTATTACTTACATGAAACTTATTTAAACTGAAGGAAAAGTTGTTACAAAAACAGTGTCCACTTTCAAGTCTCTTTTGTCAACAAAACAAAATGACGAAGCGCTTCTAGTTACACAGGCATGCCTGCAGAGCGCGTCAAGGAAGCAATACCACAGTGCACGTAGCACCATCTGTTGAGTTCACGGAGAAATTCAAAATTCGTCATCTTAAACTCCTCGTCAACTTACGCGACTCTCCCCTACGCAGCGGCAGTTTCTGTGGCGATATGATGATAATTATGTTTGTAGTGACGGGTTTCTAAATCCATTACTGTAAGTAAATGAAACTCGGCTCCCTTCTCTTGGCGTCCCCCTTAGTGTGAGAGGTAAGCTGTCTCTGAGGGACGTAATTTCACGAGGAGATGAGCGGCAATTTACGTTGAACATTTAGAGGAAAGATCCAGAGGCAGAGTGTCTGTGCGCGCCGTTCCCATTAACGGTAGATGTCTCTGTAATCCTGAGTGAGAGAGATACAGTGCCTACGAGGACACGGCTACAGTGAAATATGTCGCTAGACCTAGAGTACAGGTAGTAAATTACGTCGCTATTTCCCTTAATCTGTCCAACAGACGATGTTCTTAGGAAGTCTACATGAGTCCTTAACACCGATATATTGTCTGCAGACATAAGATGTGTTGAAATATTCTTAGCCGCTCGTAAAATGGTAATGTTATTAAGTCTCAAACTAATGCAATGAGATTACAGGTAATAATTAATACTGACTGTGAAATTGAGTAGCTGAGGAATTGTGTTCTGTGTAGCTTAGTAGTGCATACAAACACACGATTATGAAATTTATAAACAAAGGTCTTGAAATTCGACCGTCCGTCACTATATATGACACACATTAAAGACGATGCAAAAAACATCTGAAGCGACGCAGACGTGAAATTTTACAGTAAAATTCATTATGAGAGTAATTTGAAGCTTTTTATTTCTACGAGTCGTGTACGTAATGAACAAACGTTTTTGTTTTTGTTTCGATATGCGTTAAGACTAGCAGCCTTTAAAAGACCAGTATCATAGACTGAGATTACCTCGTTGGAATTTTGATGTTGTCTTAACTGGATGTATGGCTCAGGCCTTAAGAGAAAGGATTTCCCAGAAGTAGTAATGTCGGCAGACAGAGATCACTACACAACAATTAAAAGAGAAGTGAAAATAATGGTTACCCAAGTTGAAGAGTAGGAACAAGCATTGTGCCGATGTAGAACATTTAGTTGGTTTCAACAGCGCTCAGACGTTTCGTAGTTTGTGCACCAAGTGAAACCTCCTGCTAAAGTAAGAAGAGGAGCTAGAATGTCTGCCATTTATGGATGAAAGGCACAGGTTAAACATACCCCTTCAAAAAAGGAAAGGCCGCAGGTCCTGGAGGTACAGTACTGGAATTATTGAAGTACGAAAGACCTAAATTAGTAGCAACGCTGTTAACTATTTTCAATAAAATGATGCAAGGAGATGAAGTACTTCAACACTGCACGACTTAGTACGTTACCACCGCATATAAGAAATGAAGCAGGGGAGATCCGACCAGTTACAGGGGAATTAGTGTCGTGACTTCGGTGAGTGGATTGTTCAGTAGTATAATAAAAAACAGATTGGAAAAGGTTGCGTAAGTTGTATCACACGAAGGGCCACGTTTTACTCCTCGGAAAAGCTGTGTTGATAAAACCCCTTGTATATGCCGGATGTGACAGGAAATGATCGCAAAAGTTCAAGGTCTCCATTTGGTTTTTGTTCATTTAGAAAAGGCCTATGATTCTCCACCAAGGAAGTTATATGGACAGAACTAGAAAAGACTGGAGTGAATGGTGTATAAATAGAGTTGGCGAAAGGGATGTACCATAAATGCGAGGCAGTTACGAAGGTTGGCTACAAGATATCGGAAAATTTTGAAATATGTAAAGGACTAAAACAAGGATGTTCTGCTTCACTAGTATTATCTAAGTTGTAGTTGTGAGGTTGTTTTAGATTACTGGAGTATGCAGTACAGAGGTTTTTGTGTGATGGTACAGCATAAAAGTTATCTTTCATTATTGTTCGCCAACAACCAAATACTGCCAGCTCTGGATAAGGATGATGCCATGTTATAAACAACACACAGTGTATCGGGTCGTTAATACATATCTCAACTGAAAACTATGAACAAATGATGTATAATATTTTACAATAATTATTCATTAACAATTGTAAATATGATGTACCAGAAGTTTCGCTAAATGTTAATATGTAACAACAATATTACAGTACGAAAAAAATAACCCACCAAAGATAGCACAAAAAGTGCGGAAACATGTCTGGGTTAAACAAAAGTAAAAAGATGCCGTGCATAAGGCGGATGTCATGGGTCCAAAGCATTCTGCCATGTGGTTTTGAGTATTGGACACTGAGCGAGAGACGGGAGGGGGGAAACTGAGGCTGTCGAAATGGACGAGTTACGGCGGCGCTTGAGAGCGACCCGCTCTGAATGAATTTATAAGAATGGAGCTGGATGCGGTGGAACTAGTCACAGATAGAGCTGATGCTCGAACGCTGACGTCGTTATACTTGTTACACGGATGGAAGCACAACGATGTCCACAGTGTTTGCTCAACTGGTCTCTGCCAGGTTTAAGCAGTCTTGGGAGACCGTGGGCAACGTGGAGGGGGAAGTACAGCCAAAGCCATGTAAAAGAGAAGTTGGCAGGATAATAAGTGGAAGCGCTTGCTAAAGTAAGTAAGTCTAAACTATTACAAGGCAATGAAATGCAAACGTGCATACATCTTTGAAGTGACAAAAACAATAATCATGCTGTACAAAGCATCAAATAGTTCTAATAGCTCTAAGCACTATGGGACTTATCATCTGAGGTCATTAGTCCCCTAGATTTACGAGGGGAGCAGCTTCTGGGAGGTGCATCGAGCTATGGGTTCCCACTTGGCCTGGTTATACTGTGGGTAGGCACTTATCACACCCTAAAATTGTAGGTGCCAATGCGGCCTCGTTTTGTAAATATTGCGTGATAAAGTTAGGGTAGCTCTTTATATACAGAAAAGTTGCACTATTGTGGCAAGTGAGCGAGTAGCCGACCAACAAGCGAGCGAGAGTCCCGTATATGCTACTTTTGTTTCCTTTTTCTTCAAATGCCTGTTTTCATTTATAATTAATCATGACAATTCCGCAGGGAATGGATTAAAAAGAATTACAAGCTTCTATAAATCAAATATACACATTGAATGTAAAATTTTGTTTCAAACTTTTGCGTTTTTTTAATTTAACGGTATTCCATAATGTCAATGCAGTGGTTTCTCTGCGAACTTGAGAAAACACAGATGCAATTGCGACGAAAATGAATGTGCATTCGTACAATGTTCGTAGTGTCGAAAGTACAAATGTTTTGATTGTTTTTGTAACAAGTATCATCCGTCGTAATGTACTCGTCAAAATATAGGAAATATTGATTAACTTTCCATTAAATGAAACTTAATTTAATCCCTCATTCGTTGGTAATTTTGTAATATTCCCTACCTCAACGGAACGAAATTAAAAGTACAACGAAAAAAATTGGACAATAATAAAATGTTTGAAGAAATTACATTACGGTCAATTTCCTGTTAAAATAAAAAACCGCAAAAGACTGAAATATAATTTGACATTCAATGTGTAATTTTGATTTATAGAGGCTTGTAATTTTTTAAAATCAGTTCCTTGCGGAATTTTTATTATTAATTATAAATTAAAACTGACATTAGGAAAAAAGGAAACAAACGTAGCATAAAGAGGAGTCTCGTTCGCTTGCCACTAGGCTGCTCACTCTCTTGCCACAACAGTGAAACTTTTCTCTTTATAAAGAGCTTCCCAAAAGTTAAGAGACAATATTTCAAAAACGAGGCCGTATTGGTACGTACAATTTTAGGGTGTAATAGGTGCCTTTCCGCACTACAAGCAGGCGAAGTGGGATGTCATGATTCAAATCACTTCCCAGAAGGTCCCTTCGTTAGAACTACTTAAACCTAACTAACCTAAGGACATTGCACACATCCATGCCCGAGGCAGGATTCGAACCTGCGACCGCAGCAGTTGCTCGGTTACGGACTGAAGCGCTTACAACCACCCCGTCACGGCGGCCGTCCACTAAGCATCGCATTTACAGTCTCATAAATATGGAATATTTATTTTGACTGACATTTCAAGGGGGATTGGGTATAAATATTCTTTGATAGAACAGAGGTGTAGTACATTTCTGTCTCTGGTCATCAGGCTTCTGCCAACAAGCTTGACTAATTTCGGATTGGCACTTATGCAGATTTTATCAGGGATTTCATATTTTACATTATCTGTAATCATGTACATAGTCGGGCCTCTACGGCTCACGCTGGAAACGTGACAGTTATCGTAACCCATGTCCGAAATCTAGTCCCTTCTTCTGGTTAGTATCCTAGTTACTTCTTTCCTCGCCGATTCTACAAAGAATCTCCCCATTTCGTATATCAATCCATTTAATTATTGCCATATTTCCGTATTTATTCAACCGAAACGCTTCCACTCGTTTTATATGTTTATTTCCACAGTCCATGACACAGATTAACTCTGTATTCCAAGCGAAAGTTCACAGAAATTGATTTCTGAAGTGAAGATGTAAATTGACACACGAGGCCCTATTTGATCAGAGAGGCACCCTCTGCTAATGAAAATCTGTTTTTTACGTCCTCCGTGAGACACTTATGATTGGTAAGATTTGCCTCTGTTGTAGCAGAAGTTATTCATGTCGCCCGTGTTCCTCAAATTCTGCTCAAGGCTTGCCTCATGTACGCTTCTCCATAACACCATCTTTGGTATTATGCAATCGTTACCCAGCACACCTTTCTATTCAAAATAGCCTGCAGTTCTTCATCACATTCACGGAGGACAGCAGTGTCATCAGAACGACTTAAATGGTGTGTGAACCTCACTTAAGCCCCTATACCTCCCTCTTATTTCTATTTAGTTCATGTTATACGCCAACGAACTTTACGCAGTGACCACATCAGTTCCCGTCAGATCGCCGAAGTTAACCACTGTCGGGCTTGGCTAGCAAATTGAGGGGTTACCGTACGGGTCTGTCGACTGCTGTAGCCAAGCGAGGTGCACTCAGACCTTGTGAGACCAATTGAGAAGCGACTTGATTGAGAAGTAGTGGCACCAGTCAGGGAAACTGGCAACGGGTGGGAGAGCGGTGTGCTGACCATATTCCCCTCCATATCTGCTGAAGATTAGATGGGTAGATCACGTAACTAATGAGGAGGTATTGAATAGGATTGGGGAGAAGAGAAGTTTGTGGCACAACTTGACTAGAAGAAGGGATCGGTTGGTAGGACATGTTTTGAGGCATCAAGGGATCACAAATTTAGCATTGGAGGGCAGCGTGGAGGGTAAAAATCGCAGAGGGAGACCAAGAGATGAATACACTAAGCAGATTCAGAAGGATGTAGGTTGCAGTAGGTACTGGGAGATGAAGAAGCTTGCACAGGATAGAGTAGCATGGAGAGCTGCATCAAACCAGTCTCAGGACTGAAGACAACAACAACAACATCTGCATCCTGTGACGTCTGAGGGCTGAGGATGACACGGCGGCCGGTCGGAGCCGTCAAGGCCTGTTCGGACGATGCGTGTGTGTGTGTGTGTGTGTGTGTGTGTGTGTGTGTGTGTGTGTGTGTGTGTGTGTGTGTGGGTGTGTGCCTTTAATATACAGGATGATTAGTAATGAAAGAAGATAGCAATGCTGGTTGTTATGGAGCAAAAAACAAAATATCGCTGACCGTTGATAAAGGAGAGGGTCGCGCCGTAATTCGTTCCGGACAACAGCAGATATCTTGTAGATGTGTCAGGCCATTGTTGACTGGCCATCTGTATTACCCTTCACAGCTGCAACACCTCCGCTGCGGTCCGAAACGAATAACGGCGCGGTCCTCTTCTTTATCAACGGGCAGCGATATTTTCTTTTGGCTCTTGCTGCGGCGTTTTGCCGTACTGTGGAGGGGGGCCTCAATGTGGTTCACGATCACAGAAATGTAACTGCAGACGAATAAAAACTGAATTACGTAACCTCATTTTTTTCGGTGTATAAGTCTAATTAAATCGATGTGACGACATTGAGCAATGAACTCAGAGAACAACGAAAGGTATGCAGTTATATTTAAACTGCTGTTAATAGACGTCATGTGGAAAAGAAATCATTTGACTGTAGCTGTTGACAGTAAAGACACCAAATGTATGCGATGTAAGCGTGTAACTCTATGATCTGTCCTGGCCGCAACATAGTTCCTTGATCCGTCGGGTACCTACGTTCTGAACTCGATCAAAAGGGCTGAAGACGCACGTCATGTCTAACATTGGCTCGACTCTCAAGGTATCTTAACAAAAAAAAACAAAAAAAAAAACAATCGTTCAAATTGCTCTGAGCACTATGGGACTTAACATCGGAGGTCATCAGTCCCAGACTGAAGCGCCCAGAACCGCTCGGCCACACAGGTGGCATCTCTTAACAGGCTTGTGACTCTCCGATGTAGTTTATTGGCCGCAGCTAGTGCACACCAGTGCACGATGCGCAAGGTTTGCTGTTAATCCATATCAAAACGTTTTAGTTACAGGAGATATAGCAACATTGCATGGGAAAATGTGTAAGCCCTCGGAGCGTTACTCTTCGTTACGTGTTTACATGCGTTACTGTGTATATGCTACACTCTCACACAGTGAAATGTAATCGTAATATTATTTCTTGGTAGAACTAAAAGCTATGTAGCTAGTTATTGCAGTTGAGAACAACGTAGTACTGTCATTTACGAGAATGAGAAATCTTCACATTGTTGCTGGCCTTTGTGGCCGAGCGGTTCTAGGTGCTCCAGGCAGGAACCGCACTGCTGCTACGCTCGCAGGTTCTAATCCTGTCTCGGGCATGGATGTGTGTGATGTACTTAGGTTAGCTAGGCTTAAGTAGTTCTAATTTCTAGGGGACTGACGACCTCAGATGTTAAGTCCCGTACTGCTCAGAGCCATTTGAACAATTTCGACTGTGCCATAACAGTTGCATCAGGGGGCGTTACCAGAACATTTTGTGGCTGAATCTCTTACGTCCTGTCTTGTTATACACTCTTTCCCACAGTTCCAGTGCTGTTGCTGAAAATTCATCGAGAATGTCCTCTTTCTCTGCTGTCTGCTCCAACTCGATTGCAGGTATTATTGTGAGCTCCTGCAGAATCACCACCTTTGTCAGAAGGTATGGCCTCTCCCATATTAAAAGAAAAATGTGGTTATACAACACAAACTGACTGTGAAAGAACAATAAAAAATTGTTATCATACGTTTAAGCTCAGCATCCTAGTCCATTAACTCATTAGTTCATTATCATTCGTCGAATATACAAAGTAATTACTGGCTTACTTCAGCCAGAGAACTAATATTTCGACGCTTTACTTTCCATGTCTTTAGAGGACTCACGCATCAACCAGCTCCAATTAGAGCTCACACACCGAAGAAACTCAGCGTCCGAACTGTGACAATTGACATGTTCCCATTGTGTTCTAAACAACGGATTGCTTCATTCCATGCACAACAGTATCGCCGGTCCTACAGCAGGTATTTATAATATCTCGACATGAATATTGTATGCTCTGAAAGCAGCAAGTCCAAAATGACCAAAACTGGACTCGATTTTATTGTGCCCTGGATGCTCCAAATATCAGTGGCATGTATGAGACCTGGCTGGCTTGTGTTATGCTTTGCATTAAACATTGGTTGCTGTTCTGTGATTAGTCTCCTGCAGTTATCGCGATTATACTGTTGCCCTCTCTCTCCGCAAGTCGCAGCAGCAGTGTGTATCGATATTCGCGCCCTTGTACTATCTTTGGCCTCACGCTTACAATTTCTGTCTGTGCCGTGTACGGGCAGTTGGTCGGTTGGCGAGGAAGTCTCCATGGCGCATGTCTGGCTGGGGCAGCTGGCGGCGTCCACACATGGCCGGAGTGTGATGGGCAGTTTCCATTGCTACGAAGTCCGTGGCTCACCAATCCCGGACACGAAAGTTAAGTCTTTACTTAATCTATCAGCCAGCCCCAACTGTTTACATTCAGTCGTTTCAATTTCGTTGTGGGCTGTTGGGACACTGCCGCAAATAACAACGTGTGTTTTCAAGATGGCGAATTCTAGCCAACCTCCTGCGGAGTTTAGCTTAACTTGATTATTTTGGAATTGAAGTGCATGCCATGTGGCCACTAACGTTCTGGTTACCTGCCCTAGCCGCTGACGTAAGTTCAGGCAGTCTATTTTCCTAGTCGTGTCGTTGCTGTCTAGCATGGAGTGTGGTTTGCCAGCTCAATGTGTAATTCGTTGTGAGTGCCGACACCTTCTGCGTTGTTCCATAGAACTCCCTGTTGTGTGTTGGTCCGGTGGAGCGGAAGTCATCCTGTCGTTTGGTCCGTTGACTGTCTGTCGGTTAGCTTGCCATAGGATTGAGAGTTGTTGAACCGACTGTCTGTCTCACCTACGCGAACGTATGTGTCTGAATTCCAGGCCACCATTGGAAACTTCTGTTTGATGTGCTGCCTTTTCTTATTTGTCTCTGTTTATGTATGGCTTCTAGCCGATTTTAAATTAAACTTGTTTTGGTCTTAAGGCGTGAGGTTGTTTGGTCCTTGAGCCTAATGTAGAGAATGTTTTAAGATGAGGCCTTCTGTCCCTAAAAATTGAAATTCTTGTTTTTAAATCTTTAGTGATTGGCCTTCTAACAATACCACAACTTGCAAAGTAGGCTAGAAATCAGATTAATAATGTTCTTCACGCAGTATATGTTCGCTTTATCGGGCAACAAGAAAGTTATTGACTGTGGATGGTATCGTCAGAATGGAAACAACGAAGCCACTGTAAAACAGTCATTAAATTTGGCACTTATCTTGAATGAATTCCCACGTAGATTTCGTCGAAGTTGTTATGGCTCATCTTGTTGATTCTAGGGTGATTCCACTTTGACCGCTAGAAGGTCCAGCAATATCTGAAGCCCTAACAAATGCGTTTTTCAGGAAATTCTAAATGATCAAACAATCCCAGCTCAGAACAATGGCATGGTAGAAATAATTTTTGCGTTGGTGTTCACGATCCACATTTTTGTTAAACTTCTTGTAAATTCACATATAAATCTTCTTAATTGTCACATAATCAAGCAAACAGTTTTGCATCAATCATCATATATTTAATTTCCACTTTAACCAAAGACAAGACTTGACTGTTATTTTACAAAGCGAAATAACAACTTAACTTCTGCAAAGTGTAACAAAGACTGCTGTGTGCACATTCGCACCAGAACGGTTACAAGTAAGTCAAAGATTATGACAGTCTCACAGAAATGAATACACAAGAACCATATCACTGTAATACATCGATACATCGGAGTACCTACACATTACTAAAACCATATGTGAATATTGTCACAAAAATATATCTGTTACTTCGCAGAAAAGTTGTACGATATTACTGGTATCGAGAACTGGGATTGGAGTGCCGTTATAGTCACGCAAATGAAGAACCATTAGAGCCTTCAACCGATTTTCAATTAAAGTTGCTTTGCTCTGGAGGCGTGAGATTGAATGGCGCATTTAGCCGGGAATTAAGTTCTAAATTTAATGCTTGGGTTGCTCTGTTCTTGATGATTTCTTTAGTCTTGTAATGTTTGTAAAATGAATAAAGAAGTATGTTCGAGTGCAACTGACAGCCACACATTCTGGCCCCTTTCCACAAATTAAAATACGAGGGCTGTCCAGAAAGTAAGTTACGATTGATTGCGAAATGAAAATCACAGTGAAAATCAGAAATGTTTCATTTGTAACAGTTAGCTACACCTTTCAGCTACTTCTCTACGTAGTCGCCGTTCTGACTCAGACATTCGTCGTAGCGTTGTACTAACTTCCCAAACCCTCATAATAGAAGGGAGCCGCCAGTGCTTTCCGCCAATTCTCTACGCTGGCCCAAAAGCTCGTTGTCTGTGCCTAAATATTGTCATCATAGCCAGCGGTTCGTTTGAGCAGAGATGAAACTAAGTGGGAGACAATTACGGGCTGTATTGTGGGTAACCAAACATTTGCAATTGAAACGATGCAGGAAAATCTTCATTGCCCCTGCAGAATGAGGCTGAGAATTGTCTTGAAGAAGAAACCGCACGACAGTTATGTAACCTTGGTTGCATAGCTTCAGGGGAAAATTCTCACCAGGGCCTCGTACTTGGCGGGAGACACTACCTTCTATAACATCTTTACGCGCTCACTAAGAGCTCAGGAATGAAAAGAGCGACATAAATCTACCTAGAGTCATATTAGAGACACAGCCCAACACATCTTTTCAAAGCTTTATCGGATTTTCATAGTCGTTTCCATTTCGCGACCGATCGTATCTTACTTTCTGGACAGCCCTCGTATCTGTCCTGCCCTGCGGGTATAGCAGGGGATCTCAATGTAAAATAAATAGGGTGTTTCAAATCAAACACTGCGCATTGCTTTCGGAGTGGCTCTCGCACCTTAGTCTTTTTTGTGGGAAGACAGCGAAGGTATCAGCAGAGCAGTTGCGGGAAGCGGGATTCCCAACCCCCTGCAGCTAAGCGGCGACCCCGGAGATGGGTTACCGATAAACTGCTGGGAACGACGAGGCCCCCTGGGCGCGGCGCGGTTCTGCGGTGATCTGGAAGTTGCGCAGGGGGCGCCGCTGATGAGCGGATCGCGTGTCCGGCGGCCGTCCAGCACGGCTCATCGGCGGGACGCCCCACTCTGCGAAATCCGCACGCGAGCAGCCCCTATCGGGCGAGCTCGTTTGGCGAACGGCACGCCATCCTGTCAGGAGCGCACTCTCCCCCCCACTCTGCGGCAGCCACGGTGCGGCCCCCTATTTCCAGCGGCGTACCTCGCCGGGATATTGCGCTCTGCACACGCGCTGAGGGCGCCGTGAGATAAACCTAAAGTCCGAGGCGGTGTTTTCCAATAGGAAATTGGACTGCTGTCCTGCCACTACTGCAACCGCGCCATAAAGCGTCACTGAACGGCGTTAGTTAGACGATGTTTATCGGAAGAACGCTCTCCCAGTCGCAAATACCGACAGTGGAGATCTGATCACGTGATACTCCATCGTGCTCTCTAGACGCTGATGGCGAAGATAATAGGAGTGACAGAAACTAACTTTTTATTAATCTCCTTTTCCACTTTGGGCTCCTACAGTCATTCCTGTTGTGCCTTGAAATTAGCACATTACAAAGACCACCTTATGGCTGCATACGACGAGAACGAATACATAGTGGTATGTCCAATCTAATGACGTTGTAACAGGTCCAGAAAACTATGCTCTGGTTAATGGCAGCATGACAGGCCTGGTCGTCCAATGGTACAGCGCGTGACGAACGTACAGGAATTACGGCCAAAGCAAATAGCGCTATGGAGAAATGTGGGCCGGGAAATGGTTCGAGCACGGAAAAACACAGCGTGGTTTAGCAAAATAATTCGGAAAATGCTCAGGATCCGGATACTGTCTGAGTCCCGTTTATAAGACAGAAGCAACTTAATCGAGCAAAAGATAGTGCAAATTAGTGTAAGAAGATCGATTTATTGATTTATTTGTTTAACGGTATGGCTAGGGCCCCCGTAGGGCAGACCGTTCACCGGGTACCGGTCTTTCAATTTGACGCCACTTCGGCGACCTACAATCGATGAGGACAGCACAACACCCAGTCCCAGGGTAGAGAAAATTCTCCGACTCGGGAGGGAATCGGACCCGGGCCCACAGGATTGACAATGCGGCACGCAGAATTTTTTTTTTTTTTTTTGTAATCTAATTTTTGTTTGTTTTCGTTCGTTGCATCTGCTTGGTGCGGACGTCGCAAGACATCCGTTTTACTTCGTCGTTGATCCAGTAACTCAGTTTTGTTATTGCAGAGGGCAGATAACCCTCTGACCGAACACGCTGAGTTACCGTGCCGGCACCATTCAGCTACTGGGTGTGCGGACAGAAGATCGCTGCACGAAGCATAGTACTTCTAGCGTCAAACGTTGACGAAAAATCTTTGAGAGAACTCCAGAAAACACGCATGACAGCTGCAATAAGCCAGTTTTTATCTGCATGGTGTGTATATGTGTGTGTGTGTGTGTGTGTGTGTGTGTGTGTGTGTGTGTGTGTGTGTGTGTGTGTTTTGTGTGATGATGATGAACATGAGAGATGGATGAAGGTAAAAACCAGTGCTCGCACGTAGCCTACTCCTCACGAATAGTACCGAAGGGGCCGCCAGACTTAAAAGTCCCGATCCGACGGACAGATCACCGTCAGCAGTGTCGCTCCGCTTCACTTCAAAGACACTGCTGAGAGCTTACTGCCAGCACCTCTCTTCCAAATGCCGGCCAAATACTTTATTCGAACAGGCTTACACCCATGTCGAGTATCACCGCACAAGCGTGCGATAGCGACCACATTTTTCTTTTTTCTAAGAAACCGCCTGGCATCGAAAGGCATGGGTGAGGTCAAAGTGAATGGGGGTCGCAACCCGAGGTCTGACTACCATATCCCGTTCCCTCCCCCAGAAACCAAGGAAAGTTTAGGGCACGTGGAGTACAGGTACATAGAACATCAATGGTTTATTTCTTTATTTAGCAATTTCTTTTGTTGTTTAATATTGATGTTTTCTTTTCTTGTGTGAACATTCTGGTGATCTCGTCATTGCAGCAACACCCCAATCTGGGGTGGTTTAAGAAAGACACAACGAAGGAAATTCGACAAAAGTTGTCTGTATTTGGGACTGTGGACAACTAAACAACTGCGTTCATTAAGGCAGCGCCAAAAATGAAGGTTATTTTACTTACACTCTGCCAACATCTACTATACTGCATGTCCACAAATCTACTTTACAGACTTCATACTTGCTTGCAGCGTTCCGAGTCCGGAAAGAGGGGCTCGCAAAGATATATTTGACGTCGAGGCGCACATTTAATTAGGGCCAGCATCTGTCACGCCAAGAACCACACACCTGTCGCCGATCAGCAACCAGGCGAAGCTCTTCCGTATCCAGAACATCACAGGAGACATTAACGGGATGTCTGCAAGGAGAATTCTATGAATGCGTGACCGGCATCCTTGCTTCCCATTGATGTAAGGTACCACATGACTGGATGTCAGCGGCAAGATAAGGAACCCACACCGATTGCCAGAAAGCAAGTCAGTCGACGTGCAGATGCTTCCCCTCAGACACATTCGGTAACCTGTGCCGCTGAAGAAAGCTGTAGATGGCCTTCGTGGATACCTAGCGCGTTGGCAGTATCACATTAAGGACGTAGCTCAGTTCTAGGAAAACTTGGCGGAAGTAAAAGAAGGGCGGCAGAGCGTCCGAGATCGGATAGGTGCTGACAGAGAGTGTGTCAAAGACCTCCGGCAAGAAGCCAGTAAGACTCGTAGGACAACGTCGCCGCATCACCATGTAAGAGCTGACAAAAGCGGCTACCGCTCTTTCGGGGATATGACACAGACCTAAGCCACACCTGCACCACGGGAGGGTGAGGATCTCATACTGTATTTTGAACAGCAAGCTGTGGCAGACATACGAATACAATTCCTCTAGCGTAAGGTAGGTCATAGATGCAGGAATTGGAAGTGTATGTGCATGTGGGGGATACGTAACGCCAAATGCTCATTTGTATATAGTGTCCGCTGCAGAAGATCGAGGGCTCGCAAACGACTATCTAGGAGCCCAGCTCTTAGTTGGGACATAGGTGCAGCCAGTTGAGAGCAATCGTGCTCCGAAATCGAATCCTAAACATCCATACGCAATGGAGCAGTGCTGTATGTAGGAAGCCCTGCATCTACAGCCATGGTGATCGATTTGCAGATGTTAAGGCAGCTACCAGAAGCTTCGCCGTATGTGGTAAACCACGCCAGTGACTCCCTGGCCTCAGCATCGCTACGAAGAAAGAATACGAGACCGTCCACATAAGCAGTGTAGCTGTATACACGGCCACAGAGAGACTTCCCAGACAGTCGTTGACAGAGGAAGCAGGGTAATGGTTCCATGGTGAAAGCATACAACAGTGCAGACAACGCCGGATCAAGATCAGAGGAATGATATGACCACTTTAGAGACCACGGGACATAGCTCCACGAAGGATACACATTACGACACCGATGATAGTATCAGGGTCTCCCATATACCGGAACAGTCGTGATCGAACCACCTGGCTCAAGTCAAGAGCTGCCAAAAGTCCAAGCATACGACGAGCATGAGCAGAGCCATTATGACCCGATAGCGATAGAGGGCATTGCGGATGTTATTGTTTGATCAGGGGAGACTCTGTACTGGGATGTCCGTTTTAGGTATGCAGCCAACAGTCGGATAAAGATATTTGTGTCGCTATTGAACAACGAAAAGGGTTACGGATGGGATTGATGTGACCGTCGAGGAAATCGGAGCCATTAGGTGACGAAATGTCCGATACATCTCCAGTGGGAGGCCATCAGGGCTAGGCGACTTGTTCATAGAATCCGCCTGAATAACATCATGGGCTTCGTCGTCTGCACCGTCGACAAGTAGATCCATCGTTGAATCCCTAAGAACCGTGTCGAAGCAGAATCGGGTGACCGGCACAATGTGGGCAGGGTGGCGACATTGTGCAGAGCACAGCATAACATAATGCGTATGGTGGGCACCGTATTCCGACGGTGGCACCGTTCCTTTATCACATGACACATAGATGGAACCTCTTGCGTTAACGCATCGTGTGTACGCGCCCTGACCGTAGCTCCACCAAGCTGACAACGAGGTGGGAAGATGCAAAAAGAAAATGTAAGAAGGCAGGTGGAAAAGAATAGGAACAAGGGGACAATTTAGAAGGAAGAGGGTGAAATGATGTAGGCAGAAGAGGCAAAGTGTGATGTGGAAGAGAGAGTGTGAGGAAGTAAGGGGAAGTGGAAGTGGTTGTGAGGGGCAGGTGAAAGATGGACAGGTTGTGAGGAGGAAGGTGGAAGATGAACTCTGAATACAACAAAATGATGCTGAAGGAGGGATCCGGTTAATAGATCAGAAAAGGCTTGGGAAGTGTGTAAGTTAAATTTAAAAGTGGCTAACATAAACGAGGAATGGAATAATATAAAGGAAACATTAATTAAAGCAGCAATGTGCAAGAGTCTCGGTTCTGGCTGATACAGATTGGAACGTAGACTAAATAATGTTGGGTAACTACAGGGTGAAATAATGTCTAAAGAACAGAAAGACTCCAGGATGCGATAAATTCCGTATAGGACTGATAAAATATCCATCAAATATTTCAGTAATAAGAAGACTCCACTTTATGGATAGGGGCTGACAAAGTAGTTATTGTATATACCGTATATATAGTGTTGCGATCAAGTAACTGTTGGTCAGAATGAAAATCACCTACGGGAAGGCCTTTTTTAATTTAAGTGCAATACCAAGAGGATACATTCCGTGCGGTGAAACAATCAATGGATTTCTTATCGCATATGCCTAAGTGACTAAAGATCAAACTTATAGTAAGAGCAGAAGGAGTTATTACATTAAATGTTTAGGGAGCAGTATTGCGTATGAAGCAAATAATGAAATGCAAAATAAATTATCCCTGTTCAACTAATTCTATGAAATTTATAAGCAAAACGTTGGCCAATAAAGTTCACAGAGATACTCGACTGAAGTTCAATATCTTCGTGGTGAAACGTCCCCTTAGAAAAATTAGTGAATTACTGTGCTGGTAAATCCCTTACGTTATTTGATTTTCAAACAGCTGAGCAGAACTGCACGTACTCAGACACTTCGCTCTTTACCTATTCTGATCACCACTAAACTGACACACGACATTTTTAGCGCAACGCAATCTGACTTTCAAAAATCCCTACAAAAGAATGGCCCTGACGAACATTAAGCTATACCTTTCACAAATCACTTACCTCACGAAATCTTCGTTACTCGAACTGCTGCAATACAGCGAGCGCCACTACTGCCAGCTAAATAAAAGATTCAAACTACTGAAGGCACTAACTACTGATAGGCATAGTTAGCAAATGAAAGATTTTGATAGAGAACAAACAATGTATTTACTTTAATAGTGTTCAAAAGTCGTAATACATATAGCAGTTCATGACATCCATTCTTACAAATGTACTCTTTCTGATGGACACACGTCCAGATCATCCGCTCTCAATAATCCGCCACCTCACTTCTCCACATCCATCACTGCTGGCGGCTCACCTCCAGCTGCCCAACACTACAATGGCGAATATTGTAACAATGCCGACCAGCCTCAGACTGCACACAGCACTGTCAGTGATTTTCATACCGAGCGCTACGTGGCGTTACCAATAAGAAAACATAAACAGCCTACTTACAATGGCTGTAACTGGATTGCTGCATGGATGAGAAAAAAAGCACTGTTAACAAAATATATGAAAAAACGAATATACGTATGTGCAGTGAAATTACTTAAATACGTGGTTGGACGTACTTTGATGACTAAAAACAGAAATGACGACGTTAGAGCTTAACTGAATGCACAAATCATTATTGGCGCAATGAACTAATATCAGTTAAGTTGCAAAGAACACATTCCAGATGCAAGAGCCACCAAAATAATGTAAACAAAGAGGCAAAAGATTTCCAGGAAGACCAACGGAGACGTTACTTCACCAATTTTGCAGACAGAATAGGGGAAAAGATATGACTCTTGATGTGGACGATAATGATACCTATAACAGGTTACAGGAAAAGTTAAAGACATTTGTTATTAGCGTATATAAGGGGCTGTGGCCAATATGTTGATTTTGGTCTCTTTTCAATTTCTTTTGTGTTAGATGTTAGGATGTTAAGTAGCACAGGTGTTTTTCTATTGCAGTAAGGGTATTCTTGCTCGGAGTTCTGACGGCTGCCGTTTAATTTGTATAAAAAACGGAACGAGCGTTTAATGTAACTGTTTGTTAGATTGATCAAGCTGCTAATTTAGATTCTAGTGAGGAAAACTGAGGGTGTGAATGTGCATTTCCATTTTTTCTAGGACGACCATTTTCTTGCCTTTTGTAGTTATACACAATATTGTAAGTCATCTTTAATGTTTGAAACAGAGTCTCCTACTTGATCCATATTAGTGGCCATTGTATTACTTTAATTTTTTACTCTAAAAGGATTCATGGGTTAACAGTATCTTTAAATTTAATGCAAGTCTGACCAAGATAAACTAGGGCAACTGTCACAGACGAACTCGTCTGTTCCTGACATTGCAAGACCTACGCTGTAAATTTTCATACTATGATCTAAATTCTGTTAAACATTTTTATTGGTATGGTAACTTTTTTAATTCTCCCATCGTTTGAGAAAACACTGTAACTTGTTATGCATGTGTGTGTCCCTGTATGTGGGTGTGCATGTTTAGTTTCTCGCAATAAGGAAAAAAATCTGTCTACAGCCAAGCAGCTTACTAATGTGGCTTCTGAATGGAAGAAGTGGATGTAAATATCGGCACAATTTCTGTCCGTTTCAACCGATGTATAATTTCACAGATAACCTTTCTTCTAGTGCTGGTAGACATAATGATAATGAAGTTCATCACCGAGCAAGGTAGCTCAGTGGTTACGGAAATCATCTGTCTTAGTGAAGGCTGATAAAATTAGCAGTGTAGGTGGAGTGTATGAAAACGACTATGTTGACAAAACTATGGATTTTTTCTACAGTAATAATGTAACCGAAGTAGACTTTGAGACACATTCGGCGTTCCATGCCACAATGAAGGTAATACATAAGAACTGCGTCATCCTGCTTATTATATGTGACGCGTGTGACAACATTTCTATGAACCCAAGTGTTCCCCTCTCCAGCCACAGCCTAAATGTAAGAGAAAAATTGTAGCATTAGGTCTGTTCTGAATTCTAGGAATAGCACATCATATAGATTAATTAGTAAGGAGCTAGCTCTTGTTAACACCCACTATACTTCTGAAGTTCTATACTTCTGAATACAGCGAAACTCGTTGAGTTTCGTCTGCGCCACATTACTGCCAATAATGGAAGACGTATCGAACATGTCAGACCTAAATCCTAATATCTGCAGCGACGTTTACATGTAGAATAATGTAGGTACGCGCCGTAGTTATTAACTAAATTAAGTTTTTCTTTTTCATATAGTTCAATAACTGTGACTCTGTATTTGGCCGCCATTGCCAATGGTTTCTGTTCAAAATTCAACTAGTGGCGAAAGTCGACCAGAGAATGGGGAAGTTTTGTTTCGTGAACAAAGACGCTATCCCTAGACAACGGGTATGAAACGTTTATACAGGCTCAATACGCTATCGTAGTGTACATTTCGTAACATGTGTGAGAATGATATACAGCACTTTGTGACTGTTTTTTTGATATTGCCAGTTTTATATACGATCATCCATGAGCAAAAACTCTTCGGTGTATGTGTCATTCTCTACAGTACTTGCTTATTTATATATCAAAAAGCGCTTCATGTCCTTTTTTTCACTATTTCCTATCATGCAACCTACAATGCCACATAATGGCGAGGGAATTTCAACGTAAGAAACCCAAAACTAAAACAACTCTACTTTAAAGATTTGCTTGCATTGTCTTCATTAGTTATCAGGTACAGTTACAGTTAAATAGGTCATTTCTCAGATTGTTTTCTGCTGTATAGTATCACCAACACATGGATTTTCTCCACAGGGGGAAAACAGGCAACAACTTACCTAAACAACAAATGTAATCTAAATGTTGACAGCTGTCTGGGGATGAACTTGTCGATTAGAAACCAATAACGGCAGTATTTGTGTAAATAAATAGAATTGTTGACACTGGCTGGGTGATATTTCCTTCTTTGTAAAAATCAACTTGAAAACTGAACATAGCCATAGTCTCAAAATGTAAGTTTTCGATAGCATGAAGATATAATTTTAAAAAAACATCTAAAATTTGCAGTATATTAGAAAGTAGAATACATGTCAATCATTTGCCCCTAAATCATCTGTGTATAATAAGTTCCAAATTTGGCGCGCTCGGTTGTAGCTGTGTTAAATATTTCTAAGAACAACAAACGTCTATAATATTTCCTATAACCTCATATAATTATACAATATTTGCATTCTCATGAATGTCCAACATAAATCATTAAAATGTAACGGCCAGGCGTCAGTGAGAAGGGTCATTCTAAAAGAACGTTTCAGTCTGACCTATAGTTCTTCCTCCCACCCCTCCCGACCCCATGTCATAGACATTAGACTCATTAATGCCAATGTGACACTACAAGCGAGCTGAAATGGTCGTGATCTGTTTATGTGCGATATCCGAAGGCGTACTACAAAATTAACAACTCCTCTGGGTGTGAGATTCGGAATGTTATTCGTCTTCTGAATACAAAAGCAGTCCACCCTTTCGAAATTTATAGACAGGTAACCGATGTTTACATGAATTGCAATAACGAAGAATAGGTTCGAAAACGGTACGTCATTTTTAGTGGCGAACGAACAAATATTCATGATTAAGAACCGTTACGCTAACTTTCAGTAGCAACTGACAAATCCAAATCAAGAACTGAGGCAAATTTTTACCAAGATGAACGTTTCAGTAACAATCGACCGTGTTTTGCTAAAATTTCTCGGTGAGTTCCTTGTCAAATTGGAGGCAGTGACCTGGGGTATAGAAAATTGTATTTCAGGTGGGTTCCTCGGCTTTTGACAGACGCGAACAAATAATAGCGTATGGGAGCTACACTGATTTTTAAAACTCGCTATGACAAAGATGAACAACAGTTTTTTTTACCAAATTGTGGTGACGAGACCTTATTTTCACATACTAGGCGAGAAAGAAAATGCCAGCCAACGGATATTCTGAGAACCAAGATGGTAACGGTTTGCTGTGCTACTTTTCGGTAAGCCGATAAATCGCCAACTGTGTGAACAACACTGTACTCAGACGTCCGTTAAATATATGTAAATATCACAGGCCTTGTTAAGGTCTTTCTCCGAGTACCTGTTATTCTTTGCATTAGTTGTTACAGGGTCAGTACTTTTAAGCAAGAACATGTACACTGTATATTATCATGCTATGCGTATCGAATTACGATTGGCTTGCGTGTTTTTTAAACAACGGTTTTACCGAGCGTAGTACTAAACTATGTTCACTGATTACATCACAGACACTGCTCTCAGAAAGATCTTTCACTTAATAATGCGTAATCCACCGAAGAAATCGTCTACGGCAGATGTAGTATTTTGGCACACACTATTATTGATTGATAGCGTTGTATTTTGTGTTACTCACGTCACTCCGTTTCGCTCATTCAAATTAATCACCGTTAATCAAAATAGAGAGCGCTCTCCTAGATGTTGTATTAAGGGGAGCCGGAGGTGGTCAAATCAAAAAAATTACGATTTTTTTTGCTACCGAAAATTAATTGGAACATTCCTCTTTAATGTAAACTTTGAATTATTGTTCTACTCGCCCTAGAAGTGGAGTTATTACCATTTTCCCTCACGCCTGCAGAGGAAATTGGCGGCCGCTGAATGCATCTAACACCCTCTCGTGACTTCCTGGCGAACTGCTTGGGATTTTCTCGGCCTGTTACGCATACAGCGCCTTATGTTACGCATACAGCGAGTGTGCAAGGGTTGGCTACATTGTTTTCTGTGACAAATGGAGCGCTAAGAGAGCGGAACATCGTCTCTTTGCTGTTTACCGTTTCGAATTAGTTCAGTGTTGCGCCTGTTGTTGGTAGTATTATACTTCTTGTGTAAAGCGTTGTTCTGGTTACTATGCCACGTTTTAGTAACCGTGTATATAAGTAGAGGAAGAACGTAGGGAAAAGAAAATTGACACTAATACCAAGTTGCGATACGACAATTACTGAAACCGTGCGTTCTTCTGCTAAGCAACACATGGCCGGCCATAGCCCTGTGACATCTTCTAGCAAGAAGCTGACTGGTGGAAGTGACAGATTCGTGAATATGTTAGTGACAGTGATGATATTAACGCAGTACTGAATATTGGATTATTATCTTCTGTGCTGAAAGAAAGTGTTCTGTGCAAAATGTGTTCAAGTGTAGGAGTGGGACTAGAGATAACAAAGCACTTTGTTTTAGCTTGTGAGGTGAAGATAATCTGTGCATGTTGCAAGTATCAAGTGACATAATACAATTCACATGCCAGTCTCTTTGGTGAAAATGGACGATATAGAGTGTTTGATGCCAATGATTTACTTGTGTATGGTCTTCGATCCATTGGAAAAGAGTCTGCTACTGGTAAACTGTTTTCTGGTATTATGAACTTGCCATCGCCTCCTAGCATATTTTGCTACTACTGTGAACTGGTAGGCTCCTCTGTTGAAGATGTGGCTTTGAAAACGATGAAGGAAGCAGTGGAGGAATCTGTAGATATGAACAGTGGTTCTAGGGATTTGGCAGTGGCATTAGATGGTTCCTGGCAAAAGAGGGGTCATAAATCCCTGAATGGGGTTGTAACTGCTACTTGTGATGATAGTGCAAAAGTGATAGATGTTGCAATATTATCAAAACATTGTAGATGCAAAAATAAAATCAAAGTAGAGCACAGTGGAACCTGTGAGGCAAATTTTAGTAGATCAAGTGGAGCAATGGAAGTGTATAGAGTGAAACAAATTTTTTAGCGTTCGTTTCCCAGATACAACGTTAGGTATAAATACTACCTTGGGGATGGTGACTCCAAAGGTTTCAAGACTATAGAAGAACTGAAACCATATGGAAACGAATTTGTAGTTGAAAAGTTGGAATGCATTGTCCATGTGCAAAAGCGTATGGGTGCACGGCTTCGAAGGCTCAAACAAATTTTGGGTTCAAGTAAGCTCAGTGATGGAAAGACAATAGGAGGGAAAGGCAGGCTTACTGATGAGGTGATTGAACGTCTACAGAGATGCTATGGGTATGCTATAAGGCAAAATACTAGTAATGTTAATGACATGCGAAAAGCAGTATGGGCATTGTTCCTTCATACTGCCTCTTCCAATGAATACCCTCAACACAGCCTGTGGCCAAAAGATTCCTGGTGCAAATATAATGCAAAAAAGGACTATGATCACAAACATGATTTGCCAGCAGCTGTGATAAATGCAATAAAACCAATTTTTCATGACTTAGCACAGCCAGAATTGTTACACAAATGTCTACACGGAAAGACGCAGAATCCTAATGAGAGCATAAACAATTTGATTTGGAAAGTGATTCCTAAAAGGGTGTTTGTAAGCATAAAAACACTGCATTAGGCATTTATGATGCAATAGCAACTAACAACCAAGGGAACAATGTGAAGTGTGTAGTTCTGAAGGCATTCGGATTTACAGCTGGGGTGAACACTCTACGAGCACTAAGAAATATTGACAGAGAAAGGATAAGAGGAGCAGAAAGAAGAGAAAGGCATATGAAGTATGATGGAACAACAGGCCAGAAAAGAAGACAGAAGAGGAAGCTTCTGGAGGATGAAGAAGAAGAACCTGATAATCTATCCTATAGTGCAGGAATGTATTGAGAAACTTGGATAGCCATTTCCCATAAATTAGAATTTCTCGAATATAAGGAAAATTTTCTCAAACTCCACTCAAGCTAGAGAGATTAAATTTTTATACAGCACTCCTAGTGGTCAAACGTACATTGTAACTCAGCCATTTGGCAATATGTTCAGTAGTTTCATTTCAGTTTAATTATAAAGCAATTATTTGTAAAAAAAAATTGGGTCATTAATAAAAAAATAATTGGAAGGAAACTAGAAAAGATACTCCCAAATCTCTCTGTCATAACTGCAATACTAAACCACTCTACATGTAAAAAGAATTCATATTTTTCTATTTGGTAATTTATTCATAAATGTTCCTCAAACTTAGTGGTTTTAACATGGGCAGCATAGGCACCTCCGGCTCCCCTTGAAACAAATCTATTCGATTCCAAGATTGCGTTAACTGAGGCCGCTGCAGTCCTATAATGCTGCACTTGAGTACTAGCCACACCAACTGCGAAAGTAGTGTGTTCGTACTACTTCCGTAGCAACAAAACGCTAACTCTGTACTGACAGCTTTTCTATTAGAAGATTGCAGGACCTTGCCACGCTGTCGCACCTACAGTCTCACTATTTAGTGAACATGCCTACTTTCGCTTTAGCTTTTCCTGTGCTTAGCTTTCAAGATAAATTCCGCGTATATTGCGCTTCAGAACTTACACAGTTTGTGTAGTAACTTCGTAAAAATTTAAAAGAATAGTAACACACTAATGAAAAATTTTATCTGCTAGTAACTACTTTTGTAATCTAAAACCAGAATGCTGTGCAGAATGTCTCTCATAACGTTGTACTTTCCAGACGAGTGTAATAATAGTTTTACTATAACGTGATGTGTTAATGAAACTTTCCATCTTCAGTGTCCCCTATAAAGCCCGTTTGGGGACAAAATAACTGAATACACGCCAAACGTAAATGGCGATCACCTTCCAGGAAGGATTATATCGCTGTAGATTCATTTAACATAACTTACCGACCCTCGCATAACATGTTCACAAAATCCTGCGCCATTGACGTAATACTCTACAATAACGCAAGACATATTTTTATTCCAATGTTTAAACGGCAAGTCAGTATTATATATTGGCTTTTAAAGAGTCCAATTTTTTTTGAGTCCTGCAATGAATGTAATTATACGCTAACGACGTAACCCTTGTCAGAGTGGTACTGATAATCTCTTTCTTTGCTGCCATT
Organism: Schistocerca gregaria; assembly: GCF_023897955.1. Classification (NCBI taxonomy): domain Eukaryota; kingdom Metazoa; phylum Arthropoda; class Insecta; order Orthoptera; family Acrididae; genus Schistocerca; species Schistocerca gregaria. The sequence goes on along the minus strand of NC_064924.1, from coordinate 297,315,212 downwards.
ACAAAATGTTTCGTAATTTTGAATATTCAAAATCTCATTTTCAGTTCTTAAGAAGCAAATTATTCCTGATCTTCCATTCATAATTATTTTGCATTACTTTTCTATATCTTATTGACAACATCATATATTTTTCTAATTAATAACCACTTTTTTATATCTTTGATTGTCCTACAAGCTTTAGTGCCGCTGGTACAAACCCCAGTCTGCAACCGTGTTAAGTCTATTGTCGAAATTGCATGGAAAACACGTTGTTCCAACAGGAATTACCGTGTAACTATAGTATAAATTTGGAATAACACCGAGTTTGACTAGAGAATAAGCTCTGACGATTGTAGTAATAGTAATAAAATCGGACACCGATGGATAGGTTTTGGCAGAATTGCTTGTTAATAGTAGGGAAGGAGGAGGCAGTGCGATATTACGCCAATTACTATGAATACTGTGACAATTCCGACTTTATACCTAGATTTCGTTCGTCGAAGGAAGACGTAATTAATGTTTTTGATCTAGTACGCTGAAGCTTGTGAGCGACAGGAGAGAATATTTCTGTGTTTTATAGCATAAATTGTTTTTATTGTAATAATATACATTGGACATCAGTCTTATCGAGTAATAGACTGTCGTGTTATTTATATAAATTAGTGGTATAAAAATAATAATTCACGCCAAAATTGTCTTATTCATCTGTCGTGTGTTTCAACTGTTGCAGTATTAGAAGAAATCTACTTCATTTTATGTAGCAGATAACGTCAAAACAGGCTCAATCAAATAGAAAAACCACAGCAATCTTGAGTGCTATTTGTATTAACACTTTTTTTTCAATATTAGGTACGACAGTATGATTTTTTAATGTTACTAAAACTTTTATAGTACGCTAACGTCCTGACGTCACGACGACTAAATAAATATGAAATGACGTACGTGAAAATAACCAGCAAGCTTTCATCTGTAGCCAGCTTAAATGGACTGTAACGCTATCCAGAAGCAACTAACCGATGAATAAAGTAGCGTCATACTAGGATCACTCCACATTACACCGTGGCTTTGCTATTCCTCTGTTAGCTATCCCTGGACCTATTCCGAAATTATATAACGGCCCTTACAGATTCTAATTGTCCACGCAAGCCTACCTGATTGCTGTTCGTACCTAATTTTTCTTAAAATTAATACTTTCTTTAAACGTTTATTTCTTTATTTTATATCAAAGGATAGTGTGTGTTTCCATTTATTAGTAAGTCGGGTGTACTTCTGCTTTCTTTTAACAAAAATACTCTATTTCTATTCTATAACACAGTAATACGTTGTTTATGCATTACGAGGCTCGTAAGTCCCTGACGAGTGGACTGAGTATCAATAAAATAAATAAAAAATAATCAACTAAGGCCCACCACTACTTAAACTCTGACATTTATCAGGTATTTTACAGAGTCACTTCAGGTGTTGGACCTATATATCTCGCAAACTAAAGACGCTACCTTAAGCCACTCGTAACTTTCTGTTCGAAGTGGATGAGTCAGCTGTATCTGTTCATTTAAGGGGACCAGTGGTTGCTTGTTCAATTCCAAAGGGGACGAAAGTAAACCATGGAACGTGATTCGCAAAGTTAAATCAATCACCAACTGTTTTTACCATATAACATCCCATACACTTATATGTAGTGCCTGTCAAAGAAAATATCCCAGCCATGCAGTGGAGCTACAATCGCGAACATTGCCCAGAAACACACAACAATACCACAACACATCCAAAAGGTTAGACTCAACTAAGGTTGAGCGAGCTAGACAGACGCACTAGTGTTATTACTTCGGAACGGTTGTTAAGTCCTATCGGAACCATACATTACCAAACCAATAAAGTACAAAGATCGTGGTCTCGAAGTCGCGTTCACGCTTCCCGGCGGGGTCTGGGATTTTCACCTGCCTCAATATGACTGGGTGTTTGTGTTTTCCTCCTCATTTCTTCACCGTTCCTGAATGTGGCGAAATTGGACTGAGCAGACGTTGGGAATTTGTACGGACGCTGGTAACCACGCAGTCGAGCACCCCACAAACTAAACATCATCATCAACATCATCATAAAACAAATCATTCTGATTTCTCCCAAACCTCAAAATTTCAACAGTAGTAGCAGCTCAATCAATATTAGTGAATTAAATCACATTCCACTACCCTCAAATTAATCGTTGACAGACTCAGATTTCGACACTCAAACTTCTGATTAACATTCACGCAAATAACCTGTCCCACAGAAAACCCATGATACCTCCCTCTACCGACAGGTTCTTTATTGATCAGTAAGTCACACCTCTCACATGACTCACTGCCTAAGAGTAAATAAATGTCTTCATCTGATCTTTCGTGTGCTGTCACAATACTTGTGGCCAACTCCCGACTACCCACTACTACTTCTCAAAGATTGACTTTCAAGCCAAAACTGAACTGTCCATCTCTCAAGATCAAACCGTACTAACCATCGGCCTATGTTAACTTAATTCGGAATCAAATTCAAAATAAATGAACAGGGCTCTTCTTCACTTTGAAGCCAGTTTCGCAGTTGAGGGCAATGTCGGTACCAATAGTGTTCATCCACTGTGTGGATCGATTAAATAGCATTGAACCTACGTGGCCCCAACGTTGGTGTATCTCCTTTGCTAGTCGGTATTTTGACCAAACGTCAAAGGACGATGAGACAATATCCATACAATGACCACAGACTGATGCCAAAGTTGTTTGTTCTTTGACTTGATTTCAAAATGTGTGTGCTGATACAGCCCACTATCTTCTCTTGTTTCTTTATTTTGTTTTCCAGTGACAAAAAGATGCAAAGCACAGGCCGCGACCTGTGCGTCAGATGTGCTTACTTTAGTTCTATGCGAATTCAAATGAATGCTGGTACATTGTGTGTGAGCGATGTCCCTTCATGTGTGAGCGATGTCCCTTCACACTTGGGTAAAGGGTGCTAGCGTTAGCTCCAGTATTTCGACAAAAGGTAGCATAAATGTTGTTATCTGCAACCGACTGCTGAAGGTGGTGTGGATGGGTAGCTGCGCGGTAATTTATTCCAAGCAGCTCTGGGTTCTGTTTTGCAGCCACTGTGCGGCTGAATTGCATTGCATCTACTACTAAAACATTACGGAACATACATGTATGAGAAACACACAGCACACGTATTGTACAGACTAGGCTTTAATTCACGTATTGTTGACCACCAACACCGTTGAGTTGACCAAGTCGGTTGTAAAATTGCTCCTGAGGATTTTTGAACCTTACAGCGGCAACAGTGTCTTGGGATCGAAAGGACGTCCTACTCGTCGACTTCATGCCTAGGCCATAAATACAGCTGCCTACAATAAACCCTTCACTGAAGACGCCTTGAAATTCAATCCAAATGTCGTGGATTGTTTTCCAGCCTTCCGCTATGTTGACGACGGATTTGCTTTGGCGAATAGATTGGGAATTTTTTTATCATTCGTCTTGAAGCAAGTACTTAGCCTCAATTGATTACCATTTTCATCCCAAATCGATGGACTTTTTTTGGTGAAATGCACTGTGGAAATGACAATGAGCGCACACCGCAAATTATTGTCTTATTCAGCAAACTGTATACGCAGAAGTTGTAGGAAAGTAAATGGAACGCTAGGATAGATGTATAAATTTGAACAGCGACTACGTTGAAAAACAGCTAAGATTGTGAAGAGTGTTGTAAAATATGTTGTCGCCCATTATATTGAAAAACAAAACAAATGTCGGGAGAAACAAACGTTCTTTACTTCTAGAATGGTCGTGTGTTTCTATAAAAGAAGACATTTCACGACGTCGTACGATATATGAGCGAGGGTTCAGCTGCGTGAGGTTCCACACAAAACTCAGCGAAGCATCTAACTTGGCACACAAGAAGCGAATCTCAGCCTTCTTGAGGTGCTGGAACCACTATCCGCTTACTGAATGCATCTGATTGCAGTAGGTATTATTCGAGAACAATATCCGTAGGATCATCAGGATGTTGTTAAATTCGTCACTTAAACTGGCCATTTTAGATCCGTTTATAGCTCACCACGCACGTCTACACCTAAATCTGTACACCTCAGCCATCGTGCGGTCTTCTCATGAGGGTACTTGGTGTACCTCTGTCACTGGTTCCCTTGGCTGTTCCAGCGACGAATGGCAAGCACGAAGTTGTTGGTAACCCTCGTGTGAGCTTGAATCTCTCTATTTTACTTTCACGGTCTTTACACAAGGTACACATAGGAGGGGGCAAGGTGTACAATGACCATAGTCTGAGGTTCTCCGCGATGCCTCCATAGTTCCTAAATTAATCTGTAACAAACTTCACTGCCATTTTTAGGTCTTGACCCTCTCCTCTGTCACTCTATCTGGTGAGGATACTAGACTTACGAGCCATAGTCAAGAACTGGTCGAATGAGAGATTTTTTTGAGGTTCCTTGCTTGTGGTGGGATTACTCTTTCTGAGGATTCCTCCAATATGTCTATCTACATCCTTATCAGCGATTTGTGTGGTGTCTTCTGACTTAATGACAAGTAAGGTCATCTCTGCTGTGATATCAACAATGACGTTGAACTTCATTTCACGTAAGGTTATGACCATCAACACGTGACATCATCAAGATGATGGATACTAAAATTTAAAAATTATGATGATGAATGATGGTAATTTTAAAAATTAAGAACTTCAGATGGCGAGAGATTTAAAAATTGAAGGAAGAAAATTTAAAAATCAGAAATGGTGATGATGGGAAGTATTTTTTCAGCCAGTGACGGTGAAGTATATTATATTGTCAATGCCTGCTATGTTGAAAAGTATTCACAGCAGCTTTCCACAGTATCGAAAAAAAAGTATAACTGAAGACACACACACACACACACACACACACACACACACACACACACACACACAGAGAGAGAGAGAGAGAGAGAGAGAGAGAGAGAGAGAGGGAGGGAGGGGGGCACGTAGATTTGCACGTTCATGTGAATGCACACATGTTGTACATTTTTGTACTAGAGTATTCTTCTACTGTGAAGAAAAATACAAAAATTTAAACTTGTGTACATCAGATCATCGTCATCTTCCACTGTCGCTACATGACACTTCAGTGGAACAGCATACTGAGCGCTAGTAACACGCATTTAAGTAGGTAAGAAACAAGATTTGTTATGGATTCAAAGTCGCCCAAACATTATAGCTACTCCATAACAGGTGCCAACAATTCTCAATGTAAGTTAGCGCTGTCAGCAGTAGATGTCAAATAGATTGTACTGGAAGGAACATTAACTACTCTAGCATGTGATCACTATAAGTTAAAAAAGTATGAATTTTGGTTGAATGTACGGAGTGAAAATAAAGAATTTTATAGTGATTAATGTAGTTCTTTCATTTCCATTTTGATTTGGGCTAATGTCCTGCCATCCTCCGTCTTCAGTTTTTTTTAAATTTCCTGCCACCAAACAACTTGATGAACTCATACTTTCAAGGTCTTCATGTAATGTCATCAGGGATCAAGGCCAAGTTCATGAAGTTGAATTAGAAAGTATAGCATTCACACTCTTCCTAATTTCATGAAACATCCAGTATTATCCACTAGGTTAGTTATATACTTTTTGACAGAAGTTCTGTGACATTCCCTTGTGGTGCGCCTGAGAACACGTTTACGTCTTAGAATTCCCTCTCTGTTAACAATGGCATTCTAGCTTCTAGAATGAAATTTTTACTCTGCAGTGTAGTGTGCGCTGATATGAAACTTCCTGGATGATTAAAACTGTGTGCTGGACCAACACTCGATTTCGGGACCTTTGCCTCTCGCGGGCAAGTCCTCTACCAACTGAGCTACCCAAGCACGACTCACTACGAGTCCTCACAACTTTGATTCCGCCAGTCTCCTATCTTCCAAACTTTACAGAAGCTCTCCTGCGTACCTTGCAGAACTAGTACTCCTGGAAGAAAGGATATTGCGAAGTTACGGCTTAGCCACAGACTAGGGGATGTTTCCAGAATGAAACTGTCACTCGTTAGCGGAGTGTGCTCTGATATGAAAGTTCCTGGCAGATTAAAACTGTGTGCACTTGCCCGCGAAAGGCAAATGTCCGAAGTTCGAGTCTCGGTCCGGCACACAGTTTTAATCTGCCAGGAAGTTTCATTCTAGCTTCTGTTTACTAGGAATTCATAAACCCAGACGTACCACTGGTAGCATATTCTGCAATCTCGTAGTTTGTTCATAAGACGGCAAAGTAGAACTGTGTCGAACGCCTGCCGGATCTCAACTAACATGGCATTCAACCTTATCGGGCACTGTCGGCCTGTTGCAGGCGGAATGGCGTCGGCGCCGAGAGCGCGAGCGGCGGCGGCGGCGGCGCGGCCAGGCGTCGGCGGCGGCTGTGCGCGCGTGCTGTGAAGTGATGTGAGGGAGGCGACAGCCAGCCAGGCCGGCCGAGATGCGCTGCGGCCCGCTGCTGCTGGCGCTGCTGCAGTGGCTGCCGCCGCCCGCGGCCGCGCACGTCGCCTGGACGCCCATCTACGTCGACGGAAACAGTGAGTGGAGCACCTGCCTTCTCCTGCCCGCATGTCACTCCTACTGGCTATAGTCCGGTACCAGTAACAGCTGTAGCCTTTCCGAAGCCATATAGATTGCGCTAATGAATTCGCTTCCACAAGTGTCTGTGTTCGGACCAAATCTAATGAGTGCTTCAAGAGCAGTAGCAAATATACGTCGGAGACTGAAGTACATGTTAGGCCTCAAATCGTCAGATGAGAAATTCCGTTCCACAAGTGTCTATGTTCGGACCAAATTTCCAGTGTGTTTCAGAACCAATAACCAAAATATCAGTAGATTATAGTATATGTAAAGCCTCACATCCTCTGATGAGGAAAGCAAAGAGATCGTTACGTAAGATAAGGGCCCCTAAAATCGTACCCAAGCCCCCTACGAATTTCCGTTTTCCTCTTTTGGTAAGAAATGTTTAGCTGCGCATGCATGTGTGATACGAGCCCATTGCTTCGCTGAGGGAGTTTGTTGTTTGGAGCACATGTAACTTGCATATAAGACGGAATTAAATTTTCTATTTTGAGGTGAATAAGAGTAGCAGTCAAATTAATAGCGATCAGTTCGTAATGTGAGAAATTATTTGTGCTGAAATACTAGGCTGTGTTTAAGTAGTGTGTTGTAGCTTATCGCATGTAATCGCTGTAGTAAAGGAGTTCACCTATGTCATTGTAGCGTCGATTATAATCTGTGCATGTTCGTGATTTCTTATCACTTGCGGTTCCTATTTTCGTCGTGGAGACGAAATTTGCCACTGTTATTAAAATTAGAGTTTATTTCCTATTTGTAAGGATTACTTCAATTTTTTGATATTGGGTAACTCAAAGGGAGAGAAATGGATTAATTGCAGGGAATGCTTAATTTGTGATCACGGAACATGCTCTTCATCTACACAGACATAAAAATTCATATATGACAAAACTTCAGAAAACTGAAAAAATTAAATAAAACTGAAAAAATTAGAAAATGTTGTTCTCTCATGGCCATCAAGTCATTTATAATATCTGAGCTATTTATAATAGTGAAACTGCCTGTCTATGTTAGAATGGGTAAATATGTTTAAAACAATTGTACTTTCGAGAATGTTTATGGCAGACGAAATTACTAAGACTTTTTTGTATTTCTGTTTTTAGCTTATGGCAAATACTGGGTTTAGTATCTTACAGGAAATTAACTGTAGCTTGCCAACAAGTGGAGCATAAATCGAGGAATGTATATAACATTTTGTGGCCTTTCCCACAATCTTTCCGCTCTTCTAGGTCATAACGGACTAAGGTGACGAATGTGGACTCCTCCCCCCCTTCCTTATTATGCATCTGAACGGTCATGATCGTAATAAAATGTAATAAGAGCTAGCAAACATCCTCATATCACCAGAAGTACACAGAAATACTGCCATTTATAACCTAAGCATTATAGTCTTTTAATATTTTAAGGATCAATATTAGTTAAAAATTTACAAGTTTTTAAAACTTGTTAAGAGTGTTCTATGTAAACTGAAAAGCAATTTTTGCATTTTTTTGTACATCAGAGGAAGGTAGCTAGTCAACCATGCCAAGTTATCATCTAGTTAATATTACCTTATAGTGCGATCAATAAAATTAAAATTTATTATAGTCTGCATGTAGACTAATCAAATAAAATATATAACATAACAATGTCCAGTTTACATTGGTTATAGCGACACAGCTGTTTACAGAGATAAATTTCCATTTCGCGTGTAGGTACTCCTGCAGCTATAGGTTTATCATTTTTGTATTCAAATGCAAATTCTGAAGTTGTGTTTCAGATTGAATTTTTCGACTTTGATTGCGATTATAAGTACCTGTAAATACTGACAGTGTGAAATGGTATTTGTGTAATATTTTTGTATTGATTTTGTAACAGAAACACTACTTCTGCTTGTTGATAATATGCACACGTCTTCCTAAGCATATAGTACCAGACTCGAAAACACATAGTACAGTGCCCAGCAGTCATATTTCTTCTGAAAGTGCAAATAAACAGCCTGAGGATGACATAGCGTGCATTAATCAACATGTAGAATGTAATACTTCATCAACACCTTAAAAAATACCGACCCGTACCAGCCTTCGAAAAATAAGTACATGACGGAGTCCATCCTCATCATTTATAGGAGTTTCGACACTTTCGACATGCCGATACAGGTTGACAGTTGCAATTTGATCGTTGGCCAATTCAAAATTGCTGAGTAATGCCAATAATACTGTTTACACATGAAGTCAATTTCTGTAGTAAAGGTACTGATAACGTTCACAACTGGTGACTTGACAACACACCTTTGTGGACACACAATTTCAAGAACACTTCTCTCCATACGAGTGCTGCAGTATGAGACCCATTCGATCAGGCACGTTGTGTAGCCGTGTAGTCTCACAGAGCCCTGTGAGGCGACACGGCTACACATCGTGCCTGATCGAATGGGTCTCATACTGCAGCACTCGTATGGAGAGAAGTTACCTACATTTTCTCGAAAACGGATTTCTAGCATTGTTGGAAGAGATTTCTTTGGACACAAGGATGCTTCTCGAGCATGATAAGGCTCATGAAACTTTTAAAATACCTACTGTGCCACTTGAAACACCCTATGTTTTTGATGTATATGACTGGGTACTGTCAACGAAAGCACAGATTGCGACTGCGCATCGCATGAGGCGACGGTAATATCATATAATTGCTAGCTGACCAATGGAAAGACTTAGCCTGTATAGAGAACTGCCTTGAGATAAGAACGTGGGTGATATTGAAGCCTTACACCAAAGTAGGAGCAGATCTACATCTTGTTTGGTGAAGGGCATCACTTTTGTTTTAGATTTCTCAAACACTAAGGAAGAGTGGACTTCATATTTCACCTTTAAATCTTTGTCATACAGCTTGTAATGGGTATAAGTGCATATCTTTCCATTGGCAACTAAGCATGGAGGACTGAACGACATTCCATCAGTTATTACGTCATTGGCAGATTAATAATTACACCCATTACAAGTCGTATGTTTTAGTGTACATGAAGCAAGAATAAATCAGTAATTATTATTTTTGCCTGGGCTGCTGGTCTGGTGTTGAAGTGTGGACATATGGATGCAAAGCAGTTAGTAAAACTGACAGGCGTAGCCCGCTTAGTGGAGAAGTTACAGCTATGCAGAAAACATCAGGTCGTACATTGTGTGAAGTATTTGTGGGAGGAATGGTTTATGTACATATGAAGGTACAAAATGTAAAAATATCTGCCATTATATCAATTATACCATGTATAATATTTGAGACAAGCATTCAGATGTCTGTCCTCATGGCCTGAATCGAGGGGACTCGTTTTGCTGTTTGGTCAAGTTCTATAAGTGTCCTCAAGATTCGCCATTCCTATGTATTTACCGCAGAGCTGCCTGCAAATACTGAAGGCACTGGGGGAGGGAGGCGTTTTCAGAAGAAAACGTTTTCTATTTCCCCTGATTACCTTAGCTCCTGATTGGAATTTTAAATGGAGGCCGACTTCAAATGTATTTGATGCTTGAAGAGCTTCATTTTAGCTACCAGCTGTACGAATCTTTCTTTGTTCTTTACTAGTTTCTATATCAACGATCATAATAACAGGAAGAAAAGGCATTAAATCAGATGGATAAGCGGTTCCTCAACGTTGCAAGTAATTGACATAACCACACACAATACACCATGACTCTGAACTGCATGAAGTTTGCCTCACAATCAGTCACAACCGAGTACGAAAAATTTAGCATAAGGACTGATCTGAGTTTAATTGATGAACTGCCTTTTTTTCCGGTGATGGTGATAGCTACGACCGAAACCAATAAAGAATAAAATAGAATTGGCCCACATAATGAATAAAAAGCAATCCTTCAAGTTCCTGGTAGCTGTAGCAAGTCTCTCATTAAAGAATTTGACGCTTTTCTCCTTCCTCTTTAGAAGGGGATTCTGGTATGAACCAGAGAGGAAACAAACAAGGAGACGTATCAGCGAAGGAAGCGTCCAGGGAATGTTGAATATGGTGCCATTCCCGTGCAGGCCGTGAACTTACTGTTGAGTCAAAGGGTCATGCAACTGTGGGAGAAGGAGTGGCTGACGGCGAGAGACTATCAGCTGCGGTCCGTGGAGTTAGCTCTCATACAGATCTCGTGACTGCGCACTCCCGTTCGCCAGTCTTTGATGCCTTTGTTGCTAAATTTACTGTACGCCACTTGTTGATTACGCGCATTTGATCATGAGAGGACAGAATCAAATTGTAGTGGATATATGCACTCTGTTTTAATTTTCAACGAAATGAATATGGTAAACCAGCTAAAATTTTACGTGGTGTCGAGACTAGAGTCCAAGCTTTTAGGCTGCAGCTTTTAAATCATTGCAGAATGACTGAGCTGCTTTATTTATCCATTGATTATCAAGCCACTTCTGTATGTTGTACTATTTCTGTTGATTTAATTCGTGTTCTACTTTACATAGAGAGTTTTAAATTCACTAAAACGTGATTACCTCTCTCTCTTTTTCTGAGTGTGTGTGTTTGTTTGTGTGTGTGTGTGTGTGTGTGTGTGTGTGTGTGTGTGTGTGTGTGTGTGTGGCGTGGAGACATTTTTGTGTTTTGATTTTCATTGGAGTTTTAATATTTCACCACTTTTACCCACCGTCATCTCATAAAAAGGTAGTACAGATGACAAATATAATGTCTTGCGATGCAACCAACAACCAGCAAATTATCATCAGCAAAAACAGTTAATTTAAACATTAAGCGTTTCCTGAGCGTAACTGTGAATAATGAATACTGTAATACAATTTCAATGCAACTCCGAGGATGGGGAACATGTGTTCAAATGTAAGAAATTAGTCACGCTGGGGTTGATAAAGGGGTGAGACAAATTTTCATTACAACGTCTGCGGTTATATACAACAATGTATTAACGCTAGATGCACGAGCGTGGACTCCGCACAGATTAAGTTGTTTTTACTGACACATTTATTACGATTATCCAGGGCCAGGGCTTATAAATATCACCTGTATAGGAGATTTCTAACAGATCAGTGATAACAGCAAATCATAAAACTTGGACATACTAGTCAGTGATTTGTAGCCGAGAATAAGTTTGTTATTGTATATGAAGCTATTCACTGTGCAGACGACATGGAAGTGAATAATCGAAAACATTGTACTAAACGTGCAGATACAGTTACCGATTCGCACTAAAATTAAACTGGTAAATTGAACAGATAAAGTTAGTGTATCTAGAGATTGATGACTCGTTTTTGTAACATTTCTGGAAACATAAATATAAAGTCATGTAAAATAATGTATCGATGGAACCAAAACGGTATGAACTTAAGTATCATAATGCTGAAGTAGTCTTCCTTCTCATCTGATACATGCAGCCGAAGAGAAAGTTCGCTGTTGTATTATAAGGAATTATGTCTGTCACAAGACATTTGATGTGTATATTATTATCGCTTAAATTATCACATCGATCTAATATTCATTCCAGCCTGTTATACACTTCCAAAGGTAAAATGAAGTTCGTCGTTTCGTAGTGGAATTTATCGTTAACAGATCACAAATTTTTCATATTCAAAATCTTTAAATTAAATGTTACATTTCCATGTTCAACGTGATTATACTGAATATTTATCCAGATAGTCGCCGAATAAAATTTGGTTCCTTGTGTTTGTCGTACAGTCAGTACATCAGTTCATTCTTGCAGATCCCATCCCTTACTCGTTCCTAGAGAAAAAAAATTCTCTGCCGCGTTGCGATGAACTGCAGTGGGTTCTGGGAATCATTAAACGTCATAGCTTTCTAGCAATTGAGGACTGCGGCTATCAATTGCCGAGCGAGGCTTGGTGTTGCGCCCTGCTGAAACGAGAAGAAATTTACATTTATGAGAAATACGCCGCATTTCTGGCAGCATCCCTGCATAAATAGAGCCGTGGAAAACCGGGACGCTGAGCAGCACTGGGAGATCGCGACGGAGCTGCGGGAGCGGAAAAAAATAATACGACGAACAGCAGCTGAGCCCGCCGGCGATCCTGATTCCGGCAGCGGCCGTGTTTTACGTCCGCAGGGCCCATAAGCTGAAGTAATGTGGCCTGCGCTGTTGTCGAGGACACGCTCTATGGCTGGTGCAAGTTCTATGCTTAGAATAACAGCTCTATCCGGAACAGTGAAAAACTTTACGAGAGTCATTGTCCTCTGGCAATAGCGTGGGGACTAACCGTTGACAAATGCTAATTCTAAATAATTTAGAGGTCGAGTTCAATACGAGAAATAGTGGCACACACATTATTTGGGACACTGGTATACTGTCACTGAAGGAATTCATTACACGGTGAAAAGAATGAGGTTGAAATCATTGGGAATGATTGTGCTATGCACGTCGGTTTTGTTACTGCCGTTCCGAGGGCTGTTTTAATGCAGTTCTCCAAGCTGGTCGGTTGTGACGACACTCCCTGTTCAACGCAGCATGACTACTGCAACCTGCATCAGTTTTAACTTACAGATCTTTTTCAGAACATTTATAGCGCTCTAGAACTTTTACCCCTCATATTGACCTAAATTAAGAAAATACCAGCTTTTTGACGAGTTACTAAGTGTTCTGTCAGCATCTCTCTTTTTCCTCGAGTCAAGTAATATCATGTAGCTCTTTCATCCCCGATGTGATCCTTTAGCTCTTTGTTGGTGATCCATTCTACACATATAAATTTCAGAATTCTACTGTAACGCAATATTTCAATAGTAAACTTTTGTTTTCGTCTTTAAGGTCGAGTTTTGTACCTGGAGGACAGTTTTCCTGGGTTTCCCTAGTCTGATTTTCATTCTAATGACAGATTTTAGAATCCCATGAAGGAACTCGCATTAAAAACCGCCAAAAGCAATTTCTGTCATTTGCAACTACACTCCTAGAAATGGAAAAAAGAACACATTGACACCGGTGTGTCAGACCCACCATACTTGCTCCGGACACTGCGAGAGGGCTGTACAAGCAATGATCACACGCACGGCACAGCGGACACACCAGGAACCGCGGTGTTGGCCGTCGAATGGCGCTAGCTGCGCAGCATTTGTGCACCGCCGCCGTCAGTGTCAGCCAGTTTGACGTGGCATACGGAGCTCCATCGCAGTCTTTAACACTGGTAGCATGCCGCGACAGCGTGGACGTGAACCGTACGTGCAGTTGACAGACTTTGAGCGAGGGATCGTAGTGGGCATGCGGGAGGCCGTGTGGACGTACCGCCGAATTGCTCAACACGTGGGGCGTGAGGTCTCCACAGTACATCGATGTTGTCGCCAGTGGTCGGCGGAAGGTGCACGTGTCCGTCGACCTTTGACCGGACCGCAGCGACGCACGGATGCACGCCAAGACTGTAGGATCCTACGCAGTGCCGTAAGGGACCGCACCGCCACTTCCCAGCAAATTAGAGACACTGTTGCTCCTGGGGTATCGGCGAGGACCATTCGCAACCGTCTCCATGAACCTGGGCTACGGTCCCGCACACCGTTAGGCCGTCTTCTGCTCACGCCCCAACGTCGTGCATCCCGCCTCCAGTGGTGTCGCGACAGGCGTGAATGGAGGGACGTGTCGTCTTCAGCGATGAGAGTCGCTTCTGCCTTGGTGCCAATGATGGTCGTATGCGTGTTTGGCGCCGTGCAGGTGAGCGCCACAATCAGGACTGCATTCGACCGAGGCACACAGGGCCAACACCCGACATCATGGTGTGGGGAGCGATCTCCTACACTGGCCGTACACCTCTGGTGATCGTCGAGGGGACACTGAAAAGTGCACGGTACATCCAAACCGTCATCGAACCCATCTCTCTACCATTCCTACACCGGCAAGGAAACTTGCTGTTCCAACAGGACAATGCACGTCCGCATGTATCCCGTGCCACCCAACGTGTTCTAGAAGGTGTAAGTCAACTACCCTGGCCAGCAAGATCTCCGGATCTGTCCCCCATTGAGCATGTTTGGGACTGGATGAAGCGTCGTCTCACGCGGTCTACACGTCTAGCACGAACGCTGGTCCAACTGAGGCGCCAGGCGGAAATGGCATGGCAAGCCGTTTCACAGGACTACATCCAGCATCTCTACGATCGTCTCAATGGGAGAATAGCAGCCTGAATTGCTGCGAAAGGTGGATATACACTGTAGTAGTGCCGACATTGTGCATGCTCTGTTGCCTGTGTCTATGTGCCTGTGGTTCTGTCAGTGTGATCATGTGATGTATCTGACCCCAGGAATGTGTCAATAAAGTTTCCCCTTCCTGGGACAATGAATTCACGGTGTTCTTATTTCAATTTCCAGAAGTGTATTTCTGTTCGTGTGAGACATGAGGTTGTGTTTTGTGCGGCATTTGTGAATACTGCAAGCTGTATATATGTATAAGTGCTGTGTAATACGTTTAAACAATGTCGATTCACAAACTTTCCTACTGGACTCGCATTCGGGTCTACGGTCGCAGGTTCGAATCCTGCCTCGGGCGTACATGTGTGTGATGTCCTTAGGTTAGTTATTAAGTAGTTCTAAGTTCTAGGGGACTAATGACCACAGAAGTTGAGTCCCATAGTGCTCAGTGCCATTTGAACCATCGCATTCGGGAGGACGACGGTTCAATCCAGCGTCCGGCCATCCTGACTTAGGTTTTCCGTGATTTCCTTAAATCGCTCAAGGGAAATGCCGGGATGGTTCCTTTCAAAGATGACGCCCGACTTCCTTCCCCGTTCTGCCTTAATCCGATGAGACCGATGACCTCTCTGTCTGGTCTCCTTCCCCAAAAACAAAAACGCAAACTTTCTGTTCAGAGTTTTATAGTGAGTAAAATTCTGTCTACAGTTCAAACTAGTTACATAGCGGATGTATAGTTAAGTAGTGCATCGACCGTGGTGCGCCATCATGTACATTGCAACGGAAGAAGTTCTTCTGCGATAGATAACGTGGTGTTTGAAAATTAAAGGAACTAACATCGACATTTGTGTTATTTGCCAGTAGCTTCTATTACAAACTTTACTTAACTTGCAACTGGATTTTGACAATGCTTCTTCTTAACTTGGTTTCACTTTGGGTCGATACATAAGTTCGTATCGTTTTTCCATAAGTTTAATAAATACTCATAACACAAACTCTAGTCACCACTAACATGTTCTGTTTCACTACTTATAACAGTCCCCAACGCTGCGATAACTTTCCGATGTAAACATCACGTGTTGTTGGGGCAAAGAAGAATCGAGCCATGTTCAGCGCCCAGTTTCTACTCGAAAGCAAATTCGTTTTAGGTTCTCGGATAGACAGCGGAAAAGATGAAAAATTGAAGGTAAAAGATAAGGTGGATAAAGTGGCTGCGGAATGACTTTCCAACACAATTCCCGTATAGTGCTTTTTGTCACTATAGCACGATGCGTTATCGTGGACTAAAATCACTTCAAGTAGTCTTCCTGATCGTTGTTCTGGGGTTGGGTCCGCAAGGGTCCGCAAGATGTCTCAGTCGATCACAATAATTGTCAGCAGTGGTGATTACACCCTGGGGAAGCAGTTCGTAATACACGGCAACGTCGCTGTTTCACCAGATGTTTAACAGTATTTTTTGTGGCTGCGCGCAGGTCTTCGTACGGGGAGTTGCTGCTTTCTTTAACCTCTACCTTTCTTTTCTTTTCCTTACGTTAAAATAAAGACAATTTCTCGTCACCAATAACAATATGGGATAGGAATGATTCAAATGGATCGGAGCACTATTGGACTTAACACCTGAGGTCATCAGTCCCCTAGAACGTAGAACTACTTAAACCTAACTAACCTAAGGACATCACAAACATCCATGCCCCAGGCAGGATTCGAACCTGCGACCGTAGAGGTCGCGAGGTTCCAGACTGAAGCGCCTAGAACCGCTCAGCCACAGCGGCAGGCATATGGGACAGGAATGATCGGTGTTGTTCACGAGCCAATTAATAAACAACAAGAAGAGATGCACCTATGGCTACCTGCTCATTTTTGTTAATTTTGAATAGAACATGCGGTACCAATACACCCGATTTTTTAACCTTAGTCATTGCAAGCAAATATCACACTATGCTGGAATGATCACATTTCATCACATTTCACCGGTCTCGATTTCACTGACGTGGATCATTATGGATTAATGCTTTTAATCGATCATCATCAAATCCCCCAAGGTTTTCCTGAATGTGGTGAGTGACTGCGGTCCTCCTTTAAAAGAGAAAACTATATTTTCTTTCCTTGTTCTGTCGAACGGCGTTGTCTCCATTCACGGCGCAAATGTTTCTGGCTCCCTCCACTGATGTCACGGTTCTGTTGACCTAGAAAAGAAGATACGTCGGAAATACTCCGAAACCTCCACTTGGCACTCCATTTTCAGCGCCCATATGTCTCTATTTGACAAAATGTCAACATGTAAGCTTAGACACCATCAGTAAACTACCATTAAAAATTACAATCGAAAAATAACCCAAAGCAAGTTGATTATCAGTATGCGATACAAAAACGCTGGGAACTTATACACCAACCTAATAATTGGTTGGTTGGTTTGTGGGATTAAAGGAACCAGACTGCGACAGTCATTGGTCCAATTTTCCAAAAAAAAAAAAAAAACTAATAACACCCAAAGAGGTGAAAAAACGGACAAAAGGAAAGACGGCAGACGACACCGGACAAGAAATACTAAGACAGAGATGAGACAAAACAAATTAAAATCACACAGAGTGTGATGGTGTTTGGCTGACCATAGAGATAAAAAGGAAAAGCCAACCACAGAGAACACATTGAATACTCAGCTTAAAATCGTAGTCCAAAGGCCAGAATCAACACAAAACAATAAAAGAAAACAGAAACGCTCAGATTAAATGATAAAAAACTCCTGCCCGAATAAAACGTAAAACTAAGCCAAACATAGCAACCTAATAATTATTGGCGTCTAGTACTGTAACAACGTACATACGGACTGCTGAATACGGCACTGACGAGATTTTTCTCGACTGCATCACCATTAAATCTGGCTAGAATACTTGCTGCTAGGCACATAACCATGTTATATCTTGAAATATGTTTTCTCATTTTGGAATACCTCACATTTTCGGAGTAAATTTTTTAACTTCAGGAAAAGATTGTATCACACATAAAGTAAATGCCCTCATTCAGATTGGAATAATAAAATATTTTACATTTCTGTTACACGGCTGGCTGTAGACGGAAGTCTGCAGCGTGTCCGGAGGTAGAACACTCTCCCTAATTTTGATCGATAGCGTACACTTCCATGTAACAACACACTCCAGAAAAATACCTCCATAAACGAGTTGATAACATTTGAATTTTTGGGCTATATGAATATATTTCTATGTATCAGAAATTCATTTTTAATATTGTGAGTCCACTAAATCTGTCATCTTCAGCTATTTTTTGCCTAAATAGCAAACATTGTCTACTAATTGTAGTACCATATTTGTTCGTCAAATTTTCTCATCATCTTCTGGCGATTCAACTACACAGCTTACCACTGTTTTACTTTTACATACGTTCATTCCGATAACCTCTTTTCATGACGCTATCCATTCCGTTCAAATGATCTTCCAAGTCTTTGATGTTCCTGAAAGATTTACTGCCCTCAGAATTTGTCAACTTTTTCATTTCTTTTCCACGATCTTCAATGCCATTGCGAAATTTATTCATAGTTTCTGTCGTTACTGCTAGCCCTATGGGAGGACTGAATTAAATAAGAGCCGGCCGGGTTGGCCAAGCGGTTCTAGGCGCTACAGTCTGGAACCGCGCGACCGCTATGATTGCAGGTTCCAATCCTGCGTCGGGCACGAATGTTTATGATGTCCTCAGGTTAGTTAGGTTTAAGTAGTTCTAAGTTCTAGGGGACTCATGACTTTAGAAGTTAAGCCCCATAGTGCTCAGAGCCATTTGACCCAATTAAGTGAGGATTAGATTACACACTTACCTCACTCCTTCATTACATACTGGAATTCCTTCATGTTATCCTCCTTTTATAAGTTTTTCTGGTTTCTATTCGTGTAATTAATGTATTTCACCCTGATAGCCAGAAATTCAAAGATTGTTTTCCATTCATGTTCTGCGCTGAGACTTCGAACTGTGGCAGTGGGGATCAATTTCTGTCACACGCATTAGGATTTGAAGAACTTGAAAGCGCTTACACCTTTTATCCAATCGACAAAAATGGCTAAACAACATGTTATACTTGAAATTTTCGACATAAATGGAAACTCGCTCCTCTCGTGCGGCAAAGAGAAACATAAAAAGCCACAATTTGTAAAGTGAGGTAATCGCTGGAACTCGGATTGTTTTATATGATGCCCGAACCACTCTGCAAGCGATAGTCTCGCAATTTATGCTATGTTTATTAGTTTCCATAATCTTAATACCACGTATCACTTTGCATTTTGGGCGGCGGAACTCATGTATACAGAATAATAAAATCACCATAATCATGAACGTTGGGTCCATAGGCAACCATTTCTTCATAAGTGGTTATGGAGAAGCAGATAATGAAGAGCCAAATTACCAACAGGTTATCATTAATGAACCCAATAGGTGCCTATCGCCTCCAAATGTGTGGAACACACATCCTTCAGCAGACACGATTGTGTAGAGTCTTCTACCGTAAGGAAGCAAGGATGTTGTTTTGAGTGGCTGGTATCCTCTTTCTACAACACAAATTCACACGTGGATTAGTACAGTTACTTATTTAAAAGAGGCTACTTCATATTACTGTCGATAATCTTATTATTGTGACAATTCTGGTCGCTATGTAGTACTGTAACTTGCGGTGAACTATACCCGATCTGTGACTGGACTGGCAGACGCAAAACTGGAGTGTGAGTTAGTGACAGTCAGTGCCAGTGAGTTGGTTAGGCCCTCAGGTCAGCGGCGGAGGCCTAAATACATAGTGTCGAGAGGGTCTTGGCGGCATGTTGTTTGTCGGTGTGTCTCTGCCCTCTCTTGTAAAGGGCGCGTTTTACCAGCGTCTACTATCGATTTTCGCGCTACATCTTTGCCGATCGGTATACTGGCTACAGCTTACGCCAGCACATTCATCGCCCGCCGAACTGCTGCACCATTGTCGTGTAGGGAAGATACGAACGACAATAGGGAGCGAGGTAGGACGCAGGATGTAGACCTGAGCTGCGAGCCGTGACTGTAGAGAACGGCGTACTCCCGACCATACCCCGCCATCTGGCTCGTGAGGCAACAGGGACATCTTCAGGAATACTTCAGCCACGGCACACATCTACGCCTGAGGGTGGGTCCTGGGGCGATGACGGTGACCCCGGGTCCTAGTCATCGGATGTGCGAGCAGG
The DNA here is from genome assembly GCF_023897955.1 of Schistocerca gregaria. NCBI lineage: Eukaryota > Metazoa > Arthropoda > Insecta > Orthoptera > Acrididae > Schistocerca > Schistocerca gregaria. Next base: position 297,295,321 of record NC_064924.1, on the reverse strand, counting down.
GACGGGTGGACCGAGGGGTCATGGTCCATCCTCTCCCCCTGGGGTGGCCTGGTGGCTCCAGCGGGCGGCTGCGAAGGCTGCACTGTCCCGTGAGTCCGTGAATCTGGGGGAAGAAAAGCAGCAGAATTGCTTCGCAAATGTAAAGCAGGAAATTGGTTCTCGTGGCAGCGCGGTGAACCATCGGGACCTGCCATCAATTACATAAAAGAGTCGAGACCTTCCTGGATCACACTTCTTTCCCAGCGCCCACAGTTGCCATAAACCCTGAAGAGAACAAGACCGCGTGCGCAAAGAGATACTTGTGGGCCATTGGCGGCTCACGATGTTGCTGTGGGAGCAGCAAGTGTAGGAGCGTCCAATGGCGGCGTCCATGCAGAAGCTCCGGCGATGATTGTTCGTCTCGTAGGTGGAAGTGACAGGAGGCGAGAAATAGTTACAGGGCCTTTTCCCGTGCGTGAGTAGTGCGAAGCTTGGCCATCGGTTGTTCAAAAGTGCGTATGAAGCTTTCTGGGGTCCGTTGGACTGGGGGTGAAACAGAGCACTTGTTAAATGACGTTTCCAATTTCGTTCACAAAACTGTTCAAAATCACATAAAGTGAACTGTGACCCGTTGTCTTACAAGTACTTCCTGCAAACCTATGCAAAATATGGAGAACAATGCTTGAATTGAGCTACGTGATGTTATAGAGGCCCATAGGCACCGCAAATAGGCACTTGCTGAAACAGTCTACCACTGTGAGTCAACTAGTGGAACAAAATGGCCCTACAAAGTCAATATGCATTCCTTGCTATGGCGATTGAGTCTTAGTCCAACCTGAAAATATCTGTGGTGGAACGGATTGGTTTCCAGTGCTTCAGCGACATTGTGACATCTGTGCAACGTGGGAGGCCATGTCCTGCCATGTACAGTGGCGGTGCGCAAAGTGTTTAGTACGAACAATTCCCCAGTCTTCTTGGTGGAGCAATCGCAACACATAATCCATATAGCAGTTCCAGAGAAACACTGAAACACCAAAACAAAAACATGTTAGCTTACCTAATACTGTGTAGAAAACCCATTGATGTTCAACGCAGCTTCCAGTAGTATCTGAATGCATAAATCCCAGTTATGTATGGTTTTAACTTCGTCATGTAAGGTTTTCAAAGAAATTATTCCTGCAAAACTATGTCAAGTTAGGTACGCAGAGTGGAGGTGGATAACGTTCACGCACCCTTCTCTCCAAAGTAGACCAAAAAGGGCCAATAATATTGAAACCTGATGAATGTGGGGAGCAGGGGAGATGTGACAGTTTATCCTTATTCTCAGAAAACCAGTCCTGCACAATGCCAACTGTGTGAACGAGGGCCCTGTCTTCTTGGAACACAATATCACTATTGGAAAACGAACATTATATCATGGGATGGACGTGATTAGCCAAAACAGACACATAATTCTTAGTATCAAAGTGATGCTGCTGAGTAATCGGATATGGCTACCCAAATCATCACCGAAAACCTACCAAATTTCGGTCTTTGGACATATACTCAGCCAGAATTTGGAAACAGGGTGGAGCAAGACTCATCCGACCAAGTGACGTACTTCCGTTCCTCCATAGTCCAGGTTTTAAAGCTTCCACACCCCGTTCTCCTGTTACGGGCATTTGCTTCATTTACTAGTGGTCCCAGATCACCCTGGGATGTGACATTAAGATCTGCAGAGGTTCCTGTAGCTGTCGTCCTCTTATTTTTCGTCACAACCCTTTTCAGTGACTTTGCGGATGATGTTTTTTCCGGTTTCGTGTGTACGGTATAAGTCTTTGATACGGTGCCCCTTGAAATATGAAACTCTTGATTACAGAAGTATCCACCATACGAGAACCAACAATTTTTTCCCTTTGTTATTTACTTAGCTCCGACATAATGCACTCTCAACTACTCAGGTCGCTGTCGATTTCCTCCAAGTCTGAACGTGATCAGTCTTGATCTAGTCACCCAAAAACATTGTGCCACCTAGGAGATTAAACAAAATTTAAATTTGAGAAATCAATTTTTTTGCGGAATTTCTCACGACTAACATGTCGGTAATAGTGAACATAGACATCGGTTTTTGTGGAATTTCATCGGACAGTATAAAATACTGGGGCATTGAGAGAAATAATTATCGAGTCAGTCAAATATTTAAAAAAATACGTGTATTGTCGTAGCTTAGTGAACGCATGCCGAAATGCGGGAGGACGAAGTCTACCTATACACCAACATGTTTTATTAGCAAGAAGTCATGTATAATTAAAGCCAAATTTCAGACGAGTGCTTTCTTCCTTAAATCGAGCTGATTCTTTCAGGGAACTTTGGTGTTTCCCAGGAAAATCATTATTTATTAGAATATTCCTCAGGTGCCTGCAAGAGACAGACTTCAGCAGTTCTGTGCATCCGACGTATTATCCTTTTCGTGAACCGGAGTGACATGTGGTCTCTTCCTGTCACACGGTGCTATTCACCTCACAGACTCGCACAAAGCACCAGTCTTCCGAGTAGTTCTGTATGTTGGTTGGAACGGTATGTCAGAGTGCGACTTGGACTCGCATCCGTCTTCTTCAGGTCACAGATTTAGTGGAAGTAAGTGATGATTACTCATTTAGTAGGAAGTAAGTGATCCAGCCCACAGCCGGACCACAGGTGGAAGCGAAGCGAGCAGGGGTTTTCCCGGAGGAGCCAGGGATCAGTGGCAGCAAACGAGAAAACCGACTGTCATCAATCAATTACCGGCGTAACAGATCAGGGCGCGCGGCCGCTGTCCGCCTCCATCTGATCCTGATGGATGGAGGCCTCTGGGATTCATTAGTCCACGGCCGGCCGCCTGCTTACGGGCTACCAACAACTCGGGCAGACCTTTGTTCCCTACTGGTCTATCGTGGAACTGTGGGAAGGACGCTGAACCGATGGACTTCCCTTGAGCTGCCGGTGTAATCAACTGAAGGAGTGCTGGGCGCTGACGGCGCCCTTTGTGAAACTTGCTTTCTCCACTGGCGCATACCACTCTCTGGCCAAAGGTTACGAAGCATACTCCGAGGAATTTATGGTTTTGGCAGAACTCATCATGGTAGCATATTCTTTCGCAGAATCTTAAGTTAATTGAGCGACATACTATCCGTTCGTCTCAGCTGTCTTAAGGTTCTTAAAGTTTCTTCGTAATTGTACGGTTTGAAATTCAGTGCCTGGACTTCACTACCCCAAAGCAGTACGATATGCATATATCCATATACACCATGAGTTGTTCGACATAAACGGAAGTTGGCAGACCTTGTCAGGTGTGTTTCAATATCCGAAAGATTATCAAAATTTCGCACCCATCGCCTACGAGTATTTAAATGACATTGCTTTAAATACAAGCTGTAACGGTTGTGAGCGTTAGTTGCCTTTGAGATTGGACGTGATCAGTTGACATTACTCAAAAAAGCCTTTAAGGCGACAAAGACTCCATTATCAACGTCTTACTAAGTTTGATCGAGGTCGTGTAATAAGACTATGAGAAGTAGAATTCCCTTCTGCGGTGCTGCCGATAGGCTTAGCAATAATGTAGCCACCGTACATGCTTACTGGCAGCGGTCGTCAAGGAAACGAAAGGACGCGAGAAGACCGGTCTCCAGATAGCCTCGTAGCACAACCGAGGGTGAAGACCGTCGTGTGACACTAGCGCATCGTACTGCATATGGAGCAGCAGTTGAAGCAGCAGTTGGCATCAGAGTAACGCAGCGAACTGTTACAAATCGGTTACATCAAGGGCTACTCGGAGCCAGATGCCCTGTAGTGAACACTCCACTGACCCTACCAGCGTCATTTGTGATTTCAGTTGTGTCAAGCGAGAGCTCATTACAGGGCAGGATTAAAAAAAGAGAGTTGGGGCCCCTCCACGCTCGCACAAACGTGGTGGTCAAACCAAAAGTTCTGCTGTCACCTCCGAAAACATGTTAGTTATTTAGTAGGTGGATCACAGGATGCTGGGCTGTGATGTTATCCGCTCGTCTGAGCAGGACTACGCATTAACACGGTCCATCAGTTGTTGGATCGTAGACGAAACGCGAATGTAGATAGTAATTTGGAGGGCTGAGGGATAAAAGTGCCAAGGCTCGTGCCGTGGGGAAAAAACCTCTGCGACAATGGGATGGATAGTAAGAGCAGTAGTGGCTTACTAGCTGCGGTAGTTCATGCAAGGATGGATTTGTTAGTGTGGGTATCATGCATCATTACCGTGGCAGGCGATAGCGATGCATCCCGGTTTTCTGCAGCCGCTGCATTCCTGGAACAATCGAGATCGTTATATATTAATAGGAGATCGGCCATAGATCATCTCATTGTTGTATGTATGTGTTTGGGGTGGGGGGGGGGGGTTAGCTTGCCTGCATGTGTGTGCGATACTGCTTCCCTGCGTGTTGCCAGTTGTTCGGCAAGTGTGTTTCCACTGGATAACCAGTAATGGTGGCTGATTAACAGGGGCTCACCTGTATCGTTGCGTTTGCAAGTATGTCTTTTGGTATTTTATGTTTCCATCTATGGTTGTAGTCGCAGCTCCCCAGATTCAGAATGACCGGGTTCTGCGAATGTCTTGAGTTCCTGTACAGTCTTGTGGTGAGTTTGTGGATTCCTTGCGTGAGAATCTCAAGTCGGTATTCCCGGTGACGATCCGCGAGGCGTGTGTGTCGTGGAGCATTGCTTATGATTTTGAGTACTTTGTTTTGTATGGTCTGCAGATGGCGCAGGCGTGTGGCGCAGCGTATCCCCAGACAGGGGCTGCGTACATCATCAGGGGTGTCCGTCTATTCTGCTTTCTGATGAACCCTGGTTCTGACTCGGTGCCGGTGATGGTCGTGTTTAGGTTGGATTGAGGGCAGTTGAGATCCAGCAACCAAACTGTCTGGATGCTAGGCGCACTGGACTTACCCCTGGTATTATGATATGCGGTGCGAATCGTATGATCGCAGGAGCTCCCTCGTTGTTATGTCATGCACCACGACTGCCAATTTTATATTAGTCCGGTTATTCGTCCTGTTTTGTTGCCATTCATGAACAGCATTCCAGGGAGCGTTTTCCAGCGGGATTACGCTCGCCCACATACACCTGTTGTAACCTAACGTGCTCTCCGGAGTGTCGGCGTGTTGTCTTAGCCTGCTCGCTCACCAGAGGTCTCTCCAGTGGACCCATGTAGGAAATCGTCGGACGACAAATCCAGCGTCATCCACAAACAGCATTAACGGTCTCTGTATTGACTAACCAAGCGCAACAGGCGCGGAATTCCATCCCAGTGTAACTGACACCCGACACCTGTACAATACAATGCATTGCCGTTTACAAGCTTCCATTCAACATTCTGACGATTACCAGCATTTCACTTTCGCAATGGCTTAACTAGTACTTACATTAACCCAAGGTCATGCAGTCCTTAACACCTACATACGTACCGTAAACAAATGTATTCCAGAAATTTTATTACTTTACATTAATTATCTCTCGGAGTTGTGATGTTCCTTCCGTCAGCATATAAACTGGAAAAAATCGCCTTTGAAAATTAGATTTCTAAGCTCTGTTAAATCCAGTCATTTGCAATAAGTTAATATACTCACCAATAGCTTCCTGCATGATTTATTTAATTGCTTGCGTAAAAGTAATCAGAAGCATACATTATTAACCGTTAATTGTGCCTTAACATTAGTAAAACGTTTTACTATATAAACAACATAGTTTTAGGGATCAGACACTGGTCTCTGATTTTTTATGTATTTAATAATGTGTGTTACATCGTGTTTTTCTAATTTCAAGTTATTTAAATGGTGGAAATGGCTCTGAGCACTATGGAACTTAACATCCGAGGTCATCAGTCCCCTAGAACGTAGAACTACTTAAACCTAATCAACCTAAGGACATAACACATATCCATGCCCGAGGCAGGATTCGAACCTACGACCGTAGCAATCTCGCGGTTCCCGACTGAAGTGCCTAGAACCGCAAGGCCATAGCGGCCGGCTCTGGTCTCAGTTACTGACGGATTCTCATAATTACCATTATTTGAGATTAGGAAACAGAAAAGCGTATCAAGTGCTCTAATATGAATAATGGGTTTGAAAGATACTTCAATATGCGTCAGAAAAGTGTTGAAACAAAATATGTTTACTGGCCTTCAAAGTATTCACAATCAGGTATCATACAGCCCTGACAACTGCTGTAAAGCTGTAGGAAACTGTCAGGAAACGGGTCTTGTGGAATCGCTGGGAGCACCATGGTCACACAGTGGCTGTTGCCCGCAACGTCTGCGAAGCGAACCCTTTCAGGTCTAATTTAAGTTGGAGAAATGAATTCTGCCGGAGCCAGCAAGAGAATGGGGAGAGTGCTGAAGGACAGTCCCTTGCGTTGAGCCATAAAGTTCAGCACTCAGAATGCAGTGTGCCTACGGCCGTTGTCGTGATGAAAATTCCACTGTCCACTCTAATACAGTTCTGACCCAATCCGCCGTAAGTGTTCCTGGAGCCCTTTCCGAACTACCTGGGAAACTTTCACTTTGGAAAATTGAACCTCGCATAGAAATTTGTGATGATTCAACCTCTTGCTGTCGTAAGAGACGATCAACATCGTCTTAGTGTTGGATTTCGTCAGCCGAGAATTCTGGGATGCGGGGGAGACGATGAACACCATGCCATCGACTGACTATTGGTCTTCAGGTCGTATTGGTCGCACGTTCACGGTCGATCTGAATGCGGCTCATCCTCGACTCCACCTTCTTTTGCTTTTCTAAAGCGTGCAAACCACTCAAATACTTACATTTCACTCACTGTTTCATCGTTTTACACTAGAACTCTAACATTTCATGAACATGTGTCCCCGTTATCCTTCATTTGAAGCAAAACGTCCGGTTAACGCTTTGGTACACACATGAATAACGCGAGTCCTCACACTGACCTCGTTAGCTTCGTCACAGACTTCGGCGATTAGCACAAGGGGCGTACGTTGAATTGTCTCTCACTGCCTATGCGCGAGGGCTCCTTGTCCTAAACAGCGCGGTTTACAAACTATGGGGCCACACACGTTATACTCTGAAGCACAGCTATTTCACTTTTACTATAGATGTGTGACAAACGGACTTTCCTGTTCAAAACCACTGTTATGTGCATTGTTTGTAGTCACTTGTTCCTCAGTTAAGTTTTTTTATCGGTCCAGTGAATGGACTTTATGTCACCCTTCCGTAAACAGTTCGATTTCCGCAAGAGCAGATATGTTTGTGAGATATGCATAAACTTTCGGAACACCATAACACATTATTTACTTCAGACGTAGTTGTGTTTTAATATTGGCGATTACCTGTATCGACCTACACAGATCATCGTCGGAGATTTTTTAACTTTGTATCAGTGTAATGCATAATCTTCGTTGCCACGAATGGCTAGCTAAAAATTAAATTACTTTTCTAATGCTGCGGCAGCAACATACAGCGACCGAGTTGACGGAACACATAGTAAAAAAGCTACATGAAACAATGCTTAGAAGTTAGCATGTATGGCAATGATTCTGTCAATCTGAGTAGCAAACACTTTATTTTTCTTTCAGATAAGTTTCTTCTTACTCTTTTTCTATATATGTCGCTCAGCGTATCTTATTTTTCATTAATTAGCAATATTTCTGTAGCTGTTTCCGATGTATTTCCTTCCATCTAAGCTCGCCGGCCCGCAGTTCAAATCAATTTGCCTGTAAATAATATCATTTAATTCTGTTATTGACTTCATAAAAAATGGAAACTTATTTTCTGTTGAAGCTGTTACTGTTTCTACTTCTCCTGTCACTACATTTTCTAAAGTTTAGATTCTACGTGAAGTATGAGATCTTTAGTACCATCTACTGCAATGAGTGTAATCGTGCAATAAGGAAGATATTTGGTCTTGATTATATTATTCTATTGAATATAAATTTTAACAGTGTGCTTAACCACCAGCCCAGTCTAGGAGGGCAGCAGCTGTGGTGGGCTCAGCACGTGCCGTGTGCTGTACAGAGGCCCATACTACATGGGAATGTGGAGAGTTGTCGTCAGTTTCCTGCAGGGCTCAGCAGCAGTAGCAGCATTCTCCTGAAAATGGCCGACACAGAGATCGTCGAAATTTCGAATCACGTTGATTTTAGGATCCCGCAGCAAATCCGAGGAGACTACCAAAAATTATTACGTCGGCAAAGCCAACTAGACCACAATATTCATCCTGGTCGTACTGTGTGTATCAGGAGACTTAAGTGTGCTTGGTTTCCTACATTTTTGACTATTCATCTCTTCTCTGTTTCTCTCTCTCTCTCTCTCTCTCTGTCTCTCTCACTCTTCCGTTACGTGCAGGATGCGACACTGACCTGTCACTAACTTGTTCTGTTATACCATGTCATACTATGTGATCTAAAGTATCCAGACTCCCCCCAGAAACGTACGGTTTTCATATTAGATGCATCATGCAGCCACCACAGCCAGGTACTCCACATCAGCGACCTCAGTAGCCATTAGACATCGTGAGACAGCAGAATGGGGCGCTCCGCGGAACTTACGGACTTCGAACGTGGTCAGGTGATTGGTTGTAACTTGTTTCAAACGTATGTACGCGATATTTCCATACTCCTAAACATCCCTATATCCACTGTTTCCGATGTGATAGTGAAGTGCAAACGTGAAGGGACACGTAGAGTACGAAAGCGTACAAGGCGACCTCGTCTGTTGATTGACAGAGACCACCGACAGTTGAAGAGGGTTGTACTGTGTAAGAGGCAGGCATCTATCCAGACCATCACACAGAAATTGCAAACTGCGTCACGATCCACTGCAAGTACTATAACAGTCAGGCGGAAGGTGAGAAAACTCATAAGCCATACATCACGCTGGTAAATGGCAAACGCCGCGTCACTTGGTGTACGGAGCGTAAACATTGGACGACTGAACGGTGGAGAAATGTTGTGTGGTGTGACTAATCACGGTACACAGTTTGGCTATCCGATTGCAGTGTGTGGGTATGGCGAATGCCCGGTAAACGTCTTCTGCCAGCGTGCGTATTGCGAACAGTAAAATTCAGAGGGGATGGTGTTATGGTGTGGTCGTGTTTTTCATAGAGGGGCTTGCACCCTTAGTTGTTTTGCGTGGCATTATCACACCACAGGCCTACATTGATGTTTTAAGCACCTTATTGGTTCCCTCTGCTGAAGAGGAATTCGGGGATGGCGTTTGCATCTTTCGACACGATCGAGACCCTGTTTATAATGCACGGCCTGTAGTGGATAGGTTACACGGCAATACCGTCCCTGTAATGGACTGATCTGCACAGAGTCCTGACCTGAATAATATAGAACACCTCTGGGACCGTCACTGACCGTCATCGATACCTCTCCTCAGTGCAGCACTCCGCGAAGAATGGGCTTCCATTCCCCAAGAAACCTTTTAGCACCTGATTTAACGTATGCCTCATAGAGTGGAAGCTGTCATCAAGGCTAAGTGTGGACCAACACTATACTTAATTCCAGCATTACCGATGGAGGGCGCCACGAACTCGTAAGTTGGTTCAAATGGCTCTGAGGACTATGGGACCTAACGTCTGAGGTCATCAGTCCCCTAGACTCAGAACTACTTAAACCTACGTAACAGGATTCGAAACTGCGACCGTAGCAGTCTCGCGGTTCCTGACTGAAGGGCCTAGAACCGCTGGGCCACAAGTGGCTGGCAACTTGTAAGTCATTTTCAGTCAGGTGTCCGGATACTTTTGATGACATAGGGTACAATTTTGTGGAAGTTTGTTCCAGGAAACAGCTGTATAATAATGTTAAAATTTAATTAGTAAATACAGCCATGGTCACATGTAAGTTCTTCCTCTTACTTTATAGAAGGGCAGTTTCGAACTACTACAGAGGTTATCAACAGGCATTCATACCTTGCTGATATGGAATCGCAGGCATAGAGGAGGCTCGTCCATGCTCGCGTTGAGAACACTGTTCTACAAATAAAAAGTAATAACTACCACGACAATGATTACTAAATAAACTGTTCTGTTACTAACGAATTTACCAGCAGAGATTTATAAACCCACTCTCACAAGTAGCTGTAGTACGTGTGACCTGCGAGTCCACAGCATGACAATTTATTTCGTTCATTACTGTCTCTAAACAGAATCTGTAATACATCATAAAATATGGGTGAATCAAAGAACATACCAGAAATACTTCAGTATGGGACAAAAGCGTGTTTCATGGAAAGGAGCTTTATTATTCATGTGTAAATGAACTAGAAATTCCTCAAAGCATACATTTGGAGGAAAGCTTATAACGGCGAAAAGAGGATCATTGGTGCTATCGAAGAATGTTACAAGTGAGTAGATAGGTGTAAATCAAAAGAATAGATACAAAAAAGGGGACAGGTTACTTGATCATCTGTTACAGCACCCGCGAATGGTGAACTTGGTAATTTCCGATTGACTTACTCGTCCACTTTTTCATAAGAAAACAATCAGTTTATAGCCAATTGTAATTTCGAAAAACCGAACTTGTTTTCCGATTGACACGGACACAAACGAAGTTTCCTCGTCAAGACTGATGTATAAGGATTTGTTTAACTGAACGGTATAATAAGACACAGTAGAATAATATAACGTTCATATAAAAGTGGTTTTCCAAAGTTTATTCCGTCTGAGGGTATAAACGGTGTCCTTTCTATGAGTCCCTAGGCGCCATATCTCTAATGTTTCCACAGATTTATGTAATTTAAGTTTTGCAGTGCGTGCTCATCACTTGCCGCCTAATGTTGACGGAAAGCGTCGGCTTTTTTTCCCGTTACAAACAAATAGATAAGTTGAAAAATTGCCATTTGTTGTATTCGCTACAGCAGTATGTATTGATAGCGACAGTAAAACGCCAAGAATAACCAGTACTCAGGCAGCGACTGTGAGTTGCTGTGCCGGCAGCAGTCAGCGCGGGCCACAGCTGAGCACTTGACGCTGGAGTACTGCCTATTCATCCTGTTTTACTGTCCTTGTTAATACGTATCGATACAACGAATATCGCACTACACTAATTTCGGACCACTTTACTGAATAGGTACACAATACCCAGTTTCAAAAACTATTTTTCTGTAACTGAAACTAACCGACGCTGTACGCCGACAATGGGCGTCACATGACAGACGTGATTAGCAGTGATTGCTTAGGGTGACTCCAGCTGAACGTTGCAAATATCTGCCGAAACGTCGGAGATATTGCGCCTTACAACTTTTGGGAGGGGCGCCATCTGTATGATGAATAAAAGTGTTTGTATACAATTCCAGTTAACTTGGACCCAAAATTTGGGAAGCCAAGTTCTGCCTGTCACAAGCCAGGACAAAGTGGAAACTTAATGAAGGAGTAACACCTTCTTAAAAGCCTTTGGTCTAGCTGGCCCAACTGGTAGTAAAAAGGACTAAGTTCCAACGGTGGATAAAGCTACACTGTTTGTACCTCAGTTACCTCCGTGAGGCGGCTGTGAAAGGCCCCTATTCTCCAGAGGAGCGGTCTGTCGCTGATACTTGGCAGCAAGTATAAAATGCCTCCAGCGACAGCTGGGGTGACGAATCGCTTGGAGACTGTATCAGTCGCATCGAATGAGCATGTCTGTTCGAAAATTGGGCATCAACACTAGGGCGTACCCCACAAGCGACGAGCGTTCCCATCGCCCAGGAAAAGTGAGAAGTGGGCGAGGGCTACCCGCCGCTGGATGAAGCGGGCTAAAGACGTTAGTCCATCTACAAACTGCTAATGCCGACATGGAACCATGTCTGTAAGCAGACTGGAATTAACTGAAACCTGGAAAAAGTGGTACATGGACACTGCGTGTATCGAAGAAAAGAGGTTGAAAGGACCGAAGGCTCTGTGAAACGGCGGCTGATATAAAGTGTGGTATAACGGTACAAGTAGCAATCGTAGCTAGCGTAAAGTTTCAAAACCGTGCCACAAATGTATACCGAACCTGATCGACTTATGAGTGTAAAAATCGAGTCTGTCACATCGATACTTCGAATTGTGTCCTTCTACGAGCCGCAAGCCTGATGACCCGATGAAGCAAAGGATGACTTTTGGTTAGAATCAGATACCCATCTATGCACTACTGAACCCGAAGAATATCTGACAATATGAGGCAAACATTAGGACGCAACCTTAATGGTCACGAACGAAGAGCAAGAAGTGGGCATGACCAATGTCATCGTGGAAATAGATGTGACACCATCATCGGTCTCTTGTCGTGCACATCAGTTGAATATCCACAACCCAAGTCGTCCCCAAATCATTAGAACGCAGAGAATCAAATGGTGGCATATGTCAGAATGCAAATCTCAGCTCACGACTGCTCTTGAGGCCATCGACGTAGATACAAATCAGTCAAGCCCGTTGTGCAGCGAATAACATTCTTGGCAGGATGGAAGCAGGCAAACGAAACAATGAATAAAGAAGTTTGATGGTGAAAAGAAGACGTGCAAACAGCTATGAAGGAGAAGAAAAAGGCTTTCAAAATATGGTTCCAGTTCCGCACTAATGAAGATCTGCAACGCTATAAGACGCAAGAATTGGCTGCCTAGAGAGAAATTACAGCAGCCCAATCTCCTTACTACGACCGTTTGTGATGAACTAGACACACCTGAAGGAGTAAGTAAAATTTATCGCCTTGAGAAAGCACATCACCGAGCCACCCAGGACAATGGTCATATCAAACAGTTCTCCGGCTGGTGTGAAAGATCCGTGGTCACGTAGGAGGCACAATTCTTACTACCCTCTTCAACATAATTACTGATGAGAATATGGTCAAAGCAGAGTGGACAAATAGTGTCACAATGCCCTTCTGGAAGGGAAAAGGTGATGTGACATAATGCTCACATTATATACCAATTCGGCTGCTCTGTCGTACCGTGAAGACCTTTGAGCGGAATACAGACATCAGGCTCCACGCAATTGTTTCCATCACCTCAAATCTATGCAGTATTATCAAAGGAAGTGGAACCACAGATGCCATTCATGCTCCTCAGTTACTTATGGAGAAAGACCTTGAGAAGAACAAGGATATTCATACGTCATTCCTAGATTCGAAAAAGGCCTTCGACTGTGTCCCACATCATCTTATTTGGAATGCATTATGATCTCACAATGTATCTGAAGTCTACGTCCGATGGGTTCAACTGCTACATCGAAATGTCTTCAGCAATGTTCGATGTGCAGTGGCAACATAACCCCCTTGTACTATCAACATCTAAGTACATCAGGGTTCAGCACTGTCACCTTTACTGTCTGGACATTTTAACATAAGACCTACAGTCAAGTGACCTTCGTTATTCCTATATGCTGACGTTGTTGCACTGGCAAGTGAGCACCGTGAAACCTCCAGGAACTTCGTAAACTTCGCCTCCAACTGAATATCGATAAGGCAGAATATACGGAGTGTGGCATTCAAACCAATGGGACCATCAAAGTCGGGGGAGAAGACCTGACGAAAGTGGAGCAGTTCAAGAACCTTGGCTCACTCATACGCAGTGATGGTGATAGTCTACCGGATGTCCGTGCCCGTGTTAACACAGCCTGGATGAAATGGCGACAGGTTACCGGCACCTTTTGTGATTGCCGTATGCCTTTACCACTTAAGTCAGAGGTTTGTAGGACTGTGGTGGTCTCAGTCACACTTTATGGGTCGGAGTGATGGCCAAAGACAACGAAAAATAAGCAGGCTGTCCACATGATGGAAATGCTTAAGCTCCGATGATACCTTGCGCTTACCGAATTTGACTAGGCAACAAACGTATACTTCGACGGTGACCTGGATTTGCACCCATCTCAGACAAACTACGGGAATACAGGCTACCATACATCCACGTGATGTGCACCAGTATGTGCATTTTTTTTAAATTAATTCTTTTCCTTTTCAAGATTGGTACGTAGATCAGTTTTTGAATACATCTGATGCTTGAGTGACAACAACACTCATGTAACTAACACGGAGATCGACACCAGTGATATCATATCAGAAAGTGTAAGCTACTTCGTGCGGTCCAAACTGAATACTACAGGTGTCACAAAATTCAAAACATTTCTTTCACTGTTTTACACAGTCGGAAATTCCTAATTTGAGTAACTGAGGATAGTAAGATGGAATATGGGTATACATATACATATACACTAACTAATCAGACACCACCTGTTGGTCTTGGTGTTCCATAGATTACAATCACCATAAACATCAAGATATGGAACGTGAGAATACACATATTATTAAAAAACGAAAACTATTTAAATGGCTACACGCAGGCCATTTATACTCTTCGCTTAAACGGCTAGTTCCATTCGAAAATTACTCTAAGGTGCAGAAGAAAGTGTTAATGATAAATATACCTGATTTACTTTTGAAAAGACGTCCACTACGATATACACTGAGTTGGCAGCAGTCATCAGATAGTGATATCTACATATAGCGACCGCGCTAGTATCAGTTACACTAGGTATAAAAGTCGAATGAATTGGTGGAGATCCGACTTTTACTCAGATGGTTCTTGTAAAAAGACTTCCAATTTGATTATGGCAACACGGCTGTAATTGACAGACTTTGAAATCTGAATGGTGGCTGGATCTAGAGGCTTGGGACGTTCCATTTTGGAAATCGTTAGGGAAGTCAATATTCTGGCACCCACAGTGTCAACAGAGTGCCAAGAATACGAAATTTCAGACTTTATCTCTCACCACGGATGCTTTCCTTCACATAACTACCTAAAGCGCAGCGTTTGCGTACAGTTGTCAATGCTAAAAAATAGGTAACACGGCGTAAAATAACACAGAAGTCGATGTAGGTGGTACGACGGACATACTCGTTAGCACAGTGCTGCGAAATTTGGTATTAACCAGTTGTGACAGCAGATGACCATGCGAGTGCCTTTGCTAACAGCACGACATCGCTTACAGCGCCTCTCCTGGGCTCGGGCCCACATCGGTTGGACCTTGGACGATTGTAAAATCGTGGTCTGATCAGCTGAGTCCAGATTTTAATTGGCAAGAGCTGGTGGTAGAATTCGAGTGTGGCGTAGACCACACGTAATCACGTAACTTGGTTTAAAGCAAGGCACTGTGGGGGCTCTGGTGGCTCCATATCGCTCTGGTGGCTCCACCCACATCGCTAACATTTATGGGACATAATCGAGAAGTCAGTTCATGGAAAAAAATATTATACACTCACAATGAAATCAGCAGTATATTACTGCTAGTGATCGCGAATATTCTGTTCAAGAATCACAAGAGGAAGAGGTATACTTAGATGAGGCCGCGAGGTATGCGATGATACCAATTAGATTACATCACGGTCAGGCAGAGTTTCTGAAATCAGATATTGGACTGTAGCTCAGCAGTTGAATTGAAGAGGAATGGGCAACCACAGAAGCTACAAAGTAAAATACAAGTAAAAGGAAGCACCAGAGAAGAAAACATGCGTGACGGAAGAAACACCACAGCTGAGTGACGGAAGAAGGATATACAATCATGTTCGAGAAAATTAAGGGATATAGAAAACAAGTCGCTTACGAATGAAGTAAATAGCAAGTGCAGGGAAGCTAATTCGAAATAGCTGTTCAAAAAATGTGAAGAAACAGAAAAGGGAAATTATCAAAATTTAAAGTTAGCTCATTTGTGCATACGTATGGTCGGTTTCACAACAATACTTGTTTCAACCACAAACATGACTAATTCTGCTTCTCAATTCGAATCAAATGGCAGGCAGTTAACGTAAAGGAAGGGGAGTAGCCAACCAATGACTTGAGCTCTATGAGATTCCCATTCTAATATTCCCCCAATGAATAAGATGTGACTTTCCTCTTTGTTATTACTCGAACAGCGAAGGATGAATTTTGGCCACGGCCTTGCCGCAGTCTATACACCGATTCCCGTCATATCACCGAATTTAAGCGGTGTCGGGCGTGGTCGGTATATGGATGGGTGACCATCCGGGCCGCCAAGCCCTGTTGCCATTTTTTGGACACCATGTAGCCTCGTGATGCCAGTTGAGGCGCTACTCGACCGAACAGCGGCTCCAGTCAAAGAAAACCATTACAGTGACCAGGAGAGCGGTGTGCTGACTACACGCCCCTCCTAACCACATCCTCATATGAGGATGACACGGCGGTCGGATGGTCACGATGGGCCACTTGAGGCCTGAAGACGGAGTGCAAGGGTAAATGTTAGCTTCTGTTTCTTAAATAAGTACCAAATCAGGCATTTCTGAATTTCATGTTCCAATGAACTTAATTTGTCTAACCGAATATTTTGATCGACGCAGTCGATGGAACATAGCAGACACGCAGTGATGATATTTATTTTGTGCTTAGTAAATTTATAAACCGTTGTCTCAGAACAGTAGTACTTTTGGGATTCTAATTTTGGTTTTGCGTTGTAGCCCATCAATACATATAAGTAATTTCGCAAGAATCTATGCAAAATAGTTGTAGGACGATGAAAGCATGAGTGGAGCTGAGCCTCCACGGCTCATCACAGAACGTCAGAGACCTTCTCGCTCTCTGATGCAGGATAGGCGACGATCAGTGGCCGCTCTGGCGACAGAATATAATTCGGAAGCAGTCACGATTTCTGAGCACATCTATCAGAGCGCGTTGCATGAGATGGAATTTGGCAACAGACACCCCTTACATGTTTCCGTCCTGGCGATTGTAGTGAGCACGGTATCAGCGGTATTGGACACTGGATCAAAGGAAACCCGTCGCTTGGTCGATGAACCACGTTTCTTGATAGGACTGGTGTACGGTCAGGCCGTCATCTAGGTGAACGTCGGCTTGAATCCTACACGATGCCAAAGACCGTGACTGCTGGTGGCAGTATTATTAGAAATTGACATATGCCGCCATCGGACGTGAGGTGGTAATCAGACACCATGACGGCTGTGGATTGCGTGGACATTATTGTGGACCACCTGGATCACTTCCAGCTTGATGTTTTCTCAGACAGCAATGACATCTTCTATGAGGCGAACTGACCAGGTCAGAGGGCCAGGAGGAGATTGGCAGTGGACTCATGCTGATAACTTGGTCACCAAATTCACCTGATCTGAAATCGATGAGACACAACTAGAACGCTATGGGGCTCCAGTTACGCGCCCACTAATCACCGGATATAAATGTACGAGAATTACGTCAGCTCTGCGTAAACTTCTGGTAAGAATTATGTCCGGGAAGCTATCTAGGACTTGTTGAATCCATGCATCCATGCCATCACCCAGAGCCGCTGTGGTAGGGCATTCCAGAACTGTGCCAAGACGCAACGATCCATTTATATCTCGGCGTATACACACACACACACACACACACACATATATATATATATATATATATATATATATATATATATATATATATATATATGTGTGTGTGTGTGTGTGTGTGTGTTTGTGTGTGAGTGCGTGTGTGTGTGTGGGTATACATATACGCTAACTAATCAGACACCACCTGTTGGTCTTGGTGTTCCATAGATTACAATCACCATAAACATTATGATATGGAACTTGAGAATACACATATTATTAAAAAACCAAAACTATTTAAATGGCTATAAATATATTCCTGGAAATTGAAATAAGAACACCGTGAATTCATTGTCCCAGGAAGAGGAAACTTTATTGACACATTCCTGGGGTCAGATACATCACATGATCACACTGACAGAACCACAGGCACATAGACACAGGCAACAGAGCACGCACAATGTCGGCACTAGTACAGTGTATATCCACCTTTCGCAGCAATGCAGGCTGCTATTCTCCCATGGAGACGATCGTAGAGATGCTGGATGTAGTCCTGTGGAACGGCTTGCCATGCCATTTCCACCTGGCGCCTCAGTTGGACCAGCGTTCGTGCTGGACGTGCAGACCGCGTGAGACGACGCTTCATCCAGTCCCAAACATGCTCAATGGGGGACAGATCCGGAGATCTTGCTGACCAGGGTAGTTGACTTACACCTTCTAGAGCACGTTGGGTGGCACGGGATACATGCGGACGTGCATTGTCCTGTTGGAACAGCAAGTTCCCTTGCCGGTCTAGGAATGGTAGAACGATGGGTTCTATGACGGTTTGGATGTACCGTGCACTATTCAGTGTCCCCTCGACGATCACCAGAGTTGCACGGCCAGTGTAGGAGATCGCTCCCCACACCATGATGGTGGGTGTTGGCCCTGTGTGCCTCGGTCGTATGCAGTCCTGATTGTGGCGCTCACCTGCACGGCGCCAAACACGCAAACGACCATCATTGGCACCGAGGCAGAAGCGACTCTCATCGCTGAAGACGACACGTCTCCATTCGTCCCTCCATTCACGCCTGTCGCGACACCACTGGAGGCGGGCTGCACGATGTTGGGGCGTGAGCGGAAGACGGCCTAACGGTGTGCGGGACCGTAGCCCAGCTTCATGGAGACGGTTGCGAATGGTCCTTGCCGATACCCCAGGAGCAACAGTGTCCCTGATTTGCTGGGAAGTGGCGGTGCGGTCCCCTACGGCACTGCGTAGGATCCTACGGTCTTGGCGTGCAGCCGTGCGTCGCTGCGGTCCGGTCCCAGGTCGACGGGCACGTGCATCTTCCGCCGACCACTGGCGACAACATCGATGTACTGTGGAGACCTCACGCCCCACGTGTTGAGCAATTCGGCGGTACGTCCACGCGGCCACCCGCATGCTCACTATACGCCCTCGCTCAAAGTCCGTCAACTGCACATACGGTTCACATCCACGCTGTCGCGGCATGCTAAAAGTGTTAAAGACTGCGATGGAGCTCCGTATGCCACGGCAAACTGGCTGACACTGACGGCGGCGGTGCACAAATGCTGCGCAGCTAGCGCCATTCGACGGCCAACACCGCGGTTCTTGGTGTGTCCGCTGTGCCGTGCGTGTGATCATTGCTTGTACAGCCCTCTCGCAGTGTCCGGAGCAAGTATGGTGGGTCTGACACACCGGTGTCAATGTGTTCTTTTTTCCATATATATATATATATATATATATATATATATATATATATATATATATATATATATATAGTGTGTGTAGCATAAGGTAAAGCTTTGCTGGAATATTGCTCTAAGCACTATGGGACTTAACATCTATGGTCATCAGTCCCCTAGAACTTAGACCTACTTAAACCTAACTAACCTGAGGACATCATACAACACCCGGTCATCACGAGGCAGAAAAAATCCCTTGCTGGATTATCAAGTGATTAATTCTGTACATCCCGTATGAAGATTAGAAGGAAGAACAGAAGAACCGACTGTTAAGGGGAGTATAAATGGCCATTTTCTTAAACAATTCTAATTTTCGCTTTTTATGTAGAAACATTATTTGGAAATTTCTAATGAATTTGGTGTGTAATATACTAAATTTGGTTGGCTGGAAGAATATTTAATTGAATCAGTCGCTGGGACATTTGAAGTTTTTCATAAACTATTGCTCAGTTAAGAATTTATATCTCAAGAGTGTGGTATGATTTCAGTTCTAGTGGAAACCTTGCTGTGTAAGTTGTTGGGCCTGGCGTGACACTTGTGATTCATGCGATATCCCTGGTATAATCTGGAAGCGTAGCTGTTGAATACACCACTATATGACGGCAGTACTATTATTAGTCGTCTGCTAGACAATACCTTCTATATACTATTACAATACTATGGTCACGCCACAAGTACCAAATAAAATAACTTACATGTTATGAGCGTAAAGCTGCGTAGATAACCTCTCACAATAAAATATCAGTAGATGACGAGGCGATTCACAACATTCGTTCATGAGAGTAGTGTAAATATAAAAAAGCTGAATCTTTGGCACCTTTAGATAAGATTATCCGCTGCCACTCTTTACCTGAAGCCTCAGGCACAGAGATTTGGAAAATTCAGTTCTATTGAAAAAATGTCTGACAAGCAAAATGTAAAACTTGTATGAGTCATTTAACAATGTAATATGCACAAAAGTATCTAATAAGGTATCTCTGGGGTTACATACATTGAAGCTTGTGTGTATGACGCGGTCTTCACATTTAATGAGACCTGAGGTGGTAATCAAAGATACCATGACAGCTATGGATTACGGGGACATTCGTATTGACCACCTGCATCCCTCGGGGCTATATGTCTTTCCTGCGAATAAATCTTCCTTAGGAGAATTATCCACAGCAGAAGGCAAGGACCACGCTTCGGTGTAGTACTGGTAGAGCGAAAGTCTTGGAGGGGTTGGGAGTGAAAACTGGTTGGCATACGCGTACTATGCTGCGGGAACTGGACAAGCAGTGAGTCGACAGATCTGCGCTACAAGCTCAAAAATTGTTCAAGGAGCCTAGGACTTTGAAAAGTTGGCGGAGTATGCATTCAGACAATGGATAATATGACGAACATTACTGTGCTGCTGCGTTTTATCCCTTGTTTCTATTAAGTTTTGTGCTTTTTTTTAAATTAATTTGTAGTTACGATACCTGTAAAACTAAATTTTCTCAGGCAAATTCCCCGTTTTATCAGGTAGCATAGAAGATATACTCTTTACTTTTTTACGTTTAATTTAAGATATCATATTGATGCTACACCTCTGGAAAGGTAGAGGTCGCCTGTGTGAAAAAAGCAGTAAATCATTGTGACTATTCGCAAAACTGAAAACAGATTATCAGTATATTTCCTGTGTAACGTAAGTGTCTGAAGCGAAAAAGTGTCTTACCTTTTACACCGTATGTATCGATACAGCGAAGGTACTCCGAGATCACATATGACGGCCGTTTGAAATTACCTCGCTTGCTTTTCAACTGCAATAATTCTTCGTTTACGTTTAAAACAGTGAGAAAATACCTTACCCGGCTGTGAATGTCTAGAATTTTTACAGGAATTCCATTGCAGATTTTATGGAGAAAATCGTAATTAGTGTCAATTATTTACTCTAAAATGCAGATATTTGAAGGTTGTAAGCATTGAAATGAGAGATTTGTCCATTAGTAGAGAATTAATTGGGTCCGTTTCCAGCAACAGTTTTGTAAATCAGTATGCAAAACCTTAACTGTCTCACGGCGTAGCTATTACAATAATTTGTGCGCATCTGTTTCGAACTGTAATCATCCTAGAGCAAATTTCCGCCGGCAACAGCTGCAAACATGTTAAACGGTACGATACGGTAAAAAATTCAGTAGATTTAGAATAATGCTTGCGGTGTTTGTGATTGGAACAAAGCAAAAGCATTTATCTTTTTTTTTAAAAAAAAGGAGAAATACAGTACTGCAAAAATTTAAATGATTCTGTCGGACGTTAACTACCGAGAATTGCACTTATTTTTTCCGATACCCTAATTCAATGGCTCTTTTGTACACAAGTTCATTATTATGGATTTAATTTCACGCACTGCTTCATTCAAAAAGCTGATCTGAAAGCGTGGGATTAAAATCTAATCCGACGCATCGAATAAATACTGAATTGAGCTCGAATGCCATCATAAATAATTTTTTAAACTGTTAAATCAGTGTAAATAAATTTTGACGTAGCTACACTGGATGTGAATATGAAAACTTCGGTACGAAGTATGTGACCGAGCGAACGTTGCTGAGTAAATCTTGAGAGCAATCGAAAAGGTCCTCTGCTTCTCTTACCCCTTTCTTACTACTCCACTAAATCGAGTAATGAGTATTTTATTAATGAAGTGTTATTTAAGAGGTTAAAAGTTTAATGCTCCAGTGTATATCATTAGCAAACGTGATGACAGATTATAGAAACCCTTGAAATGACACGTTTCCCACCACTAGTGTATAATATTGTAGTTCAGCATAAATATGGTCTAATGGAACTGTAGATGTGTTATCATTTCATCAACGAATTTCACTGTCCAGTGTCAAAAAGTAGTTATTTTTACTCTACGCACAATATAACTCAAAACTCAACTGCGATGCTTACAATGCTTCATGCTCAGTTATAACCCTCGTTTCACACCGCGCCTCAACTAATACATTAGTGAAGATCGTGGAACCTAAAGAAAAGTAAAAGACAATAAACTTGAAAATTTACTTTACGCTATTTTTCCATTACCACATAACGTAACTGGTCAGTATATGTACGATACAACTCAATAGTTCGCTTTGTACTCATTGTACTAGAGCTATCCCTAGTTTCTAGAGTCAAAGAGAAGTTCACTCATCTACTCCCAGAATTAATCCACATTCCACTTAAATATGCCACATTCCGGTAAAAGACCAAGAATTATAACTATGGCGCTAACAAAGATAAGTTTTTCACGCTCGATCAGGCTGAACCAGCTTTAGTTCTGCCAAAACCTCGTCTAATACCTTCCAAACTTTACAGAAGCTCTCCTGCGAAACTTGCAGAGCTAGCACTCCTGAAAGAAAGGATATGCGGAGACATGGCTAAGCCACAGCCTGGGGGTTCTTTCTAGAATGAAATTTTTACTCTACAGCGGAAGCTACTCTACTGGCAGAAGTAAAGCTTGAGGTCGGTGCGTGAGTCGTGCTTGGGTAGCTCAGTCGGTAGAGCCCTTGCCCGCGAAAGGCAAAGGTCCCGAGTTCGAGTCTCGGGTCCGGCGCACAGTTTTAATCTGCCAGGAAGTTTCATATCAGCGCACACTCCGCTGCAGAGTGAAAATCTCATTCTCGATATACTACGTGCACGTAGATATGTTTCTAGTGGTAGACGACCACTCTTAGCTTCAGCAGCCACATTTCCTGTCCTTTGGATCTTGTCGTACTGTCGCTAGTTAGTGGGTGGGTATGACACAAATGGTTCAAATGGCTCTGAGCACTAGGGGACCCAACGTCTGAGGTCATAAGTTCCCTAGGACTTAGAACTAAGTAAACCTAACTAACCTAAGGACATCACACACATCCAAGCCCGAGGCAGGATTCGAACCTGCGTACGTAGCGGTCGCGCGGATCCAGACTGTAGCGCCTAGAACCGCTCGGCCACCCTGGCAGGCGGGTATAACACATCTTCACCGTAATTTTTAATGAAGTCATTCGGAATCTCGGCATAGCTTGTACATTTGGTTGCGGGTAGCCTCACTTGCACTTCTGAGACAGCCTGACCAAGTCCGAGTAGCACTCAACTCACACACAAGGTAGGTTCGTTGATTCGGGTGAGAGGACCAAAAAGCGATATCATAGATCCCTTCAGATAAGGGAAGGATAGGAAGGAAGTCGGCCGTGCCCTTTCGAAAGAACCATGCCGGCATTTGCGTGAAGTGATTTAGGCATATCACGGAAAGACTGAATCATGGTTGCTGGACACGAATTTAAAACGTCGTTCTCCGGAATGCAGTCCTGAATGTTTCATCTCGCTCGGTTACTAACAAGGAACCCAGTGATTACCGGCCTGCCGGAGTGTCCGAGCGGTTCTAGGCGCTACAGTCTGGAACCGCGCCACCTCTACGGTCGCAGGTTCGAATCCTGCCTCGGTCATCGATGTGTGTGATGTCCTTAGGTTAGTTAGGTCTAAATAGTTTTCAGATCTAGGGCACTGATGACCTCACCAGTCAAGTCCCATAGTGCTCAGAGCTATTTGAACCATTTTGACATTTGAGTACGAGGCCCCTATAGACCAACGACGCATAAGGCAGTCGACGCGTCACATATCGTCTACCACGCAATCGCAACACTCACTGCTGATGGTAACAGGGGGCTGGACTGCAGGTAACCAGTGGTGAGCACAGCAGCATTATACCTACACCAATTGTTGCCGAATTTATTTTTTCCTCAGAAAGGAGCCCAAAGAATTTCCAGGACTCAGAAAGAAGTGACAGATGAAATATTTGCGTTTCTCCAAGATGAGGCAGTGGAACGTGTGGTGTTGTACACACTGGACTGTGCGGACAACGTAGATGAGGAGTACAAGGATGACGATACGTGCTGAACAAGTGAAAGTGACACTGAAACAAATGTCGAGCCATAAAGTTCATCATCCATTGCACACAGGAAACCCCAAATCCTGCCTTCAGTTACACGTAATAAGGGGCAATCGTTGTCCAAGAACCGGGTACTAAATATGGTTACGTACGTGCAAGACCATCCACAGCATAGTAAGAAAACTCTTATGAACAGAAAAATTCAGATGGCTCTGAGCAATATGGACTTAACATCTGAGATCGTCAGTCCCCTAGAACTTATAACTAATTAAACCTAACTAACCTAAGGACATCACACACGTCCATGCCCGAGGCAGGATTCGAACCTGCTACCGTAGCAGTCGCGCGGTTCCGGACTGAAGCGCCTAGAGCCGCTCCGTCACCACGGAACGCTATGAACAGATTTCTAATAAATCTTCAGCAGTGTGAGCGTAACTTGCATAAGAAAAATTTCCGATATTCAAGGCCGGACGCGGTGCACTTTTTACAAAAACTGGTGTTTGTATATTTCAAGGGTGCTCGAGACAATTTACAGGATGTGCATGATACTGACCTACTACGTTAAGCGCGCGATGTAGATTACAGCAATTTCAAAATGAACAGTGAATGGTTGCATAGCTTCAAAGAATCATACAGAGTTAGAAGACGTAAAATAACGACATATTCAACGAAGTGTCAACTTGACGATGTACAGCAAACAGAGGATTTGGCACAAAATTTTTAGGATGAGATAAGGAAAGGTTTTCCCATCGTTCAGCAAGGAATTTGTTTCGAGCTACTGCCAATCGGGATTTGGAGATGAAATGCGCATGAAAGGAACACTGGAAATTTGATGTACGATTAGAATTGCATCAGCGTCAACTAACATCAGGGCCTTAAGCCATTCGTATACAATTATGCCGACTGTTAATCTTGTTATTTATTATGCTGCGAGAAGCTGTAGGTCCTCTGCTGTCTACGATTCTTTCTTCTGTATGTGTTCCTGCAAGGGTAGCAGGGGATATTGACGTCACATCAAGAAAGACTGGGAAAAAGTGTGCAAGAGAATTACAACTATGGTATGAGCACTGACTTTTGACAATAGCTGGTCAAAATAACTTGCTTTTTCATGATTCCTGGTCTGCGTGAAAAATTCATACTCCATTCGAGGAAACGATTCCACCTGAAAATTGTGTAATATTACTGTTCATACCACTTGGAACCACTAAACAAATTCAGCATCAGGACGTTTGTTTTGTCCGTGATTATAAAACATATTATCACACTGTCTGCAGATACGCCTTAAAAGATAGCTTCTTTCACAGTAGGCTCCACGAGAGACTGTTCCGCATTCGGCTGCATGCCATCACATTCCATCACTTCTCATCACCCCGTTGCATCAATATGATTCCATACGCATTATTTAAGAGTGGGGACCTAGCTGAACGTCATGCTAGGTTTGTAACTCCAGATGAGTTCACGTACGATCCTTTGTGATGAATGTGGCACGCTATTCTTAATTCTTGTGGAAGTTAGTGGTTTGTTTTAAATATTTCTTAAAAATGGATCAGGCCCATTTTGTGAAGTGTAATAGATACATCCAATTGAAGGCTGATCTCTGCACCTCCTAGACATTTATTTTCTTTCGCCCTCGTGATGCACATGTTGAGTCATTTGCCATCAATATTTTTCCTCTCATTAACACGATACTTTCAAATAAGCAGTTAAGACGCTCCTTGTCAGTTACTTTATGAATATATTCCAGTCCCCTCTTTCCCTACAGTTATTACCCTCTGCAGCTCTTTCCGGTACCACAGAAGCTATTGAGAAGGGAGTGAGACAGAGTTGAAGCCAATCCCCTATGTTACTCAATCTGTATATTGAGCAAACATTAACGGAAAAAACAAGACAATTTTGGATAGGAATTAAAATCCAGGTAAAAGAAATAAGAACCTTAAGGTTTGCCGATGACTTTGTAATTCTGTCACAGACAGCAAAGGATTTGGAAGAGCAGCTGAACTGAATGGACAGTGTTTTGAAAGGAAGATATAAGATGAACATCAACAAAACGAAATCGAGGATAATAGAATGTAGTTGAATTAAATCAGGGAAGCTGAGCGAATTAGAGTAGGAAACGTGGCACTTAACATAGTAGATGATGTTTACTATTGGGCTGCAAAACACTGATTATGGTCGAAACAGAGACAATATAAAATGCAGTCTGGCAATGACAATGAAAGTGTTTCGGAAGAAGAGAAATTTGTAACTTGGAGTATAGATTTAGATGTCAGGAAGTCGTTTCTAAATTTATTTGTATAGAGTATAAAAATATATGAAGTGAAACATGGACGATAAATAGTTTGTACAAGAAGAGAATAGAAGCTTTAGGAATGTGGTGTTGCGGAAGAATGGTGAAGATTAAATGGGTAGATCACGTAACTAATCAGGAGGTAGTTAACAGAATTGAGGAGAAAAGGAATTAGCGTCACAACCTGACTAGAAGAAGGGATCATTTGGTAGGACACATTGTGAGGCATCAAGGGATCACCAGTTTAGCACTGGAGGGAGGCGTGGGGATAAAAATCGTAGAGAGAGACCTAGAGATGAATACATGAAGCAGATTCAGAAGGATGTAGGTTGCAGCAGTTACCCGGAGATGAAGAAGCTTGCACAGCACACATTAGCATGGAAAGGTGCATGAAACCAGCCTTTGGACTGTAGGCCACCACCACCACCACCACCACCACCACAACAGCAACAACAAGAAAAATAATATTAGTGAATCTCAACATCAAATGTTGGTCTTCGCGTAGTAGGCGAAGTACAAAAATTCTGCTTCGTTTTTAGTAATGTAACGCTTGACGGGACAGGTAAGGAGGATATTTGACTAGCACAGCCAAGGGGGCATTCTTTGAAGAGATCAATCTACAACTATCGTACATAGGCCTTGATTTTCTCTGGAACACGAAATCGTGTTGAAGGGAAACATGGGCAGCGAAAACAGAGAGAAAAGAAATATAATGAAGTGTTTGAGATTTCGAAAGTTTTCCTTCTGGTTATGTATCGTTACCTTCGTATCTCTCTTCCTCTGTTTCCTTCTATCTACGCTAGAGTGTGCTGGACGTGTGTGTGGCCAAGGCGACTCATTTACATGTTCTTACCCGTTGGTTAGGTGCTCAGAAGGATTGAATTTAAGTGGGCCGGCCCAACGTCTACTTATTATGTCAAAATTGCGCAACGGATAACGCAGCGAAGGGCTAAGCAACCAAGTGGGCAACTAAGTAAATGCCACGCTGTAACATGATCTATAAGGACTCCACTTTGTTGATAACATTGCTCTGTACGTAGGATTGGGGTTTGTAATGACCACTAAATCCATGACATCGACTTTATAAGACATTTATTATCTATATTCCCAGAAACGTTACAAATTTAATAACAGCAGCAAACAAAGCCAAGTCAAATAACTTCCAGTTTTGTCTCGCACTGAAGGTGATTAAACTAACAAGCATCTCGTTGCTGCTTAAGCACTGGGAAAGAGGATGAAACTACGTTGCTGCTGGGACAGTGATCGAAATTCGCACCCAAGATTTCTACTTGGACCGAATAGCAAATATTCTTTTGGCGAGAAAACGGGGCAAAGCAGACACAAACGTCTCCCATATACGCAAAAGGAAACAAATTCTAAAAAAAATAATTATCCTGTGAAATATGGTACACTCAAATAAACAATTAACAGCACACCTAAGTATCCTCACCTTAACTAATTTCCAAGAAGGAACTGGTAGCTCGCTGGCTGTGCAATTCGACACCCCGTCGGTGACCTATACCAACTTGTACTGACCCCTCTGTTCGTTCTTGCTTTCCATTCTATACAATTATTCACAAGCTCAACTTATTCTTTATCAAAGTAGTTAGGACGCGCTGCTTACAAATGGCGGTTAAAAGGATCCGTGAACAAAATTTATGAGATGGCCTAAAAAATGATGTCACACGCTTAGAACCTTAAGTAACTCACACGAAACACACCAGGTTTCACACGGAATCGTCATCTGAATTATACATCATGCACGTGTTAACTAGGTGGGGTGAGGCCCAGGTTACTTTAACATTGCAAAACGCTGCTTCTAAAATTTAAACTACACGATTTTTTAGAGCTATTGCCGCTCTCGTGTGCCGAAGGCACCAAGTTATTGCAGCACTATAAATGGATAACGCGAGCTCCCATGCTCACTTCTGGAATACAAACCCTAAATGAAAATTTCTCAAAAAACGAATTAATGGCCGTAACGATACGCTAACTAATTCAGTCCTGAAAGAGAGCGGATTAATAACAGTGTAACACATAGTAACTCATCCCACAGTGAAATTGGCGGCAAAGACGGAGATCGCCCTCGATTCCGTCCGCTCAGTTCAGCCACTACCCCAAGAGTGACTCTATCATGGCGGCTCTCTACGGCTGTTCCCCTTACATGGATTGGAGGGGGACCTGTTACCAACTCCGAACTACCCGCTGGCAAACAGGTGCGTCATCGCTGTCTTCACTCCAGGCTTAAGGTGGCTCTAAACCGACCTACGGGGTGACCACGTCTCTGCCTTGGCACTACCAACAGACGAGTTCTTAATATAATCTCCAAAGTTAATTAATCCAATGTACGTAGAGGGATTAAGGAAAGTAAGTGCATTTATGTAGTTATGAATTAAATAAACAGGTACCCCACTTCTTCACTCGTGTCAAACGAAAAAAATGTTGAAACTATATTCAATATAATGCACCAAAGAAACTAATTCTAATGAGATGGAAGAAACTGTTTCCTCTCAATTTGGTGCTGCAAAAGCATTTTGAAAAATAGGTTCAGAAATTAAGTCAAATGGCTCTGAGCATTATGGGACTTAACTTCTGAGGTCATGAGTCCCCTATAACTTACTACTTAAACCTAACCTAAGGACATCACACACATCCATGCCCGAGGCAGGATTCGAACCTGCGATCGTAGCGATGACGCGGTTCCAGAATGTAGCGCCCAGAACCCCTTGGCCACCACGGCCAGCTTGAAAACTAGGGCAGATATGATATGAAACGAAGACATATACTCTGATCGGCGAGGAAGGATATTTGTGGAAAATACTGACTGATTGAAGGGAAAGGGCGATAGGACATCTGTTACGACAAAAGGTAACATCTGTGATAATGCTAGCGGAAGCTCTAGACGGCAAAAACTCGAGGGGAAGAGGGAGATTGCTATATACATGCTGACTTTTTTAAGTAAATATCTCGAATATGTCGCATCATAGGGATAAATTTGCTACATGAAAATATTAGTAACCGGTATATTGGCTGTCCTGTAACTGGCCACCTCCTAACCAGCCCTGCTGCATGGGCATGGTCGACTTCGTATTTTCAAATGAAAACCCCCTTCGTTACAGCATATTCGATTTCTATGCCAAAAATATGTAGAGTTTACTCAAACAGTTTATTTCCATTTGTGCTAGGTTGCTCTTTAATCGATAAATTTCTAGTGTGCCTGGTTTTTCAATTAAAAACTGATGCATTTAATTCTATTTTTAGTTTACGAAGTAAATTTAAACATTTGTGTTCTGACGGCTGATACTGATGTTCAAAAGTTTCCTGAGAGGTGCGAATGTTATTGTACAGTAAAAATTATATGGCCAGCCATCGACATTTCTGCAGATAAACAACTTTTATGATGACGTAATTTTCTATTCCCTACGGGATTAATATCAGGGAGTCTCCAAACCATCCGAATATTCAATTTCGGTGGCCGCCCTCGCACCCCATCAGAATGACTGATTCCCGTAAGTATTGCAATAGAAATGCCATAACCCTCGGCGGAATACAACCCAAAACCATTGTAATAACGTAAAATGTCCATGAAGTGATTGTGACACACACACCAAGCATGAATATTCACCAAGTTCTAGCACCCCAGTGATGAAACGCAAGGGGATCAACCATCCCAATGTTGAGTGGAAAGGTGACTCAGCAAAATCAAACACCACAATAATGACAGATAAGGGGATACACCGAAAGGAAGTATCCTGATGGCATCATAAACTATTTAATCCATGTTGTTGGTCCTGGATCACGATAAACGTAGTTCCTCAGAAGACAATGAAAACATCTAAAATATTCTAATGTAAAATCCAATTATCACCGGTAAAGTAAATTTCGAGCGCAAATAACAACCGTCAAATAACAAAGGGCTTACATGTACATCGTAAATGGCATGTAGAATCAAATGTGTCGGTTCTTAGTACCAAATACAGACACGCTTGGTATTTTTCGATTACAGCGCTATCTACGGCGAATGCAAAACAATGTTTTTTTGCGTTGAATCCGTATATGTTGTAAAAATGCGGCGTTCTCATTAGACAATACAATGTTCACATCGTTCACGTAAGAGGTGACGGTGGGAAGTGGCCAGATGTAGCACAGACAGATGTTCTCTTTGCTAATATTAACTTTTCACCTAGTACAGTTTCTCCGTACGAGGCGTCGTTGGCGAGATATTTGGTTGTCTAAAGGTAAAACAAGGACGATGCTGCAAGTGCTCCGTAGAGAGGTTGCCGGAGGAGAGGAAGAGCTGGTGAGCGGCATCAAACCAGTCAGAAGTCTACAATACTGCAGTGCCTGTTTTGTCCAGAACTACGATGCAATGTCCCTTCAGACAGGCGATCACGCGCGATAAGTAGAAAATCTGGGTTCGACCCCCAGACGGGCACATTTTGTCACTGTCGTCATTCCATTACACAGCTAAACTTCGCATACCTTACATGTAGTCAGAACATGTTACGAACTCACTCAAGAACGCCACATACAGTGACGAGCACATGGATGGCTGTGCAAAGCCGGAAATAAAGCATAAGCTGAGAAGTAATTAATGAATATGAAATGAAGGCATAGTTTCGGGACCTTTTGATGAGGAACACACAGCTGCTGTATCCATAATTTGCATAACAGTCTTTTTTCCATGAACCTTAAAACTGTACCGCGACCTAAATCAGCAAAATTACTACAGAAAGGGAACGAAGCTTATTATAATAGTTCCCTACATACACAGCAACCGAAATTTGTAAACGAATTTCGTTTGCCGTCATTTGGAGAGGAATTAGTAACTGGTCCAGTAAGGCGACAGCTGTTATATAGGGGCAACTTTGAATGGGGCATCTTGTTGTTCTTGAGACACGCACGGATAAAGAAAACCCCGTCTCTTCAATGGCCGCATCTGCACCAAGTTGGCAAACTTCTGGGGCAAAAAGAAAACTGGCAGTTCTGTGGCCTAGCAGGCGACAGCTAACCGCTTGAACCCTCACCAAATTAGCACCAGAACGACTGTTTTAGCTGTGGGCTCACTAGCATCAGGTGTCGGGCAGCTAACAAGACGGCTGACCACCACCACTCCAGCACATTCTGCTGCATCTTCTTGGAAGGACCATCAGCTGCCATCTCGCCCGAGACCGTGTGTTGCCTGGAGGTGCGCTCCGCCATGTTTCGATGAAGTTTAACGTCACGTTACTTCGGCAAAGTCTAGTAATGACGCTCGGATTCGATCGATGTGTCGATCGTTTGGCAATCGCGAGAATTTCGTAATACAACGGCACAGAAGCGAAGTCTGCTACCACCTTTCACTGCGGTACCACTTTCTTTGGAGCCACTGATTGCACAGCTTGGAAAAAAAGAGTTGGAGTACAGACAACTTTCACATAAGTGTTTTATGCCTCCAATTTCCTTCCCTGATACTGATCTATGAAAAACACAGGTAATTTTTTCTACTACAACAAAAATACTTAAAAAGGTAACTCAAATATCACCGAAATCATCGTCATGTTATAAGTCTTTCAGGAATAGTAGGCCAGCGAAGCAGAGAGGGACATTTTAAATATCTGTACCAGTTTTTGTGAGTTTAATTTCAGTCATTTAGGGGAAAGGTGTAACTGAATGTTGAAAATTCAAGTTTTCGGTAAATCGCAAGAGAAGATTTACTGATTTATTAACTTACCACTACGCTCGTTTAGAACAATCCAGTGGCATACTCCAGTTGTCCTATACTCTTCCTCTTCGTTCTTTTCTTTATTCTTGACTCCTTGGTAGCAGCTGCTGTAGCTGTCTGTCGTCCGGTTAGCCCCCGCTTATCCATAGTAGTTAAAGATGAAGCCATATTCCTTTCCGTCTGGATGTTCAATTTCTTCATAACCTTGAAATTGCACCATCGTTGGATGTTATTACTGCATCCATTACACCAATCCTTACCACTGTCAGCACAACAACTACTGTTTTGGGTATTATCTCCCATGTACAGCTGTTGAATCTTTCATTTGCATTCTGAGAGAGACCATGTACACAATTCCTAAATATATCTTTATTTGCCAGATCCCTATATATAGGCCTAATTGCCTCCATAACAGCTAGTGGTAAGGAATGCTTGTGGGTATATTATATGCCTGTAGCATAGTTCCACCAGTACTTGCACAATGAATCTTCCCCCTCCCCACTCCCTGACTACGGGTCCGGGGGGTTAGAATAGACCCGAGGTATTCCTGCCTGTCGTAAGAGGTGACTGTAAGGAGTCTCACACTCTTCGGTCCTAAGAGTTCAAGTCCCATTCTATGGTTCGACTTGCCAGTTTTTTTCAAAATTCTACAGATGTGTTGAGGACGCCTTACGTGGTGCACGAGTTGTCCGTAGAGCCCTTAGATTCGGTCTCCTGACTCTCTTGTCATGGCTTTGCACCTCCACATGCCATCCAACTATTTGGGCGAGGACATTTTCCAGGGTATGTCGTCTTCTTCCTTTGTCTCCTGTCCTCTTTCAGCCCCATGACAATATTGGGTTTCTCTGCACCCAATATCCTGCACGGTAACCAGTCCGTTGTGGTGGGGCTGTCATGTACACATTTGGTGGTAGCCCCTGACACCACAGGGATCGCACTGCTGATGCCTGGGCTGTTAACTCCCCACGCACGGTAAGGAGTGGATGCCCCCCTTCCTGGGGCATCGGGACTCCTGGAAATGGCCATCATGCCAGTTGGCCTTTTCTGTGGCTGGGTGGCGCCCGTGGAGGGAGCCCCTGATCGGAATGGGTGGCATAAGGGCCCATGACCCGCAATGAACCGACTAAGTCATCTTTTGATGGTAAGCGTACAGCGCCAGCTGTCTCTAACAAGGGCAAGATCGAATAAAATGTCGACAGGTATGACCCTGAAACGTTTCCCTCCCTCCCTACACCATCGGAGGAACGTAATGCGACAGAATGGAGAGAGCTATATTCGCCTCGGCTTTTAGTCTGGCTGTGCGGTCTAGCTGCACAGTTTGCTGCGTCTTGTTACGGTCCTGGTGGCTTTCCCCGTCGGAGGTTCGAGTCCTCCGTCGGCCATGGGTGTTTGCTGTCCTTAGCGTAAGTTAGTTTAAGTTGATTAAGTAGTGCCTAAGATTTGGGACCGATCACCTCAGCAGTTTGGTCACATAAGTCCTCACCACAATTTTTCCACTTTTTTAGTCTGTAGCAGAACTGATGGGGACTGCTTTCTACCAACCAAGTCTCAATGTTTCGTTGAACACCTTGAGGATAAGTTTGGAGAAGAGACAGTACCGTCCAATACGCGGACAAGCGCAGTCTTTATTTACACAGCATCGCCAGCCCAATTCTGAGCGCTACTCACATGTGACGAGCTGGACGAGACTGCTGTTTCCGTCACTCACCATAAAAGCCTCAACATGGTCCAGGGAATAACTTTCCAGCGCGATCTCGTCTTTAAAATAAAATAAAATAAAATAAAAATACAAAAAATGGTTCAAATGGGCCTGATCACTATGGGACTTAACTTCTGAGATCATCAGTCGCCTGAAACTTAGAACTACTTAAGCCTAACTAACCTAAGGATATCACACACATCCATGCCCGATGCAGGATTCGAACCTGCGACAGTAGCGGTCGCGATGTTCCAGATTGTAGCGCCTAGAACCACTCGGCCATCCAGGCCGGCTCTCCTCTTTCAGTCTGATGACGAGCTCCGCACCAATTTAGAACCGTGGGGTGTTCATTTCATCCGGCGCATTTGCAGGAGAACCAAAGATAACAGGGTTGCTACCGGTGCCTTCATCTTGGCCTTTCAGGGTGATTCATTGCCTGAAAATGTCAAGGTGTTGATTTACCGCTGTGACTTTAAACCAGACGTCCCTTTCCTATGTGGTGCTTTAATTGATAGAAGCTCGGGCATATGTCTCACCGCTACACTTCCAGCGCCACATGTCGAGACTACGGACGTCCACTGCATCCAGGTACTCCATGTGCGCCACCTCCGGCTTGCCATACGGGTGTAACCAAAGTGCAGCTACTCACAGAGGTCCAATGTGTAGTGTAATTATCGTATGACAGCGAACCTTAGTAGATATG
The DNA here is from genome assembly GCF_023897955.1 of Schistocerca gregaria. NCBI lineage: Eukaryota > Metazoa > Arthropoda > Insecta > Orthoptera > Acrididae > Schistocerca > Schistocerca gregaria. Next base: position 297,261,035 of record NC_064924.1, on the reverse strand, counting down.
CCAGTGAGTTAATGCGGAATGCATTTACGCTTGAAAAAAATCTGGCGATGTAAATGGAATAAAATACATACGTAATGGAGTAGGAACAGGACGTGGGCAGCAAACGTCAAAAAATGACTCAAATGACTCTGAGTACTATGGGACATAGCTTCTGAGGTCATCAGTGCCCTAGAACTTACAACTACTTAAACCTAACTAACCTAAGGACATACACACAGCCATGCCCGAGGCACGATTCGAACCTGCGGTCGCGGTCGCGAGGTTCCATCCAGACTGTAGCGCCTAGAACCACTCGGCCACCCCGGCCAGCAAGAAACGTCAAATAAGTTCAAATGTTCAAATGTGTGTGAAATCTTATGGGACTTAGCTGCTAAGGTCATCAGTCCCTAAGCTTACACACTACTTAACCTAAATTATGCTAAGGGCAAACACACACTCTCATGCCCGATCGAGGGCTCGAACCTCCGCTGGGATCATCAGATAAGCGAAAAGTAATAATAAGCAGTAATAATAAGCAGTAATAATAAAGTAATAATAAGAGCGTAATGTTCCTTTTATTACTAACCGCTGCTTACACAAATTGTTCAATATGAGCACCAGAGACATCGGCAAGATGATGTACAACACCAAATTTGCACCTGGTGGGAAAAACTGGAACTATTTTTTTTACAGCGTGAATCAGTTTCGCATTAACGCATTAGCATATCGACCAAATTTCGCTGCACTTTAATTGTAACCATCCGCTACGTTGGTAGGATACCGTCTGTTAGGAAGTCAGTGTGTCAGACCACTCCATGACGTAACAGTACCAAGTTCCAGGTCTCTTCAGTGAACAATGGCGGAAATGTGATTATCTTCAGCAGGGAGAGCGAGGCTGTTAACGTTTATGAGGAAGCAGTCCCCGTGCTGCGAGCTGTAATTACGGAGCCAGCGGCCGACGGCGGCGGCGCTGGCGGCGCCATCAATCTGGCCCCGACTGGCGGCCCGCTAATGAGGGCGGCCGACCAACCCACACGCGGCGACTGAATCCACTATGTCGCCATTAATAACGTCACGGACTGTCCGGAAAAGAAAACTGCGCTAGAGAATTGTGAGGGTTATCACCTTTCTAGAGATATCAGGGGATTAAAAAACAAAGTAGCTCAGCATCTGGTTTGAATAGAAGACTTAGAAACTGAGGGTGGAATAGATGTACTATGCCTGTGTGAACATCATATAGTCACAGGTTTGGAAATGGTAAATGTAGGTCGATATAAGCTTTCAGCAGATGTAAGTAGAGACACTATGGAGAGAGGAGAAGTTGTCATATATGTTAAAATCAGTCATAGTATGAAAAATTTGGTTACTAAAAATGTTGCTTAAAGTAACACATAGAAGCATGTACATGTAAGCTTAAACTAAATAAAGGCACTTTTATAATTATAGCCATGCATAGGTCCACATTGGGACATTTTCAACTGTTTTTGAAATACCTGGATTCCTTGTTGTGCTACCTGTCAGACAAAGGAAGGCAAATTGTTTTTTGTGGGGATTTTAATGTATATTTACTGAAAGAGTCAGATAGAAAGCTTGACCTACAAATATTACTGGGTTCTTTCAATCTGACATCAGTTAGTGATTTTCCTACTTGGGTGGTACAGGAAACCAGCACAGTGATAGATAAAGTTTTCATAGACCAAGATAAATTCAATCAAATATAAACATTTCCTGTTAAGAATGGTCTGTCTAATCACTATGCACAGCTACTTACAGTATGTGATATATCTCCACACAGTAATGCAAAACAGTCCAGAAGTATGTGCATTATGCCAGACATTAGCACATTTGATAATTAAGTTAAAACAATTTGCAATATTGTGAAAAGGGAAACAGGTCAAACGAGAGCACAGGAAGACTGAATTATCTGTCAAACGCAATGAAAAGTATGTTATCAAGAAGTTAGAAGTAGAAAACATTTTCAATTACCAAGTTTTAAGTGTTGCAGAGAAAATAGGTTCCATCTATTCATTAGAAAATGTAATGCAGTGTATAGAAGTGGCAGGACCTATGCAATTTGATAAAACTGAAATTCAGCCCGCCTCTCATTCTGAAATTAGGAAACTAACAATTTCACTCAAAAATAAAAGCTGATATGGAATTGATGACATTTCCAACAGAGTACTAAAAGCTATTCCCAACAAATAAGTAGCATTCTCAGCCACATGTGTAGTAGCTCACTGAAACAGGGAATTTTTCCACACAGACTGAAACATGCTATTGTTAAACCATTCCATATAAAAGGGGATGGATATGATGCTTACAACTACAGCCTAATCTCACTTCTGACATCTTTGTCCAAAATTCTTGAAAAAGTTATACATTCAAGAGTAGCATCACATATTTACAAAAACAAAGTACTACTAACAAAATGTCAATTTGGTTTTCAGAAAGGCTTTTCAACAGAAAATGCTACAGATGCTTTCACTGATCAAATATTAAATGCAATGAATAACCGAACGTCACCCACTGGGATATTTTGTGATCTCTCAAAAGTTTTTTATTGTGTTAAAAAAATTTTCAAATGGCTCTGAGCACTATGGTACTGAACATCTGAGGTCATTAGTCCTCTAGAACACAGAACTACTTAAACCTAACTAACCTAAGGACATCACACACATCCATGCCAGAGGCAGGATTCGAACCTACGGCCACAGCAGAAGCGCGGTTCCGTACTGAAGTGACTAGAACCACTCGACAACACTGGCCAGCCCTTTTGATTGTGTGAATCATCAAATTCTTCTAGATAAGCTTAACTATTGTGGTATGAGTTGGGACAGTGCACAAATGGATTAATTCATACTCAACTGGAAGAATGCAGAAGCTTGAAATTAACAGTACAGATAGTCCACAAAAATCAGCAGAGTCCTCTAACTGGGGAGGTATCAAGAATGGTGTCCCACAGGGTTCAGTCTTGGGTCCCTTATTGTTCTTAATATATATTAAAGACGTGCCACTCTGTATGCATGAAGATGCAAAGTTAGTTCTTTTTGCTGATGATACAAGTATAGTAACCACACCTAAGAAGCAAGAATCAACAGAGTATATGCCAAATAATGTCATTTAGAAAATTATTAAGTGGTTCTCTGCAAATGGACTCAAACTAAATTTGGAGAAAACACAGTTTATACAATTCTGTAAAGTAAATGCGATAACACCATTGATAAATATGGACTATGAACGGAAAACTGTTGATAAGGTAGAATACTCAAAACTTCTGGGTGTGTACATTCATGAGAAATTGGCTTGGAAGAAACACATCGATGATCTGCTGAAACAGTTAGGTTTGGCTACTTTTGCTAATAGGGTTATATCAAATTTTGGTGACAAGCATACCAGTAAATTAGCCTACTGTACCTATTTTCATTCACTGCTTTCATACGGCATTATATATTTCGGCAATTTGTCGTTACGAGAGAAAGCATTCATTGCAGAAAAGCGTGTAACCAGAATAATAACTGGATCCTACCTAAGATCACCTTGCAAACATTTATTTAAGGAACTTGGGATGTTCACAGTACCTTCGTCATAATCATCATCATCATCATTAGTGTTCTGGCAAAAGGCAGGTTTTCACCTGGTAGTTATCCAGGCTGTCTGGTCTACTGCCATCATTTTCAGGTCTACCTTCACTTAAGACATTTGTCAATAATAACCCATCCCAATTCAAAAATAACAGCAAAGTGCATATTTAGTACACTGGAAGAAAATATTATATTTACTATTCTGGATTAAATCTCACTTTGGCACAGAATGGGTTGATTTATGCTGCCACAAAAACCTTTGTTCATTTGCTAAATAGTATTAAAAGTCTGACAGATAGCCAACCAACATTAAAAGCAAATTAAAGGATTTTCTGAATGACAACTCCCTCTACTCAGCAGATGAACTCTTAGATACGAAGTACTAGCTATAAAAAATTAATTACTTAATTATTATGTGTAAAGAAAACTTATGTTAAAGTGAAACGTTCCACATCATTACGAGATGTCGTACTCATGATCTATGGAACCAGGATTAAGGTACACTACCGGCCATTAAAACTGCTACTCCAAGAAGAAATGTAGATGATAAACGGGTATTCTTTTAGACAAATATATTATACTAGAACTGACATGTGATTACATTTTCACGCAATTTGGGTGTATAGAGCCCGAGAAATCATTACCCAGAACGACCATCTCTGACTGTAATAATAGCATTGATAAGCCTGGGCATTGAGCCAAACAGAGCTTGGATGGCATGTACAGGTACAGCTGCCCACGCAGCTTCAACACAATACCACAGTTCATCAAGAGTAGTGACTGGACTATTGTGACGAGCCACTTGCTCGCACACCATTGACCAGACGGCTTCAGTTGGTGAGAGATCTGGAGAATGTGCTGGCCAGGGCAGCAGTCGAACATTTTCTTTATCCAGAAAGGCCCATGCAGGACCTGCAACATGCCGTTTTGCGTTATCGTGCTGAAATATAAGGTTTTTCAGGGATCGAATGAAGGATAGATCCACCGGTCGTAACACATCTCAAAGATAGCGTCCACTGTTCAAAGTGCTGTCAGTGCTTCCCCAGCTCGTGGTCGTGCGGTAGCGTTCTCGCTTCCCAGGCCCGGGTTCCCGGGTTCGATTCCAGGCGGGGTTAGGGATTTTCTCCGCCTCGTGATGACTGGGTGTTGTGTGCTGTCCTTAGGTTAGTTATGTTTAAGTAGTTATAAGTTCTAGGGACTGATGACCATAGATGTTAAGTTCCATAGTGCTCAGAGCCATTTGAACCATTTTTGAACCAGCGATTCCATATTCTGCTGTCATGGATCTCGACCAAAGCGAGCAGCAATGTCGCGATACGATAAACCGCAATTGGGGTAGGCTATAATCCGACCTTTATCAATGTCGGAAACGTGATGGTACGCATTTCTGCTCCTCACACGACGCATCACAACAAGGTTTCACTAGGAAATGCTGGTCAACTGCTGTTTGTGTATGAGAAATCTTTAGCACGTTGTAGGTATCGCCACCGGTTTGTGTATGAGAAATCTTTAGCACGTTGTAGGTGTCGCCACCGGCTCTGAAAAGCTAACCAATGGCATATCACAGCATCTTCTTTGTAAAGGTTACATTTAACGTCTGTAGCACGTCATCGTCGTGGTGTAGCAATTTTAATAGCCAGTAGTGTACGTATGTATGTTTGTATGTATGGAGACAACCTCCTCTACCCTGTTGCCATAATTACAACGGTTTAAGAAGCAATTTTATCAAATAGAGCAAAATTTCGAAGTTGCACGTTGGTCACTTTAATTTGCACTCACAAAATCGAAACATTAAAAAGACAGCGTTAGCAGAAACAATCACCAAAAATGAACAGAACAAGCCAGGTACAACACAGGCGGCGTTGAACAGCCAGTGAGTTGCGCTATACGCCTAGGGGCAAAATGTGTACTACAAAAGCTCCGCCCACAGCAATATTATTCCATGCAATTAAATTTTTACACTTAATGGCTACATAATAAAGAAAATTAATGTCATACTGGATGGAGGGGTGTGGGACCCAAAGTACATAATCAACCGGATAATTGGGAAACTTTGCACTATTCGCGTGACCTCAGGCGCTGCAGCACATTTCCGTCGTGAAGTATGACTAGTGTGTATTGATGCGTCTGTTTAACTGTAGATCAGTGTAACGGTGTGTGTACAAGTAGTGTAGTGCCGTGTTCGAAATGGAGATGATGAAAGCATTGAGACGGTGGAACCCGGTGCCGGCATGCAGACTCATCCTCTCACAGAGAGCGACAATACCACTAAAAAAGTTCAAAACAAAATATTAAAATATTTGATTCTCCTGTTGTCGAAAGAAACAGAGCTTTTTGAGGGTTTCAGAGAGGGCATTCGACAATGTCTGACTACATCAAGGGAAAGGAAGACAATAGCACACGAAATGCTGTCTTTAAGAGATGAAATTGGGAAGGCTGCGGAGGATGGAATAGATAAAGGAGAAGTAGAAATCCTGGGATAACATAGAAAACATTGAATTTAATTGATGACAGGAGAAAACGCAAAAATTCAAATTCAGCACATGAAGTACGCGAAAGGGAATACCAAATGTCGAAAAAATAAGGTCGACGGGAAGGGGAAAATGGCTATGCAGGAATGGCTGAGGGACGAATGTCAGGATGTAGAAGCATGTCTCACAACTGCAAAGATAGATACTGCATACAGGAAAATTAAAGAGGCCTTTGGAAAAAAGAGAAGCCGGTGTATGACTTTCAAGAGCTTAGATGGGAAACCAGTCCTAAGTAAAGACTGGAAGGCTGAATGCTGGAAAGAGTATATAGGGGGGTCTATACAAGAGAAATGAACCTGAAGGGGATATTACAGAAATGGAAGAAGATGTAGATGATGAGGATATGGAAGACATTATAATCAGAGTAGAATTTGAGACTACACTAAAAGGCTTAATGCGAAACTAAGTCCCGGTGGTAGACGGCATTCCGTCACAACTACTGACAGCCTTGTGAGAGCCAGACATGACAAAATTCCTCCATCTGGTGTGTAAGATATCTGACACAGGCAAAACGCCCTCAGACCTAAAGAAGAATTTAATAATGCCTATTTCAAACAAATATGATACTGAAAAGTATGAATATTACCGAAAAACTGGGAAAAGTGGTAGAAAGCGACCGCGAGAATCATCAGTTTGAACTCCGGAAAAATGTTAGTACATTTCTGAAATTCTGAAGGTAGCGGTGTAAAACATAAGGAGCTAAAGGCTGTCTGTAATTTGAACAGAAAGAGACAACAATTGCAGCAGACGAGGGGCATGAAGAGAAAGCAATGATTGAAAAATGTGTAAGACATGCCTGTAGCCTATCACCGACGTTATTCAACAAGCACACTGAGCAAGCAGAACAGGAGACAACAGAAATATTCGGAGGAGTAATTACATTTCAGGGAGAAGACTAGCAACTTTGAGGTTTGCTGATAGCATTATAATTGTCTGAGAGACAACAAAGGTCTTGGAACAGCAGGTGAACGGAATGCAAAGTTACTTGAAATTAGGGCATAAGATTAACATCTACAAAAGGAAGACGAGGATAATGGAATGCAGTTAAATTAAATCAGGTGACGCTGAGGGAATTAGACTAGGAAACGAAACAGTTACAGTATTAGATGAGTTTTTCTGTTTGGACAGTAGCATAATTGACGATGGCCGAGATAGAGACGTAATAAATTATCGTCTGGCAAAGGCAAAAATGCGTTTCTGAAGAGAAGACGTTTTTTAACATCGAATATAGATGTAAGCGTTAGGAAACCTTTTCTGAAAGTACTTGTATGGAGTGTAGCAATGTATGAAAGTGAAACATGGAAGAAAAACAGTTTAGACAAGAATACAATAGAAGCTTTTGAAATGTAGTGCTACAGAGGAATGCTGAAGATTAGGTGGGTAGATCGCGTAATTACTGAGGAAGTGCTGTACAGAATCGAGAAGGAAAAAAAATTTGTGGCAGAGTCAAACTACAAGAAGGAATTAGTTGATAGGACATTTTCTGAGACAACAAGTGTTCGCCAATTTAGTTTTGGAGGGAAGTGAAAATCGTAGAGGGAGATGAAGATATCAATAGCTTCAGAAGGATGTAACCTTCAGTATCGAGATGAGGAGGATTCCACTAGATAGTTGGCATCAAACCAGTCTTAGGACTGAAGACCACAACAACAACAAAATCAAATAATCGTATCTTTGGATCTTTAGTACAGACAACGCATTATGTAAGTGAATAATTTTTTTCTAGGCATTGTAATGTGCTTACTACTCGCATAATAAGTCTTCCACATATTTTACTTACTTCTCTCTCCCCCCCCCCCCCCTCCGCCTCTTTCCTCACCGAGCTTTCACATTTTACGTGATTCATTGGGCCATAAGCTAATAAAATGCCATATGTTGGGTTTTCGTATTGTCATATGGTCACTAAATCCCTTGTTTCTAGGCTACACTTTTAATATTTTAATGGTGTTAAGCCATTTTAGTGTTGTTATTTTCACTCACACAAACAAGTACTGCCTTCCCTCCTTCGTTAACCTAAACGGACATTGGCGTGACGTCAGTTCACTATTTACATTTGTACACTGCTGTCTGATGACGGTCAGCATGATTTTGTATGGTTCTACTGTTACGGAGTTTAATTTGGTCCTTAGTTTGTGCCTTATGGCTACAATGTTGCGCAGAAGCACATTATGTTACCAGTAATGCAAATACTTCGTCGTATGGTAGTAAGTTATTTTTCACGTTTTCTGTGTGTCTGTATTCTAGCATGTATATGATGTTATCTATTGTAGATGTAGCGACTGATCCTTCCGAAGATGCATTTTTGAAGACCTCAAAACCAAGATCAAAGAATTTGATAAGCCTTTCTCTCCTGTAACTCATTACCTGTATTTCACCTGATCCTCACAAAATTTCCATTCCACAGGAGCTGCAGCCAGCCACGTTCGAGATTGTAATCTTTTTAAGCCACCTATACAGTTCAGTTCTTGTGGCACGACATGTCACGAAAGTGATCATCTTATTTATGTTTAAAAAGGACTGTTTTAAGATCTTGTCTTCCTCCCCCCCCCCCCCCCTTTCCCAGCCATAGAAAAAATTTATGCGGACCCCCACGATTCCGTGAAAACTCGTACGTCCTGCACCTTCACTAGACCCAGAAAAAGCTAATTCCCTCACCCACTTTCCTTGACTTCCGGAATGCGATGGAGCCAGGTTACACCGTCTTCCTCACGTGTCTTCTTCAGCTCTTCCAGTACTAGGCGACGAAGATGAATGGAGCTTGTCCCAAATTTTGCGGGCCTGTAAATATCAATCAGCCGTAAGGAATTGAAATGAAAACCACTCATTCACGTTTATATATTAAGTACACTATCAAATCACAGTGAATTACTATTTCACGTTTTTCAAGTAGGTGTAGCATACTTTCCTTGTTTTCTACGTGCATCTTCTCCAAATTCTCTTTTCTGCTCTTTTCGGGTCATCAGTCTCGTGATCATATTTGGCTACCACCGTTTTAATTTGACTGCTCCTTATAATGTATTGAAAATGTTCGCCCGTGTGTCCTACATATTTCGCATCACAGACGCACATGGTATTTTATAAACATCTACCCGTTCTGATTTACTTATCCTGTTTCAGCTTCAGACATTGTACAATGTCCGATTAAGAGTTTTTTTTATTTTGCTGTGGTTGCGAACCAGGCAGTTTACGGACTAAAGATTTTTGCCCATTTTCTCTGAAATTTTCTCAAAATCTGGTAGAGTAACGATCTATTTATCCTTAGCCATTTCTTCTTTTTGATTCTTATTGTCCTTACGGATAAGACGATGTGCCATCTTAGATCATCCCCGTTATTTATTATTAACTATTTAATAATATTTACTTCATTTACCTATATGCTTTAATCAGTGGCACATCAGTACTCTGCTTACGAAGCTTCATAAAGTCACCTTTTTATAAATATGTGGGCGGCAAGACTGGTTACGAATCACAACAGTTGTAGCTGTTTGCATTTTAAACATCTTGAAGGCGTGCGATTTTGTCTTGCCTCGTTATCTCCAATTCTAAAAGCGAAATACTACAATCACTTTCTAATTATATAGTGAAGTTTATTTTATAGTCAACCCATTTACTTTACTAACTAATTCATGAATGTCATCCTCAGATCCATCTATGAGCAATACGTTATCAACATAGAATTTATAAAACACTACCGTTTTAGTTAAAAGATAATAAGACTGCTTACAAAACATTTGTCATTATGTACGAAATGCTCGATCCCATAGCCAGCCGATTTTCTGTATATAAAATCTGTTAATAAGTGAGAAATATTTAAAATTAGTGACAAGCCGCAGCAATTCTATAAACCCAGTCGTTTCCTATCTCGACACTTTATGCTATGGATGAGTAAGTTATTTTTAATAACGGAGATCATCTGATGTACCGGAACGTTAGCATACATGTTTTTAATGTCCATTAAGATTATTGAGGGGTATTCAGCCACACTACTACTTCTTAAGTAATTATTTAAAACATAATTGTCTCTAATGAGATAACTCGTCAATTTGTGAGCAGAAATTCCACTCGGATTAACAATAGGCCTGAGAGCGTTGTTTTGTCCATGAACTAATGGGGTTTTCAAAATGATTACATCGGGTTTAATATTTTGTAGCATTTATTGTATTCAACTTACAGCTATAAATATCAGATCAAACGAAACAGCAGCTCAAACATTTCTGTTTGTAAACATGTGAGAAGCCCTAAAGCCTAAATACTACGGTTTACATACGAACTCTGCAAACAAAATATTAGTGAATGACGATGGAGATTTCCTGGATGCTGTCGTTTTCAGTGATGGCTCTACATCTGACCTAAGTGGAAATGTGGACGCACGTAAAGTGCGCATCTGGAGGTCACCGAATCCCCACGAGCTGGTACAGTATCAAAGTGACTCCCCTGAATTAAATGTTTGTTGTGCCACATCCCACCGAGACGTTTAAGAGCCTTTCCTTTTCGGTGCAGCAAATGTGGTTGGTGCTTGTTGTAGTGGTGCGTTAAAACTGTGGCTCTTTCTTTATACCGAAAGAAGCTGAACCAGAGCTCTTTAATTTAATGTATTTGTATAATAATGTAAGCTGTATGCTCCCTTGGACCTTGCCGTTGGTGGGGAAGCTTGCGTGCCTCAGCGATACAGATAGCCGTACCGTAAGTGCCACCACAACGGAGGGGTATCTGTTGAGAAGCCAGACAAACGTGTGGTTCCTGAAGAGGGGCAGCAGCCTTTTCAGTAGTTGCAGGGGCAACAGTCTGGATGATTGACTGATCAGGCCTTGTAACAATAACCAAAACGGCTTTGCTGTGCTGGTACTGCGAAGGGCTGAAAGCAAGGGCAAACTATGGCCGTAATTTTTCCCGAGGGCATGCAGCTTTACTGTACGATTAAATGATGAAGGCGTCCTCTTGAGTAAAATATTCCGGTGGTAAAATAGTCCCCCATTCGGATCTCCAGGCGGGGACTACTCAAGAGGATGTCGTCATCAGGAGAAAGAAAACTGGCGTTCTACTGATAGGAGCGTGAAATGTCAGATCACTCAATCGGGCAGGTAGGTTTGAAAATTTAAAAAGGGAAATGGATAGGTTAAAGTTAGATATAGTGGGAATTAGTGAAGTTCGGTGGAAAGAGGAACAAGATTTCTGGTCAGGTGACTACAGGGTTATAAACACAAAATCCAATAGGGTAATGCAGGAGTAGGTTTAATAATGAAAAGGAAAATAGGAATGCTGGTAAGCTACTACAAACAGCATAGTGAACGCATTATTGTGGCCAAGATAGATACGAAGCCCACACCTACTATAGTAGTACAAGTTTATATGCGAACTAGCTCTGCAGATGACGAAGAAATTGAATAAATATATGATGATGGTGAAGGGTGACGAAAATTTAATAGTCATGGGTGACTGGAATTCGGTTGTAGGAAAAGGGAGAAAAGGAAACGTAGTAGGTGAATATGGATTGGGGGAGAGAAATGAAAGGGGAGACCGCCTGGTAGAGTTTTGCACAGAGCACAACTTAATCATAGCTAACACTTGGTTTAAGAATCATGAAAGAAGGTTGTATACATGGAAGAACCCTGGAGATACTAAAAGGTATCAGATAGATTATATAATGGTAAGACAGAGATTTAGGAATCAGGTTTTAAATTGTAAGACATTTCCAGGGGCAGATGTGGACTCTGACCACAATCTATTGGTTATGACCTGTAAATTAAAACTGAAGAAACTGCAAATAGGTGGGAATTTAAGGAGATGGGACCTGGACAAACTGAAAGAACCAGAGGTTGTACAGAGTTTCAGGGAGAGCATAAGGGAACAATTGACAGGAATGGGGGAAAGAAATATAGTACAAGAAGAATGGGTAGCTTTGAGGGATGTAGTAGTGAAGGCAGCGAAGGATCAAGTAGGTAAAACTACGAGGGCTAGTAGAAATCCTTGGGTAACAGAAGAAATATTAAATTTCATTGATGAAAGGAGAAAATATAAAAAGGCACTAAATGAAGCAGGCAACAAGGAATACAAACGTCTCAAAAATCAGATCGACAGGAAGTGCAAAATGGCTAAGCAGGGATGGCTAGAAGACAAATGTAAGGATGTACAGGCTTATCTCACTAGGGGTAAGATAGATACCGCCTAAAGGAAAATTGAAGATATCTTTGGAGATAAGGGAACCACTTGTATGAACATCAAGAGCTCCGATGGAAACCCAGTTCCAAGCAAAGAAGGGAAAGCAAGGTGGAAGGAGTATATAGAGTGTCTATACAAGGGCGATGTACTTGAGGACAATATTATGGAAATGGAGGAGGATGTGGATGAGGATGAGATGGGAGATGCGATGCTGCGTGAAGAGTTTGACAGAGCATTGAAAGACCTGAGTCGAAACAAGGCCCCCGGAGTAGACAAGATTCCATTAGAACTACTGACGGTCTTGGGAGAGCCAGTCCTGGCAAAACTCTACCGTCTGGTGAGCAAGGTGTATGAAACAGGTGAAATACCCTCAGGCTTCAAGAAGAACATATTAATTCCAATCCCAAAGAAAGTAGGTGTTGACAGATGTGGAAATTACCGAACTATCAGTTTAATAAGTCACAGCTGCAAAATACTAAAGCGAATTCTTTACAGACGAATGGAAAAACTAGTAAAATCCGACCTCGGGGAAGATCAGTTTGGATTCCGTAGAAAAGTTGGAACACGTGAGGCAATACCGACCCTACGACTTATCTTAGAAGTTAGATTAAGGAAGGGCAAACATATGTTTCTAGCATTTGTAGACTTAGAGAAATCTTTTGACAATGTTGCCAGGAATACTTTCTTTCAAATTCTAAAGGTGGCAGGGATAAAATACAGGGAGAGAAAGGCTATTTAGAATTTGTACAGAAACCAGTTGGCAGTTATAAGAGTCGAGGGACATGAATGGAAAGATGTTGGTGGGAAGGGAGTAAGACAGGGTTGTAGCCTCTCCCCGATGTTATTCAATCTGTATATTGAGCAAGCAGTAAAGGAAACAAAAGAAAAATTCTGAGTAAGTATTAAAATCCAGGGAGAAGAAATAAAAACTTTGAGGTTCGCCGATGACATTGTAATTCTGTCAGAGACAGAAAAGGACTTGGAAGAGCAGTTGAACAGAATGGACAGTGTCTTGAAAGGAGGGTATAAGATGAACATCAATAAAAGCAAAACGAGGATAATGGAATGTAGTCAAATTAAGTCGGGTGGTGCTGAGGGAATTAGATTAGGAAATGAGACACTTAAAGTAGTAAAGGAGTTTGCTATTTGGGGAGCAAAATAACTGATAATGGTCGACGTAGAGAGGATAAAAAGTGTAGACTGCAAAGCAAGGAAAGCGTTTCTGAAGAAGAGAAATTTTAGCCATGTATGGAGGTGAAACATGGACAATAACTAGTTTGGACAAGAGAATAGAAGCTTTCGAAATGTGGTGCTACAGAAGAATGCTTAAGATTAGATGGGTAGATCACATAATTAACGAGGAGGTATTGAGTAGGATTGGGTAGAAGAGAAGTTTGTGGCACAACGTGACGAGAAGAAGGGATCGGTTGGTAGGACATGTTCTGAGGCATCAAGGGATCACCAATTTAGTATTGGAGGGCAGCGTGAAGGGTAAAAGTCGTAGAGGGAGACCAAGAGATGAATACGCTAAGCAGATTCAGAAGGATGTAGGTTGCAGTAGGTAGTGCGGGATGAAGAGGCTTGCACAGGATAGAGTGGCATGGAGAGCTGCATCAAACCAGTCTCAGGACTGAAGACCACAACAACAACAACAAGCTGTATGCAATAAATGCTACAAAGCCTCTAAACTGGTATGTTCATTTTGAAACATCCTGTATAATAGTGACCTTAATTTACGTGCTGGGTGACTCATATGTAGATATTTCCTCATCCCAGTGACTGTAAAAAGGAAGTACGTAAGCTTGAGTGGTCTGTTAGCATGTTTTTTAAATTTACATACTTAATCATCAAGTATTTCGCTAACGCCATTTTCAAGAAAAATTATTCAACTGTGTTGTATATATTTTTTAAGTGAGCGTAAATATGGCATATGTGAGCAGTTTTACGTAGGTAATCATTTGTATGTTGTATCTTAACACCACGAATGTTATGGAACGGCTGATGGCTCCGTGCGGTCTGCTGGATCCATTAGCGTTCACTGTGGTATTCAGTATATGGGAAGGCAGCTGATGCGACTTGTAGCAGGTGTCACTGGTACTGCCGTTATACGAAAAGATGGGCGGGAGGGTGGGTAGGTGGATAAGTCAACCTGGTGCTCCCGTTCCTAAAGTAAGACGAATAACTTTATATGTATTAATTTATGATTCTGTGTGTTTTTTAAGTACACCTTTACGTAGGATTAGCACAGAAAGGTACGTGATGGGAGCCTGTCTCGAAACGTGTTGCTGGGGATTGATTTCTAAAGACAATGATTGCATGCTACATTAATCGTATCAATAAAATTACTGACAAGTGGTCATGTAAAGTAAATGTTTCCGTGAACAAGGGAAAAAGGTTATCAATAACATATATGTTTCACTTTCAGTGCAGGCCGTGTATTTTCTTGTTTGGTTCCTCACAAAATATATTATCCTTCCATACGGAATGTGAGTATAAAAAAGTAAACAAAGTTTACAGTACGTCAAGAAATATCTTTCATTGTGCTACGTATTTCTTTAAGACTGACCCCTGTCAACCTAAATCTTCACATCGCTTCGGAAAATACGTAAGATAACGGAAAATAGAGAAATCCTCTGCATCACTTCTCAGGTGGGTTATATTTCCCAAAATCGCTTTTAACCTGCACTGTGTATTGTTCTCCCAGTTTATTTGTCCTAATGGATAATGATGCTACGGCGAGTACACGCATGAGAAACACTCAGAAAGATGTTGATGTATATGTTTAATATAAAGTTAAACGTTAATTATAAATCTGTAAGAAAGAATGATAGTAATTATTAAGCTATAAATTAAAACATTCACATACATATTAAAGACAGCAATATAGAAGTGAAATAAAGATATTGATTTTCTTGTAATTGTTCATGGATGACCAGCTGCAACTACTTGAAAGCATATCAGCAATCACTAAACAACGATAAAATAATATATTTTGTGAAATTTCCTCATTCCAGCTACATCCTTATGTATCAAAGTCTCTTCTTATATATGTTAGAAAATTTCGAAACATATTAATCCATTTGTGCCCAAATTCGTTATTTTCCATTATTTAGATTTATTGCTTTTAAATTCATTTTTACATAAAAATCTAGCAATTTTTACCTTTACAGTTTTCAACACATTGTACTGTATCATGTGTGTAACGCAAAGCTCGATTGAGAGAAAAACTTATATTCGTTTGGAATGGTTAGACTATTTTGTTATGGTTGAAAAATTGCTCTGATCACTATGGGACTTATCATCTTAGGTCATCACTCCCCTAGGACTTAGAACTAATTAAACCTAACTAACCTAAGGACATCGCACACATCCATGTCCGAGGTAGGATTCGAACCTGCGACCGTAGCAGTCCCTCGGTTTCGGACTGAAGCGCCTAGAAGAGCACGGCCACCGCGGCCGGTTATTTTGTGATGAATGAAATGAAATAAACAGGAGTAGAAATTCAAAATCAAAAACAACAAAGATTTAAATGATGTGATAATCTTTAAAGTATCCACCACAGAGTACCACATTACATTTCTTGCAATGGGTACGAACTGATATCTTACAGTTTACTCCAACATCTCGTCTTTTTTTTTTTTTGAGTTCTTGTATTTTCACAATCATGTCATTCACCCAATAAAACAGGAATTGAATTGCTAAGTAATGGATTGAAGGTTGCGTTTATGCCATTTTAGTGGCATCGCGTATCTCCTTAAGCTACCTGCAGAACTTACATTCGAAGATATGGATGAGAGATTGTTATTCCCATTCTTGCGGTAGAGTGTCGTAGCATTATGTACAGTGACGTTCCATAACCAAATCAAACGAGTCCAGTAGTTACTACGTCGAGTTAAGAATATTTTTCCTATACTAATTCACATTTTGGTCCATTTCAACAGTTCCACCCATGTTATTGTATTCCATGATATGGGAGGTCGAGGAACTTTGAGGTGTTTTACCGTTAATTACTGGGTTCACAGAAGTTTTATTTCATGCTGCAGAAACAACGAAGTTGTCCCATCAGTTAACAGGAAAAGACCATTTTTGTTTTGCATGGCAGAATGAATACTTCATCTTTAACATTTCTCTTGCTTCTTCTTCTTGGAAGAGTCTATGGGTAGATTCTTGGAATAGTTAAGCTGTAATTAATTAAGAAATAGTTTCTCTATAATGGAATCAGCTTTTTGACTAACGATATTTGATTCGCGTGATCGCTTTCGAAACTGTGCCGTGTTATCTGCACAGCTGTAGTTAGCGACCCACTCTGGCTTAGCTCGGGTAGCGCTAACTTGTATGTTATCTATGGCTCGACTACGTGTTTGTAACATGCAGCTATGTAGTCATATCATTCTCGTGAACCTGTCTGTTAGTGAAAACCGAATCGAAATCCTACAAATGTTTCTGGTATCAGCCTGCATATACAGAAGGAACAACAGACAGGGGACTGTATTTAATTATGTGTGTAGATATACACAAACCTCCTTCGTGAATATCTGTTAGTGAAAACAGTCTCAAAATATTTACTATAAGTTCTGAGATTAGTATTAACATGGGCAGAAAATCGCAGCTGGGGACATTATGTTATCTATAGATTTTCGTCAACCTTCGCTGCTCTCGGGAGTGGCAGCAGCCCTTACTTTACAGCTTTACCCGGCGAGTACCACATCCTCTCTAGCTGACCATCCTCATACCTCTTATTATTACCACGAGATGTCAATCCAAACGCCAATTAAATATAGAACCAATGGTTCAAATGGCTCTGAGCACTATTGGACTTAACGTCTGAGGTCATCAGTCCCCTAGAAATTAGAACTACTTAAACCAAACTAACCTAAGGACGTCACACACATCCATGCCCGAGGTAGGATTCGAGCTTGCGACCGTAGCGGTCGCCCAGTTCCAGACTGTAGCGCCTAGAACCGCTCGGCCACCCCGGACGGCAAATATAGAACAGATCACTCATCATCACTATCAGTAACAAATTATATACACAAATCATCCTCATGATTCAGGGTATTAGTGAAAACTATCAAAATTCGCCATAACCATCAGACAGAAAAACGTGACATTGGAGTTTAATGTATAATACGTATAGACAGTAAACATTAATGCATTACAATCTAGCAGCATACAAAAGTCTCAAAAGCAATCATGTGAGAGGGGAAGTTAAGGGCTTTGTAGCTTTGCAGAGTTAACTAACATGGTGATGTTATCGTATTTTGCTCTCCTCATCATGTGGAAAGGGAAGTCCGTTGGCCTGTCAACGAAAGATAGCCAAACTTAATCATTTGTTTTGTTCATTGTATGAAAAATAACAATAGTTACCGAAGGTTTCTTGGCTACACTTATTTGCGATGGCATTTGGTATGTTCACATTCGCTAATGTTATATACACTGCTGGAAAAACTGTATAGAAGTTTGGACTTCATTCAAGATTTTTTGTTAATACAGCCCATATGCACTAAATGAGATGATTGCATTTACAGATAAATGTCACAAGCGGTTCTGAGGAATCAGGTATCGACCATGCTGAAACCCCCATGTTAGTACGTGGTGTAGTTAAGTTTCCATGGGCGGTAATGCAGGCGCTGTCTCTGGCATCAAGTCGATCGTACAGATGGTGAACACTGCCCTGGGGTACGTTTTGCCACACCTGCTAGATCTGTTCTACAGGAGCTGTTGGCTGATGAATCACACGAGTCATTTCTCGTACCGTCATATCCCACATGTTCTCGATTGGCGTCAACTCCAGAGATCGCGCTGTCCATGGACGTTGCTGTACGTCTTTCAGACTACGTTGAGTTTCACTGACATTATCTGGGAGAGTACTATCCTGTTGGAGCGACGCAACACTTTCCTCTTTCAAGAAAGCCAAAAGAAGGGGTCTAACAACATTCTTAACGTATAGAGCGTTCATTAGCGTCTCATCCAGAAACACCACCGCTCAACGACAGTTGTAGCTTATCGTAGATACGACCATAAGGTCTGGGTTGTGGCCAGTATGCCTTGCACTAATGCTTTCTATGACACAGCGCTCACCATATCTACATCGTATGTGCACAGGACCATCATTTGCGTCCAGGCAGAATCTGCTTCCATTGCTGAAGGTCACAGAGCGCCATTCCGCCTTCTAAGTGATCCTCTGATGGGATCAGTCGACGCAATCTTCACGTCGATGCAATGGCGTGAATGGAAGACAGTATAGAGACGTGAGTGCCCATAGTCCGAATGCTAATAAGTGGTTGGCTACAGTTCATGTTGACACGTCTGGGTTCACAAGCCGTCTTATCAGTGCTATGATAGCTGTACGATCTGCCACTGCTGCCCTCACGGTATGACAATTCTTGCTGATGTCTGTCCTGCATTGACGTATAGAACCTCGTCTATGGCTGTGAGAATGTTCACGTGATACCTGATACCAGTGTCGTTGAACATCTGACACAGCACGTGCTATTTGTTTGGTAATTCTCCTGAAGCGCAACTCGACTCCTTTCAAACGCGATCTGTGGGTTGACAACATACGAGTGCTTCTCTGTCGCATGGTAAGCTGCCTGCTTCACAGGTTTCCACCGCACTGAGCCCTCCTGGCTGTGAGTATTCCCAATAAAAGGACCGACAGAGATGGCGTTTTGGTAGGTATGCCACTACGTTGTTGTTGTACGTCTTTGAAACCACCCCGTCGAGGTGGCTGAGCGATTCTGGGCGCTACAGTCTGGAGCCGCACGACCGCTACAGTAGCAGGTTCGAATCCTGACTCGGGCTTGGAAGTGTGTGATGTCCTTAGGTTAGTTAGGTTTAAGTAGTTCTAAGTTCAAGGGGACTGATGACCTCAGAAGTTAAGTCCCATAGTGCTCAGAGCCATTTGAACCATTTTGAGATGTACACTCATCGGTTCAGGGTCGAAGTCATATTTCCAGATACACTAATTGTTTTCCAGCATTTTGTTCTGCTTATGGTATATTTGAAGGTGAAATTTTAGTTACATACCCTCTACAAAACAGCACAAAACAGTCACTGTTCAGTGTGTGCTGTTGCATTTGGTACTGAATTTCTAGAGAGTGCACAAATTGCTGTGTATACTAAGGAGTATGATGTCACATTTTAGCGGTTGTCTAGACCTAAGCAGATGTTTCGGTGCCTGACACGGTCGCCACTTTGCGCGTGCCGGCAGGCCAAGTGGACCTGTGGACGCAGAAGGCGAGCGGCTGCGCGTGCCCGTGGGACGACTCGGCGGCAGAGTGCGCGTGCTGCGTGCGCGAGGGCGCCTGCCACTGCGGCCGAGCCGCCCCCAACCGCTGCAGCCAGTGCGGGCTAGAGCAGCACTGCAACAACAGTGAGTACCCAGCAACCACCCCCATTACTTCCCCTTGCAACACCAGTCGTTCTACACGCCTGGAAATTGAAATAAGAACACCGTGAATTCATTGTCCCAGTAAGGGGAAACTTTATTGACACATTCCTGGGGTCAGATACATCACATGATCACACTGACAGAACCACAGGCACATAGACACAGGCAACCGAGCATGCACAATGTCGGCTCTAGTACAGTGTATATCCACCTTTTTGCTGGCCAGGGTAGTTGACTTACACCTTCTAGACCACGTTGGGTGGCACGGGATACATGCGGACGTGCATTGTCCTGTTGGAACAGCAAGTTCCCTTGCCGGTCTAGGAATGGTAGAACGATGGGTCGATGACGGTTTGGATGTACCGTGCACTATTCAGTGTCCCCTCGACGACCACCGGAGGTGTGCGGCCAGTGTAGGAGATCGCTCCCCACACCATGATGCCGGGTGTTGGCCCTGTGTGCCTCGGTCGTATGCAGTCCTGATTGTGGCGCTCACCTGCACGGCGCCAAACACGCATACGACCATCATTGGCACCAAGGCAGGAGCGACTCTCATCGCTGAAGACGGCACGTCTCCATTCGTACCTCCATTCACGCCCTTCGCGACACCACTGGAGGCGGGCTGCACGATGTTGGGGCGTGAGCGGAAGACGGCCTAACGGTGTGCTGGACCGTAGCCCAGCTTCATGGAGACGGTTGCGAATGGTCCTCGCCGATACCCCAGGAGCAACAGCGTCCCTAATTTGCTGGGAAGTGGCGGTGCGGTCCCCTACGACACTGCGTAGGATCCTACGGTCTTGGCGTGCATCCATGCGTCGCTGCAGTCCGGTCCCAGGTCGACGGGCACGTGCACCTTCCGCCGACCACTGGCGACAACATCGATGTACTGTGGAGACCTCACGCCCTACGTGTTGAGCAATTCGGCGGTACCTCCACCCGGCCTCCCGCATGCTCACTATACGCCCTCGCTCAAAGTCCGTCAACTGCACATACGGTTCACGTCCACGCTGTCGCGGCATGCTACCAGTGTTAAAGACTGCGATGGAGCTCCGTATGCCACGGCAAACTGGCTGACACTGACGGCGGCGGTGCACAAATGCTGCGCAGCTAGCGCTATTCGACGGCCAACCCCGCGGTTCCTGGTGTGTCCGCTGTGCAGTGCGTGTGATCATTGCTTGTACAGCCCTCTCGCAGTGTCCGGAGCAAGTATGGTGGGTCTGACACACCGGTGTCAAAGTGTTCTTTTTTTCCATTTCGAGGAGTGTATTTAGCACACCAAAGAGCATACCAGGGTGGCCACGTTACTTCTTTCTGCCTTTGTTTAGCATTATTGGGCCTCCTTGAATAATATTTTCCCATTTCCTGTTGAAGCAGTTATCGAATACCAGTGGTGGTCTCAATGCATTTGTGTTTAATCTCTTGATGTCCAAAGACTAGATAAAAATTTGTAACTTCTTTGGCATATTGAAAACTCTTGATCATAGTGCCTTGTACAACGTGAATTATAGACGCTAAAACTAGTGCAGTTTCCTGATGCTTCCATTTTCTTATCTACGAAAAATTTTGAATTAAAGAATCATTTTTAAAAACATGCTAGTTATTCACCTGAAATTTTATTTCCTACTTTAGTTACACGGAGACCTAATGTTGACCGAATTAATATTCAGACACTTTCCAACATGCAAATAGCTCAGAAAATGGCTGCCAGTCGCTGTACAACTATTCAGAAGCATTAGATTTGAAAAGTATACAGGGTGCTCTAGATTTGGCCAAATGATTAAGAGTTTACTTTTTTTCTGTACACCACAACAATTTCTGTAAATCGGAAACTGTTGTGGTAACATTGTATTGCTGCCGGCTTCAAAATGAATATGTGAATCCTCACCATTAGCAATAGAATGGCCTACAAAGCAGATTTCAGATTCTAAGCTCACTCATTTTTGTCCGCTTCTCAGTGTGCAACATGACGATCGACTCCCGCTACCTGAGCGCGCGCTCCGGCAAGACGTTCGGCCAGATCAAGTCTCCGTCGCTGGAGGGCCCCGGGTTCTGCTGGTACCTGCTCCAGCCGGACTCGGGCCAGCGAGTCGAGATACAGGTCTACCGGCTCGTCAGCGTCGGACGCTTCAATGGCACCAGGTGAGCACCAAGTAGAACAGGTCGCAAAGGCTCCCAAGACACATTTCAACTGGAAATGTGTGGTATCCTCATCTGAATGACAATGGACGTGGATGCACACATTTTTATTTGCAATATGTTTGAGCTACATGTAGATTCCTGGTACCGACCTTTACAGTAATAGATAAACAAGAGTTCATTTTACAAAATGTAACTGTAACTAAGAGATATAAATTGTTTAAAAACTTACATTTACTTAAATTCATGTTTTTGATGGTGATTACTATGATATGATTATGATCATGATGAGGTTGTATGTGGCAGTTGCAGTGTGGTGCTACAGAAAAATGTTGAAAGTTAAGTGGATTAATAAGACAAAGAATGAGGAGGTTCTGTGGAGAATCGATAAGCAAAGGAATATATGGAAAACATTCACAATAAAAAGAGACAGGATGATAGGACATCTACCCTTAAGGTACGACGGAATATCTTCCATGGTACTAGAGAGAGATACAGAGGATAAAAGCTGTTGAGGGAGACAGAGACTGGAATGCATCCAGAAAATAACTAAGAATGCAGGTAGCATGTGCTATTCTGAGATCAAAATGGTGGCACAATATAGGAATCCTTTGCGGGCTGCATCAGCCTACCAGAAGGCTGATGACTCAAACATACAAAATAATAAGGCTACATTTTCTCCGACATCAATGCCTTAAATTAACTATCAGTCTCAAAAAGAGAGGACATAAGTGTCGATGGTGGTATTCCATCTCCTATCCAATTTAACTGGAATTTTCTTGCTTGTCGCGGTCGTAAAACAAGACTTCAAATCGATCTATGTTAGGCGATGTATGCTTGAATACAAACGGAGAGACAGACAAGCTGTTCGTGAGCGGACTGTTAGACTCCAATTTGGGCGTAGCATTTGGCTAGCGTATAGTCCTAAGTTCTCATTAGCATTTTTGTGACACAGTTGGTTGATTTTTTTTCTGAGGATTCATATATTAGTGTGGGTAGATGCGCATTTTTTTCCAGTCATCAGTCTTCTGACTTGTTTGTGGCGGCCCACCACAAATTATTCTCCTGTACCAGCCTTTTCATCTTATAGTAGCAATTGCAGCCTACGTTTACAGTTATTTCCTGGATTTACTCCAGTCTCTGTCTTTCTCTACAGTTTTTACCCCCTGCAGCGTCCTCTAGGACCACAGAAGTATTTCCTTATGTCCCACCATTCTGTCCCTTCTTTTCATCTGTATTTCCCATATACTGCTTCCCTCACCGATTCTGCGGAGAGCCTCCTCATTCCTTATACTACCAGTCCACCTAATTTTGAACATTCGTCACTTCTCAAAGGCTTCGGTTCCCTTCTTTTCCGACATTCCCACCGTCAGTGTCTGACTACCATTGTTAGCGAGTTGATTACTGACACGATCATTCAGAAATGAAAAGTAAACTGTCATAACTGATTCTCATACTCACGTTGCGTGCATTTTTTTGAGATTATGATTGACATCATAGGTCAGAATGGCAGGGTGCCAGATCGAAGCACATGCAAATCGAGGTAGCATCTCATATCTCAGAACTTTACCTAGATTAACACCGGATTTGAAGAAGAAATGAGTCTTTTAATCCACTGAGATCGAATGCGATGGATCAAATATGAAAGAGTCACCTGCTATTTCTGATGTTAAGTCTCTTTTTCTTTTTCTACGCTGAGGACTAACAGCTTCTTGGAGCGTTTGTTAACGAGATTTTCACTGAGGGTGGGAGAAAAAGGCGTTCATATGTCTACAGGGTAAAGGAGCTTAGTACCGACTCCCAAACATTTGGATGAACATAAATCGACTTCTGATTCGACGACCCGGTATGTGTCGGCCACCGACAACATTCCATGCATGTGACGACTGAAGAGTTTCTTTGACCTTGAGCAACTTTAGAAATATGTTCCACATTAATTCTTACAGATAAACAGCACTGCAGCTACAGAATTTGCCTAAGAGCGAATACTTTCTGTATTAATGTAAATGTGACATAAAGTCATGCAGGAGGTGGGTGACCATAGTTTTAACAATCAGTGGCTCTGGATTTTGGCTAACTAGATCGCTATAGTAAGTCAAGTATCAGGCAAGAAATGACTTTATTGCTCATATGAGCGATAAATCATTACATATTCATCAGTGATTGCTTCACGCAGATATAGAACTACAGTTGTATGTACTTGTGTGATCCACATACGACTTGAAACGTTATACTTACGAGTAGCAATCGCTCATGGATATCTGATGATGTATAAATTTCGAAACCGCGTCTTATGGGCTATAAAGTCTATCCTGGCCTGATGTTTGACTTTTACCATTGCGACCCAGTCAGCCAGAATTCTAAACTACTTGTATTTACTGCATTTCTTCTTCTTCTTCTTCTTCTTCTTCTCTCTCTCTCTCTCTCTCTCTCTCTCTCTCTCTCTCCCTCACACACACACACACACACACACACACACACACACACACACACACACACACACACACATTTCTTCCATTTACTTAGCAAATGATACGCTGTCAAGTCATGAAAAGTCATATTAGCAATCCGAACTGTGCAAGCCCACTTTCACAATTAATGCACTTGCAGCTGAACAATCAAAACAAAATTAAAAATGGACACAGTATAATATTTAGGGCCACAAAATAGAGAAACAGATATGAATTTATAAAATGGGTCCTGCACAAGGTGCCATATAGGTGTCCAAAACGTATGGATAAATAGACAAAGAAACATTGTGTTTTACAGTAAACGTACAAAAACGTAAACAAAATTACGAAATGATGGCCCGATTTTACTAGGTTATTATCTTTCAATTGAAAGAAGATAGAAACTTGGGATGTATTTTAATTTACACATCGAAACTAAAAACGCATTTTTAATGTTTAATTTTGATGGCATTCAACAGCCATTAAGTAGTTCGAAAAACACATTTTACCATGAGCTGTTTTCATTTGAACCTTAACATCTATCGATTTAGGTTGTGGACCATCTTCACAGGGTATCTAACAGAAGAACAAAATATAACAAATAATGCACATGAAAAAGTATAAAACACAAAATTCATAATAGCTGCATTACCATAATCTGTTCATGAACTTTTACACTGCGAAGTCAAACACTTACGAGGCAAAAACAGATCCGGTGAATATATACATCATATTCTTTTCTGACTGATAGTAAATTCAAATCGTCATAATAGTTAGAAGAAAAGATCAGTACATGTTCCACCAAAGGCAAACCGAGATATGGTCAAAGTAACAATATGTAACGTAATGACGTACAAAAAGATAAGGATCGAAAGAGGTAACAGCTGCACAGTGTAGGCCTTGTAATATAAGTCAAGGACCATATCAAAACAATCTTTCGACATTTATCAAAGTTCATATTTATAACTAGCTGTCAACTGTTAAGAGGGAGGTAGAATGTCTTTCGTAGACATCTTAGTCCGTATAATATGCAAGAAAAAGTGAAAGTGACGTCACATTGTACAGAACGTCTTATATTTCACTTTCCACTTTGTTTGCGTTTTATGTCGAGTAATGTGTCTTCACGTAGCTCTTATCCACTGTCAGCTGGTCGTCGATATGAACTTTGACACATGACTACTTATCGTTTTGATATGATCCTTGACTTATACTGCAGAAGCTACAATGTACAAATCTTACCTCTTTCGTTTCATATCTTTTTATACATTAGTTAACTGTTGTCACTTTGACTATATTTCTATTAGACGTTTGTGGAACCTGTGATGTTTTTTTCTTATATCTGCTATGACGGTTTGGAGTTTCTGCAAGCAAGAAAAGAAAGTGATTTATGTATTCAGCTGAACTGTTTTAGCTTTGTACGTATTCATGATCAGATTATGTCTGTGTACCTATAGGGGTTCTGCATCTGTTTCATTTTGTACTTTTGGTAGATATCCTGTGAACATGATCCACGACCGAAACTGATAGATATTAAAGGTGCAAACTAAAACAGCTGATGGATGAAATGCGTTTTAGAGAGTTTTTTTTTTGTCTGTCGTACGTTGCCTGTCCATGGAACACCTGTCTCGCTCGCTCGTTCATTACCCAAAGTGCATCGAGTCGACTAGACGTTAACACGGAAAGAAAATGCGTTTTTCACTCTCAGTTTTAAACAATGAGTAATTTAGCTGCACCTGTGCACTTAGACATAAGTACAGCACTGCCCCTCCTGCTGCAAACGTAATTAAACCACTAAGCAGTGGTACAGTTAGTTTCAAGGTTGGCTGTTACGTATGGTCGCTTGATCTTACGCTGTGGAGATACCGTCTATGCGCATCCTCTTCCAACAATGAGTGAGCGCCCACGTCATTTCAGATCCTGAGAGTTAGTCCGCAGAGAACCTATCTTGAAGTTACCTTTCGCCAAAAGGGATATAGTGAAAGATAAGAAGTATGTTGCGCTGTTGATCAACCGTGCACTGGATGAGTAATGATCATACCGATTGACTCCATCATTTGTGGCCCTCCTTCTGCCTTACGAAGGGAACATTTACAACATTGGTCATATTTTTCGGAAATATAACGTGAAATGTGTTTTGTAGCTCCCCGTTGGTTCCGTTAACGATAATCTAGGTTTTCTTAAAGCAGATGTCTATATCATTTCTTGCAGTTGTGGCATGTCATGTATTGGTCAGACCATCAGGACCATGGAGGACACGTCTAGCGAGCATACGCCTCACACACGCTTTCATCAACCGAGGAATTCAGTTATTGCAGAACGTTCTCTTGGCACCAGTCACCTTACGGAATATAACAACATGGAGATTCTAGCAAGCACTTCCACCTACTGGCATAGTGTTACTAAGAAAGCATCTGAAATTAAGTTATTAAGTAACCTTTTACATAGAGAGGAAGCTTTTTACTTAAATTTCGTGTGGAATCCTACTCTCTCCATTATGAAAAAAAAACAGGAAAACAGAATTAACGCTACCTGCCCCGTTGTTCAGTAATTTTCACCATCTATAACTTCTGGCGTCGGTTTCTTTGGTTCTGTGGCGGCGCTAGTGTTAACAGTGCGCGCACGCGCGTATGTGTGTATGTGTTTTATCTTTTCGTAATTACTGTGCAAACCGAGGTTTTACATTCCATTGACCAGCGCTTACATGCTGCAGTTTTGTGTTGAATATGGCAGGGTGGTCACCTGTCGAAATATGTAAAAGAAAAGGCACTAGTGGCTTGAAAGTGAAAGGTGGTTACCTGTCAACCAGGTTCTGCATCTTCGTTATTAATCTTAACACTGTATATGGTGGATGAAACTCAGGCCTCGCGTTCTTCTGCAAGCTCTATGCATAGACTAATATTTACTCCAAGTTTTCACGTTTCTCGTGCAGAAAAACTGGTCCTATGAAAGAAGGTGATTATTTTGTTTTTTTAATTCTATGCAACTGTAGCGTCTAAACCATAATACAATCTGCCGCATTGTAGCACCTCCTGCATCACTGCGAAGGAGGGGGAACAGATAAAGTTTCAACACAGTGGTTCGATCTCCTATGTACGTGATCCCTTTGAGAGCCTGATTAACCCACGTCGCCTCTCAGATCATAAAGTTAGGGTATATCTGGAGTGCAGTTGGTTTTGACTGTGGAGGCTCGCCCGCCGTGTTGCAGTTGCGACGGCGGCTTCCTGCAGCTGGTGGACGGCCCGCGGCCGGTGCCCCGGGCGACGCACTCCCAGGTCTGCGGTGGCAACGAGCGCTTCACACCGCCCGTCGTCCTCTTCGCCGACAAGGGGCCTGCCTCGCTCATCTTCCAGTGAGTACCCCACACACACATCCGCACTAGCAATGCCTGCTCAAGGCGTATTTCAACAGAGAATAAATGAAGCCTCCAAGAAGTAGACGCGCACTTCGGGACCGTAAAAAAAAAAGTGGTTCGAAGGGCTCTGAGCACTATGGGACTTAACATCTATGGTCATCAGTCCCCTAGAACTCAGTACTACTTAAACCTAACTAACCTAAGGACAGCACACAACACCCAGCTATCACGAGGCAGAGAAAATCCCTTACCCCGCCGGGAATCGAACCCGGGAACCCGGGCGCGGGGAGCGAGAACGCTGCCGCACGACCACAAGATGCGGGATTCGGGACCGTACATTTTGTTATTATGGGAATATCAAAAGAGCGGTAGCTTCGCCGATTACTTCGATCCTTTTATCAAGTAACGTTGCTGTTTGTGTATTATGGAGTAAATCAGACGAGACGAAGTGGAAAGAAATGAATTTTCATTCCTTAAAAAAATGTACACTGGTTTGAAACTTCCTGGAAAATTAAAATTGAATGCCGGTGTGGGACTCGAAATCGAGACCGTTGGGTTTAGTCGACAAGTACTCTAACGACTGAGTTACCCAAGTGCGACGCACTGCCCGTTCTTGGCATGGGTAGCAGAGTCAGAATAGCACATGAGCGCAATAGAAAAAAGTCCCAAGTTCTAATTTTGGTCCGGCACGCAGTTTTAATCCACCAGGACGTTTCAAAACAGCGCACACTCCGCAGCACAGGACATTGTTCCTGGCTGTGGCTGAGCCATTTTCGAGAAATATCCTTTTTTCAGGAGTGCTAGTGCCTCAAGACATGTAGGGGAATTTGCTTGAAGTCTGAAGGGCAGGAGCCGAGGTACTGGCGGAAGCATATTGGTGGGGACGGGTCGTGAATAGCACTTGGGTATATCCAACGGTAGAGCACTTCGTCACAACAGGCAGAGGTTCTAAATTCGAGTTCCGGCCATGAATAAGCTTTTAATCTGCCAGAATGTTTTGAAGTGGAATACTTTATGATGAGAAGACGACAAGTATGGAATTGACGAATAGACTACAACAGTTACAAGAACAGGTTGTAATAAACGTGAATAACGAAGAATGCAAGATTAGAGTTTATATCCACCGACAGCTAGTCTTTTTACTCTGCTAGTAGACTTGTGTATGGAAGAAACAATGAAATAAAGGAAAGTTACAGAACCGAGTTTATAACTCACGGTTAAAAGATATCAATGATAAAATTATCTACTGAAATTGCCTTCATAAGTGAATGTGAGGAAGAATGACATGACATGTTTAACGGAATAAACAGTCATCCATTAAAATGAAAATCTTTTGCTAGTACGCATATGGAGGACCTAATACTTTTACTTTTTATGCGTTACCGTCACTTTTCACTTTATGCATGCAATATAAACAATGTGACTGACATTCAGAAAAGAAAAGTATGTTTACTTTCATATACATAGTCATTATTATTATTATTACTATTATTATTATTATTATTACTATTATTATTATTATTATTGATTGTTATAATTATTTTTTATTGTTATAATTATCATTGTACTACTGTTATAATATCTATTTTTTTCTTTAACATCAATACTGCATAATAGGCTATATGTCCTTAATGTTAAGTAGAAACTGTAACTCGTTCAATCTGAGTATGCCTGGTTAGGTGTAAGAGAGGGCCTGAAGGCCCTAATCTTGCCAGGTAAAGTAAATGCATAAATAAATAAATAAATAAACAACAAATAAATAAGTCACTTTATAATCCATTTCGATCCTCTGATGACCTTACTGACGGTAAGCGACATCATCGTCTGTAAACAATATATGAGGATTACTAAGATAGTGTCCTAATTAGAAAATCTTGATTAAGAACAAGTAAGGTATTAACTTATGTGTGGAAGATACATTTTCGCTTTCACTAGGAGACTTACCGTTATATATACGAACTGTGATCTGCCTGACAGGAAATCGAGAATGAAATCGCCCAACTGAAACGATACTCCACAGCCACGCTACTTGATTAGAAACATGTGGCGACCAGTATCGTAAGGCTTCTGAAAATCTAGAAATATGCAGTCAATTACAGATTTCCTTTCTATAGCGTTCTTAAATAAATGGGAAATTTATGAGGCAGCTGCTTCAGGTTTCACTTGAAAATTTGTGACCGGATCGCGACTCAAATCAGCTTCTCTAGAACATTTACCTTAACCACTTCGGCTACCAGCACAAGCCTCCCGTCCTACTGAAAATCCGATTTGCTACTCCCCACTACGTTGTGATTCCGTCCACTTTCCCGTTCCTTGCAGATTCACAGAATTCTCACATGGGGACGAACTATTGTATGCATCCGCACTCAAATAGTCGTACGCTCGTGAAAGCGTATTAAAACAATTACACATATGGCTTCTATTCTTTCGGTCATGAAACTGGAGAGCATTTTTAATTTGATGTAAATAAAAAGCTCTTTGTGCTTTGTGTTTCACAAGAACAAAATTTTCTCAACAGGTGATGGTTATGCATCTGTAGATCGTTTTCTTTAAGTTATTTCGTGATGTTGGAACCGAAATCAGCGTCAAAGTTGCCAAATACTGAGCCATGTCAAGAACCAGGAGTACATAAGAAGCAGAGTAGTACAGGACAGGGAACATCCCTCCCAAAAAGTAGTAGTCAGAAACAGTTCAGAATTGCGGATGTGGAGTCCGTCACTGTACGGAAAAAAACTGAACTGCATGCAAAACCTAAAAAGTAAAAGTCAATGTTGAGGGCCTTTTTGCATAAGGAGAGAAGCTTGCAAGATGTGCCATTATAAAAGGGTGATGAAAGTTAAGCTTACTTATAAGAATCAGGGACGAAAGGCATCTACTGGAAGCACTAATTAAAAGAAAGGACAGCGTTAAATCTCCAAGAAATATCTTCTGTGACGTTGCAGGAGCCGCTGAAAATAAAATTAGTAGCAAACAAGATTGGAATATGTACAACAAATAACTGAGGTTAACAGTTTATCAGAGATATGAAAAGTGAATTGAGCTGATTCTCGTTGAGGCATATCAATTCACGAAATTTGTTATCAGGAAATTTCTCCCCAAAATCCTAAAATAATTTGTTTTCTCCCATTTACATATGCTGAAATGACTGCAATAAAAACGTGAGACACAATGAAGCTCTCGCCAAAAATATATTGATGCTAATTTTCCACATATGCTATTTTGGATTACAGCAGTCGAGAAATTGAAAGTGGGTCGACTAACCCTACGTCAGATCCCTAAGTATGATTTGCTAAGTTATGTAGGTGCTGGCTACAAGAATTACACAGCGCGACGCTGTAGTTTTTCTTCCATTTCACAAGTGAAGCTCCTGGGTTTCCGTGGATATCTCCTGTCCGCCATACGGTAGTGTAGCTACCGCCATGCACATCATTCCTTCTCCTCACTGAGATCGAGCCTTTGCAACATTCATGTCGCGAGCGCAACTTTCCGTAGAGCTATGTGAAAGTGCGTGACACACAGCACGCGGCACTGCATAGTTCATTTTGTAATGGAATTTGTGAACACCTCAAAGGCGCCTACGGGACCTGGGAGGTCTCCAATATTCACCTCGCGCTGACTCACCGCATTCCTCAGACACCGCTCCGCAGTCAGCAGGAGGGTCCGTGGAGAGCACACGTACGAAAAAGGAGGCCTTGTGCCAGGTATTCCTCCGCAGCGTGTGCGCAAAGCAAACACGCGAGGAACGCCCCCGTCAGACGATGATCTGCAAACACACCAACCCCGGCGCGCCCCTCTTTTTTTCACTCGCCTCCCCCTTCTAAACGGTCTCACTCGCGCAGGTCACCTCTTTCTTTGTGACGCATATCTGACACAACCTGCATTCCACACAGTTTTCCTGCTCGTACCCTTCACAAGTATGTAAAGTAAATTTCGATTGGATGTACACTGGCTTTCTGCAGTTGTACCTCACTCTTTCCCTTTCTCCATCTGTTTATTTTGCATACAAAACATTTACGCGGCGAACGCACGCACGTGAATATCGATATTTCACATTAACAAACACATAACTGCCGCCTACATCTGCATATACTGATAAGGCGAAAGACAGATGAAACTGATCTCCTCCTGATGACATCACCGGCACGTGGTGTGCTAGGGGTAGTAGACTATATGATCCACAGTATCTGGATACCTGTTCATGGACGATAATGTGGGGTGTGTTCATGGTAGGATGGGTTCATGGATTGAACTGTTCTACGGACACTTCAAGTGAAGTTTTTAAGTGTCTGTGGGGGCCAGTCCATTCTTCCTTTAGAGCATAAACCACAGAGAGTACTTATGTTGAACGCTTAGGTCCAAAGCGATGTCGACGTTCTAACTCAACATGGCGTTCTAATTCATTCCACAGCAGCTCCATTTGGTTCAGGCCGGAACTCTGGAAAGGTCATTCCGTTTTGGGATGTTATTTACTACACTTTACTGACTCAGACACTGCATTCACAGAGTGCTTTGTTATGCTGATACAATCATTATCTCTGAACTTTTCCGCTATTCTACGCATACACTTTCCCAACGACAAAGACGAAATATATCCTCGAAATCTCATGTGACTAGCACTCCCAATAAAATAACCCAGAATTAATTACAGAAAATTGAAACAAAAACAAATGTTTGTAAATTCTTAAGGGACGAAACTGCTGAGGTCATCGGTCCTTAGACTTACACAATACTTAAACTAACATATGATAAGAACAGTATAAACACCCATGCCCGAGGGAAGAACCGAACATCCGACGGGAAGGGCTGCGCAATTCGTGACATACGCCTCAAACCGCGCAGCCACTGAAACAGAAACCTATATGTTACAGTAACCTCCCTTCCATGTTTAGCCCTTCTGTAGTGGAATAAGGAGTCACATTATATTCTCATAAATCAGTGTCATACCGTAACATCACCTCATCTGTACTTCACTGACTGTCAGCACGATGTCACGTAAAGTTTTCAAGGCATGCGCCAATCCCACAAACCCAAAGCCTTCCAGGGTGTAGGCTGATTCATGACTCGAAATCTCATTCACCTGCTATCTGCTAGCGTCGCTCTGTAAAACTTGTAAAGCCACGTTTAGCACTGACTATGTGTGGCTCAAGAGGAGCTACTCCACCATTGTACTCGATACCTTTTATCTCCCCACGCACGGTCATTCTTCTAGCTGGACTGGTGGTAGCACTTTGGAACTCTCAAGTGGTATCTTCTGTTGATTTCATGCAATTTTTTAAAACCATCCTCCGCAGTTCTCAACGGCCCATGTTAGCCTGTACATGATATCTGCCTATTATTGGTTTAGATATGGTTGTTCGTATTTTCGTTTTAGAGTCACATTACCGACAGTCAGCTTGGGCAGGTTTGGAAGGGTTGAAATGTCCGTAAGGGGTTTGTTACTAAGGCAGCAACCAAGGACTATTTTGTTTCAAAGTCACTGAGTTGTCCTGACTGATCCATTCCGCCGCTTCTCTACTTACAACACAAACCTTCCGCCTCCGCCGACTGTCTTGACATCTAGTGGTCATTTCCGTATTTAATGCTGTTGTCCGGATACTTCCGATCAGACATTGTGTAAAGGTAGAGAAGAGACGAATGAGGATTCGGTCTTAATTAGAACAATAAATTTTTCCTGGTGCATGGGACGGAAATTTCGGAAACGGTAAAACTGGTTGATCGTTCGCGTGAGACGTCGATTCCATCAATGAAATCTGCTTGATGGACGATGCAACCGCGAGTAGGCGACAAGGTTTACGTCCACGCCTCATGCTCAGATCGCAGGTTTCGACCGCTCTGTAAAGCGGAGTAGGCGCCTACCGTTGGAAAATCTGAAGACAGAGCACAATGCTGGCATAGACACAAGTGTTGCGGAGCAGACTGTTTAGCGCCCTTCGTTGAAGAGGGAGCTCTGCTGGAATCCACGTCCTACGTGTTCACATTTCCACCTCACAATATTAGCTGTAACTGGTAGCATCACTCTGTAAAACTTGTAAAGCCCGTTTAGCCCTGACTGTGTGCGGCTTAAGAGGAGCCGAATAATCGAGAGTGGAACGTTCTTTAATGAAGACCTGTAGTTTCTTGTTATACCAGGTCGAGTCTTCCGTCAGATACGCCGTCAGTCAGGCGAACGCCTGCACGCAACATGCTCGAAGGCACCATACCAACTACGAAGCATATGGATATTATTTTAGACCACACTTCATGATTACCGTCTTCCCCGATGGCGATGGTATTTTCCATCAGGAGCGGCTCTCCCCCCCCCCCCATCCCCCCGCCGCCACCGTCTCCCCCATCGGAGGTTCGAGTCCTCCCTCGGGCATAGATTAAGTAGTGCGGAAGCCTAGGGACCGATGGCCTTAGCCGTTTGGTGCCATAGTCCTTACCACTAATTTCCAAATTTTTCCATCAGGATAGCTGGACTGGTCACAACGCCAAAATCGAATCGTAACACGATGATACGAGGAGCTTGACATCTTGGCCACCGAACTTTACTCATCTGAAACTTTTTTTTTTTAGTCGTCAGTCTACTGACTGGTTTGATGCGACCCGCCACGAATTCCTTTCCTGTGCTAACCTCTTCATCTCAGAGTAGCACTTGCAACCTACGTCCTCAATTATTTGCTGGATGTATTCCAATCTCTGTCTTCCTCTACAGTTTTGCCCTCTACAGCTCCCTCTAGTACCATGGAAGTCATTCCCTCATGTTTTAGGAGATGTCCTATTATCCTGTACCTTCTCCTTATTAGTGTTTCCCACATATTCCTTTCCTCTCCGATTCTGCGTAGAACCTCCTCATTCCTTACCTTATCAGTCCACCTAACTTTTAACATTCGTCTATAGCACCACATCTCAAATGCTTCGATTCTCTTCTGTTCCGGTTTTCCCACAGTCCACGTTTCACTACCATACAATGCTGTACTCCAGACGTACATCCTCAGAAATTTCTTCCTCAAATTAAGGCCGGTATTTGATATTAGTAGACTTCTCTTGGCCAGAAATGTCTTTTTTCCCATAGCGAGTCTGCTTTTGATGTCTTCCTTGCTCCGTCCGTCATTGGTTATTTTACTGCCTAGGTAGCAGAATTCCTTAACTTCATTGACTTCGTGACCATCAATCCTGATGTTAAGTTTCTCGCTGTTCTCATTTCTACTACTTCTCATTACCTTCGTCTTTCTCCGATTTACTCTCAAACCATACTGTGTGCTCATTAGACTGTTCATTCCGTTCAGCAGATCATTTAATTCTTCTTCACTTTCACTCAGGATAGCAATGTCATCAGCGAATCGTATCATTGATATCCTTTCACCATGTATTTTAATTCAACTCCTGAATCTTTCTTTTATTTCCATAACTGCTTCCGCGATGTACAGATTGAAGAGTTGCGGCGAAAGGCTACAGCCTTGTCTTACACCCTTCTTAATACGAGCACTTCGTTCTTGATCGTCCACTCTTGTTATTCCCTGTTGGTTGTTGTACATATTGTATATGACCCGTCTCTCCCTATAGCTTACCCCTACTTTTTTTTCAGTATCTCGAACAGCTTGCACCATTTTATATTGTCGAACGCTTTTTCCAGGTCGACAAATCCTATGAACGTGTCTTGATTTTTCTTTAGTCTTGCTTCCATTATTACCCGTAACGTCAGAATTGCGTCTCTCGTGCCTTTACTTTTCCTAAAGCCAAACTGATCGTCACATAGCGCATTCTCAATTTTCTTTTCCATTCTTCTGTATATTATTCTTGTAAGCAGTTCCGATGCATGAGCTGTTACGCTGATTGTGCGATAATTCTCGCACTTGTGAGCTCTTGCCGTCTTCGGAATTGTGTGGATGATGCTTTTCCGAAAGTCAGATGGTATGTCGCCAGACTCATATATTCTACACACCAACGTGAATAGTCGTTTTGCTGCCTCTTCCCCTATTGATTTTAGAAATTCTGATGGAATGTTATCTATCCCTTCTGCCTTAATTGACCGTAACTCCCCCAAAGCTCTTTTAAATTCCGATTCTAATACTGGATCCCCTATCTCTTCTAAATCGACTCCTGTTTCTTCTTCTATCACAAAACGAAACATTAATAAGACGTTTTTCTCGCCATTTTTAACCGAGTTCCACGCAGTTGTTTCCAGCGGAGAAGAAACAGCGTCAACCATTTTCACAATATGTATTAACAGAGTGACTATCACATACACCGCAAAATAATAGCTTTCACCGAGTCTGCCATTGCACACTGGATTTAAAATAAAAATCACGTAGCTATAGTATTATTAAGAAAAACTTTGATGACTGTTAACATATTAGAATCTCTTAAAGTTTCATTTGCAGTAGCAAAAGTAATAAGATATGCAATACGCAGCTCGTGGTCGTGCGGTAGCGTTCTCGCTCCCCGCGCCCGGGTTCCCGGGTTCGATTCCCGGCGGGGTCAGGGATTTTCTCTGCCTCGTGATGACTGGGTGTTGTGTGCTGTCCTTAGGTTAGTTAGGTTTAGGTAGTTCTAAGTTCTAGGGGACTGATGACCAAGGCTGTTAAGTCCCATAGTGCTCAGAGCCATTTGAAACCCATTTGAACCTACTCCCAAGAGCTTAACAACACCAGCGTACGTCTTCTACGGCTGCTGACCAATCATCGCGTTTGTGTTTGTATATATCAGGTTTAATCCTATGATGACTGAAGTTCTTTTAATACTCAGTCAGATAGATATCTGTATATTAACAAACTATAACATTAAAAAGTTCTAGGGAGCTTACACTGCCGTGTACCATTTGCATAAAAATTACTGTTCATATTTCTCCCGGACTATATCCTAAAGACCATAGGTGAAAAGCTGTTCTCTAATCTTAGCCATATACCAAATCTCCAGAATTACAAAAAAGTTTCAAGAAAACCTCGCCTTTCTTCCAAAAGGTTCCCTCGGCATGTGTGCCACATTTTAATATGAGAGGATACCTACATGTGACGAACCTACACGCGACTAAGCATCTCCTGTCATGTCTACTCATGAAGAAATGGAAACCAAGGAGCAGTACTCGGAAGCTGGGAGCCGTCTTGTATTTCATCTTCCCCAGAACCATCCCTAAAAATGCTAGTCTTCCATTTAGCTTCTTTCCTCCTGATTTTATTTGTTGGTCTCATTTCTGCTCAGTTCTTAGTATTACCACTCTATGTTGAAACGTTTGATGAACTTCGATAATGTACCACTAATCTTGTAATCGGATATTTTCGGCTCCTCCTCTTGCATCTGTTCATGTTTAAATAGCGGTCATAATTACCAACAGGTGGTAAATTCGTCCAACTCTCGCTGCATTTTCTTACGATCTTTGTCTTCCGACTGCATTTCTAACTAATCAACAGCGTCGTTAGCGGACAATCTAAAACTGCTGTTGACCGTCTATTATAAGCAGTAAATGTATATTGACAACATCTGTAGTTCTGTTACGGTTCCAAAAAGCATGCCCCATTTTACTTTTACTGTGTGATATAACGTACAGTGTTGTATGAGTCTGGGCAACAAATGATCGTGGGAGACGAAACAGAGTCAGTAGTGCCCCAGGGCATTGTGATCTGACCGCTTTTGTTGTCTGCATACGTAAATGGTCAGACGGTTGTGGTGAAGAGCTATCTGCTATTGTTTGCTGTAGTGCACAGGAAAATATCGTCTGAGTCACTGTAGAAGACTGCATATGCTTTTGGACAGAATTTCTATCTGATGTAATGAATAACAGTTTACTCTAAACGACAATAAATTAATTTACATGGGTAGGAAAACTATATTACAGTTTTCGAATACCTTATTATTAGTGTGCTGCTTACACATTCAAGTCGATTATATTTCTAGGCGTAACGTTGCAAAGCGACGTAGAACGAGAACAAAGTCGGTTGTAGGAAAGACTACAGTACGGACAGTGTAACTGACGATAATAAACATAAGGCCGAAATACTAAATCTAGCTTTCAAAAACTCGTTTACTGTAGAGGACTGCAGCACCATTCCTCCTTTCAATTATCGTTCAAACGCAAGGATAGCTGACATAGTGTTTAGTGTATCTAGGATTGCAAAACAGTTAAGATCCATAGACGCCAGTGAGGCATCTGGCCCAGACGGTATCCCCGTTGGATTTTATGTTGACTATGCTACAAATATAGCCTCATTCTTATGCATCATCTATCAGAGATCATTGGAACAGCGGAAAGTTCCACAGGACTGGAACAAAGTCCAGGTCATAGCAATCTGTAAGAAATGTAGAAAATCGGATGCACATAAACCGGCCAATTTCACTGATATCGACTTGTTGCAGAATAATGGAACACATTTTGTGCTCAGACATAATGACCGTTATAGACTCTGAGAAGCTCATCTGCAGAAACCAGCACGGTTTTAGGAAAAAGCGGTCAGGCGAGACACAGCTGGCCCTCTTTGTACATGCTATACAACAGGCTCTAGATACCGTCTCCCAAGTCGATGTCATATTTCTTGACTTTCGAAAGGCGTTCGACTCATTTCCTCACTGTCGTTTCCTCGAAAAAGTGCTCGCTTACGGCCTATCCGATGATATATGCGGTTGGATAGATAGTTTTCTAACAGACGGAGCAGTATGTCGCCCTGAACGTGGCGATTTCAACAGAAACAAGCGTAATATCAGGTGTGCCTCAGGGCAGTAAAATAGGTCTGCTGCTTTTTAGGATTTACATAAACGATCTGGTTGATGGTATTGACAGCGGCATTAGACTGTCTGCCGATGATGCTGTAGTCTACAGGAAAATAGTATCACAGAAAGTTGTGAACAAATCAATGAGGATTTGAAGAAAATAAATGCGTCGTGTAATGAATGACAGGGAGTTATCTCTCAATATTAGTAAGTGTAATCTACTCCTTAAAGCAAGACGAAAATCCCCATTGATGTACGAGTAAAAAATAAATGCTCAGCATTTGGACATTGTAACATCCGTCAAGTATCTGGGTGTGACTATTCGAAATGATCTCAAATGGATTGATCAGATTACACAAGTAACGGGCAAGTCGAACTCTAGATTGCTATTTATTGGTATAATCCTGAAGCTATGCAATCCTTCAAAAAATGAAATAGATTACAATACGTTAGTTCGTACAGTCTTGGTGTATTGTTCGTCTGTATGGGACCCTTGCCAGTTGGGTCTGATTCAAGAGGTTGAGAAGGCCCAAAGAAGACTGGTACATTTAGCCATCACGAGAGCATTACACATTTCATAGACAGTTTAAAGTCTAACACACTTGCAGATAGACGACGGAAGGGGCTGCTCACTAAATTACCACTAACTTTCATATCGCGAAATGATCACCATTCAAAGGTAAGGGTAATTAGAGCTCGTACTGAGGCGTTCAGACAGTGGTTTTTCCGTCTCACTAT
This sequence comes from Schistocerca gregaria, assembly GCF_023897955.1. Classification (NCBI taxonomy): domain Eukaryota; kingdom Metazoa; phylum Arthropoda; class Insecta; order Orthoptera; family Acrididae; genus Schistocerca; species Schistocerca gregaria. The sequence continues at coordinate 297,222,033 of NC_064924.1, read as the reverse complement.
CCGCGAGTGGAACAGTTGGGGGTAAATAACCTTTGGCGCGAATTATGCCCTCTGCCACACACCGCTTGGTGGCTAGTGGAGTATATAAGTAGATGTAGATGAAGAAGATTAATAGGTGAGATTCAACCATTTGAGGAAAGTACAAACACTGTCTCAGTGTAGCAGGTAACGCGTTTGCCTGGGGAGAAATAGCCCTCACTCCGTGTTGCAGGATTTCGGACCAGACGCTGCGGTCGCAGTTCCTGGCCTACTTCAGCTTCACGCCTTCCAACAGCGCACAGGCCGCCGGCTTTCAGGCTCGCGGTGGGCGCAGGATCGAGCACACCGGTGAGTACAGGTAGACATGTATTCTCCATCCTTTTGCGTTCTGCTGCTTTGTTGGCACGTTGTAGAGAGCGATCCAAAATGCTTAGGACTTGAATCGTGGTTGTAGCTTTCGTCTTCAGTCGGAAGACTGGCAGTTGACCCCGCTATTATCTGTCTCTTCATCTACGAACAGCTACTGCAACCTTCATTTATATCAAACTGCTTATCGTATTCATCCTTTTGTCCCCACCTGCAAATTTTACCTCTCACAGTTCGGTGCATTTTAAATTGACGTTTCATTCATGCCTCTCAGTTTGTTCTGGGAAGCTATACCCTGTTTAAGTCAAGCAGTGACTTAAACTTCACCCCTCCCTCTCCCCCCACTTCGAACTCGTACTTCTTTATCGGTTACTCGATCTGCCCATCTGATCATCACCATACTTATGTAGCACCAATTTCCAAAAAATTATACTTTCTTCTTGTCTGAACTGTTTATCATCTTCGTCTCACTTCCATACAAAGCTACACTCCAAAGTAATACCTCCATGGAAGACTTAGTTTTATATAAGATATTAACAATGTACTATTTTTAAGAAACGCTCTTCGTACTATCTTTACTTTGCATTCAGTTCTCCTTCTACTACTGCCAACACCAATTATTTTACTGCCCAAATAGTAGCACTCATCCACTTCGTTTACTATGTAATTTCCTAATCTGTATTTCCTTCACAATATCCTGATTTAATTGAAGTACACTCCATTGTCCTTATTTTACTATTACTGCTGTTCATCTTATAACCTCTATTCAAGATGTAATCATTCCTTTTAACTGCTCTCCCAAGTTCTTTGCCTTCTCTGAAAGAATTGCAGTGTCATCGGTATGCTTCTCCCTGAACCTTAATTCTTATTCTAAATTTTTCTTTTGTTTCCTTTACTGCTTGTTCGATGTACAGACTGAATACTGTAGGGACTAGGCTACATCCCTGTGTCATTCCCAGCCACTGCGTTGCTTCTGTGTCACTCGAGTCATTAACTAGATTCGGGTTTCTGTCTCATATTTGTGCTACATTCATCGTATTCCCGTCAACATCGTCAATTTCCTTGTCTAAATGTGGAAAAATGTTATAAATGTAGATGTGGCTATCTTGTAAGATAAGTAGTAGAGTCAGTACTGTCTGACGTGTTCTTATATCTGTCCGAAATCCCAACTGATCTTCCGCGAGGCTATCATCTGCCAGCTTTTCCATTCTTCTGTAAATAATTTGTATCGATAAATTGCAGTCACGAATTATTATACGGATAATTGATAACATATGCACCTGTCAGCACCTACCTGATTTGGAGTTGGAAATATTACATGGTTCTTGAGGTCTAAGGCATTTCGCCACATGAAATAGTTTCGTCACGGCTGTCTCTCCCTGGGATCTCAGTAATTCCCAGGGAATGTCGCTATCTCTATAGGTCTTATTCTACTTAGGATTCTGATGGCGCAGGCCAGAGTGGCCGAGCGGTTCTAGGCGCTTCAGTCTGGAACCGCGACTGCTACGGTCGCAGGTTCGAATCCGGCCTCGGGCATGGATGTGTGTGATGTCCTTAGGTTAGTTAGGTTTAAGTAGTTCTAAGTTCTAGGGGACTGATGTCCTCAGATGTTAAGTCCCATAGTGCTCAGAGCCATTCTCATGGCCAAAGTGGTGCAGGCAGCAAAACTGTAGAAAAAGTTAGGTGCCACAAACTCAAAGGTTTTCTCAGAAACAGCCTTTAGTAAGCCTGGTCCTATTCAGGATCCTGACTTGATCGTTTAACGTGCGTTCGGAAGCAGTGACTTTCAGGCGGTGCTACATCCTGAGAGAACAATGCGCCTGAGGCATGTATTTATAGCGCATCGGCGTTGGTGATTCTGCGTAGAGAAACAACATCCATCTTCTTTATTTCTCTTATTTATTTATTTGCTCATTTTTGTGTTATCAGTCTTCTTACTAGCTTGATACGACCCGCACACGAATCCCTCTTCATCTCAGAGTAGCCCTTACAACCTACGTTCTCAGTTATTTCGTAGATGTATTCTAATTTCTGTTTTTCTGTTGTGTTTCACCCTCTGCATCTCCCTGTAGCACGATGGAAGTTATTCCATGATGTCTTAAAACATGTCCTACCATCCTGCCCCATTTTCCTTTCCTCAACGAGTCTCTGGAGAACTTACTATTTCCTCACTTTATCATTCCACCTAATTTTTAATGTTCCTCTGTAGCATTACCTCTTTTTTCCGGTTTTCCCACAGCCCATGTTTCACTACTACTGAATGCTGTACTACAACCGTACATTTCCAGAAACCTCTTCGTCACATTTATTAAGGCTTATGTTTGTCATTAATAGAGCTCTCTTCACCAGGAATGCCCTTTTTCCAGTGCTAGTCTGCTTTTTATATCCTTTTTGCTCTGTCCCTCATGCATTATTTTGCTGCCAACATAAGCTACCTCATTATCACTAATTCTGATGTTTGTCGCTGTTCTCATTTCTGCTGCTTCTCCTTTCGTTCGTCTTTCTTCGATTTACTCTCAGTCCATATTCTGTAATTATTAGACTGTTCAATCCATTTAGCAGATCTTGTAATTATTCATCACTTCACTTTTACTGACAGTGCCATAAGCGAATCTTATCTCTTATATCCTTTCAACCTGAATTTTGGTTCCACTCTAGAACCTTTCCTTTTATTCCCGTCATTGCTTCTTCGATGCATAGTTTGAACAGTAGGGGCGAAAAACTACGTTCCTGTGTACGCTCCTTTTAATCGGAGCTTTTCTTTCTTGGTGTTCCATTCTTCTAGTTGCCTCGTGACTCCTGTATCTGTTGTATATTATCCGTCTTTTCCTGTAGGTATCCCCTATTTTTCTCGGAATTTGGAACATCTCGCATCATTTCACTTAAGCAGATGAAAGACAAAAAACACAAAGCATATTAGCACAGACAAAGAGGGGATTCCTTGTCAAGAAAAATGTCTAATATCAAATCTGAGAAAGAAATTTTTGAGAATAAAAATTTGGAGTATAATATTGTATAGATGTGAATCATAAACCATGGGACAATTGTAAAAGAGGAGAATCGATGTTTCCGAGATGAGGGTCTATAGAAGGATGTTGAAAATTAGATTGACTGTAATGATAGGGTCCTCGTCAGACTCTCTGAAGAAACATATGATAAACACTGACAACAAGGAGCAGGGTGATATGACGTGTTCTGATTCACTTCCATAGCAGTCTACTAGAGGGAGTTGTAGGTGGTAAAAACTGTAGGGGAAAACAGAAATTGGAAACATCTAATAAATAGAAATATAGGGCGCCAATGCTACTCTGAGATGAAGAGGTTGCCACAGGAGAGGAATTAGTGGCGGGCCGAATCGAACCAGTTAGAATACTGAGCGGAGAAAAGAAAAAGAGCTGCAATAAAATTGTTCTTAAATGACATATGGTGGAGGTTTCTCACTTACGATGGAGGAAAGTTATTCCTAATGGAAACCTCAATCTTGCACAGTCTATGGTTCAAGGTAAAACCCTAAGAATAAACGAACAGCATAATATTTATATCGTATGTCGTAATTATTGGCAGTAAAGTATATGTTATGTTACCATCGTATCCCACATTTTGTCGTAAGACATGAGAGGCTGATTTGAGAATCCTTGCGACCGGTCTGACATAGCGAGGTACGAATTAATTCATCAAATAAGATCAGTTGCCTAGATTTCAGTGTTTTCTATATTCCAACATTGTCACGTAATCGCATAGTTAAAGACGGCCAAAATCCAGGTGATTCAAGATACGTCTTTGATATCATGTCTTGGACGGAATTTTCAAGAACTAGTGATACTTACTGATGAGTCATATTTTACAAGGAAATTTATTTCTAAACTGCACTAAACATGTATAGGATGTTAAAATTCCAGATGCAAGTTTACATTCTGGCCATATCTGTAGGAAATCATTACTGCGTAACACACGTCATCAGGCTGTACGTAAGGCACGCAGGATTTCACTTTTGTGGAACATCACATTGTTCTTTCGCGGTTCCACGCTGGTAAACTGTACCTGCGCAACGTGCGTCGACGCCTCGTTATAGCTTGTGAGTTACAGGGTTTTGGATGGGGATTACATGTATACTAAAATCTGCGCTCTGCTGTGTGCATGCTTTCAGTCCGTTACCTCAAGATACACGTAAAGGATATTGTGTACTCAACACCTGCAGAAAAACCAGATGAGCTCACTGGAGGTATCTCGACAGATTCACTCGAAGAATGCGCAGCCTTACAGAGTAGGACCAAATATGATTCGTCATTGCACACTTACATCAAAAAGAAGTCATGGGGTAACGACATGCGTGTATACAGATGGCGGTAGTATCAAAATGTATAAAAGGGCAGTGCATCTGTGGAACTACCATCTGTACTGAGATGATTCATGTGAAAAGATTTCCGACGTAATTATGGCCTCATGACAGAAGTTAACAGACTTTTAGGGTTGTGGTGGTAAGCTCCTATAGGAGCCTGCCCGGTTGGTCGTCTGGTCTAACGCACGGGTTTCCGGGCGGGAAGGAGCGCCTGGTGCCTGGCACGAATCCGCCAGGCGGATATGTGGCGAGGTACGATGAACCGGCCAGTCTGTCGATGGTTTTTAGGCCGTTTTCCATCTGCCGCGGCGAAGGCGGACTGGTTCCCTTTATTTCGCCTCAGTTACAGGCAAACATAGAGGTTACACTCGTCTGGTCTGAAACGTTCCCTGCCAGGTGGGGGGGGGGGGGGGGCGGGGGGAGGAGATGCACCGGGGGCCAAACCGCACAATAACCCTGGGTTCGGTGTGGGACGGCGGAGCGGAGAAGTGGACTGCGGTTGTCGCCGTGGGGTTGTGGACCACTGCGGCTGCAGCGGCAGGGACGGAGCCTCTCCGTCGTTTCTAGGTCCCTGGTTAACATACAAGACATTGCAAGCTCCTATAGGACCAAACTGGTGACGTCATCGGTCTCTAAGCCTGCACGCTACTTAATGTACGTTAAAGTAACTTACGCTAAGGACAACGGATACACCCATGCCCGAAGGAGGACTCGAACCTCCGACGGGGCGCAGCCTCGTGAATCGTGGCAAGGCGCCTAAGACCACGCATCTACCCCGCGCGGCAACAGACTTTGAACGTGAATTGGTAGTCGGAGCTAGACCCATGGGACATTCCACTTCGGAAATTGTTGCGGAATTCAACACTCCGAGATATACAGTGTCAAGAGTGTGCCAAGAATATCACATTTCAGGCATTGTGTCTCGCCTCAGACAACGCAGTTATCGACGGCATTTACTTAATGACTGAGACCAGCGGCGTTCGCATAGAGTTATCAGTTAAACAACTGGAGAATTCAATGTGGGACGTATTAAGAACGAATCCGTTCGGACAGTGCTTTGAAATTTTACCTCAACAGGCTATGATGGCAGATAACCGACGAGGGTGCTTTTGCTAACAGCGTGACATCGCCTGCAGCGTATCTCCTGGGCTCGCGGCCATATGGATTGACCCCTGTGTGGCTGGAAAACTGTGACCTGATCAGATGAGTCCCGATTTCAGTTGATAGCAGGGTTTCAGTGTGGCGCAGACCCCATGAAGCCATAGACCTAAGTTGCCAGCAAACCACTATGCCCCAATGGACTCTGGCCCAACTGAACCAATCACTGACGGGAAGCGGTTATGTTGAGCTAGTTGGAGACAATAGGCAGCCAACGATGCGCCATGTTACAGGACCACAATCATTCGCGATTGCTGGACACTTAGAGCGAATGATCTGCCCGTCCAGATCTACCTTCATGAATCCGGGCGGGCATTTGTAATATATAATCGAGAGATCACTTTCGCAGTTATGGACTTTCGCAGATATGGACGGCTGTAGAGGAAACATGGTTCAATATTTCTGCAGATGACCATACACGATGATCTGATGAGTCCATGCCACGTTGAGCTGCTGCGCAACGCTGGGAAGAGGAGGTCTGCCACAGGTATTAGGAGGAATCGCATGACTTTTGCCCCCTTAGCGTATGTTTTGTAGCGAAGCTGCCGCCAATTATTTTAAGCATTTATTCTGAAGTTTTTGTCGAATTTAAGTGTGTAATTCTCGATATGATTATACAAACTCTCAACAGATGTCTGTACGATTTAGTGGCAGTCCGGTCAATAGCCAGCGATGAGGTCGGGGCACCTATGGAACAAGGTAATGTTTGCCGTGTAGTAACACATGCACAGTCGCTGGTACATAGTCACAGACGGTGCAGTACCGCACATATTATATGCCTGGAAGATTCTCTGCGGTTGAGGAGCATAGAAATAATGGAAGCAGGACGGTACCAAACTGATGTCTTCCGATAGCTAGGTGTGAATCGTTCCGTTATTAGTCGGATGTGGCGACAGTTTATACAGACAGAAACTGTATCCTGAAAACCAGTTCAGGGCCGACCACTTGTGACTTCAAAAGAGAGGACCGTCATTTAGCTGTAAGGGCACGACAGTATCGCCTTAGTACTGCACGGCAACTGAGCTCGCAGCACGAGGCAAACGATATGCAGAAGGATTCGGCGGAGTGGCCTTTTTTGTCGAAGACCAGCTGTATGTCTACCTCTGACGCGTCCTCACAGAAGGGAACATCTTCATCAACATGCTACGTGGCTGGTCGAGCAATGGGCCGATGTTATTTTGACACATAATTCCCGATGTAGTCTGTTCTCGATGGATTCGCATCTGGAGGAAACGTGAAACAGGACTTTGGGACTCAGACATTGTGGAAAGAGACCGATATCGAGGAGGATCCCAAACGGTGTGGGCAGAGATTACATTTACCATTTGAACCCCTATTCATGAAACTGAACGGGTGATTCGACAAAGTTTAACTGCTGTCAGGTATCGTGACCAGGTCGTGGGACCTCATTTGCAGTTGTCGCGAAGTGCTCAGATTTTGTATTGATGGACGATAATGCTCGTTTTTATAGCGCACGAGTGCTTATTGTTTTCTTGGAAACGGACAATATTGCACGCATGGCGTAGTCTGCTCGTTCTCCCGATTTGAATTCCATAGAGCATGTATAGGATGCACTAGGGAGACGGCTTGCATCACGTGAGCATCCACCAACCACTCTCCAAGATTGCGAGCAGCTCTGCAGGAAGAATTGACGCTATTGCCTCAACATGAAACTGATGACTTCATTCCCAGCATGCCCCATCGTTGTCAGGACCCTATTGCTGCCAGTGGGGGTAGTACCCCCATAGTGATCAAATTAACCAGTTGTCGGAATGCGTAAGCAAATCCGTTAAGCTGAAAAAAAAGAAAAACAAGAACTTCTTTGTCTGCGTTAGGGATGTTGCAGCTGCTTACGTTCTGAATTCTTTGCATTTTTCTACATTACTATCGCCTGTTTACATTGTTTTGTGGTAAAATAAAAGCAATCTCGCAAATTTTATTTGTTGCTTTAATTTTGGTCTCCAGTGTATATAATGAAAAGGAGAAAAAGAACGAAAATTGGGGTTTAACAGACATGGACGACGAGGTCGTCAGGGGTAGAGCAGGAGCTTTAATTTTGAAAAGACTGCGACCGAAATGGACGATGGCCTAACCTAAAGGAATCATTTCAATGTATTCTTTATTTCGTTAAGAGCAAGCATGGATATCTATATCTCGGTGGCGGAACGGGAATTTGAACCGCTGTCCTCCAGAATACAAGTCTCGTCTTGACACTCCTCCAACTCGCTCTGAATCAAACTGTACCAGTATAGTTTCCTCACCACCCTTTTGCTCTGTTTAGCGAACTTTACGCGTTCAAAAGTTGTGACGAGAAAAGGAACAGGCACACCGTACGTACAGAACTGTAGAAATTCTTTGTTAACCCTTGTTTTGGAACCGTACACAAGAGTGATTCACAACGATATGTATTCGACAAATTATGGACAGATTTTACAGGTATTTGGTTCCACATGTCTGCGCGCAGGTCAGGCAACTTCGTTAAATTACTGATGGTGATATTTGGTGTGATGGTAGCGCTCGATAACGAAACGGATGTTCCGCACTGGGTTCATATCACGCAAATTTAGTTGCCACGACCTGAATGTGAGTTCACTCTCATGGTCTTAATGACATTATAGCACGATTATGTCAGGCGACGTAGACATTATCCTGCTGAAAAATGCCACCGCTGTCTGGAAAGACTTCAAGCAAGAAAGAATGCTGCTGGTCCGAAATAAACGTTATGTAATCCACAAACGCAACGGTTCCTACTACCACCGATCCCATGGACGCTCAGGTAAATAAATCTTGCAGAAAAATATTACCCCCACAGGCCAGCGCCCGTTTGAAGTAGGTGTTCATTTAGACAACGGCATATCAGGTCACGAACACAGACCCGATGTAACAGTAGACGTTATAGATATGACAAGGCGTCATGTTTGGACTGATCTCCGGTCCAGTCTAGAAGATCGTGTGCTCACTGCAAAAGCGATTGATGATGTCGGTGGGACAGGAATGTAACAGTTATGAGCCGTCCGACACTGAGACCCATGTTCGACATTGTTCGGTGAACAACTTGCTTTGAGACACAGTGTGAGCAGTACCACAGATCTGCAAAATATCGCCGGTATCCTGCTTTACAGAAGGAATATTCCTCCGACCTCGACATTCGTTGATGAGGTGCAGACGTCTAACACCTTGTCGCCTACTCGTGGGTTCGCTGCCCTTCAGTCTCTTTCCATAGGTGCGCAAAACAGCAGCACGCAAAAAGACGACCAGATTGCCATTTTTGAGGTTCTAGGTCCCTGGTCTTAACTATAGCTATCTACTCTTCCTAGAGGTCGCTTGTGTTAGTGAACTTCCACATTTGCGATCCGTAATACTGCGTGAACGATTCGCCATTCATCTCAGATCTGCTTATATATGGCGTCCCGGAAGAAAATCTCTCATATTTCATAAGGTGGATTCAAACAAAGAAAGAAAGATACAAAGAAACTACTTTTATTCCTAAACAACAAATACTATAAATATATATGAAGATGGGTATCTGCTCTTTCGGACATGTCCGAAAGAACAGGTACCAACTTCATATATGTATATAGTTAAGGTCACCGGCCATTTGAATATCTTTTTCTGTGCGGATGCACAAACAGTGCCCGAACTCTTACGGGAGTCGGCGGTAAAGCCGCTAATAATGAGTGTGATGGGCAGGGACACTATGAATATAGTGCCCGACAATAAGCTGCGAATGTGGGTCTCATGGGAGGCGAGCCAGAGATAAGTCCCTGCAGTCGCGCTATCCTCTGTGTCCTCGGTGGCTCAGATGGATAGAGCATCTGCTAGGTAAGCAGGAGGTCTACATCTACATCTACATTCATACTCCTCAAGCACCCAACGTTGTGCGGCGGAGGGAACTTTACGTGCCACTGTCATTACCTCCCTTTTCTGTTCCAGTCACGTAAGGTTCGCGGGCAGAACGACTGCCGGAAAGCCTCCACGGGCGCTCAGTTCTCACTAATTTTACATTCGTCATCTCGTTGTGAGGTATAAGTAGGGGGAAGCAATATATTCGTTACCTCATCGAGAAACGCACCCTCTGGAAACCTGGACAGCAAGCTACACCGCGATGCGGAGCGCCTCTCTTGCAGAGTCTGCCACTTGAGTTTGCTGAACATTTCCGTAACGCTATCACGCTTATCTAATAACCCTGTGATGAAACGCGCCGCTCTTCTTTGGATCTTCTCTATCCCTTTTTGTCATCCTGACCTGGTACGGATCCCACTCTGATGAGCAATACTCAAGTATAGGTCGAACGAGTGTTTTGTAATCCACCTCTTTTGTTGACGGACTACATTTTGTAAGGACTCTCCCAATGAAGCTCAACCTGACACCCGCTTTATCATTTCACTTCAAATCGTTCCGTACGCATACTCCCAGATATTTTATAGAAGTAACTGCTACCAGTATTTGTTCCGCTATCATATACTCATACAATAATGGATCTTTCTTTCTATTTATTCGCAATACATTACATTGGTCTATGTTAAGAGTCAGTTGCCACTCCCTGCACCAAGTGCCTATCCGCTGCAGCTCTTCCTGCATTTCGCTGCAATTTTCTAATGCTGCAACATCTCTGTATACTACAGCATCATCCGCGAAAAGCCGCATGGAACTTCCGACACTATCCACTAGGTCATTTATATACATTGTGAAAAGCAATGGTCCCATAACACTCCCCTGTGGCACGCCAGAGGTTACTTTCACGTCTGTAGACGTCTCCCCATTGAGAACAACATGTTGTGTTCTGTTTGCTAAAAACTCTTCAATCCAGCCATACAGCTTGTCTGATAATCGGTAGGCTCTTACTTCGTTTATCAGGCGACAGTGCGGAACTGTATCGACCACCTTCCGGACGTCAAGGAAAATAGCATCTACCTGGGAGCCAGTATTTAATATTTTCTGGTTCTCATGAACAAATAAAGCGAGTTGGGTCTCGCATGATCGCTGTTTCCGGAATCCATGTTGATTGCTACCGAGTGGCTTCTGGATTTCAAGAAATAACATGATACGCGAGCAAAAAACATGTTATAATATTCTAAACCAGATCGATATCAGAGATATGGGCCTACAGTTTGGCGCATCTCCTCGACGACCCTTCTTGAAAACTGGAATTAACTGTGTTCTTTTCCAATCATTTGGATCCTTCCGTTCCTCTAGAGACTTGCGGTACATGGCTATTAGAAGGGGGCAAGTTCTTTCGCGTACTCTGTCTAGAATCGAATTGGTATCCCGTCAGGTCCAATGGACTTTCCTCTGTTGAGGGATTTCAGTTGCTTTTCTATTACATGTACACTTATTTGGATTTCAACCATTTTTTGGTTCGTGCGAGGATTTAGAGCAGGAACTGCAGTGTGGTCTTCCTCTGTGAAATAGCTGTGGAAAAAGGTGTTTAGTATTCCAGCTTTACGCGTGTCATCCTCTGTTTCAATGCCATTATCATCCCAGAATGTTTGGATATGCTGTCTCGATCCACTTACTGATTTAACGTAAGACCTGAACTTACTGGGATTTTCTGTCAAGTCAGTACATAGAATTTTACTATCGAATTCACTGAACGCTTCACACATAGCCCTCATTACGCTAACTTTGACATCGTTTAGCTTATGTTTGTCCGAGAGGTTTTGGCTGCGTTTAAATTTGCAGTGAAGCAATCTTTGCCTTCGTAGTAGTTTCCTAACTTCATTGTTGAACCACGGTGGGTTTTTCCCGTCCCTCACAGTTTTAGTCGGCACGTATCTGTCTAAAACACATTTTACGATTGTCTTGAACTTTTTCCATAAACACTCAACATTGTCAGTGTCGGAAGAGAAAATTTCGTTTTGATATTTTAGGTAGTCTGATATCTGCCTCCTATTACTCTTGCTAAAGCGATAAACCTTCGTCCCTTTTCTATATTCCTATTTACTTCCCCTATTCAGGGATGCTCCAACGGCCGTATGATCACTGATTCCCTGTTCCGTGCTTACAGATTCGAAATGTTCGGGTCTGTTAGTTATCAATAGGTCCAAGATGTTATCTCCACGAGTCGCTTCTCTGTTTAATTGCTCGAAGTAATTTTCGGATAGTGCACTCAGTGTAATATCACTCGATGCTTTGTCCCTACCACCCGTCCTAAACATCTGAGTGTCCCAGTCTATATCTGGTAAACGGAAATCTCCACCTAAGACTATAACATGCTGAGGAAATTTATGTGAAATGTATTCCAGATTTTCTCTCAGTTGTTTTGACACTAATGCTGCCGAGTCGGGAGGTCGGTAGCAGGATCCAATTATTAATCTAGCTCGTTGTTGATTATAGCCTTCACCCATAACAATTCACAGAAACTATACACTTCTGTTTCACTACAGGATAAATTAAAAACGACAAACACGCCACCACCGGTTGCATGCAGTCTATCCTTTCTAAACACCCTCTGTACCTTTGTAAAAATTCCAAGTAGGGGCGCACATTTTGAGCTGTCCCCGTTGACTTACATCAACGCCTGTATAAGCTGAGGGAATTCATTTCATTGTAAATACTATACCATTTAATATTTGTTAGTTTTAAAAATCATGCCTGGTAAATGGCGTCGTCAATTGATGACATATTGATTAAGCCCTTCCTAGAATTTATCCGTAGTTTTTCATCTAATTTCCGATGGAATGGCGGCCACTTCCTGGGCGATTACCTGCTTAAGTGCTTGCAGGACTGTGGGGAGATGTTAATACATGAGGACCTTAAGTGTCCCCACAGAAAAAGAATGACAAGGTGATGAATGAGTAGTCTCGGTGGCTCGCGGATATCTCCTTGCAAAAAGAGAAGACGTCCGGAAAATAACTATCTCAAAACTTCTAGAGAATGCATGAATGTGTGAGCTGTGGCTCCATATTGTTGGAAGCAGACCTACCTCTTCATGGTCCCCCATAAAGTGGTTTAACTTAGGTAGGAGGAAGGTCACCGTCTTTTGATAGTAGTGATGTAACCATTACCGGTACCTTATCCTCCTCGGAAAAATACAGACCTCATACATGAAATGCAACGAAGACGTATAGAAGTGTCTCACAATGGGTCAAAGGGGACCCTGGTGAAGATTCTAAAGGTCTTTTTCTGTCCATTACAGGAAATTTTATCCAGTTATAGTACCTAACATGTGCAAGTGGGCGTCATCAGAAGAAATTGAAACACCGCTAGGAAGAAAGTTCTGAAGAACTTACTGAAGCACAGCTCCATGAGTTAGAAAATCTCTCTCAATTAATTATTGGGCAATCCTAGTTTTGTATTAATGCAGGCGAAGATCTCTGAGCAAGATCCTTCTCACATTCTTACCAGACAATCGAAGGGTATCTGTATGTTTACGTGCTGAACGCCTTGGAGATAGCTTATAGCACACTCTCACACGTGCCATATTTTCCAGCGTTGCAGCATTCCGAGGTCTGCCAGCAGATTTTCTTTTTGGTGCACAACCTAATGCTCTGAAGTTTGGTACCCAAACACGAATAGTTTTGCTCTCAGAAGCAGATGCAAGTCAATCAAGCTCGAAAAGAATGCGAAATGTTCGCTGAGTGGCAATCGCAGAACGACCATTAGGAACCTACTCCTCCACAACAGTTGCACGATGTTCATTCAGCCCACCCCATTCACCTACTGACAATGGCACTTGTACCGCTATCTATCTATATTCCCTCCACATTAATATCTCCAACACAACTCATTCAGCGACCACTCGAAACACGGGAAGTCTTTTTGCAGGACCCTATTCTTCCCCTGCATCACCGGAACATCACCAGGCAGCGATCAGTCTCGTGATGGGCAATGGTTTTAACTTCCTATTCGTTTTAACTGCTCATTCTAATAGCGTCTATAGACTCCTTTAAAATGACAAAGAAGAAAAATCAAATGTCAGCTTACATCACTGAAGTATTTTGAAAAACTTACTCAGTAAAGTTCTGTATATTGTAGAATACGACGACACATCCTAGAAGATCATAGTAAATCGGGAATCAACCATCGAACAGAGGCGTTTCATAAACTGAGATTTTTCCGTGCTGCAGTAAAACGGGTGTCTTCATATCCAGTATCCTCTTATTATGTTGTGACTAGTTATGTCAGCTTAGTATCTGAATCGTATCGCCTGGACACGGTTCAGTTGACGTCTGCTCTTTAGTCCTTTGAGGGAGACTAATTCCCGCCCCCTGGCACGTGATCCCGCGAGAGTATGAAAGGGCCCACCGGGAGCACAGTTAACGTGACCGCGGTGGCTCGGGGCCAGCGACTCCACCCTTCTCCAGCCCTTCCTCGCGGCTATCAGGGAATGGCGGAGCCGGCCCTGGCTGCTGTCCAGGGCCCACGGCAGCTCTGCTCTCCGCCCCCACATCGCCATACATCGAGCGCTCCTCCGCTGCAGACAGCCCCTTCTCGGACGCTGCGGTGCTGGCTGGCACACACACACACACACACACACACACACACACACAGTGAATCCTTTCTTCTTCTCTCATTTTGTGTCTCCGTCCTTCATGGACGAGACAGAATGCCTGTTCCGACTTAACATTCAGAGTTGTCCCCATTTTTTCCTAGGTCCTTCAAAGTCTCTTCTTCCTAAAGGCATTTCATAGAGTCTAATATGCTTTGGCAATCTATCTTCATTCATTCCGTTAACACGTTCTTTCGACTAGCTTCTGTAATAATTAACCTTTTCTCCAACGTTATAAAAATTATAATGTGGTCCTATGTCATCGTTACGTATTATTTCTTACCTTCAGCATCCTTATCCTTTCTTCAAAATCTTATTTCTGTTACTCTGATCTTACTCATCATCTGTGTAAGCACTCAAGTCTCACGCCTTTAAATTAAAAACTTTCTGAAGCCAAGATCATTGTACATTTATACGCTATCTAATGTGCGTCTTCAATGTTTACATCATATCCAGGTAACGTAAATAGATGTGCTACTGTGCACCTTATCGTGTACTTAGACTTTCATGACATAACAATCATCTGAGTACGCTACGTATCACATGGCCGTGTACACAAGATGCTGTTTCATTTTATATGTTTTATCTACGACAAACCTTTGTATAATGCGCTACTTTTCGTTCACTAACATGACAACTTAACGTGATGTTCCGACTCAAAATAAACGAGTTTTATAACAAAAAGTTTGAAGACCTGTACATAATAACAAAATTTGTCGATATCGGTTGTTGTAAATAAAGATATATTTATGTGATCTTGGCTTTAGAAAGTTTTAACCAAGG
The DNA here is from genome assembly GCF_023897955.1 of Schistocerca gregaria. Classification (NCBI taxonomy): domain Eukaryota; kingdom Metazoa; phylum Arthropoda; class Insecta; order Orthoptera; family Acrididae; genus Schistocerca; species Schistocerca gregaria. The sequence continues at coordinate 297,206,917 of NC_064924.1, read as the reverse complement.
AGAACAGATTGTTTCTTCTGATATCTCAACGTAAGAAAATTCAATTTATACGTTAAAAGTAGTATTGTCATTACTTTACACATTTTGATTGCTGCGTCCTTTCACGTCTTGTTCTTTAACGTTCTGTTCATAGCACTAAACATGTGTACAAAACGTTCAACGTTAGTTCCAATATCTCAATGTTTGTTGTAACATATCTGCTCTTAGACATCATAAATGAAAGATTACACCGGTAGTTAACATCTGTCAATGTTTTTTTTTAAATCCAGGATGCATTTCGGACCCTGGATCCATCGTCACGTGCACATCGTCCTAATAGATAATTTAGGTCTGTTCTTGAGTGGCATAAAATTAATTTTCCTATTCGGGAAGCTTAGACGCTAGGGTTTGTGTTTCGCGAAAATATGGTGAGAATCAGTGAAAACTTTAACACACGATCAAGGATGAACAGTTTTAACCTTTTCACTGCAGCAGCCGTTGTTTTATCCTTTCGTCACGTCACTGAAGCCCCCATTTTGTATGACAAAAAAATTTCCCACTTACTGTCAATAAAATGAGTATTAACAAATTGATATATGTTAGGGATCAATTTAATATAAATCTTTAAAATTGCTTAAACAGTTATGTCTAGCGAAATGTGTATGTTCGTTTACATGGATTCAGGTTTTTTTTATTCTGTGGAGACAGATTTCCAGTTGTTCTAACATATTTAGCGTCTTGCCATTAGCTTCAGTGTGTAGTGCTACCAAATTGTTTTTGTCATGTTCATAGTGAACTCGTTTTCCAGCATATGCCGTGCAATAACTAATATGGCAAAGAGGTCGAGTCTGAAACATTTAATGGTTTCTTGGAAATAAAATTTTTAGATTTCTTCTATTTTCTCCATGTAGAAGTCAAGAGAGCAGGGGCCTGTACATTATAAACTCCACTGCTCTTTAAATTTTTGCAGTCTGTTTTTATTTTGTAAGCTAGCAAGTGTACCAACTTACTATCACTCATGAATTCAATTGTTCAACTGCATTTTTTTTGAAGAGTTTAAAAACTTCTTTGTGATATGGGGCCTGGGCATGGAATGCAGGCAAATATTTTCTATCCTTTCACAATGTGCCATTTTTTGTTTTATTTTTCGTGTATTTTTGCTTCTAATTTATAAACTGGTTTTCTATGTAAGCCATGTCCGTGGAAGTTCTTTTTATTGTGTCCAATGCTATTCTCAGGCTGTTTTCTTGTGACTCAAGTGACTGTGTTCTGTGTAGGATGCACCTAAGGCCAGCATATTTGTGTACAGTGGCATTATATGATGAATTATCTATTGTTACGGCTGTATATGCCTTTTTCTCTGAGCATGCTGAACTTATGTCTTTGTCGGAGCTGGTGATTCTAACAATCAAGAAATTTATTATTTTTTTCCCTTATGTTCTACTGCGAATTTAATATTTTTTGGAAAGAATTAAATAATGATAGTACTTATTCAATCTGCATAAACTAGATTTGGGGTTTTGTGTTGATAATTAACTTTGAACCAGCTGTGTATTTTCCCTTAAATGTCAACACACTAGATCACAGGGGAATGGTAGCACACCTATAGACAAAATTTTTGTTGTGAGTCGCAGTCAACCAGGTAGACTGACTGGTCGGATGGGGACATTATGTTGGAAAAAGTAGGAATTACGTCTTATCTTTAGGAACAGTCATAATGCAGCTGCAGCAGCTTATCACAAACAGTACTGTAAGATGTTTAAAATGTTATCAGGAAGGCAATGCCAACAGAGCAGCTTATTCGTAGCGTAAAATTCAAACAATATGGTCTATCGTGGAGGAAGTGTCTGGTACACACAACTTCAAGAACATAAAGGTGTCCGTAAGGGTAGTAATAATGTTTTTGTCACTGTTAAGGAGGTTTATGTACAGCGTTCATCTATGTCTTCCTGAATAGAGCTGCTGTATTAAAGGAAAACTTAGTTCCTATAGGTAATAATGTAACTCTCTTAAAAATGGGTTTCCAAGACTACTATTTGAAATTCACTTCAATGATACTGACAAGAGGATGACTGCTGTAACTGTTGAAGACTAAGGACTCAAAAGACTCTCACAGATATGATGTACTATCTAACAGGATATTAAATCACTTGTAGCATACGTTGACTCAGCAATATGCCACTTTTTTAACTTTTCCAAGAGGAATGGTCAACTGCCTCAACGATGGTAGTACACAGTGGCGAAACCGGTTTATGGAAAAGGAGAAAGAGCTGATACCTATTCCTACAGCATTTGCATTGGATAAAGTTATTAAAAAGACTACATCTATAAGAGTAACTGATCATTTCAGTTCATATAACCTACTGTCAATCATACAGTTTGGTTTTTCACGAGATTTAACAACTGCAGGTGGTTTATTCTCTTTTCTCTGCAAGGTAGTGGACCGGATGAACTAAAAGTTGTGAACATTAAGAATCTTCTTTGATTTACCTAGGGAGTTTTATATTGTTAATTACAAAATAATATAGCGGAGTAACAGGAGTAACTCACAAATCGTTCCTTATATAGATCATTCTTCGCAACCACGAGAACGGCTATGATGTGGATCCTGATTAGGGTACGGTTAAGCGGGGAATGGCCGAAGGTGACTGTTGGGACCAATACCATTTTTCATATAATCACTTGCCTACAGATAGGATGTTTCTGTAGGCTAGTGATGCTATCATAGTAGTGAAGGACCTGGAGTGAAACGTATGCAAGCTAATAAATAGTGAAATTCAAGACATAAACTCATTGCTTGTAGAAGAATTATACTAAATCACTGTGAAAGCGAGCTTAACGCAGTTTCTGACATACAATGCAATTACAACAGACATATTGACTACACAGAATGGGCATATTAGTTGTGAGTCTGACAGTTAAAATTTATAGATATTAAAATAGATGGTAAGGTCTCATAGAAGGCTCATGTATGTGATGTTGTTCAAAATCTGAATGCTGCTATATTTGCCAATAGAACTAGCTCTTGTAATAAGTAAGAGTCTGACATTAAAAGTAATTTACTTTGCTTTAATCATTCGCTTATGACATAAGACACTGTATTCTGGCGTAATTGGCTGGTGTGGTCGAGCTGTTCTAGGCGCTTCAGTTTGGACCACGCGACCACTGTGGTCGCAGGTTCGAATCCTGCCTCAGGAATGGGTGTGTGAGATGTCCTTAGGTTAGTTAGGTTTAAGTAGTTCTACGTTCTAGGGGACTGATGACCTCAGATGTTGAGTCCCATAGTGCTCAGAGCCATTTGAACCATTTAGCGTAATTCGTCCCATTCACAAAAGGTTCTTTTGGCCCAGAAACGGGCAGTTCGAGCAATATATGGTGTAAGTTCATGAACAACGTGACGATCCCTGTGCAAGAGACTTGGAATTCTGACACTGACATGTCAATATGTATTATCTTTAACATTCATTGTTGTTAAAAATGTGAGCTTATTCTCAAGAATTTTCAGCTTCCACTCAGTTAATACAAGGCAGAAATCAAATCTGAATTTGGATTGCACCTCCCGATTCATGTGCAGAAATGCGTCCACCATTCTGCATCCCCATTTTCAATACAGGAAAAAAAATGAAAAATCTTACTAGTATTTCAAGCACTTCAAATCCCAGACCTAAGAATCTCCTGATTCCTCACTTCTTCTACTCAGTTATCGAATTCCTCGAAATTAATTAAGCACTATTATATTGTTAATTATGCTAGGAGGCCTACATACTCAGTAAGTTGTCGTATATATAGGATTAGTGACAATTTTAATTTCCCTCTTGAATGGGTTAGATGAAAAGAAGTAGATTTGAGAATATTTTATAGAATCTGTAGAACAAATGACTTTAATTTTACTTACTGCCAAATATAATGAATGAGGACAAACAGTCCATGCAGCAGTCGTATACTGAGAAAAGGCATATGACACAGTGAAAATAAATGAACTGTGAGAGCGCATGGAATAATATGTTATTTTATTACCCTCCATTTATTCGGTTAGAGTCTTACATGAGGGCTGGACAAGGTCAGTGAAAGTTAATTCCTAATCGTCAAAGGACTTCAACGGTCTTTCCTCATGTTGTTTCCACTTCATACCGAAGTAGTATTGAAGAAACTGTTAAGGAAATGTAGCCAGATGGGAGAGCTAGTAGCCGCACTTCGATGGCCACGTAAGCATTGCCAAACATAACAACGACTTCGGTTTTATACTACGCAAACTTTAGAAATGAAGAAACGTTGTGCACCCCAAAGGAATCGGTAAGTGTGATGTACATGTAGAGACAAACAAATGATAACAAATTCAGAAAATTGAATGATTTAAGTGAGAGAAAGTGCTTCACTTAATGAGCAAGTCAACAACAATCGGCCCACTCCTCGCCCTTATACAGGGCGTTACAAAAAGGTACGGCCAAACTTTCAGGAAACATTCCTCACACACAAAGCAAGAAAATATGTTATGTGGACATGTGTCCGAAAACGCTTACTTTCCATGTTAGAGCTCATTTTATTACTTGTCTTCAAATCATATTAATCATGGAATGGAAACACACAGCAACAGAACGAAACAGCGTGACTTCAAACACTTTGTTACAGGAACAGTTCAAAAGGTCCTCCGTTGGCGAGAATACATGTATCCGCCGTCTGTCGCATAGAAACCCTGACGCGCTGATGCAGCCCTGGAGAATGGCGTATTGTATCACAGCTGTAGACAGTACGAGCACAAAGAGTCTCTACATTTGGTATCGGGTCAAGAGGGTTGAGGTCAGGAGAGCGTGGAGGCCATGGAATTGGTCCGCCTCTACCAATCCATAGGTCACCGAATCTGTTGTTGAGAAGCGTACGAACACTTCGACTGAAATGTGCAGGAGATACATGGTGCATGAACCACATGTCGTGTCGTACTTGTAAAGGCATATGTTCTAGCAGCACAGGTAGAGTATCCCGTATGAAATCATGATAACGTGCTCCATTGAGCGTAGGTGGAAGAACAAGGGGTCCAATCAAGACATCACCAACAATGCCTGCCCAAACGTTCACAGAAAATCTGTGTTGATGACGTGATTCCACAATTGAGTGCATATTCTCGTCATCCCACGCATGTTGACTGTGAAAATTTACAATTTGATAACGTTGAAATGAAGCCTCATCCGTAAAGAGAACATTTGCACTGAAATGGGGATTGACACATTGTAGGATGAACCATTCGCAGAACTGTACGCGTGGAGGACAGTCAGCTGCTGATAGTGCCTGCACACGCTGTACATGGTACAGAAACAACTCCATACAGTGACGTGGTCAACGTTACCATGTACAGCAGCAACTTCTCTGACGCTGACATTAGGGTTATCGTCAACTGCACGAAGAATTGCCTCGTCCATTGCAGTTGTCCTCGTCTTTCTAGGTCTTCCCCAGTACCGAGTAATAGTCTGGAATCTTCCATGCTTCCTAAGACGCCGATCAATTGCTTCGAACGTCTTCCTGTCGGGATACCTTCCTTCTGGAAATCTGTCTCGATACAAACGTACCTCGCCACGGCTATTGCCCCGTGCTAATCCATACATCAAATAGGCATCTGCCAACTCCGCATTTGTAAACTCTGCACTGACTGCAAAACCACGTTCGTGATGAACACTAACCTGTTGCTGCTACGTACTGATGTGCTTGATGCTAGTGTTGTAGAGCAATGAGTCGCATGTCAACACAAGCACCAAAGTCAACATTACCTTCCTTCAATTGGACCAACTGACGGTGAATCGAGTAAGTACAGTACATACTGACGAAACTAAAATGAGATCTAACATGGAAATTAAGCGTTTGCGGACACATGTCCACATAACATATTTTCTTTATTGGTGTGTGAGGAATGTTTCCTGAAAGTTTGGCCGTACCTTTTTGTAACGCCCTGTATAAGTAGTTCATCGGCTTGGAATTTATTGATTCGCTGGTCATCGTGGTTCAGTTCGAAGCGAGACTCCTCATTGAAGGTAGTTCCACAGCAGTCAATAAAATTTCAGACCAAATACTTGTTTGGAAACACTTTCTACAGCATTGGCGATCCCAACCTGATTGTTGCCGACCATACGGCTCTACAACGAAGAGTGAAGGCTTGGGTGCCACCTCTTTTCACAGCAGGATCCCTTTGGTTGTCATCCGCCGTACCCTCACAGAACAGCGGTACGTCAACGATACTGCACACCTCGTTATGTTGCTCTTCATGTGAAGCGAACCTGGGCTTATACTTCAGCAAAATGATGCCCGCCCGCACACAGATAACGTTTTAGCTGCTTGCCTACCTGCTTGCCTTGGCCGTCAACGTCGCCGAATCTCTCCATAACTGAAAACGTTTGGAGCATTATTTGTAGAGCCGTTGAACCATATGGGAATTTTTATGATCTACTGCAGAAATTGGAAAGCATGCTTCAAGATGTCTGTCAAGGTACAAGGAAGCCGAATAGCTACTTTTCCCAACGCGTTATTAACTTTCTGGACTTGTGAAACTGTCTCTTTGGAATAAATCATCCAATTTTTCTGAAACTGTAGCCGTTTGTTTGTCTGTAATGCACATGACATCTATCGACTTCCGTCCCATTCGGATAATTCCGTCGTCGTTCGTCGTTCTTTGTCTGAGAATGAATTTAATGTTGTTGTCGACCAGAGTTATTATCTATCTAGATTGCCTTCATGTTTTAAATGACCAATTTCGTTCAACATAAAACATCCTCAGAATAGACAACTGTGAAATAACTAAGTAGGAAATAATCTACGAATGTTACCATACCATTCCCACATAAAACATTAAATGCACCAGAAAGTACATGAATGTATCAGTCACAAGAGTCACCTGTTCCCGTAGTAGCAAGTTTGTATGGGTTGGATAAAAAGTAGTGGCAACAGGGTCCTAATCCATACTATGCTTTTGTGACAGGCGTTCACTGTATTACTTGTCCTTTATACTATCGCCCCACATCTTGCTCACCTCCCCCCCCCCCCCCCCCACACACACACACAAAAGGAGGGCGTTGAGTACCACCAGAGCTTCCATCTCTCTCGATGTCTCGTAAGGAGCGCTCTATGTGACAGGTCATGTCTTCTCTTCCAATAAGTTTCTTCATTTTGGCAAATAGGTCGTAATCGTACGGACATATAATGGGTGAATAAGATGGATGTTCCAGTATTTCTCTCCCCCAGGAATGCAGGTACTCCTTCATGCAGTTCATAGTGTAGCATTGTGCACTGTCGTGACGGATGATGGGAAGCAGTGCCAGAAGCAACCATTGTTGGACTCTCCGCACGAGTGTCACGTGAGTCTTGACCGACATCCATTGCATGTGTTTCCTAAAGATACAGTTAGGGCGCTTGAACTGGCCTCCCGCTCCATCGGACAGTACAGACAACAACTGACCCAAACAGAGTAAAAAATGGTTCCAAGCACTATGGGACGTAACATCTGAGGTTATCATCCTTTAAACTTAGAACTACTTAAACCTAAATAACCTAAGGACATCATACACATCCATGCACGAGGCAGGACTCGAACCGGCGACCGTAGCAGCAGGGCGATTCCAGACTGAAGTGTCTAGATCGCTCGGCCACAGCGGCCAGCCCAAATACAGTCATCTCCGCTCTCTCTACTGCTTCAGCTGACCTGCTGCTATCAGCTACGTACAACGAGCATGCTACATGATGCATATCCTTCGTGTTACCTCAGTATTGGCAGTTCTTTTTATCCAACCAACATAATGCTGTTGTCGTGGTCTTCAGTCAAGAGATTGGTTTGATGCAGCTCTGCATGCTCCTCTATCCTGTGCTAGCTTCTTCATCCCCCAGTACCTACTGCAACCTACATTCATCTGAATCTGTTCAGTGTATTCATCTCTTGGTCTCCCTTTACGATTTATACCCTCCGATTTATGCCCTCCGACACTAAACTGGTGATCCCTTGATGTCTCAGAATATGCCCTATCAACCGATCCCTTCTTCTAGTCAATCTGTGCCACAAATTTCTCCAAAACTCTTGTTCTTGCTTCTGGATACCTGGCAAAGCTTTTGGTAGTTTAGCGATAAAGGCAGTAGGCTACATCAGTTCTTCCCTGAGATAAAGAAGGCCTTAGACGGAGCCATATCAATCCCTGACAGGTTATAGTCCACTTTCTAACAGGTCACGATCTTCAACCTGCGCACTTACACAGCGTAGGCCACAGCCAGAGTGCTGCTTGAACATGTGGGAAACATGGATCACCAGAATACATATCGTTTCACTGTCACCCATACAGAGCAGAACACCAGACTCCAACTCAGTAAAACAGTGTCATGATTCGGGCAAGAAGAGACAAAGGCGAGTGGGCAATAGTAAATAAAATCGTTGATCATGTCTCACGGACATTATGTGACGAATACAGATAGACACGGCCGTATAACCGAACACTGCAACACACACGAAGCACATAAGACAGCAGTTCTAATTCGTGCACCAACACAGACAGCAGTACCGAAACACACCTACACACGCAAATTACAAATACTTTCACCAAAATATACCACAGACAAACTTAGACAACATTTAAAATAATGAAACTGCATCAGAATAAACAGTGTAATGCAATCAACCCGGTAAACCAATCCTAGCTTAAGTATAAACAGCAGACAAATCCATCCCGCGATCATTACAGCGCTGTTGGGATGTAGCTTTTGTAACTGAACACTTATTATACAAGCAACATACCTGGTAAATATCAAGACACATAATATAGAAAATGAAGGTTAATTAATAACCAAAAGAAATAATATACTGAACACTCACACACCACTGCGCTTTCGACAATGCATATAATAGTTGTGTTTTTGTAAACAGTGTTTAGAAATATTAATGCATAAACTAAACTGTAGTGAACCGGTACTGCAAGACTCGAAGTAGTTCAGAGGTTTTCACACCAGACTGGCTCACACAGAGTAACATTATTATCTCTGTCTCTCTTACTATCTAAGTCTTTCTTATCATATATCAGCATATCTTCTTAAAATCTGAATATTATTGTGTTTTTCTTCTTTCAATTTCTAATGTATTTTTAATTAATTATTACTTCCATTGTAGATGCTGATAACATTTTTCGCTGTTTGTAATATGGAGCACGTTTTGTAACCTACATGAAAAATTGTAAATTGGGCGACCTGTTACAAAATATAAGGCAACAGCTCGCTAAATGAGCAATAAATGAAATCAAATCAAAGGTTCTAAATGTGGAATATTTCAGAGATAAGATATTCAAGTATTGTCAGTCCTTTCATCGCTCTGAAGATTTCTGTTCCTTACCTGCACGAGGTAAACTCCACTTTTACAGGTCTGTTTTCGTAGAACCACGTGTCCCAGGTCCCATTCCGTGACTACCGTCAACCTCACTGTCACCTACACTCCTAGCTTCTCTGAGCCAGGATTCCCCACTAATTCATTTGTTATCTCTGCGCCGTACTTCAGAATCCCAAAGAATCTAGATTATTATTGTTCAAGACCATCAGATATCACTATTAGCTCCTGTTCAAGCAACTGTGCCTATTCTCGGGTTCTTTTAATGAGTTGTTCGGAGCACAGACCTAGAGTAGCTCGCTATCATCTCTTGGGGTTTCCTGTATTTTGTCTATCACTTTAGCGGTGACAGCGCCAGTGATGGTCAGGAGAAAGATGCCCAACAGTGTCCTCTTGTTGCAGTGCGGCTCTAACCTCATCTTTGACTATCATAGCGACGCCAGAGATGCTGGCCAGTGCAGTTGCAGCTCCCGATGCCTGTTCGCCATTAGTGCTCACACCATTTTCGTAGCTGACGGCGTTGGGCATTATTCGACGATTTTCCTTTTGAAATACAGTTCCACCTTAAATATAAAAATAAAATTAATTGCAAATATACAGAGTGTTAAAAAATTTGGTGCCCAGTGTAACAGGACTTATACAGGAGACAAAAACGAAATATATCTAGTGAAACAATCATGCTTCTAAAACACACGCGTGTGCACTGAGTGTGCGTAGCTAAACACGAGTGGAGCAGATAAAATATGTTCCCTCTACCATTGTTACACCAAATGTTAGTTTGAGATGTATAGCATGTTGTGATGTCCTGCCCTTCGGTATCGAGTCAGTAAACAGCGGGTGCCCTAATGCCGGCATAGCAGTGTCAGCAGGGTCGCTACATATTGGGTCAGCTGAAGGACACGCACTTTGTGTACAGTATGGCTGAAGGAGGGCCAGCGAATGTACCGCGAACGTTACCCCGCACGCATATATCCACATTATATTTACCAGTACATCTGGCACTCGGTGGATCGTCTAGGGAAGGCCTGAACTCTGACCTGCAAGATCTCCGTACCTCACCCCAATATACATTTCTGTTTGGGGCTACATCAAAGTCGAGCTGTATTCTGTCCTGTTGACTCGCAGGCGGAATTGGTTCTAAGAATTCTTGCAGCAGCCACAGGAATACAGAACGCACCACTCATTTTCCAGCGAAGACAGGTCTCCCTACTACGTCAGTACCGGCTCTGCACTGAGGTTAATGATGCTCATTTTGAACATTTATTATAGTGTAACAGTAATCACAACAATAAAGAAATGAAAAACATTTAACACGTTTTAACTCCCAGTGACGCACTATAACCTCCTATATATCCAGTAATTCAACAATGTGCATTCCGTCAGATGGTTCGTGCACGAAATATGTTTATCTTGTGGTCTCTGTAATCAACTCTGTTAGTTTGGGCACTGAGTTCTTTAACTGTTCAAATAGTTCAAATGGCTCTGAGCACTATGGGACTTAACATCTGTGGTCATCAGTCCCCTACAACTTAGAACTACTTAAACCTAGCTAACCTAAGGACATCACACACATCCATGCCCGAGGCAGGATTCGAGCCTGCTACCGTAGCATCTTTAACTGTATATAACGATGAAACTGCATAATAATTCCTCCTTCTATCAAAGTAAAGTTTGCTAGCCAAATACGCATGTATCACTCACTGGCAGCAATACTGCTCATACGCTGAAAATAACATAGGAAATGTCTTAAGACTGAAGTGTGAGAAAGTAGATCTTGATAATCCGTCAGGGAATTATAGTGGATTAGGGATAGGGAGACGACAGGTTCGCGAGGCTTCGATCTGGAACAGATCTGCTGACAGGAACATTGCACAAGCTACTTGTCACTTCTCCTGACTTCTCTCCACTTTTGGCTTATCCTGTCTGTTCGTAGCACACATTTCAACTTTTAACGATGATGACACCGTATATCGTACGGGACATTTTCGAAGAACAGATTCCATTTTTTAGTCTGATCCGGAGGACGGACATAGAATAGGTTCAGACACGAGAAATTCCGATCTGTGCCGAATTGTGGCGACGATAGAATTCATTGGCAACACAACTTGTACGAAGACCACGGCTCGAACGCGACTCTTCTGCTTACGAAGCAGATGCGTTAACCATCTACGCCACCGTGGCACAGTGTTTGGACACAACTTCCCGTACTATTCCACCACACCTCCCCTCTCAGTTCAAATTACCATCTGCCGCTACCAAGGTAGCGTCTGCTATTCCTTTTTTCACTGTTTGTTCGTCGCATCACACCGAGTCCTGCACGAGGCTGAGCAGAGTGCACTCCACTGAGTGATGATAGAAGTCTTCACGGCGCTTGTGCATCCATATGGGTGGTGTCTACTCTTCCGGATATGTCACATTCGTTTTAGGAAAATTAATTCCTTTTATTTTCCAGCAGAATATGTGTTTCTGGTATTACAGGATAGAGGCAGAAAAACGGGCACTGCCACGCGTGTTAATTTTTGTGTGTTCTTGTGTTTCCGATTTATACCTTTTGTGTTGGAGCGTTTGCAAACATGAATTATCATTATGAAGTTTGTGAATGCTGTAAACTTGAGACGGCGGTTTTCTGTTTGCATTGAGCAGAATGCGACTGGCTGTACCAGGACTTCTCGTGCGGGGACCCAGGATCGTGCGTCCTGGCTAGCCCCGGGTACCCGGGCCTGTACCCGCCCAACAGGCGCTGCAAGTACCTCGTCACCACCAGCTCCATACACACACGCGTCCACATCAACTTCACCAACCTGCTGCTGCCGCACAAGTAAGTACATGACAGCAATTCTCTTCGGTTTCTAGCCCCATATCTCTGCCTATGTCTGTCTTTCACATCCACCCAGCCACCTGCACGCACACACACACACACACACACACACGCACACAGGCACATACACACACACACACACACACACACACACACACACACACACACACACACAAACACACACACACGCACACATACACACACATACGCACAAACTCAGGTAAGTTTGTCATTTTTGTAAAAATAACCGCGACGTGCATAGGTCTATACTCGGTTAGCCACTTTAGCCGGCAGCTGTGGCCGAACGGTTCTAGGCGCTTCAGTCCGGAACCGCGCTGCTTCTTCGGTCGTAGGTCCGAATCCTGCCTCGCGCATTGATGTGTGTGATGTCCTTAGGTTAGTTCGGTTTAAGTAGTTGCAAGTCTAGGGGACTCATGACCTCAGATATTGAGGCCAATAGTGCTTAGAGCCCTTTGAGCCATATGAGCCACTTTATGTTGTGAGCTCGAGGGTACTTTTGCCGTGAGTGTCATTTTGGCCACTCTCCTTGCATTTAACAAGTGGCGCGTCGGATGAACGATTGTCGATAAAGCGCTCTATGGGAGGAAATAATATGTAGCCTTTCTCTTCCTAGCACGCATGCTTTCGAAATATCACAGTGCGATTCGCTGTCGATATTTCGAAAGCATGCGTTCTGGGAAGAGCCCGGCTGCATGTTGTTTCCTCCCATATACGTTTTGCGAACTGATCACAAAAAACATGGAAATTAAATGTCATACAGCGCTCTATCGACAATCGTCCATACAACGCGCCTCTATTACAACGTCTGCATTTGAGTTTTTTGAGCATCTCAGTAATTCTCTCGTGTCGAGTAAGTAACCCCGTGACAAAGCGCTCCGCTCTTCGTTTGATCTTCTCTATCTGTTGTTTTAATCCTGCTCGGTGATGGTCCTAGACTGATGACCAGTATTCAAAGATTCGGTTGAACAAGTGTTTTGTAATCCACTCCTTTCGTGCATGAATTATATTTCCTTATATTAAGTTTAAATCTCCTACTGGAACGTAGCATACATTTTAGATCAGTGCATTCTAGTCTGCATGCTTATCTCGTGCAGTAGCTTTCGGGTAAGCAGAGTTTCTAGTAACATGTACCTGTACATACATCCACTTCCGTAGAGATATTTACTTCTGTTTAAGAGTTTGCAGTCTCATAGCATATTGAGAAATCTACCGATCAGTTTTTAGTGTTTCTTTATTCTCCTCGCTAAATTTTGCGTACATTCCTAACTCAGTAGTGCCATTTGAGGTCTTATGTTTACTTTTACGTACTGCGATATGGCTAGGAACTGTGCTTGTTGCGTGCGGACACAAGGAGAATTGGCTACTGTCCGCAAACATCCAGAAGCAGCATTGGATACCATTGACAAGCTTCTGGCTAATGTACAAAGTTGCGGCATCGTCGGGGCACAGGAGCGAGACCAGCGAGGCCTTTGGTGCCATTGGAATTCCGTGCTGACCCTGGTTCGCTGCATCCTCTGATTCGTAAGGTCTGAGCGGCCCGTTCACACTAGAGTGGGTGGCAGATGCATGTCATTGGACTGAAGGCGGAAGAGGGAGCAGGTCACGCGTCTGGCTCCCTACGCCTTAGCAAAAGGTTCGAGGTGCTACCCATTGTTGATCAAATCTCTGAGCCAGCACGGAATGCCTCTCCTGTTGAGCTAATTTTCCCTTCCCAATCAGGACAAGTGCAGTGGGTGGGTATGCCTGTCACTTGGAGCTCCAGTGTTAGGTGGATGATGGAGCCACTCAGGGAAATAGCAGTCAAAGCGGGAAAGAACGCCAGTGTGTTTTCAGGGGTAGGGGGTCTCGTCTGTGATGTGGAAGAGGCCCTGCCGGCAGCTATCGACCCCACTGGATGCTTATAGTGGTGTCACATGTCAGCACGAATGACGCCTGCCGCATGGGTTCTGAGGGCCTCCTTGGCTCCTTTCGGCGGATGGCTAATTTGTTGAAGGCAACTTGAGTTGCACGCGGGGTGCAGGCTGACTCTTTGCAACATCGTTCCCAGGGTTGATCGCGGTCCTCTGGTTTGGTTCAGAATGGAAGGTCTATAGCAGAGGCTCAGACCACTCTGCGACGGTACCGGATGCGAATTTCTCGATGTCTGCTATCGGATACAGAATTCAAGGGTCCTCCTTAATAGATCAGGCGAGCACTACACTCAGGAAGAGAATACTAGCGTAGCGGAGTACGTGTAGGATGCACATGGGCATTTTTAAAAGTTAGAGAAATCCTCCCATGTCATCAAAGACGATTCGCCTGATAAACTAGTCACAATGTTCTCAGAGAACGTACGCCGTCGCAGATCAGAGATAGAAAAGTTAATATGAATTTATTAAATTGCAGGAGCATCCAAGGAAAGTTCCCTCAATTAGTATCGTTTTTTTTTTTAGGGCTGTAAAGCACAGATAGGAATACAAAGTTGTATGAAATTTGCCGTTAATGACAACGAAAATCTAAGTTCAGGTGGAATATTTATCGTAGGGTAGGTTAGTCGCCAGTGATGACGGCTTGTTTACTGGTGTAAAAATTCAACAAAGTCTAGTGAGGTTATCACGAATTCCGATTGTGAAATAATCTGGGTGAAGTTAGGTACCAAAGATTGGTCAGAAATGGTAATCGGATGCTTTTAGAGACCGGCTGGGTCAGGAGCTCTAATGGCAGATCGCTTCAGACAGAACTTGCAGAATATCGTCAGTAATTTTCGTGATCATGCTGTTGTAAAATGGGGTGACTTCTACTTGCCATTATAGATTGAGAGTGACATGGTACCTAAACTGGTGCCAGAGACAGGGATTCGTGTGAAATTATTCTGGACGTCTTCTCAGAAAATTACTTTCGGCAGATAAACAAATCGTGAAGATAACGTCTTAGACCTCTTGGCAACAAACAGACCTGAACTTTTCGAATCAGTTAACGTAGAGAAAGGTATCAGTAATCATAAGGCTGTGTTATCATCTGTGACGACCAGTGTGAGGAAGAATGTTAAGAATTCAGGAAGATATTTTTGCTTAGTAAGAGTGACAGGATACAACGTTCAGAGTGTCTGAGCAGTCAGCGTCAAGTATTCGGTGATGAAGACGAAGATGTGGAAAACAAATAGAAAATATTGAAAGGAATCGTGCAATATGACCTAGGCAAATAGTTCCCAGTAAGGTGTTAAGGGATGGAAAGATCCACCATGGTATAACAGCCGTGTTAGAAAACTGCTAGCCGCGCGGGGTAGCCGCGCATTCTAGGGCGTCTTGCCACGGTTCGCGAGGCTCACCCCCGTCGGAGGTGCAAAATTCATCGAAGAATATCTCTTTCTTATGAAGAAAAGTGTACCTACAGCAATAAATGCAGCCATTAGTAAGTGAAAAAAATAATGAAATTTCACACGTACAAAACTTATTTTGTTATGTTTTCGAACTTCCACTGCAAGTGACTCCTGAATCCTTCCTAGTGATACTGACAAAGTTTTATGAATTTATTTGTAAAAACATAGACACTGGAAATTAAAATGTCCATTGATGCCTCTCCTGCTCCAAGTCGTCCCGTTTGACGTCCTACCCCCACCCCCCCACCCCCCCTAAAGGAACTGATCAAATGTTGAAAGTAACAACGGGCACATCGGAGTCCACGTGACGCCGGTTCAAGTGTCTTCGTGCTGTCATCGAGGCACTTGTGTCTAAGGCGTATCAGCAGCTGTCGCGGCAATTCCGAGGGCAAGGATCAGAAATAAATTGAGATTAACTATACATGGCCTATTCAGGCGCAGTTGACGTTTTCATACACTTCCACACTGTTTTCATTGTTTTACAGCAGCTCTTTGTCAAACAATCTGCAAATATTTCCCTTGAGCGTCTTTTATGAGTTTGAAACAGGGAGATTTCGACTACCGCCCAATGAATTTATTTATGAGCAGAGTCTCAAATGTACATCATCGTCAGAAAACAGACGAAGGCTATACGGGGAGTCTGAAAATGATGATTTCTCTCTGTCGTTGTTGCATACAAAATAAATGACACAGAAAACAGGTTTCCAGTTTTAAAAAAATGCGACTATGTAATAACTAGACGACTCTGGATTTAATTGCATTGGAGAATATAACAGTGATGTATTCGTACTGGAGAAAATGGACTTTTGTTGACAATGGATATAAGTGACGCTGTAATCCAGTACTAGCACGTAGCCATCTGAATAATAAGAAAAGGTGCCAGTAATTATTTAAATAGTAGGCAGCAAAGCAAAGGATTGAACAAATAATGGTGTTTGATCTACAGTTATTCTTTCTGATCGTAAATTAGCTGCTAGTGTAGTGAAATTTACTGCCACCAGAATAGATGAAACACATTCTAAGTGCAATGAGATAATAGCTAGATATGGTGCTGCTCCTCCGTGGACGATCTAATTTGACCAGATTCTGCAGAAAGGTTTGCATTTTTATCAAGGACGTTGTCACACAGTCTGGTCTAAAGAAACTATTCACCCTCACTTCTCCTTCTGCTGGTACCCAGAAAGGTATGCCCCCAAAATGAGAATCTAGAATCTTGAAAACCTCTCATTCAAACGTCATCAAATTCAACAAGCGCTAATTAACTCTTTTGGCTAAGAAAACAAGTAGTTTTAGATACCGTAATATAACAGCGAAGAAGTTTGTAATTCGAAATGTAAATATTTTTAAAGAACTGCAAGTAATGGACAGATACTGATAGAATATGATATAATTGGCAAAACTTTGACTGAAATCAGAAAGAAAGAAAACAGTGATACAAAAAGTCGCCAGTATGCAGAGGGGCCAGAATGAAAGACCGCCATTTTGGAGATGATAACGTCGGTAATATTTATTAGTATTTTCACGTTCTCCCTTGGCAATTGAGTCCACATGACAACAACCGTGTTTCGGTGCTTGTATTCATTTTTTAGAAACTGTTATCACATAAAGTTATTCTCAAGTTAGTACGACGATAAATGTGTTCCGTTATGTATAAAAGAAGGCTGTATACATGGAAGAAGCCTGGAGATACTGACAGGTTTAAGATAGATTATATAATGGTAAGACAGAGATTTAGGAACCAGGTTTTAAATTGTAAGACATTTCCAGGGGCAGATGTGGACTCTGACCACAATCTATTGGTTTTGAACTGTCGATTAAAACTGAAGAAACTGCAAAAAGGTGGTAATTTAAGAAGATGGGACATGGATAAACTAATAGAACCAGAGGTTGTACAGAGTTTCAGGGAGAGCATAAGGGAACAATTGACAGGAATGGGGGAAAGAAATATAGTACAAGAAGAATGGGTAGCTTTGAGGGATGTAGTAGTGAAGGCAGCGAAGGATCAAGTAGGTAAAACTACGAGGGCTAGTAGAAATCCTTGGGTAACAGAAGAAATATTAAATTTCATTGATGAAAGGAGAAAATATAAAAAGGCACTAAATGAAGCAGGCAAAAAGGAATACAGACGTCTCAAAAACGAGATCGACAGGAAGAGCAAAATGGTTAAGCAGGGATGGCTAGAGGACAAGTATAAGGATACAGAGGCTTATTTCACTAGGGGTAAGATATATACTGCCTACAGGAAAATTATAGATACATTTGGAGATAAGAGAACCATTTGTACGAACATCAAGAGCTCAGGTGGAAACCCAGTTCTAAGCAAGGAAGGGAAAGCAGAAAGGTGGAAGGAGTATATAGAGCGTCTATACAAGGGCGATGTACTTGAGGACAATATTATGGAAATAAAAGAGAATGTTGATGAAGATGAAATTGGAGATACGATACTGCGTGAAGATTTTGACACAGCACTGAAAGACCTGAGTCAAAACAAGCCCCCGGGAGTAGATAACATTCCCTTGGAACTACTGACGGCCTTGGGAGACCAGTCCTGACAAAACTCTACCATCTGGTGAGCAAGATGTATGTGTCAGGTGAAATACCCTCAGACTTCAAAAAGAATATAATGATTCCAATCCCAAAGAAAGCAGGTGTTGACAGATGTGAAAATTACCGAAGTATCAGTTTAATAAGTCACAGCTGCTAAATACTAATGCGAATTCTTTACAGACGAATGGAAAAACTATTAGAATCGGACCTCGGGGAAGATCAGTTTGGATTCCATAGAAATGTTGGAACACGTGAGGCAATACTGACCCTACGACTTAACTTAGAAGCTAGATTAAGGAAGGGCAAACCTACGTTTCTACCATTTGTAGACTTAGAGAAAGCTTTTGACAATGTTGACTGGAATACTCTCTTTCAAATTCTGAAGGTGGCAGGGGTAAAATACAGGGAGCGAAAGGCTATTTACAATTTGTACAGAAACCAGATGGCAGTTATAAGAGGGACATGAAAGGGAAGCAGTGGTTGGGAAGGAAGTGAGACAGGGTTGTAGCCTCTCCCCGATGTTATTCAATATCTACACTCCTGGAAATTGAAATAAGAACACCGTGAATTCATTTTCCCAGGAAGGGGAAACTTTATTGACACATTCCTGGGGTCAGATACATCACATGATCACACTGACAGAACCACAGGCACATAGACACAGGCAACAGAGCATGCACAATGTCGGCACTAGTACAGTGTATATCCACCTTTCGCAGTAATGCACGCTGCTATTCTCCCATGGAGACAATCGTAGAGATGCTGGATGTAGTCCTGTGGAACGGCTTGCCATGCCATTTCCACCTGGCGCCTCAGTTGGACCAGCGTTCGGGCTGGACGTGCAGACCGCGTGAGACGACGCTTCATCCAGTCCCAAACATGCTCAATGGGGGACAGATCCGGAGATCTTGCTGGCCAGGGTAGTTGACTTACACCTTCTAGAGCACGTTGGGTGGCACGGTATACATGTGGACGTGCATTGTCCTGTTGCAACAGCAAGTTCCCTTGCCGGTCTAGGAATGGTAGAACGATGGGTTCGATGACGGTTTGGATGTACCGTGCACTATTCAGTGTCCCCTCGACGATCACCAGAGGTGTACGGCCAGTGTAGGAGATCGCTCCCCACACCATGATGCTGGGTGTTGGCCCTGTGTGCCTCGGTCGTGTGCAGTCCTGATTGTGGCGCTCACCTGCACGGCGCCAAACACGCATACCACCATCATTGGCACCAAGGCAGAAGCGACTCTCATCGCTGAAGACGACACGTCTCCATTCGTCCCTCCATTCACGCCTGTCGCGACACCACTGGAGGCGGGATGCACGATGTTGGGGCGTGAGCGGAAGACGGCCTAACGGTGTGCGGGAGGATAGCCCAGTTTCATGGAGACGGTTGCGAATGGTCCTCGCCGATACCGCAGGAGCAACAGTGTCCCTAACTATCTGGGAAGTGGCGGTGCGGTCCCCTACGGCACTGCGTAGGATCCTACGGTCTTGGCGTGAATCCGTGCGACGCTGCGGTCCGGTCCCAGGTCGACGGGCACGTGCACCTTCCGCCGACCACTGGCGACAACATCGATGTACTGTGGAGACCTCACGCCCTACGTGTTGAGCAATTCGGCGGTACGTCCACCCGGCCTCCCGCATGCCCACTATACGCCCTCGCTCAAAGTCCGTCAACTGCACATACGGTTCACGTCCACGCTGTCGCGGCATGCTACCAGTGTTAAAGACTGCGATGTAGTTCCGTATTCCACGGCAAACTGGCTGACACTGACGGCGGCGGTGCACAAATTCTTAGCAGCTAGCGCCATTCGACGGCCAACACCACGGTTCCTGGTGTGTCCGCTGTGCCGTGCGTGTGATCATTGCTTGTACAGCCCTCTCGCAGTGTCCGGAGCAAGTATGATGGGTCTGACACACCGGTGTCAATGTGTTCTTTTTTCCAATTCCAGGAGTGTATATTGAGCAAGCAGTGAAGGAAACAAAAGAAAAGTTCGGAGTAGGTATTAAAATCCATGGAGAAGAAATAAAAACATTGAGGTTCGCCGATGACATTGTAATTCTGTCAGAGACAGCAAAGGGTTTGGAAGAGCAGTTGAACGGAATGGATACTGTCTTGAAAGGAGGATATAAGATGAACATCAACAAAAGCAAAACGAGGATAATGGAATGTAGTCGAATTAAGTCGGGTGATGTTGAGGGAATTAGATTAGAAAATGAGACACTTAAAGTAGTAAAGGAGTTTTGCTATTTGGGGAGCAAAATAAGTGATGATGGTCGAAGTAGAGAGGATATAAAGTGTAGACTGGCAATGGCAAGGAAAGCTTTTTTGAAGAAGAGAAATTCGTTAACATTGAGTATAGATTTAAGTGTCAGGAAGACATTTCTGAAAGTATTTGTATGGGGTGTAGCCATGTATGGAAGTGAAACATGGACGATAAATAGTTTGGACAAGAAGAGAATGGAAGCTTTCTAAATGTGGTGCTACAGGAGAATGCTGAAGATTAGATGGGTAGATCACATAACAAATGAGGATGTATTGAATAGGATTGGGGAGATGGACGTTTGTGGCACAACTTGACCAGAAGAAGGGATCGGTTGGTAGGATATGTTCTGAGGCATCAAGGGATCAACAATTTAGTACTGGAGGGCAGCGTGGAGGATAAAAATCGTAGAGGGAGACAAAGAGATGACGACGCTCCGCAAATTCAGAAGGATGTAAGTGGCAGTGGGTACTGGGAGATGAAGAGGCTTGCACAGGATAGAGTAGCATGAGAGCTGCATCAAACCAGTCTCAGGACTGAAGACAACAACAACACATGTATAAGTAGCAGAACTGCATGATTTCTTAATGTAATTATCACAAGCTATGGCAAGGAAACGATTAGAATGAACTTAGATTCTTTTACGTTTTTTTTTATTTCAGCATCGTGTCAATTTTTTCTTGTTTTTAGATACACAATGAAAATATACTAATAGTTGCACTTAATTTCGAAACTTTATCTTATGCATATTCATAGAAATGTCTCACACGTAGAACTAGGGTTTATGAATGCAACATTTATATACTCAAAAAATTCACAGTTGAACGAAAATATGTCTTATTTAAAATGAAGTCTCAGAGGACTACTCAGTGAGAGAGAAATGCTATGCATTTTTTCTGTTGTTTCCCTAATAAATGGGGCCTCACATAAATGTCTGTTACTGAAGACTGTACACTTCATCACGTCAGCAACATTTCTGACCGTGTACAGAAACAGTGTCTCACATCAAACTGACAATTATACTAACTCTTTGTCGTATGCTTTCCTCCAGCGTTCCTCCCCTATCCGTCTCTCTCCTGTTTCATCTACCCCCCCCCCCCCCCCCCCAGCGACACACTAACTCTCTCGCTGTAGCATTCTTTCTCTATGTCTCACTATCAGATAATTTGTATGTATGTATGTGTGTATGCGTGTGTGAGTGTGTGTGTGTGTGTGTGTGTGTGTGTGTGTGTGTCTGTGAGAGGGAGAGAGAGTGTGTGTGTGTGTGTGTTCCAACGGTCGTTTGCTGATGTAAGAGATATACACAATGAAAGAAAGAAGAGGGCGAGTAAACCATTTTACCAGTCAAATTGTATTTGCCCGCAGTCACTGCGGCACGGACTACATCGCTGTGTACCAGGGTTCGACTCCGGCAAGCCCGCTGCTGACGACGCTCTGCTCAAACAGGAAAGCTGTCCTGCAGTACCCGGGACCCAACCTGCTTCTAGAATTCAGGTGAGCCTTACATTTTCAGCACAAGCTGGTATTTCAGACAAAAAGAACACTGTACGTGTCATTAGAACTTTCAAAAGAGATATGTGTATGAAAATTAGTTGTAACACAATCTATGAAATACACTCCTGGAAATTGAAATAGGAACACCGTGAATTCATTGTCCCAGGAAGGGGAAACTTTATTGACACATTCCTGGGGTCAGATACATCACATGATTACACTGACAGAACCACAGGCACATAGACACAGGCAACAGAGCATGCACAATGTCGGCACTAGTACAGTGTATATCCACCTTTCGCAGCAATGCACGCTGCTATTCTCCCATGGAGACGATCGTAGAGATGCTGGATGTAGTCCTGTGGAACGGCTTGCCATGCCATTTCCACCTGGCGCCTCAGCTGGACCAGCGTTCGGGCTGGACGTGCAGACCGCGTGAGACGACGCTTCATCCAGTCCCAAACATGCTCAATGGGGGACAGATCCGGAGATCTTGCTGGTCAGGGTAGTTGACTTACACCTTCTAGAGCACGTTGTGTGGCACGGGATACATGCGGACGTGCATTGTCCTGTTGGAACAGCAAGTTCCCTTGCCGGTCTAGGAATGGTAGAACGATGGGTTCGATGACGGTTTGGATGTACCGTGCACTATTCAGTGTCCCCTCGACGATCACCAGAGGTGTACGGCCAGTAGGAGATCGCTCACCACACCATGATGCCGGGTGTTGGCCCTGTGTGCCTCGGTCGTATTCAGTCCTGTTTGTGGCGCTCACCTGCACGGCGCCAAACACGCATACGACCATCATTGGCACCAAGGCAGAAGCGACTCTCATCGCTGAAGACGACACGTCTCCATTCGTCCCTCCATTCACGCCTGTCGCGACACCACTGGAAGCGGGATGCACGATGTTGGGGCGTGAGTGGAAGACGGCCTAACGGTGTGCGAGACCGCAGCCCAGCTTCATGGAGACGGTTGCGAATGGTCCTCGCTTATACCCCAGGAGCAACAGTGTCCCTAACTTGCTGGGAAGTGGCGGTGCGGTCCCCTACGGCACTGCGTAGGATCCTACGGTCTTGGCGTGAATCCGTGCGTCGCTGCGGTCCGGTCCCAGGTCGACAGACACGTGCACCTTCCGCCGACCACTGGCGACAACATCGATGTACTGTGGAGACCTCACGCCCCACGTGTTGAGCAATTCGGCGGTACGTCCACCCGGCCTCCCGCATGCCCACTATACGCCCTCGCTCAAAGTCCGTCAACTGCACATACGGTTCACGCCCACGCTGTCGCGGCATGCTACCAGTGTTAAAGACTGCGATGGAGCTCCGTATGCCACGGCAAACTGGCTGACACTGACGGCGGCGGTGCACAAATGCTGCGCAGCTAGCGCAATTCGACGGCCAACACCGCGGTTCCTGGTGTGTCCGCTGTGCCGTGCGTGCGATCATTGCTTGTACAGCCCTCTCGCAGTGTCCGGAGCAAGTATGGTGGGTCTGACACACCGGTGTCAATGTGTTCTTTTTTCCATTTCCAGGAGTGTATATCGGTATTGTGAACTGAAATGACAGCAGCTTATCGACACAATGATCGACTCAAAAAGGGAGACGTTGCAACGGTATTACAGGACTGCACGGAAATGTCAACCGTGACTTTTAGGTTCATTGTACTCGGAGTGAATGCTGAGTTTTAAAGCTTTCGAATGTGCTCGTCTTAAACATGTATATGAGACATCAGCCCTTTACTGTCACAAATCTCTTGTCGGTTTATTTCGTCACAAGGTATACATGAAATATTGATCGTCATACCCCAGTCTTACTGCACATACACAGGGTGTCCGACTTACGATTTGCCAGTCGCATTTTCTCTTATGTGTCGGCAGGTATTTGCAGTATGGTATTTTGAGTGTGTAGCTGGAGTCACCCTAAAGAAATACTGCTCGTCACGTCCTTCATACGATGCCCAGTGTCGACGGAAAGCATCTGTTTTTTTCCCAATTATAAATAAAATGGTTTTTAAAAGCGGAATTTTACGTGCCCATTCGATACAGCGTTCACAAACTAGTGCAATGCCATATTTGTTTTAGTGACACACATGAGCAGGCACAGTATACCACGAAGAATAACTAGTACTCCATCAGTGACATCACTGCCGTGTCCCTTGCTGAGTGATACAGCCATGCAACAGCGCTGCTCAGTCGCTAAAGGTGTACTACACATTCTCCGTGTTGTAATGTTCATGTTTATACGTATCGCTAAAACAAATATCACACTGAAACTTCCTAGCTGATTACAACTGTGTGCTCGCCCGAGACTCGAACTCGGAACCTTTGCCTTTTGCTGTCCGGCACACAGTGTTAATCTGTCAGGAAGCTTCATATCAGCGCACACTCCCCTGCAGAGTGAAAATCTCATTAAGTAAATATCGTTTTATGAAATAGCCACATAAAATTCCGCTTTAAAAATCATTTTGTTTATAATTGGAATCAAATCGGAGCTTTTCATCACCAATGGGCGTCTCATAAAAGTGGTGATGAGGTGTATTTGTTTAGACTGATTCCAGCTACACGTTCAAAATACGATATTGCAGACACCGACCAAAAAAGTAGAGAAAATATGGCTGTCGTCTCTTCGCACAACAACACTGCAGTCCAAGTAGATAGCGAGAGATGTGAGGCAATGGTTAGCACACTAGACATCTTCGGGAGAATTACGGTTGAAGCCTTCCTCCAGCCATCCTGATTTCGGTTCTCTGTGATTCCCTAATTATCTTCAAGCAAATGCCGGCTTAGATTCTTTGAAAAAGCTACGGCCAACTTCCGTCCCCATCCTTCCTAAATCCGATGACACATATGATCTCGCTCTTTCGTCCCCTGCCCTATATTAACTCACCAAACAACTGCAACCAGCATGACAGTAACTGTAGTGGAGTTTGACGAGGACAGACAATTTGCAAGTGTGTGTTTGCAGCTCAGGGCCTGCGGTGCCGCCCTATAACTACAACGGCTTCCTGGCTACGCTCGAGTTCTCCAAGGAAGTCGTCACGACGGAAGCGCCGTCAGCTGACGTGCACCGGACCACCGACGCCGCCGTCCTCAGTGAGTACCCGCAACCCCCGCTGGCCTGTATACCTTGCACTCTTGTGTTATATCCAGTTCGAGGCTACTGTCGGGACAGCAACTTACCCCTGATGATAGTAAAGACCAAAGCTCACACAGTGCGGCGTAGTTAATCGAACATACAACAGCGTACACTAAGAGAATTTTGTTCCACCTCCAGTACTTCATAGATGTGCCCGACTCAGCACGATAGCGTCGAACTTTCTTTGACTAATCTGACTTTGAAACTATGTTTCCCCTTAATCGTCAAGCGATCTTTTCTGTGCAAACTCTTTAGGTTTCCGTGTCCACTTGTTGACATATTACTCGTGACTGTTGACCTTCGTGTCGGGATCTTCGACCTAAGTCAGAATAATAATTTTAGTAAGGTTTTTGCAGCACCAGTGGCTGGTCAGTATTCAAACTCCATTGCTGATGGCGGATTGTAATCTAGACCGCGGATGGAGATTATGTGTACATGCGGTTACACACTAAGACCACTGAGCAACAAAAGTTGATGTCTATCAGAAGAGAGTACATGTTCAGGGTTTCCTGCACATACAGTTCTGCGGCGTTAAGGATAGAAGATGCATCACAGTGGGGGATCGAAACGGCAGGGCAAGTACTTCAAAGCTGAAGTACGTGAGTCAGTACGATCCTTGTGCTCAAAAGGTCTAAATTACACACAGAAGCACCGCCAGATTCTGGCGGCAGAGGGAAAAAATGCAGTGTCACGTAGAGCCTTAGTGAAATCACGCCAACAATTTGACCAAGGCTGCACATACTTCGGTGATACTGATCGAGAAGTCCACATCCTGCACCACGTGATTTTCATCTCTTCGGTAAGACACTTTCCAACGATGAGGACGTTCACTGCAATACCCTAATGGTTCCGTGACTAAGGGACGCATTTTTGTGGCACTACAACTCTCCTGTATACAAGAACTTCATCCGAGAACAGCCTTATTGCGATTCTCACGTTAGTCAGTAGATCACTTGTGCACGTTGTGAACAGAAATTGTCTAACAAGATTCACTTGGGTAAGCCATATTGTACCTTATCGTCCTAAGAGTTTTTCCACTAAGAACCGCATCCTGTGCTCATTTTGCTAGGAACTCTTCAATCAAAAGCTGGTCTGATATGCCGTATCCTCGCATTTTGTTCATTACGTCACAGCTTGGTAATGCTTAGAATGTCATACGGAAGTCGAGGAACACGACACCGCAACTTGGGTGCAGGGATCCGCTTTCTTCTTCTTCGTATGGTCTAAAAGTACGAGCTGGATTTCAGACGATCGTTATTAGCGGAAAGCGTATTGTCACTCCCCCACCCTCCCCCAAAAAAGGGGTAATCGAAATGAGCGTATGGCATCGTTGACCGAGAGGCCCCATCAAGGGAAGTTCGGCCGCCAAGCGCAAGTCTTATTTCAGCCGACGCCACATCGGGCGACTTGCGCGCCGGTGATGAGGATGCAGTGATGAGGACAATACAACACCCAGTCCCCGAGCGGAGAAAATCTCGAACCCCGCCGAGAATCCAATCCGGGTCCACTTGCATAGGAGGTGAGCTCGTTACCACCCAACTAAGGAGGCGGAAGAGTGACTCCCCAACGACTGTTTTTTGGTCGATGGAAAGGTTAGGAAACGTGAGCATAACACGTGCCCCTCTAGATAATGGGAATAAGCACCAAATTTTTTCAGTCACCTGAAACGCTTCGTACTTATCCTTCCTACTGCGACCTACGACCGTCTGCTGAATGTCTCGACAAGACTATTCCGATTCAGTGTTATCTGTTCTCGAAGTTAATTCTCTGCATTTGAACTGAAAACATGTATTGATATTTTATGGCGTCATGATACATTTTCATCAAGATATATAGACTGCTCATCTGGAACTATGGATGGACAATGACATATTTACCCATTGTTATAAGTCTCACAAAGCAAGATGTATGCTGTCACGAAAAAATCCCGATATTCGCAACAGAGTCTAAAACACTGCAAGTGCCTTCAGCTAACTGCTGGTCGACACGGGGATGCAAGAGAGAAGTTTCGATCCTTTGCATTGACCTACGTCAGATTTCATTCTAATGCATGAACAATATTTCGTGTAACATGATGTTCTGGTTAAATTTTCTAAGGATACTAAAGCGTTAGTGGCAGTTGCTCAATAACTGTCCGTTATGCATCACTGTGTATGGTGTTTTTTCGTCTTAGTGACCATTAATTTCGAAAGAACCTGTATGTTGTGTGCCACTACAAAAATAAATCCCAGAAAGAAAACGCTACTGCATAATGATCTCAACTTAACGCATAGCAAAAACATACTTACTGAGTAATAAAAATATTTTAATTTGACAAAAACATTTTCAATACCGTATTTTACTTTATTTCATGGATTTCATTTCGTTGTTTAGTTTCAGTTGACCACTACAAAATTTTCATTTTCAGTGTAAGTTTGTGTATTTTCAATGTTTTCAGTAAATTATATTATCGTTATTCCATTAGTAAAATTTCTGTTCCGAATGGCGATAATTGCCTTATAAAACAAGACTGCTTTTGAGTTTTTAACACTATTCAAGCAAGTTGTGATGTTATTACAACGATACTTTTTGATCAGTTTAAAGAGTTTTTCAGTTGTGGAATTTAACCACTTATAGATTCTTAAGAGAAACTTTTCAAATGGTTCCAATGGCTTGAGCACTGTGGGACTTAACTTCTGAGGTCAGCAGTCCCCTAGAACTTGGAACTACTTAAACCTAACTAACCTAAGGACATCACACACATCCACGCCCGAGGCAGGATTTGAACCTGTGACCGTAGTGATCATGCAGTTTCAGACTGTAGCGCCTAGTACCACTCGGCCACTCCGGTCTGCCAGGGACACTGTTAATACTTATGCTTTGCCACTACGAGTACTTACGTAAGTGAATATGACTGGAGAAAATCGTAATCTAGAAAAAAAAACGTGAACTGAAACGAGTGAAATATTCTAAAAAAAATTAGAGCTATGTTCTTTAAACTATAGTGTCCTGGTACCATCAAAAATAATTAGCTCCATTCCACAATTTTCTCGATTACTAGCTCAGTACACTAACCCACTCGTCTGAAACTCCACAGTCACTCACCAGGAACTGCTTCTCATAACTGATTGCCAATGCGTGTATTCCTGTAATGTTTGTGAGTTAGTATGTCCTTTACTAATGAAGTAATAAGAAATACGTCAAAACTGATCAGTGAGAATTTGGGTGACTTGCCTAATAGTGCACTATAGCAGTCCAGAGGCCGAGTGATCAGAACACTTATGGCGATTGCGGAGCTGGTACCTTTGGAAAGTTCACGACTGCTTTTCTTTTCCGTTCGTTGCTCAACGAGTGATTGTGCAGCGTCTTCTACGAGACAAGTATGACAGGATTTTAGGCGGTACTCTTCATTTCCTTTAGATATTAGATATTTAATATCCTGTGTAAAAAGATACGAGTTCATAGTACAAGCGTCAGTTACCACAGCCGCACTGCACAACATTTATTTTTTATATTTTTTATATTGGTTTCAGTTACGTATGCAGCAGTGCACTAGATGCATATTACTATCAGAGCATAGGTTCTTAACACTGACAAAAGTAACCGATATAAATTACCGCATGTGCAGCTACTTTGCTATACTTTTGAGGAACGGAAGGGAAGATAAATGACTTCGCTTAATGAATATCTAAAAATGAATTATCCCAACCTGGTAACTTATTCTTTTCTCCGAACTTTGCCTGTTAATGAGTTATTTTCACATGTGATTTGGCAATATTTTATTTAAAGCTGGAAGCTCTTCTTGTTGCTGAGAATCCGAGTTCAGTTGAGGAAAGAAGCCCTGGAAGACGTGAGAAGTTTCATTTGTGTATTCGTATATCTAGTGTTCGTGTGTTGCCTTTCAAAGGCCAAGATAATCTAGCCCAGCCTTTGCTTACACAAGGGAAAAAAGCGCCTAAAATTTATACGTAGGGTTGTCGTTCGTACAGCGGTATAAGCAGAAGCAAAAGAGCGTACAGGAATTAGTTTACTTGTCTAAACGGACCAGTGAAATATCTAAGACATAGTATACCCGGCTACGTATGGCTTAACAACAATTATTCAGTTGTCAACTCGATCTGAGGAAAAGTCATCTGTACACGACATTGTAAATTACTACTTTCTTTCGTTCAAATGAGTAAAGTAAAATTTCTTGTCATAGCCAGTTTCTTGGTCTCAGACGGATGATAACGAGAATTCGACCCAAGTTGATGAATGTTTCTAGGTAATCTTATATCATTTTTATCACTGCAAAAGTGGGTAATTAAATTTTAGTACTGCCATCTTTATCGTCAAGCTTTACTTCTGAAAACAGACACCACAGAATAAGATATTGAGAGAGTACAGAATGTGGTACTGGATCCTCGGAAATTTTAGGTATGTGAAGCAATGCATTCTAGACGTATTAGAAGAGGGTATGGTATATTTTAGGTGGAGAATTTAGATAATGTGCAAGCTGGGTTCAAGACGGTGTTCTCATCTGTAGAAAGCTGATCAAATGATTTTAACTGATTTTGTACTCAAATTTCTTAAACGTGAATAAGATATGGATCCAAGATTTCATACAAGAGTTAAATACTAATCAATGCAGTGGGATGAATCATGTGCCCTTCCGCTGTGAAAATTACAGTTACAGCAATACATACGCATACCCATGTGGCAAAAATGGCAGCTGGCTCTTGAAAAGTGTATTGCGAAAGCTTTCCTCTTGTGTAACTGCGTCATAATTCTCTAGCGGGAGTTGTAGAGGGCAAAACCTATAGCGGCAGACACGGACTAGATAATATTTAACAAATACTCGAGGATGTTGGGTCTGAATGCTACTCTGAGATGGACTAGCTAGACCAGTATTAAACGATTCAAGAGACTTGCCCCCCGTTCCGAAAAAATGTAGCATACATAATCGAGCATAAATAATTCGTCATCTTAGCAACAAAGTTCTATGTGGAAGGATAAAATTTTTAAGGAATTTCGAAGCTTGAAACCAGTAACATTTCTGGGGGTAATTATTCAGCTATACCAAACACCTTCTCCCATACAGAGTACAGTAAGGTAGTGGAGACTGATGCACTCGTAAACTGCAATTTCAAACACCGTTGCGTTTCATCTAACACTAATTTTCATACAATATACGCAGTGTTTTTAGTAACGTGTCTGGACAAAATGTTTCTGAGTCAGTGTACTGTAACCGCTAAGATGTACCACTGAATTTAGGTCAAGGAAAGATGTCGAGTATTTGGCTTCCAGGCTTTACAACGCTTAATTATGCGACTGAGTAAATATATGGCATTGTGGATAGAAACACTACTTTGTGGTTTTCTAAGTTCTATGGATGTTGGTGCTTTGAACTTATCGATAGCGAGCGTCGACAAAATATTTACTTTTCTAGTTTCATCTGTTATCCACCGGAAACAAACAATTATTTACTTGCCATTTTTTTAGTATATGCAGTTAAACCTTATGTATAAGTTACTTTATTTGTGAATCAAATTACGACCAACAATAGTTCGATACATCAGAGATTTATGGGTGCATATTGATCGCAGGTGCTATTAAAATTTAAATTTTGAGACTGATCTTACAATTTAGGATTTTAATACTTGTTGGCAAGGATATAAGCATTTTTACCGATATGTTTTCAAAGATTATTTGCTGTGTGCCATTCCCAGTACAGCGCAATGAAACGTGGCTTACATACTCATCGTTTTCTGCATAACCACAGCATGTGGGAAAGTGTACCACGCCGATTCTATAGAAGTGTGAAGGAACAAATACGTGAACTGTGCAGGGAGACATGTGTGTCCCTATATTATTCGAACTATTGAAATCAGATGTCTCCTGAAACATCATTTTCCCTGCACCACTGTTGTGTTGTTAAGCTACGTTGCAAATAACACGTACATAATAACTCTCTTTCATTTTCCAATGTAAGTTATTCCTGTTGTTGGTGTTCTTATCATGGAACATACAGGAAGTAAGAATATCAAATTTGCGTAAGCAACTGTTTTCCAACATGCTTTACTTTGCAGCCCCATCTCTTACTTCGTTCCATAGTTACACTTTAAACAAATTAGCTACATTATTTAGTTTTATTTCTGGTCTTCCAATATCAGCTATACCTTTTTTATAAATACATTTGCTAGCAGATTACCACGACAATTGCAATAACGGTTCCAAAGTTCTGCCGCAGAAGAACAGGTGTAATGTATGAAAAGACGCGCAGAGCTCCATCGAATTGGAGGTCAACAACAAAAGCACCTTCAAAATTTTCCCATTTTTAAATAAATGAACTTCCCAGAAACGCTTTGTAATCCCAGTCGTGAGGCTGTGGGTGCCATTGATTGATATTTGGTAAATTTTTCAAAATCGTACTGCTGGACTGGTATCTTGTCTCTCGGAAATCGTAGGACAAATTGTCTGTACCGAAACGGTGGCCAATGGCACATTTCACTTAGTAGAAACACAGGGTTTCCTTTCCAAGTCCGCAAATTTTATTGATTTATTTCTTTGTAATTGCACAGTGTAATCGACATTCTTTCGAACCGCTTTCTCTCTGTTCACTTCAATCAGCGTGTCTTAGACCAAATGATACAAATTTTTCTCAGGAGTTGGTCGAAACACACTGCATTTGCAAAGTTACGAGTGTAAACATTTAAAAATTTCTCTTTTAACTTTCCTCAATTACAGTACGCTTAGACACAAACATAGTATAGTTTCTTAAACGACACCACGTTGGATTTAAGCTCTGTCTGTTTTATTGCGCCATCAGAATTTCTCATTCCGTAAAATTTTCAAAGACGGTATACAACTGTGACGGTTTTCCTTTCTTAATGGCACGATTAATTCGGTTTTACTGATATATGTCTAAATTGCTGCTGAAGAGCGCTCAATTCTGAATACCAGTTCCCCTAATCCGACTCTGATGAACCGTCCATGAATAGGGGCTTAACACAAAAATCTCTCGTTACATGTAACCAATAAGTACTTAAGTGCTGCAGTCTTCTTGGTTCCCTAAATTCGCGTCTGACTGCATAAGCAGATGTAATTCTTACAGTAGTAAAAGTTCCGCAGCTCTACGAGAATAATAATTCTAGGAATAAACATCTCTACCAAGAAATAGCTATCTCAGCACGTACCTCATCTCAGGCTATAAATGATATGTAAATTCGCCTGTAACGAAATAAATGGAAGGATAAGTTACCATACTATCACTCAAATACTTATATCACATGAAGGAAAACAACTTCTGAACAAGAAGTCTTATATATATTCTGAAACGACACATTACAATCACAGCGCTTCGTAATGTATGACTAACTTCCCTTAAGAGAATCAGTTAAGGCTATGTTCATTTAGTTATTCTGACCTGGAACACCTAAAGACGTGGATAGTCGAAACCACCTAAAGAAGGAAACCCCTTACACAGGTCGGTGAAGTGAACGTTCTTAGTCCGAGCCGGTCGTAGCACAATTTGTTCGGTAAAGGGGACGGAATTTCAAACCTGGTGAAGAATCAATTTGAACTCACTGATACATCACGGAACGGCAACATTTCCTCTTTGAAATGACATAATTGTTTCATTCCCGTCGTATCTTACTGCAGTTTAGTAGAATGCTTTCTTCAGATGCGTTTTGCTTTTATCTACAAATTTATATTTGTTGTTTTTTTCTCATTTTAAGTTCTCTGCCATTGAAAAGAAGTTTTTCACCAGAAGCATTTCGCATAGTTTATAAATTGGTGACCGTTCCTCTGGTTTACATGATTTAAAGTCCTCTGTTTTTCCTTTCCTTGTGAGCGGACTCTTGAGCCGAAAGTAATCATGTTTGCCAAAGTGTTGAGTGTAGAACAGGAGAAACTACAGTTTAGTAGAATGTGAAAATTCGTAAGTGGCACAATAGAAATAGCGAGTTTCATAAAAGCCGAGAAATCACGAAAGGAAAATATGCCACAGTATTTATTTCGTGTTCCTTCTCCGCTAAATCGCAGAAAAAGCGGTGGAGTTCAAAACATGTAAACAACAGGAAGAGACACCAGTGACCACAGCAGATGCTTTGTAAATAAAAGTTAAATGCTTTTGATGGAAAACTTCTTTTCAGTTGCAGTAAGTATAAGAGAAGACGGGGAAACACAATAACAATTGAAAATGATGAAGTGATTGTTTTCACATTTCTTATACCCTCTCCATTCAAATGTCCCACGTTGAAGATGAGTAAGTCCGTTGTTGTAAGAATGTTACAACCGGTCTACTTCATTAATTTCGTGGAATTGGCTGTATTCCACTCAATAACTTCAAAGGTTATCTTGCATCGGTTTACTGTTTATAAATAAAAATTCCACTGTTCTAGCTGGAATAGTTAGGAAGAGGGAATGATTTATTTTTTTCTTAATGTTCACATTATGGAAAGAGAAGTAATGAGTAGACTTTAACTGTTCTAATTATAGTTGTAATTTATGTGCGCTATCTCGCGACAACGTCGAGAACAAAATCGACTGGTGTGTGTCAAACCTAAGGAGAATAATGTGTTAACGAAATGAAGGTGAAAAAACTAATACTTATCTACAAATAGCATCTCATTTGGACTGGACTGACCAAAAATTC
Source organism: Schistocerca gregaria (assembly GCF_023897955.1). NCBI lineage: Eukaryota > Metazoa > Arthropoda > Insecta > Orthoptera > Acrididae > Schistocerca > Schistocerca gregaria. The sequence goes on along the minus strand of NC_064924.1, from coordinate 297,173,344 downwards.
AAGTGAGATATAAAAATATACAAGTCTGAAGTGAAGCTTACAGGTCTTACAGAAAGTTGCTTTTGAAAAATTAAATGGAAATTGTGATTGTTGGCGGTGTTATTTAATTCCTGACAGAGTGCGGTCACTGTGGAAATTTATGACAATGGACAAACTGAAGGTGTTTCTTTTTAAAAATCTCTAGGCACTCAGGCATAGAACTAGCACAGCAGATTTTTTTGAGGCAATGGAGCATAAAAATACCAATGCAGTCAGTGGAAAAATCGTATTGATTTCAAGGAAGTGTATAAAGGACACCAGATGCTGCTATAAGCTGCTGTGGACCTTATAAAGCCGGTTTTGTGACATCTGACCGACGCAGACCTTTCACAGAGGTGCCTGTGTTGTTGAATATGAATTCAAAATGAACATCCAAATAATGAAATGTGAGAAAGAAGTAAAGAGGACACTTCGAGAACTGTATAATTGCTTTACATACACATTATATCACCTAAAGATTGTCCCTAAAATATTGTGGAAACGGAAAGTGCTATTCATATGTCATTTTGACAGAATGGAATGGAAGTCTGGGGCTCGTACTGTTAGCCAATCCACAGATTGTAATAATACTTCGAAAGCGTACTTTTAGCAAATATACAGTCTTATAAATGGAATAATGCCTACTAACATTAAGGAAAGTGGGGTGAATTAGTATGTCCTTGGTGTTTGGGGCAAGATTCTAGTGTGCCTCTTTTACGACATATATTATTTTGAAAAGTTCCAAAACCGACACTTCTTTGTGCCGTTTAGCTTGTGTAGATGCTAGGTAAGATGTTATGTTTTTTACAGTGTGCTTGTGTGTTCTTTGATGGCATTGCGACTTGGTAGTCAGTCAGCGTGTGGCATTCTAAGCTGTAGGTTGTTAGTGGATGGTAAGATTTACCTATGCAGTGTAAGCGGTCATTCTCATGGTGTGTGGAGAGCGTAGGAAGAATGCAGTTAATTTTTGTATAGTGTATGTGGCAAGGTATCCCAATAGACCTCAACGATTTCGTCTGGTGCCTATCGACATCTTCAGCCTGTTACATTAAAATTGTAATGTAACACATACACAACCTAATAGAAGGGAACAAGTGACGACAGAGGAGGCGGGGGTTGATGCACTTGCTGCTGTTGCGGCTTATTCGAATGTTAGCTCCCGTGCATTGGCACGATGAAGTGGCATGAGTCGGGCAAGTGTCCTACGAGTCCTTCATTGATAGGTGCTCCATACCCAACAAGAACAGCATGGGAACGGTTGTGAGAATCTTCTTGACTTCTGTATATTCCAGACTTATCACGTATCTTGTTTAGCGATGAAGCCACATTTCCCAATCGTAAAACGCAAAAACATACACTTTTGGTCTGTTGACAATAACCGCAGGCTTCTTCACATAGAATACCAACTTCCATTGAGTGTAGAGATAGTGAACGATCAGTTCACAGGCACAGTTTTCATAGACGAACATTAAACGCGAACAAATATCACAACCACCTAAAGTAACAACATCCACGGATGGTAGAAGACAGCCCTCTGCAGACTAGGAGGATTCTCTGGCACCAACATGATAACTCTCCATCCCATAGTGTACGAAGTACCACGGCATTTTTTAAAAAAATTATTTCCATATCGTTTGAATGGACGCAGAGGGCTTGCACCTTGGCCGATGCTCCCCCAAACTTGATGTTTGTAGACTTTTCTCCTACAGGAAGAGATGAGAGACGCTGTCCACAAGGACATACCAACTACACCCGATTATAGGCAACGACATATTACTGCAGCCTGTTCAGATACCTCCGTTGAAATGGTAGCACGTGTGCAGCAGTCGTTTCATACCAGGCTGGAAGCGAGTATTGCCGCAGCCGGTGGTCATTTTAAACAAAACCTGTAAAGGTAAGCTGTCTCGTTACTGGTCAGAAGCTGCATAACTTGTGTATGCATTTGTGTAGTTCTTCAGAGTGTGCTACCACTGGTACGTATAAGTGTCACATTAGCATCCGTCAACAAACAACACTGGCATTCTAATTTACCATGCTTTTGGTATATCAATAGGCATTGTTCTATCTAAAAAGCGTATGTTTGCACAAAAAATACACTTCCAAAGTATTGTTGCCGGCCGGAGTGGAAGAGCGGTTCTAGGCGCTACAGTCTGGAACCGCGTTCGCTGCGGTCGCAGGTTCGAATCGTGCCTCTGGCATGGATGTGTGTGATGTCCTTAGGTTAGTTAGGTTTAAGTAGTTCTACGTTCTAGGGGACTGATGACCTCAGAAGTTAAGTCCCATGGTGCTCAGAGCAATTTGCACTAAAGTATTATTATAATCTGTTTGCAGAATAACAACACGAGCCACTGATTAAGAATCCGTCGTTCTGTGAAAATCGGACATGAGTAGCACTTTCCATTTCAGCAATATTTGGGGTGGAAGTTTTAGGGGATTCATTCTATATATAAAGTTTCTGTCCTGTTTGTAAATACCAAAGGACCCTCACAAGAAATACAGTGAGCTACTCAAATTTGTTACATGGGGAAGTCACACACACACACACACACACACACACACACACACAGACACACACACACACACACACACACACGCATCACACACGAGCGAACGAGCACGTCCGCGAGCGCATGCAAGCACGCATGCATTGACTGTAAACACTTTCAGAAACAGCCCATAGAAGCTATTATAAAGGAAAGACATTAATTACTACAACTAGTGGTTTATGTAATTACCAAAAACGTCTGTGCATCCTGTTTAGCTATTGACTATTTTAAACGAGACTGTTTTTTATGAAATATCTGTGAGTTTCCTTTGCCTTTCTGTGTTTTAACTATTATTTCAAAGTCAATATTTTGATTCATAAACAAAAACTGACAATGTGAAGAAAACTTAGTAACGGAAATTCTTGCACACAATTATTTTCAAACAGTTTAATTGTGTGCTGGTGAAGGAAATGAAGGACACTTACATTTGCCTGAAATTCATACCCAGGAATTAAGACAGTGTGCAGAAGCAACTGATAAGATGTACTTGTAACTTTTCACTCGTGTGTTCAGCGATTTTTTTAATATTCGTGTGTCTTGTTTAGAACATCAGAGTGCTACAGATAGCGTAATTTATGGGAGATGTGCTAATTAGGCACTTACTCGTAAATTAGTTACGGAATTTCTTGTCGCTTTTCACCAAGAAGCATAGTGAAAGCTTTTGCAGCTGAAAACAGAATTAAATACTGCAGCCAGATCGACAAAATACTAAAGAGGAAATGTAGTGTCATGTTAACGTAAGGAAGCAAACGTTCTTGAAGAAGCATATGCATTATTTTCAGTTAGAATCAACATAAACTGTACTCTTCGTCATTAAAATTAACCTCTCTTAACAACCTAAATAAAAACAAAACTCACCATAGTACTTGAGGAGTAAACGTATTCTTGTGAATTCTTGATAACAATCTTCCTCATAGCTTCATCCCACAGAAATTTAAGTACAGTAATTTTTGGGCCTCCGTCTTAATTTCCTCAGTAAGTCTACATAGAACAACGGAACTCTATATTGGCAGTAAAAAATATCACACATCTATTGAACACGCACAGATCCTCCAGAAAGTAAACAAAAATAACTCGCTGTCACGTAATAATTACTGCGTTCACAAACGAGCTCAGTTACGATAAATAACGGTAACCTGCCCCTCTTGCCTAGGTACGACTTCTTGTTGTGACGCTACCCAGTAGGTGTACAGGATTTCTTTTTTTACGACGTGCTGATACAAGTAACCGATTAGCACTAACGACTTCTTAGAAAACTTTCGCCTTGTTCATCCACAGTTTCTGAATACTGTGTACTGGACGAGTCATTATGGTGTTGCCGTCACTGCTTAAGCATGAACCGACCACATACTCCATCCCATGGCAAGAAGGAATGCTGCCTGACGGCACCGTACTCAACATGAAATATATTTTTAGAACAATTAATAAACATGGTTATCGCCTACCTGCAAGTCTAATTCCGTCTCCCAGCAAATTTCATTACTGCATTGAACTAGCGTTACTACTTTAAAAGTTAAAGTAAGAATATCGCATACACGGCCAATGTACATGGACCGTTACACAACCATGTTAAGAAAAGCATCCAGTCTGAACAAGAGCATGTACAACAAATTTGCAATTTGTTAACATTCACATGCTTACGAGATTTATGTCGCAAAATTAGGTTAAATAAAACGTTTTTGTAGTGCTGTCTCACTATTTATGGCAATATAGTCAGTGTACGTTATCAGTGATATGATTAGATGAGTTATTTAAATGCTGGTTGAAAACGGTCAGCATAGGATACAAATAACAACGCAAGACTTACGTATGTACATCAAAGGGTACCTGGTTTTACTACTGTAAGTACCTAAGAGTGTACTAAATGAGGACTTACTGTTGTTGCTTGTATATGGGTGCATTCTCCACCGACCTGTTTGCACCTCATAGAAACTTTCGCTTTCAACAGATTTGATTCTATAAGTTCCCGGTATCATAAATGGTTTTGTCCTGTCAGTGATGTACATGACTCTTTTCCCTCTTTGTTGTCCGTGCTGAACCCAACTCACACATCCGGTTTACGAAAATTGTGCGCTATTCTATCTCCTGGGGTACCACAATAAGGTAAAGTAATGTACATTGTTTATTTTGAGTACAGTTTCCGCAGAAGTCTGATATATTTCTCTATTTTACCGTTCTATCTCTCTAATAGCATATACATTTGACCTTAATTATTAGCATTTTAGCAGTTATTAGTTGCTATATGTGTTCACACGCAAAACTTAGATAATTTCATTTTGTTCTAGAGGGAACTTCACCATTCCGTTAATTATGAAGTTAAAAACGCTTCCAAACGTATCTCTTCGTGGAATGGTTAAAGATGGATTTACAGTACATTGCGAGCTTACGTGTCCATCGTAAAGTCTGAAAAACTTATGGAATGCTACTTCACTAGTTCCCCAGTAAAGACAATATTTGGATTCAGCAATCGTGTTCGTAACGAGAACAAGGGTATCGTCAACCTCTTGTAGGCAACAATCTTGATACTCAAATTAGTAAATATTTCAAAGAACTTGTTCCCTATAGGATTTGCGAAAATATCTTCCGGAGTCCTAGAGAAACGACTTCCCATGGCGACACCGTTCTGAATATGTATCACCTTGAAACCTAAAGTAATTGAGAGACACGACTACTTCTACGTACGGGACAATCTGATAAGTGTGACTAATCGTTGTGATAATGACAGTGATTTCTATTATCAGTTCGTTAGTCAACAGTTTAATTTGTTAATCGTTAATATACTGGACACGAAGCCTTTCACTAACCATTTATAAGCCATATCCGTTTCATACTTATTTCAAAATTACGTTGATGCTACAAAATCCACTTTCTGATTCTTAAAGCCGGCTGCTGTGACCGAGCGGTTCTAGGCGCATCAGTCCGGAACCGCTCTGCTACTACTTCGCAGGTTCGAATCCTGCCTTGGACATGGATGTGTGTGATGTCCTTAAGTTAGTTAGGTTTAATTAGTTCTATGTCTAGAGGACTGATGACCTCAGATGTTAAGTTCCATAGTGCTCAGAGCTACTTGATCCAGTTTTTATTCTTAAAGCTCCTGGACCATTAGTGTAACTTAACTGAGCTGGTCATATATATTTCACTGATAGCAACTTCATTTCTCGTGTCGAATTATCTTTCAAATCGCTTAGTGCATACTACAATATATCTGGTGCTTTGACTTCTTGGTATCATGCAACGCAATACCAGAATATTCTTCGATATATACAGTTTTAACTAGTTTGTGTGGTGTGTGTGTGTGTGTGTGTGTGTGTGTGTGTGTGTGTGTGTGTGTGTGAGGGTTTCAGTCTGTGTGTGTGCGCGCGCGAGTGCGTGTGTGGGTGCGTGCGTGTGTGTGTGTGTGTGTGTGTGTGTGTGTGTTGTGTGAGAGCAGTTGCGTCCCAGTTGCGTCCTTATCGTCGCTACTGAAGTAGGGCGTAAAATTAAGTACAGATTTCATATGTAAATAGTTCTTATTCAAACAGTCATAGCGTGCTACATTACTTAAATAGAGCGATTTTTGCGGCCAGCAATCACTGCACTGTGGTGTCGTGCGTTCTTTCACAGAACATTTTCTTCTGAAATCAACATCTATGTTCTTCAGTAGGTAAAATTACGAAGAACAGTGTTTTGTTTCCCATCACAGATAACCTTCTTAACAAAACATTAGATCGGACACAAGAACTTCCATACCAGTGTTCTGTGTTTTGTCTTTCTGCGATGGAATGATAGGATGGCAGTGGTTCATCTCAGATGCTACCTCTCGTTCCGTAAAGACACGGAATAGCTCACAGACCGTAAGCTTTGGACTTTACTTCATGATTAAGGAGGACCTCGCTTCTGCTGCTTTACATTTTATTACTGCCCGAGTTAGTTAAAAATAAATAAGATTTTAAAAAAGCAAGTACTAGTCATATATAGTAACACGTGTAGCATTAGAATAGAGATCCATTTAGAGCGATATTACATGGTTTGGTCACCGCTGTAGACTTTTCTTTAGTTTTCTGCATGCCTTTCTGCACTGATCTTATTTTTGTTAATATTTATACCGACAGCTAACCTTAATAAATGCATCGTAATGTTATACTTGGAAGGTATTTGCATTGATAGTCAATCATAGATTCATCCAAATTAACATTTCATTTCGTTGTTGTTTCTCTACATAACTTTCCACCACTCCACATCGCTGCAGACGAACAGATTACGCTACACATTCCGTTGAAACTGGAAGAGAGTTTAGAATGTATACAATGCTCAAATGTAATTTGCATTGGTGACGTTATCTTTAGAAATTTGCGAAACACACGTATGCCCCTCCGAAATAACCTGCTGACGCGTCGAAGCGGCTGATGGAAAATAAACAAATAATATTAGTATATAAAACAATAACAAACAACACACCGTAAAACTGACCAGAAAACAATCGATTTGAAATGAAGTAACGTCACAAACAACGATGTGGTGGACAAACAAGTGAAATTCGCTTACGAAATAATCATGGAAACAATAAACACTCGAACAGATCGCTTTATGTATATTTCCCTGTGCAGTGCTCCACACACATTGTTTTTCACTTTCGTGTAACATTCTGTAAAACTTCCTTCGAACGTAGTTTCATGATTTACCTGAGCTGCGTTTGCTACAAGTCCGGCGACAATAATTAAACCCTAGCTATAAGAACGTGGCCCCTGAGAATTTGCTAAATTTCTTCAACAGCATCGTCAAACATGGTGTTAATCTGTTTCAGTTCGTCAAAATACTGGCGATGGAGCTTATTTGTACAACAACGTCATGTTACGTGTACTGATTGACAACAAAAGATCCAGTATATTGACTCAAACTTGATTACCTGTTCACACAATTGTTCCACAACCTTCACTAATGCATAGTTTCCCTGCGTGATATGCACTTTTGAAAGCTGAATCATCTTATCATTTTTCTGTTACTGTCGTCAGTCTTCTGAGTGCTATGATGGTATCTGCCAAAACTTCCTCTCTACTCCCAACCTCTTTATCTCAGAGTGGCATTTACATTCAACGTTGTTAGTTATTCGTTGAACGTATTCCGATCTTTGTCCTCTGCGACAGTTTTCACCGTCTATAGCGCCTTTTAACACGACAGAAGTTATTCCCTAATTCTTAAGACACGGTCCATTATTCCGCCCCTTTTCATTCTTGTTAACGATTTCATCCAAATACTCAAATATCTCTTCATTGCAGATTCTATGGAAAACTTCATTATTTCTTACCGGTTCATTTAATTTCAGTATCGTTTATAACACCACGTCTCTCTCATTTTTATCATCTTCCTCGCCGGCCACTGTGGCCGAGAGGTTCTAGGCGCTTCAGTCCGGAACCGTGCTGCTGCTACTGTTTCAGGTTCGAATGCTGCCTCCTACATGGATGTGTGTGATCTCAGATGTTAAGACCCATAGTGCTTAGAGCCATTTGAACCATCCTCTTCCTTTTCGATCTTCCCATAGTATTTTCAGTTCAGTGTTCTTGACGTACATTCATAGAAATTACTTCCAGGTATTTAAATCTGTTCCCGACATTAGAACACTTCTTTTAGTGAAGAATGAACTCCTTCCAAGAGGTCATCTACTCTTATTTCCTCCTTGCTTCGCCCTTTAGCTAGCGGAGTTTATTCACTTCGTTATGACGTAGCCTAGATGAAGAACAAGTCAAACCAACTGAATGGCATGGCTGTGAGGTCCAGGCACTTCTAACTGGAATCACTACCTTTAACGACACCTGTATGGAAGCTTTAAGAGTGACAACGCTGGTCTTTAGCACTTACCATCCCATGTGGTGCTTCCGTTGTGTGGATGATGTTTTCCTCTTACGTCCATTAGGAGAAAATGCACCTATTATCTCCCTCAAGAACCTTCATCACGACCAATTAACTGCGTAAATCCAAAACTTACGCTGTATGCCATAGCTCACGCCACGGAACATGGCCATAGTTCCAGGTGATCAACTAGAACGGATTCACAGTCTCATAACCTCCCAAATCAGAAAAATCCCATGATTTATACATTAACGGTGTGAGATCACAGAACCAGAAACAGTGATTCAGGAAGCGAGAGATTTTAATCACAGAAGCTACAAACTGATCAAGTAAGAAAACTGTTGACAAAATGACAACGCTAGGGCCGTTAAAGTAAAGAGAGATTAAAAATAAGTGCGTATTATAGATCGACGTATCACAATCTATATACTGGAGTAACAATACAAACATTTATCTACATTAAGTTACACTAAGGGTACGGACGGTAAAGATTACGGAGCATGAGTTCTCGATCATAGCTATGATTGCTGTCTAGCCTACATCACTGAGCTGGACGTCTCCTTGACACACCTATAGAAGAGTAAGAGCGTCTCTTACAATTAGAAAGACAAAGCACATTGGTGGCTTTCAAAGTCGACAAATCCTCAACATTTAGACATGCGCGAAAGTCATTGTCAGCGTCTACAATGATGAGCACAATCTTTACAACCATCTGCTTAATGGTGTGTTGGTCCATATCTGGAGGGCTATACAGCGTGACGTAGGAGAATAAACAGAGTGTTAGGACAAGTTGCATTTTTGCAAAATTTATTCAAAATAGCCGTTCTGCCTAATCGTTCCCATTCTCTCTCCATGGGGGAAAGATGTGGTAAAACTGCACCGCACCTCCATCATTCCCCTCTTCACCTCTACTTCCTGACCCTTCTACCAGTTGTGATTTGGCGTGAAAAGATACTCTGTGCTCATCTTCTGGAGAATAACGATGTAAGCTGTTGTCTTTATTCCGTTACTTTATTTACTTTGTTGTTGTTGTTATCTTCAGTCCAAAGACTGGTCTGATACAACTCTCCATGCTAGTGTATCCTGTGCAAGCTTTTTCATCTCGGAGTAAATACTGCAACCTACATCCTTCTGAATCTGCTTACTGTATTCATCTCCTTGTCTCCATTTACGATTTTTACAACCTCCCTCTAATCCCCACCTCCCTCCATTACTAAATTGGCCATCTCCTGATGTCAGAGAACGTGCCCTACCAACAGATTCCTTCTTCTAGTCGGGTTGTGTCACAAATTCCTTTCCTCCCCAATTCTGTTGAGTACCTGCTCAATAGTTACTTATTTTAGCGGCTGTTATTCTGCTGCTGGATTGTGATATAGCTGCCTCTTCCCAACACCTGTAATTGGGGGGGAGGGGGGGGGGGAGGGGAGGATGGAGTTAAAAAGTACTCTAATTTTGATTGGAAATGTTTTCAATTCATGAGACAATGGTGTTTGAGAGAGAAGTTTAATTAATGTATGATCGTAAGTATACAGCTGAGGACTGCATCCATAGTGTCCTACATGAGGTATGGAAGAGGTGATAATAGACAGGCATAACCGGAACGCTTTTCAGCAAATAGTGGTGATGCGTAAGGATGGATTTAAGATGACTTTTGTAACTCATAGAGACTATTGCCTGTGCTGGAGCTGTTCGTGTTTTTTGAAATGGCCAGTAATTCCAGAGTGCAGGAGACAACCTCGTCCTATTCCACTACCACAGACTGAATGAAGAAGAGATGCTTGCCTTGGTGCACGGGGCTCGACGGTGGACGGATGAAACAGGTTTTCTTCACCTTTATGATCACGTGTGTGCATATCTTCACCTTGCTGTGTGCACTAGTCCACAATACCCATCGAAACTGACAGGAAACTGTCCCACAGCCGCTGCTGAAACAACTGCATCTAACCAATCTTCAAGTGTTTAGGTGTTTACGAAGTTGTGCAGATATACATGGTGTAAAGGGATAGGGCAGAATACAATCACTGAAGTGTAGTAAGAGAAGTCTCGTACCATCTAGAAGTGTAAGGCTGACGAGGAATTTGTGCACTGATCTATAGTACGAATGGGATAGGGTAGCGAACTGAAATGTGTATAGACTTGCCTCCTACTGATCTATAGGTTTAGAGGTGCTGAGAATCTTGAACTCAGATCCATGCTGAAGGAAAAGGGCAGCAAATTATCACTCGAGGAACATGTTCACAGAGAGATGGTAAGAAGGAATAGGACAGGAAACTACACCCAAGTGTAGGAAGCGTTGACTCCTACCAATCCAAATGTGTACAGCTGCTGAGGAACACGTACGCTGATACATGGTAAGAAGGGATTGGGCATCATAATATCACTGAAGTGAAGGAATGCCAATAGTGATAATAATGCAACTCACACACTGAGGACTGGGAAAAGTCTTTATAACAACACAATTATCACAAAATCGGCCCAGAAAGACCTAACCAAGAGGCAGCTGCAATTGTGTTGATCTGGATGCATGGATACAAAGTATGCACCTTAACCAGTCTAACCTTCCCTCCTACTTTCTTCCTTCCCTTCCTCACCTCTCTCTCCCCACCCACGTCCCCAAAGTAGGTAGAGACACTGCATTTCCTGGCCTGTTCTAACCCGTCGCTGATGGGACACAAAAATAGCTATCTGCTGGCAGCGATATACTGCTTCTAGTCTGGAGAAATCACACATGTACGATGTTAGTGGAGTGAGGGAAAGAGGATGTGAAAGGTCCAACTTAGGATCCAACACGTAAAAGACAGTAACTGAACTCTGCTGTGTGTGTGTTTACAACAGAATAATATCGAAATCCTACCTCATTGCAGTACTATTTTTACATAGATGTGTGTTTTTGCAGTACTTTGTAGACTCCATGACTGGCGGGGGAGGGGGGCGGGCTATGTATCAGAGTTATATGGTATAAATAGAAATAACAAGTCACATCTGTTAAGCAATTAATGTATATACATATGGTTAAATATGTATGAATGTATGTATGTATGCAAAAAATTCACAATGTCCATAAAATTCTACTACCACACGTTCTTCCTATTTATGCTTACAGTGAAGTGTAAATGTGTGTGTTCATAGTATAACTGATGGGGATTTTAGCTTTCGTATTGCATGTATAGATCTGTGATCAAAATCGTGTGCAGGTGCTGAGGAGTTTGTACACAGATACTTGATAAGAAGCGATAGGAGAGTTAAGTATCACCAAAGCGTAGGAAGGCCAGTACAGGTCATAATGCACCACAAATCAAGATCCGAACGCGGTGGAACATATCTGAAATGTGATTCTAAGTGGCATCAGAGCTTATCGCCACCCTCGCAGGAGTTTCAGGGAAATAGGTGACTGGTGTGTACAGATGCGGTGCCAGCTTCCTCCCGCGACCTACCGAGGTCACACTGCTTTCATGTCATAACACGTTGTTGCTGTTATCTCTACCAAAGGTGGACATTCTGGCTATTTGGTAGGTAGTCATGATGTTCTGGCTGATGAGCGTATATATGTCTTAATAGTGGAAAGATGGTGCATTATAGAGACTTGATATCAAGACGAAACTGCCATATCCCCCCTTCATGAACAATACTGCCTAACATTCACCATTACCCTTGTCGTATCAAGACCACCCCTTCATTCTGTTACGCACAATAAGCCATAGAAATGAATATACACTAAAAGACGAGATTGTTGTAGTAATGGGTGACTCGTCCAAAGACTTTGAGGTTAAGACAATGAGGGGAGCGTGTCCGGTCGTTCTGAGTGACATTTAAGTACCAGATCCTTCCAAGAAAGCCACTGAAGTCGCTACTACAGGTTTACAAGCAAAAGCAAGTTTGGGATGAGGTATGACTTTCCGATATAGACACATCTATACGATCACAAACACCTGCAGAACGTTTCGACATATGGCAGTTTGCAGTAGGTGTATTGCTGGTATGATTTCAATCAATGTCAAACATGCATTAGTAATAAAACGATGTTTGCCAATCATACTGAAATTGAGAACCATGATCTTATTGGGTCATGTTATTGGGTGAGAACATCACAGGTTGCAATGAGACGTTTTAGTGACGTGACAGGTCGTCAGCAGTAGTGGTCTGGAACTTGAATAATTAGGTAAAATGCATTTAAACTATGGGAGAGTTGGTAAATCACGAAAATCGATGGAAAAATACATAATAATGAGCAAAATACAACAAAAATGTAACTACTTACATGTTCGCCAGGGTGTATGGAAATCGTTTCCCTCCTCCACCAGTATGGTTGACAAATGATGTTGCATACTATCTGTGCTCTATAGGTTTACGTTCTGCAGAATAACTCCCCATTTCCATATACAGTTATGTATTGTAAGCCATATAAATTAGGATAAAATGCATAGATATTACGGAAAAAGTAGTACAATTGCGAAAATTTATGCAAAATGGTTGAAAGTGAGGAAAATACAACAAAAATGAGGGTAATAACATGTTTGCCTGGATGCATGAAAATCATTCTATTCCTTCACCCATGTGACCGACCACTATTGGTGTATGCTATCTTGCAAAATGTACCATGATCCTTATGTGATTATGCGTAGTTAGCCATAAAAATTAAAGACATGGTTTCCAAAGATTGGACGTCAGGTTGACCTAGGAAACCATAAAAGTGATCATGTACCTGAGTGCAATATGCTCTTTGGTCTCTTCGAAATCAGAACACCGAAACATGTGTTACTCCAACACTGTGGTACCTGAGAGAAAATGTATAGGTCATCACTTTCAGACATCTTTTAGGAAAAGCTCCATAAGGTTGCAAACCCTCTTCTGGTTTGGAAATGTTGCAATATATTCCACATTTATGTCTAATAAACACTGACCTCTCTTTTGTTTCCATCACTATGTGTGTTTTATGGGAGCAACACAACATACACCATGCAATGTCAAGCTTTCTGTGAGAACCAATGCACTGAAACGTGTTAATGCCAGTTGAACATCTGCATAGACCTCAGAGTAATGGTATGGAAGCAGAATGTATGACGGTGTACAAAGCACTTGTCAAACACTGCTTGGCTGTGTTAGAGCAGAAAAAAGTACTCTGTCAAACTGCTTACAAAACTGCAATGTAGGAACCTTTTTCCTGATTGATAGTCTGTGTGTTTTGGTCTTCTTCCAGTACAGGTGACAAAACTTTCCGCAGGTCTTTGGAAGCAACTCGATCACAGGATACCAGCTCCACAGGACCAACAAATGTATATTTAATGGGATCGTCACATGCTCTCGATGCCAACAAGCAGTCGGTAATTTTTTCTATACACTGGAAGGGAGAGATGGAGTAAAAATATGATTGAGTTGTCTACCAGCTGATGTCAGCAAAGTTTTCTCACAGTTCAAAGTTTTACTCCATTGGATGTTGTAAAAATTACGAGGGAAGAGAGAGAGAGAGAGGGAGAGAGAGAGAGAGAGAGAGAGAGAGAGAGAGAGAGAGAGAGAGAGACGAAGTGCATCTTGCTGTTGACTCTAAAACTGACTTTAGTTTTTTTTCCAACTTGCAAATAGATAGCATAAAAGATACTGTTCTCCAGTGATATTTCACGTGTCTGAAATTCATGTAATACTCGTCGACAATTTAGTTATGAGACATCCGCAAACATTAATTTTAAACATGAGGAATGCTCTCAGCCATACCAATTTGTCAATGAGACTAAAAGAAATCGGTTGCATCTGTTTTCGTGGAACTATGGGTGTCTTATTATCATAACAAACGTGTTTATTTGATAGGTGGTCGCTTGTAAGAGGTACGTTGACGTAAGATACATCTACTCCACAGAAAATTTCTATCGCTGAACAACTAATAGCACAGATGTTTTGATAGATTGAATGTTTTTGTAGATAGGATGTTCTCTCTTTCAGAAAAATGGATGTTCCGAAATAACACTGACATTCTCATGTGATCGGTAGTTTTCATGCCAAAATAGTGAAGTTTTCGATTCATTTAGGATGTTTTATCTATTTTATACATAGTATCCATGAACAAGGTTAATACATGTACCAGATAAATTCTTATACTACCCAGATGTAAGCATTTTGCATATCCACTATCAACAACAGTACCATAGATGGAGTTTGTAGTTTTACTCTGTTGGATGTGGTGGAATTATGGGGAGAGGGGAGGAGATGCGAATTGTAGCTTGGTGTCAGGCACAAAAATGGCTGTGTTTCTTTCCTGACATACAAATAGATAGCCTGAAAGCACCTGTTCTGTATCGATGTTTGTGCATCTGAAACGTACGTAATACCCACATGCATGACAATGTATTTATGAGGCTTCCACAGACACTAATCCTGAGACCACGGAAGGTAGGAGGCTATCAGAAGTGGCTGGTGACAGCAGCTGCTGTGGCGACAGACGGCACCATCGTGTTGAATAGAGACTGCTTACAGCAACCTCAGTTTTTGCTGATGAAGATCCCCACCCCAGTGGCTAGTGGAGAAGCTGAAGCTGCCTCTTCCTGAGATGTAGCCAAGGACTGTATCATGCTGCTGGCCATTCTACTTCCAGGTAGTTGTCTTTGCCCCATCCATGACAAATCGTTAAGTAATTCGTTATGGTTCTGGGGGATGGCATTTCCTAGAAATACATTTGATGTCCGCAGACTTGAAACAGTGTATCATTTCCAACCCAATACCGACCATATCAGAGTATCATCAAGAGATCGATCTCTCTGTGTAACATCAGCGAGATGTTAGAACAGGACTGTGAAAGCAGACTCCTTCCCACAGGTAGGTCCACCTGTGCCCTTGTAGCAGTATATCATTGTCAATCCAAAACCAGCCAAAGCTGAACACCTGCAGTGGATGGGCCATAATGTGTACTATCAGCGACAGATTAGAGCGAGCCTGGTAAACTTGCATCCCTACCTATTGGTAAGGGGGGGTGGGGGGTAGGAGGAAGAGAGGGATGAGGAGACCTGGGAGGGGATGCAAGACGGGTTTTATGTTGTTTAGTCTGTATCTACACTTCGAAGTGAGGACACATGCATCATTCTTGTGGAAGTTTGTTTTTCCTCAATGGTTTTTTATATTTGTGGTAAGGTCTTATGGGACCAAACTGCTGTGGTCATCGGTCCCTGTGCTTACACAATACCTAATCTAACTTAAAGTAACTTACGCTAAAGACAACACACACACGCATGTCCGAGGCAGGACTCGAACCTCCGATTGCGGAATTTTCTCGAATCTTGACAAGGTGCCTAAGACCGATCGGCTACCTCGCACGGACCTCAGTAGTTGAATGATGTTATTACAGTGTTTCTTCTTCCTGTAAGAACAAAACCAGGATGCACTCATAGCGTAAAATAGTCATTGCCACTATTTTTCTAATGTCTTTCTAATCTTAAGACACACTGGTTTCACAACAAAAACAGATCTGCCCATCGTCGTATGTTCCCTATCTATTGGTTACCGTGTTGTCGTTTGGTCCTACCAGGATTACGTTATTGAAGGAATCTTCTACTTGCTGTAGTGTGCACTATATGCCTAAAGACATTTGGATGACATTGAATGCTTATTTTGTAGTACATTCAATGCAAGATATAGTGTTCTCGGTCCAATATTCATTGTGTCAAGCATAAGTTCACACCACTAGATTACATCTACTTGGTAGCTACTATTTACACTGTTACCCTCACAGTATTCATTTTAAAACCGTAAGGCAGCACCATTAACAAGGATGTGAGGTAAGGTCTGTCGGTACAATCTTCGTCGTGGCAAGCTCAAGAATCACTCCTGGAGAATACGTGATGGAAGCTTCATGCAGCAAATGAGCGTTCATGGTGATTAAATCACTATTGGAAATAAATGAGCAAACACTACAGCAGTTGAGCTGTGTTAAACTGAGACACTTCGGGCAGACATGGAATGTGTTATTCCACGAGAAGCGAGTGACCTGAGTAAAATTCCTCCACCAGCTACACCTCCACCGTCTGTGACGCAGGGATGCCTCTCTTTCAACACCAAGATCCCCAAACCATTGTGTGTGCATATTCTGTCCAAAGCAGGCTTCAACACCCACAGATGTATCTACAGCATTCTCAACAAAGCAGTTTACTTATGTGGGTGTGCCTAAATAGCGAGGATAAAGACGGCATTCCCTATGGCTAGCGGCCAGCTGTTGTGGCCGAGTGTTTCTAGGCGCTTTAGTCCGGAACCGAGATGATGCTACTGTCGCAGGTTCGAATCCTTCCTCACGCACGGATGTATGTGATGTCCTTAGGTTAGTTAGGTTTGAGTGGTTCAAAGTCTAGGGGACTGATAACCTCAGATGTTGAGTCGCATAGTGCTCACAGCCATTTGAACCATATGAGGAGCGGAATTTCTCGATTCCCAAAGTATGCTGGAGCACACACACACACACACACACACACACACACACACACACACACACACACACACACACACACACACACACAGCTATGATTAGGTATAGTGGAGCGTTGAAACGTCTACCAGGCAGCGTTTGGACAGTTTACATGAAGAATTGGAATAATCACGAGCGATGACTTTTGTAGCGCATGCATTGCAGAGGCTAGTGGGAGCGGACACTCCTCTGCACCTGTCAGGGGCAGTGTAGGCTGTTCGGCACAAAGTGAGACGACTGATATATAAATCCAGATGTATCTCATTTGCACAAGACGTATGACATTGTTTTTCTACGTGTGGCTGATTTTACTCACTCGAGAACTACTTCCAGACAGTGCTGGCTGTTTCAGAACGTTTAAAAGCACGCAGCGGTTGACCATTCAGTTCGTGATCTATGATGTTTCGTTGTTGTTGCAGGGGGTGGGTGGAGAGGCAGTCTTTCGGAGAAACGCGTTTAATGGCTTGCAGGAAGCGTCACGTTCTTCAGTCTTTTGTCCGTCTGCATCTGATTTCTGCAGACTGGAAACAGTGTATCATTGTCAGCAGATGGATATCTTTGAGTATCATCAGCGACAGATTAGAACAGGCCTGGAAAACCAGTACCCCTACCTGTGAGGGGCAGGCGAGGAAGGGAGGAGTGGAAGCAAGTGGTGCCAACAGTCTCTTCAGGCGAAATACCATGTACCTATGTACCATGTACAACCTCTTCAGCAGCTACACACACATACACACACACACACACACACACACACACACACACACACTATAGTAGATCTCTGGAGACAATTGTTTTGGCAGCTTGTGTACGACGGTTTCCCGCCAGTTTCAAAAATGGTTCAAATGGCTCTGAGCACTATGGGACTTAACATCTATGGTCATCAGCCCCCTAAAACTTAGAACTGCTTAAACCTAACTAACCTAAGGACAGCACACAACACCCAATCATCACGAGGCAGAGAAAATCCCTGACCCCGCCGGGAATCGAACCCAAGAAACGGGCTTGGGAAGCGAGAACGCTACCGCACGACCACGAGCTGCGGACTAACCGCCAGTTTCTTGTGGTATTGTGGACTAGGTCACACAGCAAGATGAACATATGCATAAACGTGATCGTAAACGGGAAGGAAACCTGTTTCAAGCGTCCTCAGACGAGCTCCATACACCAAGGGGAGTATCACTTCTTCATACAGTCTGCGGTAGTTGAATAGGACGAATTCTCCCGCACTCTGGATTTACCGATCATTTCAAAAAACACGAACAACTTATAACAATACCTCCACTAACTGTCAATTTGTTCAAAAATTATCATGTTGCGCACTCAAAGTATGATCTTTTCATTGCGCAACTAAAAGGTCTATAAAGTGGCAGGTAATTCTACATCAATTGATTACAGTCAGTGAAGAAATTTAAAAATAATATCACTTATCTTGTATTTGCAATCCAATGACGATCTCGCTCTGGCTTTGACTCATAATTAAAAATGTTGTCTTGGCAGCATGACTATCGCTTTTGGTGCGAAAGGCACTCGGATGTTAATTACGCCGACCTGAAGAATTTATGAAGACAATCTTTCAGGATTAATTTGATGATCTATATTTTTCATTGCAATGTGCTTCATACTTTTTTTAAACAACAGTCACTTGAAAATAATTCCTGACACTCACTTTTTACAAAAATTCACAATTATTAAACTTTTTATACTTTCGCATGTTCAAAACATTACTTCATCATACAATTTTGCAGCCGTTACTGCTGTTAATAAAGTTCACACCATTTTTCATTGTCCACAACTAAGACTCATCTTTTCATTTCCAGCAAGACTGTTCATATTCAACACAAAAACTAGACTACTCTGTACGCTTCCCCGCCAAAAGTCACAAAACAGCATCAAAGATAACAATACGTACAAAGATATTCACACTAGGTATTATATCGATTTCAACGTCTCAAAATATCAACGTCTTACGCAGGTATAACATGATTCCCGTAATTACTTCCTGCTGGTTTGAGACCGCCGAGCTGGCACCTGACAAGGCCAAGGTGTGGTCCATCATCTTCAGTTCTGCATAATGTGGTGGTCAAGAGATCATAGTGAGTTCACTGTCTTGCTCCTGAAACTCTTATAGCTCGAATTTGGCTTCGTGACATCGACAGTATCCTTTCTGGGAATATATCGAGCTTGATGCACTTGGTATTAAATAATGATCGTCCTGTGGTCATTGTGTCTCCAATAACTACCGCAAGTGCCCATTGAATCTCAGATTTATGTCCCTCATAGCTTATTACTCACGCGACCTCCCTGTATCCGTGTCACAGCGCATGTCTCCAGGAGCCATTCGCTTGGATGTCGTCATAGCCAAACACGACCACTGACGTGGTGTAACTAGAAACATCATTCATGCAACCAAGCAACGTCTGTTCTACGACCAGTGGTTCAGTCTCGACGATCGTGTGACTATTGCGATCGTAACTGATGACGTCGTTAGGGAAGAATGAGAATGTCCACTACGGATTTCCCGCATATACGTATCACTATCTAACGGCGTCTGCCACAAATATCCGTCCATCCTACTTCTTTGGCAGGATAAACCTCCCGCTTCCACGTTCAGTGATGATATGTAGACGCTCCATGCTTTGTCTCCTACTCGTGATACCAGCGTTCTGCTCATGACAGAAGCCTTCGAACAACCAAGCACCTCCGGCGTCTCTAATATGTTTACAGGCGTCGTCCGACCATAACGATCTGACCTCTGCCAGAGTAGCTTATGTCAATGGAATATCCTGGCTATAAAGATTTCCACTCATCTCAGCTCTGACTGTATAGCTTCTGTATCGCGTCCTGTGCCCACAAAGTTACCAGGATGAAGTTGGAGGATGTTTGTCATATTTTATGTGAATTTGCTGGCTTTCGTGGCCATTATCACTGGGTCGTTAGGCCACGTTATGTTTCTTCTAAACGATCGACGTTTCGACTTCTCTGCTGGGGTTTCTTCAAGATCATTTTGTGTCCACTGCTGATTGAACAGCGACAGAGAACTGTGGCAAGTTCTCTTATAAATGGGATTTTTCCCACTCTTGTACCTAAGATGTGGGATTACTGGATAACATTTTGTGGCTAACTTTGGTGGTCCGTCGTCATTCCATAGTAAGTGAAGTATTCGCGGATTAATGCCGAAGAAAGTAGTTGTTGGCTAAATCTTTTGTGGCTACCATTGGTGGACCATTGTCATTATCCTGGAGAAGAATTACTGGCTAAAATTCCTCCTGTTGCTATCGGTGGGCCTACGTCATTGGCTAGAAGCGAAACGGACAGATCAAAAGAGGGGGAATGTTTATTCTAAATATTATGGTCCGCAGAGGTCGCTTCCAGGTCGTTGTTCGTATTGCTCGTACACCGCGGCCGTGCATCACTTCCTTGATGGCGGGGAGCCACGATGCTGGAAGCATTTGGACATATTGAAATTAAATGCATTCTTAGACATTTCAATTTCTTCTCCGAATTTTCTTGTAAAAATGTGGGTTTTCTTAGGCAGAACATGGACGTTATTCAAATCTACGTCATCGCCACAGTTCTCTTAATGTTCCACTACCACTGATTTTATACGTTGTTTTAACCGTGTGTGGCGCTCGTGTTCCTTAGTACGTTCTTTAGCAGTCCTTCCAGTTTCTCCTATATACACCCTCAAGCAGCAACATGCCATTACACAGACGTTGGCAGTGTGCAGGCAATCAGGAGCCATTTTTCGTAGGAACAATCTTTTGGCTTGTTTAAACTGAAAACTGAAGTCTGAATATAATTTTTCCTTAGAATTCTGCTTATGCTATCAGTGATCTCAGAATCAAACGGGTGAGAAGGCGTTTCCTCGTAATCCCTTATATCATAATTCACATTTCGCTTAGAAGCCCTGTTTATGGACAGACTCAGCCGTTGGCTTTCATTGCTTTCTTTACAAAATCCGTCTCCGATTACCACCAGTCTTTGTCGACACGGAGGGGACGGAAGGACAGAATGTTGAGCACTGCTTGCTTCTGGGCTAGGTGGTGGTGCGAAGTGGTCTTCCGCCCTGGAAGACACCTCTGCGTACAATAATATTTTGGATAAAATTCCCCCTCTCTTGCTCTGCCCGTTTCGCTTCTAGCCAAAGACGACGGCCCATCAATAACAACAGGACGGATTTTAACCAATAACTTTTTTCCAGGATAAGTGCGGGAAAACCCTTTCCAACTAATGACGATGGTCCACCAATCTCAGATCTGGCCAATAATCCCATTTCTCCCGCATAAGAGCGTAAAAACTCTCTTTTATAAGGAACAGTTCAGTTGCGGTACGGATAACAGGTGCTCCACAATGTGCGATTGAAATAAAGAGGCAACTGCAGACACACTGAAACTTCAGGTGAACGGGACAGTACAATTTTTGTGGGCATACAGACAGGTGCACCGCGAGATTCTGGCGGTATATACACTACTGGCCTTTAAAACCAACACGGGTCTTCGACATTGTACAGTCATTAGTGGACACCTCAAGATTCTGAAGAAGATCCCAGCAGAGGGGACGAAACATTGGTCATATAGAAAAAAATATGAGGCGTTCTAACAACATAGAATATTTTTAACTTCATTGGTCGGATTCTTTTGGCTCAGCAGTGTGCATGTATACTCAATAAGCCAGCTTATTCTGTACGGTGGAAGATTCTTTGTGAACGATTGTCACTTCACCTATTTTCTGTTAGAGTGCACTGGAAGAACGATTGTTGGTACTCCTCGTCTGAGCTGTAATCTCTCTGAATTTGATTTCGCGAGATACATGACGGCCAATATACTGAATGGCTTCTCCTGCGCGTATGCCGTGGAATATTTCGGCCCACTGCAAGGAATGGAAGTCCTGAACCCATGTCATCTAGACACTGGGAGAGAAGCTGTAAGGAAGTGCCAATACAAGACGAGGAGAGTTTTTGACGCCGTAGCCAGTACGTAAGGAAACAAAAAGCAAAACGTTCACAAAATAAAGGTCGAACAAACACCACGGAAACAAAACACCTGATTCCCTAAAAGGTGGGAAAAACTGAGAAGATTTCGGACTTTAAAAGTGAACCACACCATGCGAAGTTTCATTCAGCCACAGCTAAATGTTTGCATATATAAAACCTGAATATGTTTGTGGAATTTCGAATATTAGCTGTATCTTGGGTGTGGAAGCGAGGGGGAAGGGGGTGTTGAGAGTTTCTGCAGATAGTTAACATAATGGGGACACTTTCTTCTTTTAAAGTTAAGCTAGCTTTCTGATTCACCTGTTTCCTGATTTGAATCATTTCCTCTATACTCATCTTTCTGCTTTTCTTAAATGTATTCGCCATATGACTCCTTTGTAGGGAAGGAGGAGGAGACCTTCTACAGACTTCTGACTGATGTGGCACGCAAAGAAGACCTCTCACTTGACCTCAGAGTAACTTACATCAAACCACTACGACTGTTTCCTGGATTTATTCCAGTCTGTCTTCCCCAAAAGTTTTTGCCCTCGCCATCTCTCTCTTACACAATGGCAGATGTTCTGACGTCTTTACAAATGTCCTTTCATCTATCTCTTCTCCTAGTGGGTGATTTTCACATATTTCTTTACTCCACTAGTCCGTGGAGCACGTTGTCCTTTCTCATCATCGCAGCGGAAAGCAATATCGTCAGGCAATATTGTGAGTGACATTCTTTCCTTGTGGATTCTTATTCCACTTCTCAGTCCACCTGTTATTTCTGTTATTAGGAGATAATCGTGGAGAATGGTCCATCTTAAGTTTTTTTTTTTTACTTTATTGTGTATATATAACGGTTAATCGGAATATTACTATCCCGGTTTCTTACATGAAGACGTTTTCTATGAATTGCGCACTTCAATGATCCTTATGTTTTATTTATAGTACGTAATTACATGGAAAATCTACAGTTACAAGGCTTGTAGCAAGTGTGTTGCAGTGTGAGCCATTGTCTTTTGTCCTCTCAGATAATATCGCTTGTTAATGGTGCACTGCACTAATAGTTATTGAAGTAACATATAAGCAAGGGAACTTACTAACTTACTGTTAATATATCAGCGAGTCCTCCAATGTTTAGTTCTCTCTTATGTAGCCTGTACATTCTGGTTTTCTTAGAGAGAGATCAGTATATCTCGACATGAAATAATGGTAAAATTCTTTCCAGCAACCTTATTCGCTTTAGTGACCTGAAGAGATGTTCACACAAAGCAAATGTAAGTTGCTAGAATTCATTCAGGGGCATCAACCTACCCTCTACGTCTCTCATGTAATGCACTAGTTATGTTTCTCCATGCCTTGCCCATCTGGCCACTTAATCCTACGGAATTACCTTGTTCAAATGTTCTTATTTTATCTGCAAGCGTATTTCGCGGAACACAAAACGTAAAGCTGCCTCTCTCGCGGTCTTTTAGTTAGACAAAACCTTAAAGCCATCTTCGCGCACACTTCATCCCATTTCCCTCTTACTTTTTTCTCATTTTCTGCCATGTCAGTCTGAAAAGAAGTATAAAGAAGACTGCAGAATTTAAGAACTGAAATTACTGCTGGCAGAAACAGAAAGACAATCGAGTGACCGGTACTGCTCAACAAACATGCCGTAGGATCAATTTATATTTTATGTTTTTTTTTATAAACGCTATCATGAAACATTTGTTAGTGGTTATTTCTGCTGGCCGAAATTGAAAGACAATCGAGTGACCGGTACTGCTCCACAAACATGCCGTAGGATCAATTTATATTTTATGTTTTTTTTTTTTTTATAAACGCTATCATGAAACATTTGTTAGTGGTTATTTCTGCTGGCCGAAATTGAAAGACAGTCGAGTGACCGGTACTGCTCCACAAACATGCCGTAGGATCAATTTATATTTTAGGTTTTTTTTTTTTATAAACGCTATCATGAAACATTTGTTCGTTGTTATTTCATGTATAACATAGATAACCGTAACCTAGAAACGAAATTAATCTATAACTTAAAACGATTACAGCAGGCCACAGATTATAAGCACTCACCGTGAGGCACTCAGAGCAGACAAAGCACTGAAAAAATGAGAAAGATATCCGTTTCCAGTGCACAAGGATAAACACACAGCCTTGCAGTTGCTTATTGTACACATCTGCCATCTGGAGGCGGAAAGGAAAATCACAATAATCGCCTGCGTTGTAAGCTGGTCGATACTGCAAAACTCTCCCCTACTTCTTCGATGTATAGTGAAGCAACTATGTAGTGCTGAATCTGGGATAGATTTGACGTTTCAGCTTTACCTTTACCTTTGACCTTTGACTTTGACCTTGACTTCATTACGTAGTCATGCCCCTGCTCTCTCGTTCCCGTCCCTCCTCTCAACCAGTAGAGGTTCAAGGCACTGCTGGGAGCTGAATAAGCAAGTATTTCGAGCCTTAACTCCCTCCCCTTGTTGGTTAACCGTCTCATCCAGTATACTAAATGATTTGGATTCCAGTAACACATAATATAGAAGCTGTAGTGGCAGATCAGAAGAAATTTGAGTAATTAGGACTTCCTGTACAAGTAAGCGAAGTATTGAGAGTTTTCGGTCAATTTCTTCCTGTTACAAGCAGAATTTGTTAGAGGTTACTTTAATGATTCTGCAAGGGTAGTAAGTTTTATATTATCGTTATGGAATTAAAGTTTAATGGTGCATCATGTCAATGTTTTGGAGACTATTATCAAGCTTTCTTACAAAGAAAGGCAACCTATTAAAAATCACGAAATAAATGGCTAAATATGACAAAACAGATAATTAAGCAGATTACATTATTGCAACACATCCACAACTGACACTAAATGTAATGCAGTGGGAAAACTTCATTCCTTTAAACATAGGCTACCATTTGGGATCACTTGTTCCTTGGTTTAAACCATTTCCACAATAGTTCTCTTCCTGCTTTTTCTTAACAATGTACGTCATATGACTTTCTATAGGAATATGTTCAGGAAAGAAAATGTCATTCCCAATCTGCAGCTTCTATCATGTTGAGAGAACCTGATTGCTACGGCTCTGACTGATTGACCAACATTACTTTCATAGACACAGAATGGTAGCTTAGTTTTAATTCAGCGAACTCTTAATTCTTCCCCTCTAGTAAATAAAGTTATGGTTTAAGTTACAAAAATGAGATAAACAGTATTATCCATTTGTGAAATGCAACCTTTTCTACCGTATTTTCTCTATTTCATGTTTTCGTTTGTAGGTACGCTAATCTGTATCACTAATATCTCTTAATGTCACACCATTTTATGATTTGGACATTCCATTGGCATCTGATGAAGATGTGACAAGTTGAAAGCTGGTTTACGAGTTAATAAATGTCACAGAACATCAAACTTTTGGTTTCAGGTCGTCTTTCGTTGCTGCGATCGATTGGTCTTAATGTCCGTTTCCACGAATTTTCTGCCAGTAATGGTTGTTCCCATTATTTTAACAAACCTACAGAATTCATTTTGCGAGTTTACTTTATTCTTGCTAGCCTTGATAACACATTACGTCATCTCGGGCCGTTGTACCGTCGTCAAATGAGATCCTTGGAGAAATCAAAACTTTCGTTATCATCTGCGAGGGCATATTCAAGGGAAATGGTATCTCCTGTAAAGGTATTGTTCATACGTTACCTGGGTTGAATCACCCAGGCCACCTGGTGTGACTAATTGGACGTTTATAGAATCATCGAAACTCTACTGAAGATGTTCTCCGCAAATGGATACCAAACGGGGCATTTCTCAATAACTGTGACCGTTATGACTATATCAAGCACGGAGCATCAACTATCGCGGCCTGTAGCGGTCCCTGCGCTGCAAGCTATGCTGTGTGCAGCGGCACAGTTCGTCACTTCCTGTAAAAGCAGGAGGTGGCAACCGCGCTAGACCACTCCTTCATAGCGTGGGTGGCAGGTTGCAATTTTCTGTATGTATCGTGACGGGAAAAGAGCGAGTTAAACGTGAAATATAGTTGCAGTTGCGAATATAGACAAAATTCAGCTGTGTAATGCGAAAACGACGTTGAAAATTTCTGCCGAACCTAGACTCGAATTCTGATTCCCCGTCTGTCGCGAATGGTCACCTTAACCACTTCGGTTATCCCAGGATGCTTCACGGCTTCATTCAAAATTCTGTATTTCGTTGTCTATGTGTCTACGAGTCACAAGAAACTGAAAGAATTCTAGAGGCTCGCCACATAGAATCGAAAAATGCATGTAAAAGCCGGCTACATAAAAGTAAATACAGTACAGACACTAATCTGAATCTTAGGTAATTAAGGAAACTGTTATATAAAATTAAATCAACTAACCACTATTTCCCCTTCCTGTGTTTAATTCACAATGTAATCATACAAACTGTCAACAGGTGTCCGTGCGATCGTGTCCTGCACGGAAGATGGCATTCTGTCAACGGACAACCGCTCCAACGTTGGGGGTAGAATTTGCCGGGTAGTCTCACATACAAAGTCACTATGTACACATTCACAGACGGTGTAGTATGGCACAGACGCCTACCAGGCCCACTGGGAAGAATGGAAGCAGGACAGTCGCATATTGGCGTGGCACGATGGCTTAATGTGAAGCGTTCTGTTGTTTTACGGGTGTGACGATAGTTTATAGAGATCGAAACTGTATCCCGGAGACCAGGAAAGGGCCGACTACGTGTGACATCAGAAAGAGTGGACCGTTATTTGGCTGTAAGGGCACGACGGTACCGCCTTAGTAGTGCATCTGACTTTGCAGTATCCGTTGGACGTGTTGTATCGAGGCAAATAGTGTACAGAAGATTACAACAGAGTGGCCTTTATTGTTAGAGACCTGCTGTCTGTTTACTTACGGCGTGTCTTCGCAGAAGGGAACGTCTAGAGTAAAGCCGTCAACACGCCACCTCGACGGTCGAAAAGTGGGCCAACGTTCTTTTCACAGATGAGTTCCGATTTGGTCTCAACAGTGATTCTCGACGGATTCGCGCCTGGAGGGAACGTGGAACACGATTTCGGGACCCAACTAATGTGAAGAGACATATCGAGGAAGATCCCTAATAGTGTGAGCAGGGATTATGTAGACCACGTAAACATCTCTTCGTGAAAATGTACGGTTAAATCAGCAGCGTTTAACTGCCGTCAGGTATTATGACGAGATCTTGAGACCTCATGTGCGTCTGATGCGACGTTTTGTGAGCGCAGACTTCGTATTCCTGAACGATAATGCTCGACCTCATAGAGCACGGGTGGTTGATGTTTTCCTGGAAATGGTAGATACTGCACACAGGGCGTGGACTGCTCGCTCTCTCGATTTGAATCCCATAGAGTCCGTCTGGGATGCACTAGAGATACGGGTTGAATCACGTCAGCATCCACCAAACACTCTCCAACACTTGCGTGCAGCGCTGCAAGAAAAAAGGGCATTATTGCCTCAGCGTGAAGTTAATGACATCATTCACAGCATGCCACGTCATTTGTCAGGCCTGTATTCCTGCCAGAGGAGGTCACATCCCATTTTGAGCGCATTAACCAGTTGTCGGAATGTGTGTGTAAATCCGTGAAATTGGAAAAAAGGGAGGACATTTTTGTGTACCGTTATGCATGTTCTAGTTGTTTACGTTGTGAATTTTTTTATATTATTTCTTCTTCACTATCACCTGATTATATTGTTTTTTTGGCAAATTAAACCCCACCTTGCCAAATTTCTATTTGTTGCATTAATTTTGGACACCAATGTATACAGGGTGAGTCTCCTAACGCTGCCGGTGGATATATTTCGTAAACCACATCAAATACTGAGGAACCGATTCCACAGACCGAATGTGAGGAGAGGGGCTAGTGTAATTATTTAATACAAACCGTACAAAAATGTCGGAAGTATATTTTTTAACACAAACCTACGTTGTTTTTTTTAAATGGAGCCACGTTAGTTAGCACATCTGAACATATAAACAGATACGTAATCAGTGCCGTTAGTTGCATTGTAAAATGTTAATTACATCCGGAGATATTGTAACCTAAAGTTGACGCTTGAAACCTCCGACGTTCAGTTGCGTGTTGTAACAAACACGGGTCACGGTCGGCGAGCAGCATCTGCAGGGATATGTTTACGATGACGACCGTGTGTGCGAGTGTGGCTGTAGTCCACTGTTGTGGTTTGGTCTAGCTGTCGCAGTGCCCGCATGTAGCGCTTGCTGCTATTGTTATTTTGCATTCGTCTCCGCACGCAGACTAACTGTAGTACACCGCGTTCCCAGATGTCTGTGATAGTGAAGTGTTGTAGGAACTGTGACCATGGTGTATTCGAACTCTGAAAAGGCGGAGATGATACTCATCTACGGCTAGTGTTGACGAAACGCAGCTGAAGCCTGCAGGGTGTATGCAGAACGGTACCGGGACAGGGAGCATCCAACGTGCCGCACATTGCAAAACATCTACCACCAACTGTATGCAACAGGTATGGTCGTAGCACGCAAACGGGTCCGTCACGGGCCCTTAACAGAAGAAGCGGGTGCAGTTGGTGTGTTAGCTGCTGTTGTCACGAACCCACACATGAGTACACGGGACAATGCGAAAGCCGGTGGACTGTGTCAAAGTAGTGTCATGCGCATACTGCATCGTCACCGCTTTCACCCGTTTCATGTGTCGCTAATTCTGTTAATAGGCGTTAACAGAGAATGCGTTGCAGTTCTACCAGTTTACCGATGAAGCGGGTTTCACAAACCACGGGGCACTGAATATACGGAACATGCATTGCTGGTCCGTGGACAATCCTCGCTGGCTCAGACAGGAAAAGCGACATCGACCGTGGACTGTAAATGTATGATGTGGAATCATTGGCGACCACCTTATTGGTCCTCACTTCATTGCAGGGGCCTAAACAGATGCATCATACATCGCTTTTCTACAGAATGATCTGCCAACGTTGCTCGAAAATATCCCACTGGAAACGCGTCGACGAATGTGGTATCAGCATGATGGTCCACCTGCACATTCCGAAATTAACAGTAGGCTGACCCTTGACAGAATGTTCGACGAGCGTTTCATAGGACGTGGAGGACGCATAAATTGGCCAGTCCGTTCTCCTGCTCTTACATCTCTGGATTTCTTCCTGCGGGGTACGTTAAAGGAGAATGTGTACCGTGATGTGCCTACAACCCCAGAAGATACGAAACAACGTATTGTGGCAGCCTGCGGCGTCATTACACCAGATGTACTGCGGCGTGTACTACATTCATTACGCCAGAGATTGCAATTGTGTGCAGCAAATGATGGCCACCACATTGAACATCTATTGACCTGACATGTCGGGACACACTATATTCCACTTCTTAATTGAAAACGGAAACCACGTGTGTACGTGTACCTCACCCATCATGGTAATGTACATGTGCGTCAGTGAAAAAGACCAATTAAAGGTGTTAGCATGTGGACGTAATGTGCTGTCTCAGTCTCTTCTGTACCTAAGGTCCATCACCGTTCCGTTTGTATCCCTATGTAATTCGTTGCTCTCCGATATACACGATCGAACAGCGGGGGAGTGGTATTCAATCGTCAACTTTAGGTTACAATATCTCCGGATGTAATTAACATTTTACAATGCAACAAACGGCACTGATTACGTATTTGTATCTATGTTCAGATGCGCTAACAAAACTAACGGGATTCCATTTAAAAAAACGTAGGTTTGTGTTAAAAAACAGACTTCCGTGCATTTTTTGTTGTTGTATTAACCAATTACTCTAGCCCCTCTCCTCACGTTCGGTCTGTGGAATCGATTCGTCAGTATTTGATGTGGTTTACGAAATATATCCAGCGGTAATGTTACGTGACTCACCACGTATATCTGATTAATTTATCGGGTGACTCCGCTAAGCTGTTCACCTCAGTTATTTCTTGATCCGTTTAAGAAATTGTAATTATGTTTTAATTTGTGCAAACGTCCTCACTACATATTATATTTGTCTCTTTTAATAGCAACATTAGATACAGCGATATGCGTAACAACATCATGTTTAAAAGAGGAAGTGTAGCAATCTCTGCTCCTAGTTCCGTAGTTGAGAAAGAAAGGAATTCAACAGCGGTATACACTTCAAAGTCCGCTTTGGGTTTTCTGGTTGTGAACATCAAACCGGTCAAGTCTTATGTGGAAGAGACTCCACGTGGTTGGACCGATATAGTAGCTGAAAGGCGGAGGTGGCATCTAAGAACGGTTCACCAATTAATTACGGGAACATTTCTGCTCTAGTTTCTCCCAAACATGGAAAAAAGTGCGCCTAAAAAACTCAATCGATTTGCAAAACAGGAAATGTAGGTATGAAGGTTTGAATCCTGCCTCGGGCTAGGATGTGAGCGATGTACCTAAGTTTGTTAGGTTTAAGTAGTTCTAAGTTCTACGGGACTGATGACCTCAGAAGTTAAGTCGCATAGTGCTCAGAGACATTTGAACAGTAAATCATTTGTAACAATTCCTTATTTGTGAGTAAGTGTTTGAATTGTACCGAAATAAAAGTTTTATGCTGCTGGTGCAAGGACTTTTGGAAAGACGGGAGGGATTAGTTCCACATATAGCAGCAATACGATTTTTGAAATCTCTTGGGTCGTCGGAACTTATGCATACACTACGACATTCAGTTTATTCCAGAGAAAAATGTCCAATGGGTTCATATCAGCACAACGTACAGGCGAAATACAACTGCCTTCATGTCCTATCCATCGACCAGGAAAGAATTGGGTCAGTGCTTTCCCAGCTAATAATGAGGCAAACACCCGTTGTGCTGGTATTGCATGCACCTATGAAATTCAAATGATAAGTCCTATAGGGTAAACTGTATCACACTGGTAAGAAATTGAACGCCTTAAGATTTCTTCACTGAATTAACGAGGGATTACATAACATACATTAATCCTGCACCAAACGTACACACATCATTGTGTCGGAAGTTAGCTCTGCGTCAGTCAGTGTGAACTACCAGCAGCCGAATAACGTATATTTCTGACATTTGGCCTCCCGTGATTTGTAAAGATAGATTCATCAGTGAGAACGAATTCTTTCAAGAGAGAAACAACCGTCCCTATGTCGAATCAGAACAGGACGATCGAGTTCCATGCGTCATCTGCAACGCCGACAGTTACTGCACTGCTGAAGTTACACGTGATACGGACAGAAAGAGCTTGCATTCAGTTGACTTGTTCCAGGGCACCCGCAGTTTCTCTTGCAGTAACACGAGGATTATGAGCAGCAGCTGCCTGAACATCTCCGTTTGTTGCAGGCTAGCTCGTTACTATCTACGTGGTGTTCCCCTCCAATAACAGTTTTTTCGACTTTCTCTAAATTGTGTTCTTGTTGGACGGTCTCTGATACAGCGGAAGACACTCCAATGGGGGTACGTGCCACAGGTGGTCTAACCTTCAGGCGTGATCTGCCTCTGAACAGGCGTTTACAAGACAGCTCGATGATAACAGTACCAAGTACCAAGCCAGCGCAATAACAAGACATACAACGCGGTTTGTTGTTGCCGGGAACTCAGGACGGCCCCACTCCAGGAGCTACTCCCGCCGCCTGGCAGCGTTCCAATCGACGGCGGGAGGCGCACCGAGGAAGGGAATATTTTCCTCCGGAAGTCACTTGCCAGAAAGGAGGCCGCGCTGTGTACTTCCGCCTCGGCAGTACTTAGGCCGGCGTATTGCTTATGAGGAGTCCGTGATCATCGCAAGTTACGCCGGGCAGTTGTGCCCAGCGCCCCACAGTTCTTCATTCGGAGTAACTACCTACCAGCGGCGACCTCCGCCTCCCTCAAGAATCCGTTTCCCAGTGGACACCGACTTGCATACCTGGGCCCTGGGCTACGCCTCACGGCTACGGCCACATCACGCACCTTAAACGGAGTTACCAGTGTGCGATATCTCCTCAAATAAGTCCTCAGATCTTCACTTGCTTATAAAAGGGGTATTCGGAAAGTAAGTTCCTATCTGCGGCGAAACGGAAAACGCTGTGAAAATCAAAAATGTTTTATTTGCAACAGTTAGCTACAGCTTCCAGATACTCAACCACATAGTCGACCCTTCGAATATTGTTGTAGCGTTGTACCAACTTTCCAATATCCTCGTCACAGAACGCAGACGCCAGTACTTTTCGCCAATTCTCTACGCTGAAATGGTGCGTACCTTAGTTCCTCAAACCCCTTGTGTCGTATCGGCCGTCACACAGCAGCCGTCAACTCGGCGCGGTGTGCTGCAACACGCGCGGCACACAGCGAGTACCGCTGGCGCCGCACACGATGTCAACAACTGGCGCCAGTGAACGCGTCGTCGCGGGGTTAGCGGCAGCGTGCACTTGCGCCAGTTGTTAACATCGTGTGCGGCGCCAGCGGTACTCGCTGTGTCCCGCGCGTGTCGTAGCACGCCGCGCCGAGTTGACGGCTCCTGTGCGGCAGCCGATACGACACATTGAGTGACGAAATAATATTCGGTCAGTGTAAATGGTCGACCCATTGGAGATCGACCAAGGTGGAAAGGAACAGGGAGGGCAGGCTGTTGAAGTCTAAATTATTTCTCTGTTTGTGCTGCAGTAATCACTGTAAAACGTATATTTCGACTAGTAACATGAAAAAAGATTTAAAACGATTTTATGATGTCCTGCCAATTAATGTACTGGATGTAACAGATCCATATGAATACTGTGGCTTGAAACACACTTCATTGCTATATTAATAAGCATGTACGAAAATGGCTCTGAGCACTATGGGACTTGACTGCTGAGGTCATCAGTCCTCTACAACTTAGAACTACTTAAACCTAACTAAGGTAAGGACATCACACACATCCATGACCGAGGCAAGATTCGAACGTGCGACCGTAGCGGTCGCGCAGTTCCAGACTGTACCGCCTAGAACCGCTCGGCCACTCTGGCCGGCTTAAGCATGTACGAACACATCGCCTACGATATCATAATTGTTCCTATGCATAATTCAGTTATTCATATGCAGTTGCAAGGTCTGCACATAGTAATGTAGGATCATGTAACGTAATTCTGTGATGCCTATTTTCCCTTTTTGTCTTCTAGCTGGATGATTAACGATGACATTATGAAGAAAATGGCTTCATACAAGTTCTGTTTTCAACCAATGTACAATTCACCATAGCCCATAGTCTTTGTTTACCTCTAGTATCTCTAATAATTTCTTCACTTCCTCGAAGCAGGAAAAAAAAAAAACCAACAGCTGGTCGACATCGGGTCTGGTACTCGCATCTACCGCACAGCAGCCGACACACCTGCTGCGAGAGTCAGTGTACAACTCGATCGCTGAGTAACGGAAATCAAGGACAGTCTGAGTCAAATTTTATGTTTATTTGGCTTAGTGGTTCCGTCTCCTGACAGATGTCATATTCTGCTCTAAATGTAACGAAGAGGAGAATGGGCTACGGTACAACGCTGATCGTGAAACAAGATTTAAGTATATATAGGAGGCCGGGGAAACACCGCTCCCTTAAGAGATTTTTCGCTTGGTTTTATATTCTGTCACTAGCATTGTGAGATTGAAAGCATCCTCTATGACGCGGGAGTGTTAGACATATAGATGTAACAAAAAAAATCGAAAATTGTAGAATACTTTCGGAGATATATAAACATTTTATAAAGTCTGCGATCTATAAGTACTGCCCCGAGTGCCTGAGTAGTATCGACACCCTTCCAGGGTAATATCAACAGTATAAAGTACAGGAGGAATAGAATTCATGATCTAAGAAAGTAACAGATTTCATTATCTTAGCATATCTCAAAATATGTACAGCATACGACTTTCGCAAATGGATTTAAACCGTAAAAAAATACATCAGTATCAGCTTTACTGGAACTTATAACTGTGTTGATACATGTTGTTGATGGTTTTCTGCACCTTATTTTACGATTTCCCTTCTTAAAACCAGAAACACAGTGTTCTCCAGATATTTTGGTAATTTTAATTGAAATTTTGCTTAAGGCGCAGTTTTTCGGCAAGGTAATAGGCATTCGTCATAACTCAACCAGGAAGTGCCACAGTACAGTATAATGTGCCAGTGTTGTCACACGGTTGACTAATTCTAGTTATTGTTTCGGAGAAAAAGGAGATATTTTCCAAAAGCAAAATTTCTTCTCTGTATTTGATGGTAATCACTCAAAATGTGTAATTTTTACTATGGTCAGCGCCTCCGATACGTTGCTAAACTTCACTAAACTTAATGCCTTTTTCAATGTTTCTCTAGTCCATTTAACCTTCTTTGGTTTATTGATTGATTTATTTATTTTTGTCCTCCCTATCAAAGATTACATGTAATACATTACTTCCTGAAGTTTTGAGCCAGGGTAAATATCGACGTCCAATCGACATTGTCCAATAGTCATCTGTCGATATTACCCCACTTAAACATGCTATAGAAGACCAGACTTTAATAGCTTTACTAATGCTCTAAACGCTGCAAAACTCATGTTAAAAGATTCACAAATCAAACATACTATTTACGTACGTTATAGTTATTACCGCTAAAACGGACTGAATTGCTTACCTCAAAATAAGCATAAACCAAAATTTAACGAAATAGCTTTTAGCACTATAAAAACGGTCATTTATAAGTACTCACCGCCCCTGTGGCCTGCATCTACCATCGTCCTCTACGTTGCAGAACTATCTCCCACCGGCAACAACGCTCTTCATCTGATAATATTGTTGTGTCCGTATTGCTTGGTATGTCGTTGTCTCCCCGACCTTTCCTGCAGTGACAGCCTACAATAAAAACACAAAATATCAAATTAATTCAAATATAGTTACCACGCTCGTAGTTCAACATCACGGAACAGCCACATTTACAATAAATTAAAATTTTGCAGTAAAAGCTGACCAAAATAAAAATTAAAAATACGTGTGTTTCAGTTATTACAATTAATGCAATTTAAATAAAACTAGAACTGTTAAAACACGCAGGTATAAAGAAGAACAAATACAGGTAACCTTTAATATATGACGGTACAGGATTATGGTGTCATCCACGTGACAATATGCATAGCAATTCTGTTATTTAAATTTGCCCGAAGTCTGTACTTTTCGCTGCAACTTCGGTCAGATGACGTCTAGGTACGTAGTAATTAGGTATGATTTTCTCTATGCTTTAGTTTTAATAGTCTATCCCTCTGTGTGTATTGTCATATCACATTTCGATGACCTTTGTACTGTTGTACCCCTTTCCCAACTCATATTAGATTAGGATCTGAAGTTGGATCTGGCAGAAGTGGAAACCGTTTATGCCATTAGTCATTAACATTGGCAAGAACGGTGTTCGTCTTTCCGTATGATATTGTACAGTGTGTTTGATTATTATAGGTAAAAACGAAAGGGGGAGTATTGCATAGCGTATCAAGGGCATATTCGCAATTAAAAAAATGGTTCAAATGGCTCTGAGCGCCATGGGACTTAACATCTATGGTCATCAGTCCCCTAGTTCTTAGAACTACTTAAACCTAACTAACCTAAGGACATCACACAATACCCAGCCATCAGGAGGCAGTGAAAATTCCTGACCCGGCCGGGAATCGAACTCGGGAACCCAGGCGTGGGGAGCGAGAACGCTGCCGCACGACCACGAGATGCGGGTTATTCGCAATAAACTTACACCCGGAATTCGATCATTTCCTCGGTATGACACATACACGAAAGCAGTCATAACAACGTTACAACACTGTTATTTTCTAATAATAATTTCTTGTTGTAAATACGAGGGTTGTATCTTTAATAGTGGAAACTATCTATTTACAGCTTGTACAAAATAGATACATGTTTCAAAGTTTTACTGACCCTCAAGGTAGTCACCAGCATTGTGTATAACCCGTTGCCAGCGATGTTGAAGTCGTAGAACATTCTTAGCAGTGCCAGTTGTCTTGACAGTTCGAGCGGCGCGGTCTGTTGCCAGACGAAATTGTAGCAGTTCTGAAGCGAATGCCGTGAAGTGTTTCCATTAGTTTAGACATCGAGTTGAACTCACGACGGCTTAAGTCAGCGAGTAAAACAGGTGGTACAGCACTTAGCAGATCCATCAGTCAAACAGATTAGTAACAGCTTGCAGTGTACGTGCTTGAACATTGTCCTGCAAAATGATGATCAGGTCCTGCAGAAAGTGTCTTCACTTCTGTCGCTATGCTGTTCATTTTTGGAACGCAACCAACGACCAGCTTAGAGGCAGAAGTGATGACACTTTCTGCAGGACCTGACCATCATTTTGCAGGTCAATGCTCAAGCACGTACAGTGCAAGCTGTTACTGATTTGTTTGACTGATTAGGCTGCTAAGTGCTGTACCATCTACTGCACTTCCTGACTTAAGCCCTCGTGAGTTCAACTCGATTTCTGTACTGAAGGAAACAGTTCACGGCATTCGCTTCAGAACTGATACAATTTCGTGGGCCAATAGATCGCGACTCTGGAACTGTCAACACAACTGGCACTGTTAAAGGTATCCTACGACATCCACTTCGCTTGCAACGGGTTATACACAATGCTGGTGACTACTTTGAAGGTCAGTAAAGCTTTGAAACACGTATCCATTTTGTACGAACTGGAAATAAGTAGTTGCCACTATTAAAGTACCAACCGTCGTATTTGTATGATGTTTCTCATAACCGTTTACCGGCATAACTGTTCAGGAATACGTCGCACTAATATTCGGCAACAAGTGTAGCGACCATGGCTATGTGATGGCCTTCCAGATTCCCTTACTTGAAGCCATTCTATTTTTCTTTGTGTAACGATATTTAAAACAGTTTTGGTGTATTCCAGACCTGTTGACAGTGTCAATGAATTCCGGTAACGCATTATGGATGGTTGTCAGTGCCCTCCGAACAAGTCCTAGGATTTCTGAACGAGTACAGGTTTCAATAAGGAGACATGCTGCAACCGTCTTTCACATTTATGGTGACAATGTGGCACACGTTCTGTAATGGGTATGTTGTCTGTTGCAAGTGCGCAGTTCTGATCAGGGACTCTCTTATAAGGTTTTCCCAAGCAGTGGTAGTATGTCGTGTAGGGGAAAGCGACAGCGGCGGCCCGCTCTGCATTTCACTGCCTTGGAAATCTCATGTTTTACAATTAGCGTAAATATACCGCCAATGATATTATCGCTCCTATGATGGGTGCCTTAGCTTAGAAACGCGGTGTCTTGTTTGTTGTTTTGCAGTGGACGGCACGAGCGCGCCGCGGCCGCCGCCGCCGCCGGCTCCACCCGCCGCCGCGCCGCAGCTGCCGGGCTGTGACGTCACGTACTCGGGGGCGGAGGTCCGCTCGGGCTACTTCGACACGCGCCAGCAGCCGTGGGGCGCCGCCTGCCGCGTCACCTTCGTCGGGCGTCCCACGGACATCGTCCACGTCTCCTTCTTCAATTTCCTGCTCAGGTGCCCTATACCGTTCCAATGACAACACCACTTATGTAGAGCAGTTAAGGTGCCTTGGTAAACTATATCACCCTATACCTACATATGGCTGAGGCACCTAAGACAGCCTAGAGGAATATCTCAGTCATATTTATCAACTAAGAAAATTTACTTAAATTGAAAGGGGCATAGAGTGGTGTTCATCATATTTCACAGGTGGAACGGTAGAGGAGATTATACAGTCAACTCTGTCATTTTAAATGGTTGACGTGTTATGTCATTTGCTATTTAATGACACATCTGAAGACGAGTACAGTGCTTTAGGTTGAACAGTAATAGTCTTATATCAGATCATGGTTTTGACATTTTACGAGTGTACTGGCAAACGCACACAATAAGACTAGGATGAAACGTACTGTAAGTAATTTAATGACATCAGATAACGTTGTTATAATACGTGTTCAAAATAGTGGCCATTTTAGTCATACATGGTGCAAAACTATTGGATGTGGGCAACACAGTGTTTGAATTTCATCTGAACTGATAGCAGAAAAAGCTCGTGTAATACTATCTTTAATGTCTTCGAAAGTAGTTGAAATTTCATCGTAAATTCGTTAGATACTTAGTTACAAGTTCCAGGAATCATTCAGCACGATAGAGTGTAACGATGTGGTACGAGTCATTTTACATTCACATCTCAAATTAATTTGGACAAACACTTCCATGATATTTTTTTCCAAATGAAGAAAAGACATACACAGATTTGAGTTAGTAATTCCTATCCATCACCTTTTACACATTTCAGTAATAGGCGTTTTTCTACAGAGTAGGAGGAAACATCAAGAACTAACTTTCTGAGATTTTTTTTTCAGAGTTTGCTTTGCTGTCTGCTAGACATTTTATATCGGCGGGTAAGTGATCAAAAATCTTTGTTGCTGAATTGTGCGCCTCTTTTTCTTCTTAAGATAACCTTATTGTGGAGTAATGAATGACATTTTTCCTTCGGGCATTGTGATTATGTGCACCATTGTTCTTTTTGAACTGTTATGAATGATTTACAACAACCGTCATGTGAGAATGAATATACCCTGAAGCAGTAGTCAGGCTACCCAACTACTTAAATAGATGTCTACAAGATGATCGTGAATCAGCACTGCACGTTATTCTACAGCAGCTTTTTGCTCAATTAAGACTTTCTTTCTTAAAGATGAATTACCCCAGATAATTAATCCATATGGGAGTATTGAATGAAAATATGAAGAATATGTCAACTTACTGATTTGTCTAAACCCAATATTTCCAATGATTTGAATCTGAATGTGATTAAACTAAGTTTTTTATGAGTTCGTAAATGTGTTTTCTTCCAGTTTAAATTTTCGTCCGTATTGACCCCTAAGAAGTTGGAAGTTTATACACTATTTATTATTTCTCTACCAGACGTAAAACTTACCATTAATGTAGCACCCCTAAATGTGCAAAACTGGATATGTTGCAGCCTTTTTAAAACTGAGGATGAGGTCGATCGCAGAAAACCAGTCAATGATACTTTTAAGAACTCTGTTTACTATTTCTTCTATTTGTGTATGCATGCTTCGACTGATTACAACTCTAGTTGCATCAGCAAAAAGAACGAATTCTGCTTGTTTTATATTAGACGGAAGATCGTTTACGGATACAAGGAACAGTAGTGACTTTAAATTTAAACCTTTGAGAACCCCACACGTGTATTATCCCCAGTCAATATCACGTCCCTGGGCTATATTGCTGCAGACACCTGTCTAATGTGGCGCAGATGTTTACGATATTAACAATAACAAAAAACGTAAAATGTTGTAAAACAATAATAAAGACCTGTATACAGTAGTGTTTACTACATCGCTCTACCGCAACTACCACGGAATTGCAGCACAGAGCAGTAAAGTAACTGTAAATTATAAGTAGAAAGTTAGAGAAGTTATAGGGTCATGGAGTCGATCCAAGAATTACAATGAGAACAAACATTCACAAATTTCATGAAGACATAATACACTCAATATAAAATCGTACTGTGAACTTGATGTTATCAGTATTTCAAATGGCACCACTATTAAGAATAAAGGAACTCTGATTATGACTATAAGAGTGCTTTGACAGGCGGTAGGAGTGCCGTCTATCATTTCCATGTAGTTTTGGGTAGTTAGTCTTTCTGTTATTCTATTGTTAGTGGAAAGTATGTCCACTTCTGCTCTGCCTTACTCGACTTCTGGTGGTCTGCCAGTTCTATCTGTGGACTTACAAAGGGCGTCGGAGTTTTTGTTGGTAGCAGATTTGGTCAAACTGTGAACTAATGCCTTTCCTGGCTCGAATGGTCTCTCCAGGTATTCATGTCGCAGACGTAATCGACGTAGGTCAAGTAGTCACGTAAGATAATGGTGAGATCCTGTGTTACACATAGCTTGTAATTTCTAGCCTGTCCAGTAGTTATCGATATTTTTAGTTTTCGTCCGTGAGTAAGCTGAGAAATACATATAGAGGTGGAATATAAAAGCTTTTACTTCAAATGCCTATTTTGTGTTGGGTATGGGTCAGGGCCTCAATGACATGTACTCTGATGTGCGCCTAATTAGCCGCTTCACAGCATGTGGACGAGAGAGACTGTACAACAGTAATGTCGATTTGCTGACTTGTTACATTCGCTTGCTGAGTAAGGGAAAAATTGCTGTCAATATGCTTCTAAACGCACCTAATCTCTCTAGCTCTCATGATGTCTATGCCTGCCACACTTTGATATGCGGCTATGGCTTATACCGTTCTGGTACTATCTCGGCAGGATGTCTTCAATTTATTTCTACCTCTATTTTCTTGCCTATTCGATAAGCCAGTTGTTTACAAGTTTTCTAAGACCATTACCCTCGAGTGCAATCATTATTAGCTAGTACACATCACTATCACAAACATTAGCGCCTAAATAAACTTAAGAATGAAATCAAATTTTATTTGAACACACTTATTTTTAAAAAGCCGAAAGGTGAATGGTATTTACTTTTCAGTCGGTAAGTAATGTTCCAAATCCATTCAGTTCCTTGTCTTTGTTTTCTTTGCTATCATAGTCAAATATCTACTTTCACTTCATAAATCTTGAATGTCATTCGCTTTTCTATGTACTGTGTTCTAGTGGTGTGTGTATGCCAGAATGAATTATGAATCAATTCCCTATACATCGTGAATGGTAGCTAAAATTCCTTCTCAGAAAAGAAAGCTAACTATCCACAGTGAGGGTAGCCACGTGTTAGAAAATCACGCTTCCTCTGAATTACTCCTGTCCCTAGTGACAGTTGCTTCACCATTCCTGCACCTCAATTTAAAATCGACAAAGTGAAAGCGTGAGCACCAGATTTACAGTTTGTAAATTACTTGATTACAGGACTCCTTACTTATGAACTTGTCAACAGTGAAGGCTAATGCTTTGGTGTGACTATTGATCATAGGAGCTATCTACAACTTCGAGAAGAAATTTCCATGAAGTATTTAGCATTTTTTACTCGTCTCACTTTTATTATAGATGCACAGTTCAAAGTACGAGTGTAATGAGTAGATATTTGACGAAGATTGTGTTTATCCATTCGCTTAACTAGCTGCTGTATACTCTCCACTGCATCGTGTCATGCGTTAATGATAATATTTAAAATGAATAATTATTAGTCTCATGTAATCAATATTAAAATCTTACAATATGTATGATAATAATAATAATAATAATAATAATAATAATAATAATAATAACTTTTCAAAATTAGTTTCGTGCTTGAGACACAAGAGAACCTTTGGTTGCTACCCATAACATAAGTTAATTTTACCCCTCAGTGGGCAACTGTCCGCAGGATGAAAACCACTGCGATGAGGAGTCCTAACACTGGAACAGTGCTCAAGATATGAGGAAAATCATTTTGGGCATTATGCCGCATCATTGCGAAATTCTGAAAAAAGTAAAATGCCGACGTTTCGACTGACTCTGCAGGAGATCTCTACAGGTTAACTAACTGCTGGTTAGCTGAAGCGTCGGTACTTTAGTTGTATCAGCGTTTCGTAATGAGTCGACTTAATGCCCAACTGGCTAGGTAAGCATACGAACTTACAATACACTATGTTCTTGCATGAGACTTCCTTTGAAACTCTTGCATTTTGCTAGAACTTTCCTACAGGTGTGACATTCACTAAGACAATGGTTTGGATCTAAATACAGCTTGAGACCGGGCCACTGGAATATAGAAACTGAAGCAGTGGGCGCGCCATCCATACATTTTATAAAAGTGTATGTACGTATGCATGTACGTACGTTCGGCATCTCTTCCTAATCCACTGGAACGGTATCAGTCAAACGTGGGACACACATCACTTATATTGTCTGGAAAGCAACACCTACCTCACAAAGTGTGGGGTGCGGGTGGAACAGAAGCGTATCTCACGACGCTGTAATAGCCAGATCATATTCTCGAGTATTTGAGAATGAGACCACTTAGTGGGTTGCATCCTACTTCACATTATCTAAAAAATTTACCAGGCTTTTTACTCGCTAAGGAAATGATGAAAGGAAAATGGTCTCTCTCTTACTACAGTTTCGCTATCTATGCAGTAAAACTGTCACTTCAGGCATGACCTTTTAACTACTAACGCTATTAGCAACGCATTTTCAGACAGTATTCGCATATACCACTGAGTGTACCTGCAAGATTATATCATTGTACGACACACAGTTTAGGAGACATCACGTCATAAACATTGAGCTGCATGAAATCAAACCTACAGTGCGAAATTGGCCACGCGGGAAAATTCTTGAGTGGAAAATTTCTCCCAAACCCTCGGATAGAGTACAACCAAAGTTGGTACGCCTATTCTTGAAAATCCTCAATGCTTATTACACCGGGAAAGCCTTCCTGTACATATTACTATCAGGAAAGAAATGCCTTTGGGGTAAGACAAGAAAACCTCCTACTGTGGTTGGGCTGGCAACATGGTAAGGCAAGGGGAGAGCAAATGGACTGACAGAGAGAGGAAAGGAGGTGATGGAAACAAAAAAGGAGGTGAACAGAAAGGGAAAAGGAGGACGCACAGTCGGGAGCTGCGAAGATGTACAGAGCGACGGGGAGAAGGTGGGCTTACAAGCAATGAGGAAGAGAGGATGTAATCTTACCCTCCCACACATCACTATTAAAATTCCCTTTACTTGCACAAATTTTGAAAGCCTGGAGAGGAGTGATGTATACAAAAGAAGACCTTTTTACTTATCTTGATTACCTTGTTGTTGTGGTACTGCTGGCTGTAAATCTTGTTGTGTCTAGGGGTGCATCTGAGCAGCTGCTATTTTCATTAAACTTCCTGGCTTCCTGAAGACGAAATAACTAGTGAAGATTTGCCTCTTGCTATGAATATCTTTTTCTTTTATCCCACTCTTCTAAATCACACCGACTTTACAATTTTCACTTCTGTCACACCAAAAATTAAATTTTTATTGGCAAGTTAGCAAAACTTCTAGTTTCAACTGAGGCATACGTATCTTTACCTACATTCTGCGGTATTCTCAATATTCTAAGGACTTTACAAACCAAAAGAACTTGAAATTTTATTTACCAAACAATAATCGTCGCTAAGATATATCTTTATAAATTAGACCAAAATTAAATATAATAATTAGCATTAGACTACGCAATTAATAATGTGAATTTGAAGTATGCCACAGATTTTGTAATTTCAATTACTTTTAAAAGAATAGTAATTTTAATGGATTGTAACACATTAATTTCTTTTTTACATTTTAGCCTGAAATATAACAAATTGTATAGAAAATCATGAATTATTTTAGTGAAACAGCTGAGATAATTTTAAGCTATGCAATAATCGATAGTATACATGGTATTGGTTATTCCTATAAAGAAAAGGCAATTCTAGAGGAGGGTGACCCACTATAAGGAACAAGATAGAGAGAGGGAGAAGAATATTAACAAAGATAAGCTGGAGAAGGACCTAGAGGAGGAGACAGTAAGGAATGACGAGAGCACTTCCATAAGGGAGGAGGAGACGGACGGAGGAAAAAGGAGCATATGGACAGAGATGAGGAGAAGCAGATAAACAGCGAGATTAGAAGAAACAATGGACAGAGGGATCAGGAGGAGGTGGAAAAAGAGTACTAGGGAAGGTGTAAGAGGTGTACGGAGGGAGGGTGTAGCAAGAGATGGGCAAAATGAGACGTACGGAGAGAGGGGGAGATGGACTGACAGAAAATTGAACTCTATACCTACATGGATAAGTCCGAGCACCCAGTTAGTTACCATGCATACTTCAGACTGAGCACGGCTGACGTCACAAGTAGTAGCAATACTACTTAAGGACGGCGACATCAATTACACGACAGTCACCACTTGGCAATAGTAGAGGAGAATTCGGCTGAATGCTCGTGGGGCCGAGCGGTTCTTGGCGCTTCAGTCCAGACACTTGCGACTGCTACGGTCGCAGGTTCGAATCCTACCTCGGGCATGATGTGTGTGATGTCCTTAGGTTAGTTAGGTTGAACTAAAGTTCTAGGCAACTGATGACCTCAGATGTTAAGTCCCGTAGTGCGCAGAGCCATTTGAACCATTTTTGAGCTCGAGGGCGTTTAACCACTGTATACAGCTGCAGGCTTAAGAATATTATATCACCTTATTGTGCTTTCGTTACTCGCTTGATACAAGCGTTCTTCAGGTGTATATTCACCTTCCTTAATACTGTTAATTGTTATATTTGAACCGCCAATGTAGATTCACCTTTCCTGGTACTAATTCAAATGGTTCAAATGGCTCTGAGCACTATGGGACTTAACACCTGAGGTCATCAGTCCCCTTGTATTTAGAACTACTTAAACCTAACTAACCTAAGGACAACACACACATCCATGCCCGAGGCAGGGGATTAGAACCTGCGACCGTAGGGGTCACGCGGTTCCAGACTGAAGCGCCTAGAACCGCACGGCCGCAACGGGCGGCCCCTGATACTGACGTGTGGTCATCCTGTTTCATATCGTTTCTTAGTATTATCTCTAAATACTTCCACAGTGCAGCTTGCTAAAGACATTCCCCACTTACGTTCTAATCTACTACAACCGGCTCATTTCTTGTTTTTATAGGCATTGTCATTATTGATCCACATATTAAAAAAGTCACATACCGACGCAGATATTCCGTATAGTCGTATCCACCCAACACCATTAGCAAGGGGATGTTGTGCGCACTGAAAGTTTCTCTGGCTGCAAGCCACTTTGCAGTCTGTAGTGGAGGACGCACTTCCGTGTGAGGCCGAAGTTTTTTAATTTTAGCGTTGTGAAAACGCGAGGCGTATTTCCAAGGAAAATGCATGTTTGTTGACTTTTG
The DNA here is from genome assembly GCF_023897955.1 of Schistocerca gregaria. Taxonomy (NCBI): domain Eukaryota; kingdom Metazoa; phylum Arthropoda; class Insecta; order Orthoptera; family Acrididae; genus Schistocerca; species Schistocerca gregaria. The sequence continues at coordinate 297,128,730 of NC_064924.1, read as the reverse complement.
TCCAAAGGCGTGCTCCAGTAAATTTTTAAGGATTTCTTTGAAGCACGTCGTCTCTCTTGTAACGTCTCGCATTGTTGATTCCGTTTTATCTTTTTCGTGAATTTAACTTCGGAACGATCCTATATTGTCGAACTATATGGTTAATAGAACGATGGTCTTGTAAACGAACCCTTCCTTGCGCTAATTACATTTTCTCTGGATTCTTCCAATAAATCTGACTGTAGCAATTGCCTTCCATGTGGTTATTTTTGTGTGACTGTTCCCCCTTAAATCTCTCCGAATAGAAACTCCTAAATCCCGTTAGTTGTGGGTGATTCCATGGAATAGCCAAATGTCTGCAAGTCCCTCAGCATTTTGTAGCAAATTTATGTATGGCTACGTAGCTGTCGTCAGTCTGCAGTACAATTATGGAACATATTTTACGCTCAAAATTACGACTTTTTCTAGAAGGAAAATCACGCTTATAAAAATTGCCGTGTTTTCGACTAACAGAGATCTTACGAAATTTAGCTCCCTCTGTTCATCCATGCGATATACAGCGCCGCAGACAATGGTAATCCGATTGCCTCCGAGTCCCTTGATTTCTGGAAGGCATTTTACATCTTTCCGCACAGCCGTTTAGTGAGACAATTACGAGCCTACCAAGTTTCGGACGGGATCTGCGACTGGATTCAAGACTCACTTGCAGACAGAACTCAGCACTTCCATATTACCGGAACAAAATCGACAGCTGTAAAGGTAATTTCCTGAATACCGCTAGGAAACGAGATAGGACCTTTATTATTTGCAATGAATATACACTGAGCTGAGAAAAGTCAAGGGAAACCGGCAAGTACGTGACTCCTTCTGCTTCGGCCTAGAGAAGCAGCTTTACATCACATGAACTCAACAAGTCGTACCAAGTCCGCTGCAGAAATATTGAACCATGCTGCCTCTACAGCCGTCCATAATTGCCAGTGGAGGAGTTTGTGTACGAACTATCCTCCCTATTGCATCCCATAAATATTGGATGCGATTCATGTTGGGTGATCCTGGTGCCAAATCATTCACTCGAAATATCCAGAATATCCTTCAGACCAATCACGAACAAGAGTGGCCCCGTGGCATGCTCATTATCACCCATAAACATTCCATCGTTGTTCGAGAACATGAAGTAGCCAAGCATAACCATCTTCGATCAATTATTAGTTCGGTTGGACCAGAAGGCCCAGTCCACTCTATGTAAACACAGCCCATACCTATTATGGAACCACTACCACCTTGCACAGTGCCTTACTTGTTGCTAACTAGTGTTCATCGCTTCGTGTGGCCTGCGCGACACTCAAAACCTACCATGAGCTGTTAAGGAATAGGGACTCAACTAACCAGATCACGGTTGTCCAGTTGTCTGTGGTCCAAACGGTACGATTACGAGCCCAGGAGAGGCGGTACAGTGGATGTCGTATTGTTTCCGAAGGCACTCACTTCGGTCGTCTGCCGCCATAGCCCATTAACGCCAAAACTCGCCGCACTGCCCTAACGGACATGTTCGTCTCACGTCCCACATTGACCTCTGCGCTGATTTAACACAGGACTGCTCGTTGACTAGCGCTGATAACTTTACTCAAATGCCGTTTCTCTCGGTCGCTAGGTGAAGACCATTGGCCACTGCATTGTCTGTGCTGAAAGATAATACCTGAAATCTGATATTCTGGGCACACTGCTAACACAGTGGATTTCGAAATAGCGAATTCCCTAACGTTCCTAAATGGAACGTCACTTATATCTAGCTCCCACTAATATTCCGTATTAAATGTCTGTTAATTCCCGTCGTGTGGCCCTCATCACGTTGGAAACCTTTTCACATGAATCTACTGAGTACAAATGATAAGACCGGCAATGCACTGCCCTTTTGTCCATGTACACGCGACACTACTGTCATATGTATATGTGTATATCGCTATTTCACGATTTCTGCAACCTCAGTGTAAATGATCTAGTAGTAAAAGTCGGAAGTTCTTTAACATTATTCGCTGAGGATGCGTTCTATATAAGAAAGTAACAACGCCGGAAGGCTGTATCTATTGTCAGAATGACCTATAAATAAATGTTGAATCGTGCAAGCTCTAGCAATTGAACCTGATCGTTAATGTTACTTCGCGTTAGTAGGAAAAGAAATCCACTGACGAAAATTAACTCATCCATGTTAGTAGTCTGATAGTTTTCAACTGCTTCCTCAGTATTGTTCATCAATCTGGGACTCTAGGCTGGTGAGTCTGACAGGAGAGATAGAGACGATCCAATGAAGACTGTTGCGTTTCGTTACTGGATCGTTTGATCAGTTCATAGCATTACAGAAATGCTCATCAAACTTCAGTTGCAGACGATATAAAAGAGACGTTGTGCATCAAGAAGAGGATTACTACAGAAATTTCGGGAGATTACTTTCGGGAAAGAGTAGGAAAACGTATTACTTCCTTCGACATCAATCTAAACGAGAAATTTCAAAACATTAGAGCTAATATAGGATGTCACAAACCTTCTTCCCACACACTATTAGCAAGTGGAACAGGGAAGTGGCGATCAGTTAGTGATATCAGAAATACCCTCTACTAGACACCGTCAGGTGACTATCGGAGTACGAATGAACATGTAGATTTCGCGCTGTACGAAGGCTCATGAACTTCAGGATGAAACACAGTTCATATGCGTGACAAGAAAATTCCTACACTGATGGAAAAATACCATCGCCACCGAAGCAGGAAAAGCGACAAGAAAATTCCTACACTGATAGAAAAATACCATCCCTACATAATGTACTCGTCCCGGAAAGCTGGAAAATAAATTATAATAATAGTCTGCTCCTACTATAGCACATGATTATCTTGCAATGCAGACTCACCATGTCGTGAGGTCTCTAGCCAGGTCAGATGGACGTAACTGGGCTCTTAACATAACGATTCGGGTGCACAGTTGCAGAATGAGATAGACCTAGCATGTACTGCTACTGAAGGTTTCCTCTCTCCCGGAATCTAGACCATTTTCATGGAATGGCCCTACAGGCACCATACACCTCCGAGTCCAATTATTACTGACTGTTAGCCGTGATCAAATTTACCAACTAGTTGATTACATATATAGTCAGTATTTGCTGTGGCTCTGACACATTGTTGTTCTTGGTAGATATAGAAGATATCTTACTTGCGTAAATGAGTGTACCACTTAAACAACAGAGGCAACTGATAAGCTGTCTATTTTAGCATGTCTATATTTCACGTTCTTAGAATAAGCACGGTCTCTTTCAGGTCCCCTTCCTGCCAGTCTTCTGTGGACGTATATGATGGATTGGCCAACCCTGGCTCTAAGCCCATCAATAGGGTTTGCAGCCCCAACACTCGGCACGCCAGAGATCCAAGTGGCAGGTACGTTCTTGATAAGGTGCGAGAAAACTGTGTGAACGATTAGTGACACGAATCCATCACAGAACTGTAGACTTCTCATTATATGATCTACCTACATCACATTAACAAAGATCAACACTATATTCACAGCAACAATTTTATTTTCACGAAACGTATCACTTCGTTCTGCAACAGACACAATTATTACGTAATTCATGGCTCTCGAATGCTTCAAATCTTTCCTACGACAGTTGAAATGAGTACAGGAGTAACTGATTTTAGTAAGCAGTTATTAACGCTTTTTAAATGTTAACCAGCTGCTCGGACGAAATAATCTCCAGCGTGGTTCCGTGATGATATTAAAAACTTTCAGGGACGATAGATAAGAGTAAATGTAACGATTTGAGGTAAGGGACGCTGGTAAGGAATCTACTGAGTTGAAAGTTGTAAATTAAAATCTTTCTGATACCTATAACAGTAGACATCTCCTACTGCAAGCTCTTTGCTATTGCTTTCGGAGGAGGTCACATGGACCAAAGCAAAAAAAAAAAAAAAAAAAAAAAAGTGCAATAAACACGAGCCTACAAGTTCATACTTTAAGAGATATGAGCTCTTTTTCATCTTTGCTGTAAAACACATCTTTTCCAATGAACAAGTGCTAATAATTCTCAGGTATGTAATTTAGAGCCCAAGTTTACTGGAAAATTCTTTGTTGTACCGGTAATTAAATCCGCCACAATTGTAAAATACTTTTAGTGAAGGAAGTTTTAAACTACAGAAGTACATGTATACTACAACGTTTTCGATGTCTCAGGTGTATTTGAAATCTAAAGTAACACAATAATTGTAACCTACACGATTAAACAATTAAAAATTTAAAGACATTAAAACTTAGAAAGTAATGAGATAGTTACAAATAGCCTAGTAGGACAAGTAAGTTGTTTGCCTACTAGTCCTTTCGGCCTGAATGTAACGTCCTCCTACTATTAGGTATACTAATTTTTAATCATTTCATTATCTTGTTAATTTCAACATTTTTTTGTTTAACTTTAGATTTCACACAAATCTGAGGAAAATTTTACCACTGTGGCAGATTTGTCTACAATGAACATGTTGCAGATCAGTTGTGGATGCATTTTTTCCTTGTGTTGGTTCACACTACCACCTCCAAAAATGTGGAAAGCAAAGAGATTTAAGAAGAGTAGTACCACTTCAGAGCTATCAGAAAGATCTCTGTTTATAACTTTCCACTTGATCTTTTCCGGACCAAGGTTCCTCATCAAAAGATGATACATTTCACGTTCCGCATCATTCTCGAAGCTTTGTAACATAATCACGAAATCGCCTGCTCCAGTCCGAAACCGGCCATCGTCAGGTTACATATTTAACAGGGCACAACATGTTCGTTGGCAGTGGTAGTAATCTTTTGTAGTTCAGTTAGTTATACCAGACCAACAAGTAAGCTGATGATGCCCGATCTGAGAACGAAACCATTTGTCTAACAAAGATTATTTTGGCTGAATGGCTGAGCTGTGCTACCATAACATAAAAATACACACACTATATTAAAAATCTATGAGTATTTAGTACCCAGAAAAAGTCTCATCAATTTCATATAGTCACTAGTTGCCATAAATTCATCTTTTACGAATGCTGTTGTCGTTATAATCATAAATTATTCATTCTCCGCTAAACATTTGTAATCTAATTCGTGATCAGAATGTCACTCATGACCGTATGACAGAATGTCAAGGCTAATGTTATTTGTCACAGGTTTCTGGATCAGCAGGCGTTTGTCTCAACGCAAAGCTCGCTGACGCTGGTCCTGAAGCGGCAGCTGCCAGCCGCGACAGCCACAGAGAACGAGTTCGTTGACGGTGCCTTCCTCTTCCACGATGGTGAGTACCTAGCTGCATCCGCTCAGTATTACGTGCAATATCTTATAGCATGTGGATGCGTTTCTGAACTAAGATAGAAACTGATAAATTTTTGTCGAGCTTCCAGCCAGACACGTATTCAAGCTTTCGACTGGGTGCTGAGGCATTGTCAAGTGTCTACTGTCGTGAGATTGCTGCTCTCATCCTTAAGAAGGCACGCTATGCCTGTGACGTCACTGGTGCTCAGTCCAGCGCTATATAAGATGATGTTTTCGTTGCGTGCACTCCACTTGCGACTCAACTTTCTGACGGGCATGTTTCAATGTCGGTTCAGCGGCGAACTTCTCAATTTATTGAGGGTGTTGTCAGAAATTTTTATGTCCATCACTTCTTCTAGACCGCTATTCCTAAAAACATATATCTGTGTAACTAACAGATGCCTAGTGGCGCGGGATTCAGAGTCCTTATTCATAAGTATCTTCTAGTATTGATAATACCCTGGGATGTCACAGGTCGAAGAACGTCTTGTGTTCTATACAGCGCCATTCAGTAATATGCACAGTCTGTCCGACATTAATAGTCATCTTTCCTGTCATTGAAGAACAGAATGGCAAAAATGCTAGCTCGGTCCTCTCCTCCTCGAGGGCCTTCTGCTTACGTGTCTTCAGTGAATTAACACTACTGGTCATTAAAATTGCTGCACCACGAAGATGACATGCTACAGACGCGAAATGTAACTGACAGGAAGAAGATGCAGTGATATGCAAATGATTAGCTTCTCAGAGCATTTACACGAGGTTGACACCGGTGGCCACACCTACAACGTGCTGACACAAGGAAAGATTCCAACCGATTTCTCATACACAAACAGCAGCTGCCTGGCGTTGCCTGATGAAACGTTATTGTGATGCCTCGTATAAGGAGGAGAAAAGCGTACCATCACGTTTCCGACTTTGGTGAAGGTCGGATTGTAGCCTGTCGCGATTGCGGTTTATCGTATCGCGACATTGCTGCTCGCCTTGGTCGAGATCCTATGACGGTTAGCAGAATATGTAATCGGTGGGTTCAGGAGGGTAAAACGGAACGCCATGCTGGATCCCAACGGCCTCGTATCACTAACAGTTGAACTGACAGGCATCTTATCCGCATGGCTGTAACGGATCGTGCAGCCACGTTTCGATCCCTGAGTCAACAGTTAGGGACGTTTGCAAGACAACAACCATCTGCACGAACAGTTCGACGACGTTTGCAGCAGCATGGACTATCAGCTCAGACACCATGGCTAAGGTTACTCTTGACACTGCATTACAGACAGGAGCGACTGTGTTGGAGTACTCAACGACGAACCTGGGTGCACGAATACCAAAATGTCAATTTACGGATGAATCCATGTTCTGTTTACAGCATCATGATGGTCGCATCAGTGTCTGGTGACATCGCGGTGAACGCACATGGGAAGCGTGTATTCGACATCGCCGTACTAGTGTATCACTAGGGGTGATGGTATGGCGTGCCATTGGTTACATGTCTCGGTCACCTCTTGTTCGCATTGAGGGCATTTTGAACAGTGGACGTTACATTTCAGATGTGTTACGATCCCTATGCAACACTACATTTCAGCAGAATAATGCACGACCGCATTTTGCAGGTCCTGTACGGGCCTTTCTGGACACAGAAAATGTTCAACTGTAGCCCTGGACAACACATTCTCCAGATCTCTCACCCATTTAAAACGTCTAGTCAATGGTGGCCGAGCAACTGGCTCATCACAATACGCCAGTCACTACTCTTGATGAACTGTGGTAACGTGTTGAAGCTGCATGAGCAGCTGTACCTGTACACGCCATCCAAGCTCTGTTTGACTCAATTCCCAGGCGTATCAAGGCCGTTATTACGGCCAGAGGTGGTTGTTCTGGGTACTGATTTCTCAGGATCTATGCACCCAAATTGCCTGAAAAGGTAATCAAATGTCAGGTCTAGTTTAATATATTCGCCCAATGAATGCCCGTTTATCATCTGCATTTCTTCTAAATGTGGCAATTTTAATGGCCAGTAGTGTACTCGCGTGATCTGTGCGCTGTTGTAGCCGATGTTGAAGTTCATCGTTTTTAAAGGCTTTCGTTCGATTCACCAAGGACTCAGAAATGAAAATTTTTGTGCTGGGTGGTGATAGCTGGTGTTGTACAGATACTGGTTCACGTGAGTGGGTTTCAGATAAACAATGAGACTCTCACTCGCATTTCGGCAGACAAGGACGTTAATGAACGCAACGCATTACCCGTCAGTGCCACAACCGTGAACTTGATGAGGTCATGTTGTTTATGTGGTCCACGACTTCTCGCAGCTTTTCACCCGTATGAGACCAGGCTTCAAAATTTATTACGATGCGGCAATAAATGCATATAGACTTTGCAGGAACCGTCTCCAAAGCGACGCTCTGGTAGCACTTCGTGAAAATGTTATCATTAGCTGGATTGAGTGCGATTCCCATCGCAACACCCTTCATCTGGTTAAAATATTCTCCATCGTATAGAAACAAACGGCGTCAGAGTGTGCTTACATAAATAAACAACAGAGTCATCAAAACTACAACACGACCACAGCGTGTAACAACAGAACGTACCGTTTTCTTTAATTTACGTCTATGATCACAATCGTTTTTGTTTAACAGATTACCGGTTTCTGTCTTTAATGACCATCATCAGATCTGTTTCATAAAAACAAAGTCCTAATGTACTGCAGCCATAGTGGCATCGTCAAATGTTAAATGCGGAATCAGCAACAGCATCGTCAAATACATATAAATCACATCACATGCACGAGTCATGAAGTTTTACTATCTACCTACATGTGCATGTGATGTGATTTATATGTATTTGGCGATGCTGGTGCTGATCCCGCATTTAACATTTGACGATGCCACTGTGGCTGCAGTATATTAAAACTTTGTTTTTATGGAACAGATCTGATGATGGTCATTAAAGACCGAAACCGGTAATCTGTTAAACAAAAAAGAAGGTGACCATAGACGTAAATTAAAGGAAACTTATTACATACGGGTCACTGTGTTTTTTCGCGACGGTGTCGCTGCTTGTGAAAAGAACGTACCGTTATCAACATGATAGCGAGAAACATCGACGTGGGTATCTGGAAAAATCAACGGTACCATTACAGACTCTGGAGAACGGATATCTAATTGTATTATACGAGGCATATATTAGTGAAAGGGCAAAATGTGTTCTGAGATAGCATTGTAAAAGAAGCGACCAAGGTAGAAACATCTGTCAACAGTCTCAATAAGAACTACTGTTTCCTGCTAACAACAGATTGGGGCTTCGCCACAGGAAAGTAGGAAGGTTGAAGGGGACGCAATGGACCCCTAACGGAAATCGGAAATCTTACCATATATGGTGTTGGAGAGATTGTCAGTGACGTCAGAGGCATTAGCCCTCAGGCCACGAGATATAGGGACCCTTCAAAGAACTTATGACGTAACACTAGTCAGCTTACCCCCACACTCCACGAACGCTCGGCTTCGTGCAGGGCCCATGGGAAATCAGTGTTTAATTACAAATGTAAACACTAAAGGTCTTAAGTGTGTCATATGTTATCGTGATGAAGTGTCCCTCCTCAGACAGATGATAACTTTAGGCTGACTTCGAGATAGATTAAGATGTTCTTTAAATCTAGTAGAGAATCTTCTGACTATTTGTACAGTATATCTCACAGAACAATAGCCGTACGTATATCATGAGGTGTAAACAAGGCTGGTTGAATGTTGTTTCCTCGTAGTCGCGGCCCAACTTTCTTCGAAATCTTATCGAAGTATGGGATACGGTGATAGAAGCGTTGTCACGCATCCAAGGTTCCACGTTAGCCAAAGCGATTACGTGGTTCTTCTTTTCTCATAGATTATAATTCTTTCATTTTATCATAACTTCCTTGTTAATTGTGTCGATGAAGCTGGCTTCATAGGCACGAGAGTATGCAATGTACTGAATCAGGTGATGTTCTTTATGCCTAGTTTCCCTGAAAAAGGGAATGTTGCACAGTCTGCATAGTAATGCCATAAATAAGGCCATTTTATATGGCACGGGATGGTTAAATGAACTGTGAACTACCACATCTGTGGTAGTGGGCTTCCTATACATCTACTAATGAATAGAAAATCGTATTGATGTAATTATGAGGTCGAGAAAGGGTAAAGCTTCATTAACATTTTGCTGAATAGTAAATTGAAGGCTATTACGATAATTGTTTGTTTTCTCTACCAAATTTCAACAAACTTTTTTAGCGCTGTAGTTGGAAATTGTCTCATTATATCATTTTCAAAACATACATAAAAATGTTCTCCAAACAATATGAGAGCAGAGAGCCCACTGTCAGCCCATGTTTACAACAAAAGTATGTAGTTCAAAAGTAAAATAATTATGTTTTAAAACAATGTCAAATAACGAAAGAAGTTCATTTATTTCGTTCAGCGGCCGATCATCGCATGTTGCACACTGTGTACAGCAATATCAACAACTTGACTTACAGGACTATTGGAGTACATGTCTGTAGCGTCTAAAGACCTAATGTATTTATCGTAAGGAACAGATAGACTCGAAAATTTGTTAATCAGGCATTCTCTGTTTAGGTAATTATCTGTCAGTTATCGTGGACTCTTGCATGCAAGGACAACGCTTCTTGTCACTGAAACCCATAAGTCATTATTGGCTTGCCGCTGTGACCGAGCGGTTCTAGGCGCTTCTGTCTGGAACCACGAGACCGCTACAGTCACGGGTTGGAATCCTGCCTCGGGAATGGATGTGTGTGATGTCCTTAGGTTGGTTAGGTTTAAGTAGTTTTAAGTTCTAGGCGACTGATGACCTCAGATGTTAAGTCACATAGTGCTCAGGGCCATTTATACTGTCATTATGGTATCGGCGAAAACTGAACCTGAACTACGGAGAAAACAATATGCAACCAACTTTTATTATACCACATAAAATCGGGAAGGAATATAGGCATACAGGACACTCTAACAATGGACTATACAATACTACTGCTATGTACAGCACTCTGTAAGGTAACTGTCCTATGAGATACATTGGAAAAACAGAAATTTCTGTGCGGATTCCAGGAACATGTTAATCTGTCTACCTCCAAGTCAGCCTGAAGTAACCATCTACGTGAGGAGTGACACCCCGTTACAAATCTGCAAAATATTTTTACAATTCATCACCGAGGAAGAAAGGTACTTAAACTCAGCATTCTCAAAGAGATCGAGATAGAAAGAGGGGAAAAGTATCTCCAATGCATCGAGTTGTACGATCACAACATTTTTATCAAACTTCGACTGCTTAAAATGAACAATCTAGTACTTATATTCAGTCCACTATTTTACATCATTTTTCCCTTTAGTCACTACTCTCCCTCTAGCATTACCAAGATTAACGTCTCAAATGGTTCAAATGGCTCTGAGCACTATGGGACTTGACTACTGTGGTCATCAGTCCCCTAGAACTTAGAACTACGTAAACCTAACTAACCTAAGGCCACCACACACATCCATGCCCGAGGCAGTATTCGAACCTGGGACCGTAGCAGTCACGCGGTAGCACGGTTCCAGACTGTAGCGCCAAGAGCCGCTCGGCCACTGCGGCCGGCTGATTGACGTCTACTTTGTTGTTGTTGCGGTCTTCAGTCCTGAGACTGGTTTGATGCAGCTCTCCATGCTACTGTATGCTGTGCAAGCTTCTTCATCTCCCAGTACCTACTGCAACCTACATCCTTCTGAATCTGTATAGTGTATTTATCTCTTGGTCTCCCTCTACGATTTTTACCCTCCACACTGCCCTCCAATACTAAATTGGTGATTCCTTGATGCCTCAGAACATGTCGTACCAACCGATCTCCTTTTCTAGTCAAGTTGTGCCACAAACTTCTTCCCAATCCTATTCAATACCTCCTCATTAGTTATATGATCTAACTATCTAATCTTCAGCG